>NC_133760.1:37196789-37814061 GCF_036562045.2 Rhinolophus sinicus | reverse complement strand
GAGTAAATGTATGTATTTGTAAAATTTGGTGGCAGAGAGAGAGAGAGAGAGAGTGCCCAGCACCACACTTCCTTAGTTTGCCCCTTGTCTTCTCCACCCCGCCCTTGTCCAGGGGAGGCTGACCTGTCTAGACCACATCAGTGGCCCCCTGTCTTTGGTGTCTGGTTGGATCCCTGATAGGGAGCATCACAGGGAAACAGGGTGTCAGACACTGGGGTAAGGATATTTGTTCCCCTGGAGACCTCCCCACAGAGTCACCGTGGATATCTGTATTCTCAATCGAAATTACTGCTTCTCTCAAGGGAGCAAAGCTGCAGGACTCTCTCTTTCTGGATGCCTGTGGTTCTTTCGTAGTAGAGGAGGTAGAGAACCCCAAAGTACTGTTCCTATTCCTTATGGTACCTAGCCCTACACTCTGATCACTGTTCAGAAAGGTGCCGTAGTTAAAGTTATTTTAAAATGATTTTAATGAGTGTCATCTGATTCCTGCTGGTACCCCTAGGGTGGGTGAAGGAGATTAAATATCAAGAGTGACTCATAGGGTTCTGTCTACATAAAAGGATTAGCCATGGTCTCCTTCAATGAAATTAGAAATCCAGGTGGAGGACTAGTGTTGAAGAGAAAAATCATGATTGGATAAATGAATTTGGGGCATGTTGAGTTATAACTTTCCTTTGACACATCCATGTGGTAAGTTATATGGATCATTGGCTATCTAAGGCCAAAGTGAGGCAAGGAAGTATCATATGACTTCCTTTTAACCATCCAACAACAAAGGCATCTTGGAAGACAATGGATGCTGAGTGCTAGAGGGGTCTGGGGTTGCAGAGCCTGAAGAGACAATCTGTGCCATCAGAGAGATGGTTACACCCTCAGCCCAACTAAAGTTTATGCTTCTTGTGGGACAGAAATATGTCTCTTTCATCTTTGTGCTTATCTTTCAACAGTGTAAGTTTGCTTTATTTATATCACTTATGGCATAGAAGCAATCCCCTAACACCATGTCTAACATAAACTAGTTGCTCTGTAAGTGTCATCTGAGTAAATGAATTTTGTATTATGTGTGGATTTTAATTATCCACAATACAAGCGAACATGGAAAACAGAGAGAAAGCATTCCAAATAACACCCAGCAGACTTAGCAACAACTTTAAAAGTGCCGTTAGTGTTCTGTTGGTGAACATTACCTTCCTTTTCTGCCTACCCTGCCAATGCAGTCGGAACACTTTCATAAAGTCATAGAGTGCTAGTCCAAGTTTTCAGTGCTTGGCTAGAAGTTGTGAGTCTTTAAAGTTTAAACTTCCTAATTTCACATTAAGAAATTACATAGCAGAGCCTTGAAGTGACTTATCCACAGAAATATACTGAGTTACTAGAATGAGCAACGTTATGAATGTGAATCTCTTGATACCCAATCTAGGGCATTTTTTCACCCTGATTTCTCTCTCTCTCTCTCTCTCTCTCTCTCTCTCTCTCTCTCTCTCTCTCTCTCTGTCTCCCCCTCCCTTTCTCCCTCTCCCTTTTCCTCTCCCTCTCTTTTAAGTTATATAATATAACTAAAAAAATGTGCATTCCCTACAGAAAATGAAAAGACAGAAGAACATATACGCAAATATATTAAAACTACCCTTAAACACATTAACAAGTTGAACAAATTGTGGGAGGCAGAATAAACAAAGATGTCCACGCTCTAGTCCTAGTAACCTTTGCTTATGTTACTTACATGGTGAAAGGGACTTTGTTGATGAGATTAAGGTTAAGGACCTTGTGATCAAGAGATTGTGCAGAATTATAGGGTGGGCTCAGTGTAATAAAGAGGGTCTGTTAAAGTGTGAAAAGGATGCAGAAGAGGAAGTCAGACAGAGTCAGAGTGAGACTTGAAGATGATATGCTTCTGGCTTTGAAGATGTCCTTCATTTTCCATTAACCAAGTGTGTCACATGGCCTTTAGAAGCTGAAATAGGATAGGGAACAGATTCTCCCCTAGAGCCTGCAGAAGGCAGGCAGGCTTGCTAACACCTTGATTTTATCCCAGTGAGACCCATTTCAGACTTCTGAACTCTATAAATGTAAGATAATAAGTCTGGGTTGTTTTAAGCCAGTGAATCTGTTGTTGTTTATTATGGCACCCATAGAAAACCCACAGAATCATCCAATAGTTTAATCTAATCACATGAGTCCTTAAAACTGGGGAACATTTCTTGGCTTCAGAGAAACAGAGGACTGTTGCAGGAAGGGAAAATAATAGCTACCGTTTAGTATTTTGGTGCATATTTTTCTATTTCTTTACTACAAAGACATTCAGAATTAAACCTTTGTTAATTATTATTTTATAAGAATTCATGTATATGTAAGTAATTTATGTAACTATCATTTTCATAATTTATCATTGAAGTTGAATTTTATTCTATCTTTAGATGTGTACATATTTTATTTATGCAGACTCATAAATAATATGAAAATAATTTCTTGATTTTCTAGATAGTTTATCACCAAACTGAAGATCACTGTATTATTTAGTGAGAGTTTTTTATTTATATATTTTCTTTTTTAATTTAATCCTTAACACCATCTGAAATGCATTATAGAAGTACAATAACATTCAACAGATATTTATTTTTTCAATTTTTCTAAAAATATTCTAACTTATTGAAGAACCCATTCTATCTTCACTGATTTACAGTGACAACTTTACAATATATCCAGATATACCTGAGTGTTTTTTAAAGAACTTATATTATGCTTCATTAATATATTTTTTATATTGCAGACAATATTATATTATCCATCATTATCTATTTCTTTATCGTACATTTTGACATCTGATAATGCAACATTTAGCCTTTGTGTTTTTTTTATTCAGATATTTCTATTCTCACATCTTTATACATTAATATACACACATAAATATTAGGCACTAGCAATAAAATCCCCAGAGGAGTTTTTTAGGAATAAAAAAATAATTTAATTTAATTTAGAGAATTGTCATTTTAACAACACAGGATTTTCTCATTCACGAGCTAGGAATATTTCTCCATGTATTTGACTTCTTTTATGTTCCTCAGTAATGCTTTATGCATTTTTTTTCAGAGGATTTGCACATTCCTTATTGAATTTCCCCAGTATATATTTTCTTTTTAGATCCATTATGAATGGTAAGTGTTATCCTCCCAGTTGTGGTGGATATGAGAATGTACGAACACAGTGATTGTTAGCCACTCCCAAACTGGACTCTTCAATCACCTGTGAAAGTATTCAGTTGAGCATTGTGGGTTTTAATAATTTTTCTAAATCTTCATGCAAATATATTCATATTTTATCTTGGCTACCTGCAACTAAACATTTCCAAAATTGTGATTTCAGTGGCAATAAGACCAAAAGGTCTCCCTGTCTTATGATACAATATTTCTTAGATATCCATTGTACATGTGTAACATAATTATAGGAAATGAGCAGTAAATGCTTGTATGATGGAATGTGTTCCTGAGTTATTTTCAAGGTTACTTTGTGTGTTTTGGTACTAAAAAAATCATTTCTAAATTAAAGCAAGTACTTTCTGAATGCTAGATGAAATGTAGAGGTGGATATTGTCTTATATACTGTAATTTTGATTTTAATCAATGTGTGTTTGTTGATTCATTTATCAGCACTATAATATGAGGTTCAATCAAACTTAATGCTTGTAGAAGTCATAGAAACTAAAGGTAAGCAATAATCTTGTGTCTAGATCTGAAGAGTCATAAATAGTGCTTATATATTGCCACATCAGTATTGCTAGTATTGTTTATTAAAAATGGTAGCATTCTCCTCTAGCTGACTGGTAAAATAGAGCAGTATGCATAAGAAATAACTTTTGTGAAACATTTCCTTGTTGTAAGCACAGAGATAATGTGTTACTAAGCTAATTACTAACTTGTTACAATGACGTCTTAAGTAGAAATATATAATAATTCACACCTACTCACATGTACCTATACTATTTCATTCACAAAAAGATGTTACAATTTCACATATATGCGTTACATATATCATTCCAGGGAGCTTCTCTTCCTATTTCCGTGAAGCTCAGGATTTGAATACTATTGTGTATTACAGACACATATATGGTCAGTGCCATCGTATTCCATTTACCTACCAGCTGTGATGCTATTTATTCATTCAAACACATCGTTAGGAACCAGTGTTGTTGGGTGTGAGAGCACGAGTAAAGGAAGATGCTGCTGTCTCCTCAAGGTGTTGACAACCAAGCTTCTCACCTTAAAATTGCATACAGTTGGCACCAGTAAGAAAGACAAGAAGTGTATGTTGCAGGCTTTGGGGAGTCTTTACATTTCAAATATAAATAGCTTGCCTTTTGGTTTACACTATATTATTTAATAGAAAAATATATTCATATGACTAAAAACAACTTCAGTTATATAACTCTGTAAGAATTCATTAAAAATTTTAACAGATCTGGAAAAAAATATTATTTTGCTTAAAATGTATTGGGATAACCATGGTGAGCAAAACTGAACACGACCCATGTAGATGATTTCATTGGCATGCGTTTCCATCTTTCAGTGAGCATGAAGAGAAAAGTCTTAATATGTGTTGACAAGTCTTTTCTCTGCCTCCTAACCTGCTGGCCTTACCCTATCAGTGGCTTTAAGTAAGAGAAAAGGAAACTTGTTTGTAGTGGCAGTTGGTCATGGTTGTTACTATCCCAATTCAATTCCAAATTTTAAATTCCACTACCTAGGTTTGTTTCTACAGATCAGTGACTAAGGTTCAAGTAACCAAGAGGGGCAGAGCTGGTCTACAGAGAGTTATAAATATATTTAACAAAAATCAGACTGTCTAATGGCTTAACTGGGTAAAAAATGGCATGATTCAATCTGTACAATCATAAGAAATCAAGTGTGAATGATTAGGAGGCTGAGGGCAGTCCACCCAATACAATATCATGATCCGTTGCCCAATTTCTTAATTGCAGCCAGATTTTTGTCCCAGAATCCAGTGACTGAAGGACTGGGTTTCTAGGAAAAATAATCCTACAAAACTACAACAAAGTTATATGCGCTCTATCTCCAAGGTATGTGCTCTGATGGACCTATGGCAATGTCCTTGAGTTAACTGGATAGCAGGAGAGTGGAGACTTCCAAGTATGTTATAAACTGTGGGACATGGGTCTAAGTTGACACTGACACTGAGTCCCAGAGACGTTAAGGTTGGGGCATACAGAAATCAGGGAATAAATGGTGTCCTGGCCAAGGTCCTTTCACAGACAATCTACTGGGACCATAGACAGACAAGTCATTTTTTCTGGTACCCAAATGATTAAGTGGAATAAACATCTTTAAATCAGGACAGCCTCTACCTTTGGTCCTTGGCCTGTGACGTAATAGCTTACATAGTGGGAAAGACCAAATGGAAGCTTTGGAACAAATGTGCCCCACCAAGAAAGTAAATACACAACTACATTGTATTTCAGAGAGATTGCAAAAAATTCTGCCATTCTTCAATGTGTAAAGAATGCAGGAGTGGTGATGCTTTTCATAGTTCCATTATTTGACCAATCTGGACCCTGAACAAAATAATACCCTGAAGAGAGAGAAGACACTACTTCACACTCAAATCAGTAGTAATTTTGATAGCAGATGCAGTGCCAAATGCAGCATTTTAAACTTAAAATCACTAGTGAAGTATTAGTTGATTGTTTCAAATAATGAAACATCCTCCTTGAGTTCCAATAAATAAAACAAGTTTTAATACATTTTGGCTGAAATAATTCTAAAATCAGAAAAGTTATTGACACAGATTGAAGTTTCTTGTTATCCTCTCTTCTCTCTGACCTCAATACGTTTGAAAGCATTTGCTACATGTGAGATTTAAGGTAAATTCACCATGTCAGTATTTGTATTGATGAGTCTATGAGTATTTACTTATGTTTGTATCATATACTTTTCTTTCCTTTTACATTCTACTTGGTGATGAATATAGTCAGGTCTACATTGTGTGGGGAAAAATGCACCTAATTTGGATTGACATGGTAACTCACCAGAAATTCAGTTCTTAAATACTGCTTTTCTGGATTATGGAGCATTCAAAAACAAACTATGCTGATAGAAACAATACTTAACAGAGGTTTGCCGGATGGATGCACAGTGTGAAGTAGTAAGAAATCTATCACTAAGTAAAGTCAGGTCATTTGAGAGTCATGCTCTCATTATAGTATATTCTGATTAATGGATTTGGCACTGAGTTTGAGCCAATGGCTCTTATTGTGAAGTAGTATAGATATATTCACATGAAACTCAGCACTGTTTATTATAAAGGTGCTATTGAAGATATTGCTCATTAACTGCACACTGTCCTTCTTAGAAGAAATTTCTCTCAGATTTGAATGTCTAGCATAACTGGTCATTGGTTTGTTTTTATCCTTATGGATATTAATATTCTCATTGAACATTATAGTTTCTTCAGTCTGCATAAGCTGTTTGCAGAGTGCAGGGGGGGAGGGAGAGGGAGAGGAGAGAAGACAGATGTATGAGGAAATCTGAAATGATGCTCAAGGCATATGTTTAATACACTTATCAAAAGGCCCTATGGCTCTATCTAGATTCTCTTTACATCTGAAATATTTGTGCAATAGAAGAAGTGCATAATGGATAACAATTATGGAAAGAAAGCCCTAGAATTCACCATATTTTAGAAGTATCATAGAACTTACTTTTATAAATAAACATAACTAAATAAAAAGAGCCTGCCACACACTAGCACATACACTCATACACACACAAAAGTAAGAGCAGAAAGATGGAAGAAGAAAATAAAGCAAGTGGTTTATTGCAATACCAACTTGTGTCCATAAACCCTAGCAGAGAGTAAACATCTGGCTCTTGGCAAATGTTGTTCACAGCAGCATAATAATACAGTTTGCATACAGATAACTGACTCATATTAGAACTATCACCAGCGACGTTTTTCTCAGGAACCTAACAATCCAGGGCAGAAAAACATTCTGTATTTTATAGTGAAATGGCTTTGACGTGACACAGGCAGCATGGTGGGACGAGCCAGGATTCCACAGCCTGCTAAAAGGACTACTGGTTGGAAAGCTTGGTGGGGTCAGAAAATAAATAAAATTAAGAATGATTTGGGGTATGAACATATATTCATCTTCAAGAATGTATGTTGAGAGTTTCTGAGATTCTTCAGGGTGTGTGTGTGTGTGCACACCTGTGTGTGTGTGTGGGGGGAGGGTTTCTCCCCTCATTGACTTAGTCACTGATCTGTAGAAACAATCCTAGGTAATTGAATTTAAAATTTGGAATTGAATTGGGATAGTAACAACCATGACCAACTGCCACTACAAACAAGTTTCCTTTTCTCTTACTTAAAGCCACTGATAGGGTAAGGCCAGCAGGTTAGGAGACAGAGAAAAGACTTGTCAACACATATTAAGACTTCTCTCTTCATGCTCACTGAAAGATGGAAACGCTTGCCAATGAAATCATCTACATGGGTCGTGTTCAGTTTTGCTCACCATGGTTATCCCAATACATTTTAAGCAAAACGGAATTTTTTTTTTTCCAGATCTGTTAAAATTCTTAATGAATTCTTACAGAGTTATATAACTGAAATTGTTTTTAGTCATATGAATATATTTTTCTATTAAATAATATAGTGTAAATCAAAAGGCAAGCTATTTATATTTGAAATGTAAAGACTCCCCAAAGCCTGCAACATACACTTCTTGTCTTTCTTACTGGTACCAACTGTATGCAATTTTAGGGTGAGAAGCTTGGTTGTCAATACCTTGAGGAGACAGCAGCATCGTCCTTTACTCATTCTCTCAAACCCAACAACACTGGTTCTTAACGATGTGTTTGAATGAATAAATAGCATCACAGCTGGTAGGTAAATGGAATACGATGGCACTGACCTTATATGTGTCTGTAATACACAAAAGTATTCAAATCATGAGCTTCACGGAAATAGGAAGAGAAGCTCCCTGGAATGATATATGTAACGCATATATGTGAAATTGTAACATCTTTTTGTGAATGAAATAGTATAGGTACATGTGAGTAGGTGTGAATTGTTATATATTTCTACTTAAGACCTCATTGTAACAAGTTAGTAATTAGCTTAGTAACACATTATCTCTGTGCTTACAACAAAGAAATGTTTCACAAAAATTATTTGAAATGCTCAGATGCATGGTGGAGGAGATACCTAGCTGATAATTACGTGCAACAAGAAGACCTGAAGAGCACAGCGTTCCCTAAGGCCACTATGATTGTACAGGTGGATGGGACACCAAAGTCACTGATATCTCTCCTCCATTTGCCAACGGTGACGGTAAGAGAGTCCATGACAGAATTAGAGTCACTGATATCAATGAGGATAAGGTCCCCCACCCACTAAGGTCCGGGTAGCTTCAGCATTTAGGTGGGAACAAGAATCGTAATTCACAGCAAGGTTGTACCACCATGCATCTGAGCACTTCAATCTGTTTTTTTTTTTTAGCATCTTCTATAGAAATTCTGCCCTTTGAACCTTATTTAAAGGAGCTCATCACAATTACCTTTGGTGAGATGGGTCTCTGTAGCTAAGTCAATCTCTGAAGTCACCAACAGCAAAAGGGTATCTGGTGAGAGTTTTATCAGCACCTGTGGTAACAACACTCGTTGAGATGGGACCTGGGAAGTACATCACAATGTCCACCACAACAGGTGTTCTTAGCCTTTTCAAGCCTCAGTTTCCCCAAATAAGGATAAGTAAATTAAATACCTGGCAACTGTTATGGAAATTCAGGTTCAGCCTGATGTTTATCTAAAGAGCATGTTTTATGTGGTAAGTCATCCTATGTATATATGATTCTTCTTCATATCATCTTATAAGATACTCCACCTACTTCTAATTATTTATTGCATTTTTATTTTAATAATTGGTCTTTCCTTGGTGATAATAATTACGCGTTAATAAATATTTGTGGTATTAATAAGTGTTTTAAAATAAAATTCTGGCCCCATTGATTTAGGGTATTTAATCAGATTACATAAAATGATACATGTAAGGGTTTACATATTTATCAAGTACTTATTTATCTTATATAGTATGCTGTTATTAGTGATATTATTTTTTCAATGAACAGCTAAAGATTTTGGGCCACCAACCATTCATTATTTTCCTTTACTGCATAATACCTTGGTTATTCATCATCCATGCTATAAAAGAGGGCTCACGGGTTTTCTTTACTTTTATTAAGTTTTATGCTGTCATTCAATACGGATGCTTGAGTGCTTAAATGGTATGGCTTGACTGCCTTCTATCTATCAGTCTCAGCCCCACACTGACGATCCAAAGTCAAAGAGGGCAAATTCCTGTTCTTGATTATAATAATGCTATTATATTCTGGTGAGAGAGGCAGATGAGTAAATCATTGATAATGGTGCACTGTGATTAGTGCTCTAGTTTCATGATATTCCATTCAAGATATTTAAAAACAAATCCATAACTCATTTACACTCCTATCGATCAGTGTACATACATATGCCAGCCTATATCTTATCCATTTACACATTTGGAAAAAAGGAAAATTAAAGATTCCCCAGTCTTTAAACATTTGATGAGTTGCCTTGAAATCATATTTCTTAATTACATATATGTAATTTTATGGGGGGATGTATTTTTCTTATGGTTTATTAAAAACAAAAATCAGAAAATTGGTTCTCACGTTAATTCACACTGTTGCCCCCTTTCAAATATATATATATATATATGAAATTAAATATATATATATTTTGAAATTCACAACTTTTTTAAAAACGAGGCTTTTCAAAAATGAAGAATGGAGAGATTTTTCTTCAAATTCATGAAAGAATGATTCCTCACATTGAATTATCCAGGCATTCAGTATTAATATTTTGTTTGGTTGTTTGTTTTTTATGTATTTGATTTTGGAATGTCTGTGTGGAGTGATACCAAAAAAATAATAGTAACAGAACTGTTTTAATACGTATTTTAAACATCAAGAGAATATTATAGGAAAATCAATGCAATATAGAACTAACAATTAAGTATTGTTTCCATGCAAGTTTATGCCACTTATTTGTACATAAGAAAAATTCAATTTTTTACAACTGTGGTTAAATGCAACTGGTTGAAAACAGCCTCACAAAATTTATCACAACAATCTCCAGAGACTGTAAGGCCTAGTGTAATTTAGAGTCCAAACTGTGTAACTCTACTTGGCTCTATATTAGAACATGGATTATCAACAAGGCTTTTACTAGTATAAGATGAAGAGTCTTTACAGGGAACAAATTGAAGACCAGTGTGATTTTACCCTTGGTCCACAAATCTTCAGCTTGTCACAGAGAAGTGTACTGAATTGTGTCAAAACACCGAGAGCCAAATAATTTTTGACTAGAACAAAGAATAATCTGTGTAAAATTATTAATTTTGATTGTTTTTCATATTTATCATTTGGTGAAAGATTACAATTGGATTAAATATGTGATTTTATCTGAAAACACTAATTTATCTTGAAGTTTTTTCTTTTAATTATGATAGCTAACAATCTCAGCATTATATTAACCCTTAAGAAGCCATTAATTTCTTGATAATAAGCAGTGAAAATGATGGCGAATGCATTTGTGATTGAAACACAAAGCACTTCTCCAGGAATAAACATCCCTATTTCTTTAAAAAAATGTAAGACATTTTCCAGTTTCAGATTCCCCAACTCCATTAATGGTTTCCACTTTCTACATGTAATCTCAGTTCTCACCAGTTAAATATACATATCTCTAAAATGTATTCGTTCTTCTTTATCATAGCTCTTATCTTAGTTCAGACTCTCATAAATTCTTCCTCGGTTTACTGCCATAGTTTCCAAACTGATCTCCCTGACTTTTTCTTCCCCTACTTCTGTATAAATCAGACCATCCACTGCTATGCATAATACCTTCCAGAAACTCTATGATCTATGGACAAATCCTAATCCTAATATATAGCTTCTTACATAATCGGTTGCATTTCCAACCACTTTTCTGTGTGAGTCCTGAAGTTGAGCCACATTAATCTACCAACAGCCCGAGTTCTTACTATGCTCCCACACTAACAAACGATGCGATTTTTGGAAAAGTTACCTAATCTAGCTGGGCCTCAATTTTCTCATGTGCAAGTTATAAAATGTTTTTGACTCACAGAGTTTTGCAGATGAATCAATAAATGCTACTATTAACAAAAAAATGGTGACAATTACAGTAGTGGATATTTAGTAAGTAATGACTTTGTGCCAAGTACTATTCTAATCATTTTATGTATCTTTGCGCAGAATTCCCCAAATAGTCAATTTTTCCTCACATCCTAGTGCTTTTCTACAGGTTGTATCCTCTCTATAAAGTGATTTTTTCTCGTCTGTCTACTGGAGAACTGCAATACTTCCTTCACAATAAACTCAAATACCATCTACTCTGTGAAGCTTTGCCAGATGCTTGGTGAGATGCAGTGAGGAACCCCTTTTCTCTGATCACATCACATTTATTGTTCTCTTTATCATGTTTTCTCTTCACATTGTGTTGGAGCCACTTTGTTCAAGGAATAGACTGTGTGCTTCTTAGAGAAAGAGCGATGTTGTCTTTCTCACCTCTGCGTGCCCAGTGCCTCGTCCTGCACTTAGCATAGAGTAATCAGTAATGGCATGTGCGTACATGATTAACCGCATGGATAAGTAAGATATAAAGCCCACATCTTCAGCAAATGCTGTAAAATTTTCTTGAATTTAATTTATTTTTGTTGAAATCAAGAGAAAGACAAGCGAAAGGTTGATTTTATTCAGCAGCTATGATCTAGGTTTTATTAGAGAAGAAAAAAAAACCCTTAGTTATACCATAGTATTGTGCTATTTGCCAAGTATTCAAAGGTAATATCTCAGGAAAATTCTGAGAAATCATACTGAACAAAAAATTGTGATTTTTACCCCTAACAACAAGCAGAATAGACTTGAACATAATCACAACCTCAATTTCTATCTTTTTCGTATATACCCTTTATCCTAAATAAAGGTTGAGTGTGAATATAAAAATTTGTATTCATTTTAGATAAGATTGAGTTTATAGAGACCAAAACTGTGGTGTACCAGATGACCAGTTCATGGCCTGTGTTATTTCTGTTCTCTAAAACATGTCTAGATATTGGCAAGGGAATTTTAAGAGTTGCTTAAATATTGCAGCAGGAGTGTATATTGGTTAAAAAAAAAATAGAAGTCAGCAAGGAGGTGTTAAAAGTTTTAAATGTTCTTGCACATTTACTAGCCAATTCTGTTTCTGGAAATCGACACTACAGAAAGATTTGCACGAGTATATTAGCACATAAGGATATATTTATTAAATATGTTTATGGAAGCATTGATTGACAAAACTATCTAAGACAACCTAAATGTATATAAGATGAAGCACTGTTTAATCAAAGGCCCCCTTTTTGTGGTTTTGTTCATTTAATTCACCTCTAGGAAATACCTTTCTCTCACTTAAGTGATAAAAATTGTCTAGAAAATCAAACCAAGGATAAACCTACCAAGACAAAAACAAGAAAAAAAGGAAAGAAAACAAGTTTCTCAGTGAGATGTTGAGCAGGGTCTTCATAATTCTCATGTTCTTAGGCAATTCCAGCACTAGATCATGGATGAGCAGGAGGCATCTCCAGACATAGCGTATTTTATTGCATAGAGTAACACAGTGGGAAAAATCCAAAGATACTACAATGAGAAGAGGAGGATGGGGGTTGGGTGGGGGTGGGGGAAGAGAGAGAGAGAGAGAGAGAGAGAGAGAGAGAGAGAGAGACTCTATCCTTCATGTCTGTATCTAACTGGTATCTGAATATCCATGGGCCACAATCGGTGCTCTTCTTCTTAAGAGGAGAAGTAGAGGGCATGGTGAAAGTGATTCTGCGTCCTTGGCTGAGTCCAGCAAACATGTCGTTCATTATTGGTATTAGCGTGGGATTGAAGCCATGTGGTTTGGACTCCTTTCTAACACTATAGATTCCCATTCTCATTATTGACAAAGAATATGTATATTTTAAGAAGTTTGTAGTGAAAACGTTAACACACATAAGAAATTATTTAAATTCTACTCAATCTCTATGTCCCACCATAAACTTTTCTTACCATCTCGCTTCAATCATCCTTCACTCCCACAATGTTCTGTGGGTGGGAGCTCTACGGGGATTTAGGATGTGGGTTGGATGTCTGCCACCACAGGCCATCAGAATGAAATGAATTCCACAATAATCAAGCCGTCTTACATTTATCATATTTACCTTGGAATGAGGGAAGCTGTTCACTAGCAAAGAAGAAATATCTGGAAGTAATTCGTATATGTGGCAGGCAGGATGTGGAAGAATAAGGATGATTCAAGGAAACCTCTATTACGTTAAATAATATAATTGATCTAGGAAGAAGAAATATCTTTTATGTCATTGTATTTTATCACAAAAATCTACACTGTTGCAGAAATTATGGTGATCAGTGTTAATTTTGCTTTTTTCTAGGATAACTCCAAATTTATATTCTCACTGCTTAAGGGACGCTAGATTTATTTAAGTAGTCCTTAATCTTACTAGGCTTGACCAACTATAGACAGTTAAATAGGAAAGATACTAATTTATGGTAGTTATGTTGGATTGCGACACATGTCTAAGTAAGAACACATCTTTACATATTCTAATGAGCTTTTCAAGAGCTTGGTTATATGCAAAGTAATTAGATAAAGTCAGCTAAATTATAAGCCTTCCTCAAAATTTTATTTGCAAGTTTATATATTCCATTAAGAAGACAAACACCAAAAGGGTGAGTGAGGCCATTCATGATTTAAAAATAAAAATAAAAATCAATTATGTAAATAGAGGTTGGGGAATATATGAGGCAAAACAGTTATAACTTTCTCAGTTCTCATTTGCATATTGCCTCAGTCTGACCACAACAGTAATCAAGCTCTAATGAAATTAATATAATCTCCGGACTTAAAGCAAATTAATATCCTGTCCATGTCATGTTTAAAGTGTTGTCCTTCCAATATAATGGAGCAAATGTATATGCCACGTTTGGAAAAAAGTAATAGGAAAACGTGGGCATTACTGTAAGATAGCTAAGTTCAAGCTTCATGTACATTGTTTGCTTACTGTGTGACACTTGCTGAGATTTAATATTTTGCCCAAAACTAACTTTTCTCTGTATGTGTTATTTAATATAGCTCTCATAATGAAAACATGCAGGTATCTGTTTTAATGCCTGATAGTTATGGTAGGTGCTCATTAAGTGCTGGGTCCTCCTTTCAGTGTGTACATTCATCTCATGTCAGTATTTTTAATTTTTTTTACTCTTTTGATAATATATTAGCATTGAACATTGCAAATGCACTAAGAGATTTTCTTTAGCACCATTTTTAGATTGTCATCATTTCAAGGTTTATATTCTGTTAAGAGCTATTAGTAGTGAGAGTTTGCCTAGTGAATGACACAGTTACTTTATTACTTCAAAGTTTGGGAAAATATCCCTGCAATGATATAAATTCACTGATTTATATTATTTAGTAATCACTTTTTTTTTTTTTTTAAGATTTTATTGGGGAAGAAAACCAGGACTTTATTGGGGAACAGTGTGTACTTCCAGGACTTTTTTCCAAGTCAAGTTGTTGTCCTTTTAGTCTTAGTTGTGGAGGGCGCAGCTCAGCTCCAGGTCCAGTTGCCGTTGCTAGTTGCAGGGGGTGCAGCCCACCATCCCTTGCGGGAGCCGAACTGGCAACCTTGTAGTTGAGAGGATGCGCTCCAACCAACTGAGCCATCCAGGAGCTCAGCGGCAGCTCAGATCAAGGTGCCGTGTTCAGTCTTAGTTGCAGGGGACACCCACCATTCCTTGCAGGACTTGAGGAATTGAACTGTTAACCTTGTGGTTGAGAGCCCACTGGCCCATATGAGAATTGAACCGGCAGCCTTCAGAGTTAGGAGCATGGAGCTCTAACCGCCTGAGCCACCGGGCCAGCCCCCTAGCAATTACTTTTTAAATTTAAATTTAATGCATCTGAATCATATTATCTGGACAGCTTTAATAGACATGTCTACAATTTTAAAAAATCTCATGCTATTTCCTGTGAAAATGTATCTTTGAGTATATCTCAGACATGTGAAATGGGCTCTCCTGTAAACTGGGTAGCAGATTGAGTGACTGCTTTAGGTAGATCATATTTACACCAATTAGTATAATGGTAAAAGAGAATTGATATCTGTGTCAGTGATCCGTAATTCTAATTCTAAAACCCCACTATATTTTGAGAACTTCACTGAGAATGACACGTGCTTAGTCTGTTTATTAAACATCTAAATCTAAATTAAGTTTGTTAAAACAGTGTATTAAAATTTATATCTATTCCTCATTATTCTCCATGCATTTCTAGAATATAACTTGCATGTGAAATCCATGAAATATGACACATATAGATGTATGTGACATTATAAAATAGGTGCAATAATTACAACACATAGTGAAGGATTTAAAATATTTAAATATGAGTGTGTTTTCTTCTCAGAAAAAAAAGAAAAGAAGACCTCCAGAAACAAAATTAACTGGACCATCTCTGTGAATTTGACAAAAAACTATGGTGACAGACTTTAAAAACCTATTTTGTTTTTAGCCAACCCTAAAATCAAGGCATCTACTTTTGCTAATTCTGTTTTAAAATAAGTTTGCAGTCAGAAAGGTTTAAAAGTCAAAGGCAATTTTGTATTTTATGTGTTCTGTTTAGTGCTTCTAATAATCCTGGAATGCATTTGATAAATAACAAGTGAATTTTGTCTGGTAAAACCTAGAGTTCATTCTACATTTCAATTAGATTGAAACATTGTTTATAAGTGTGCAAATTAATTTGTAAACATGTTAAACACCTTCTTATTGCCTTGAACATTTTGTTGTATTTAGATATTTTGTTTGATATTTTTTCTAAAAAATTTTCTTATGGTTAGAGTAAATATTATATTCTTTATCATATCAGAAACAGAAATGCAGACACCTGATAGATTTCCCCAAGCAATACAAGATTCAGTGAGTTGCTTATTGAGACTTCCATATGTACAGGCTGTGTGTGTATATGTGTAAATGTAAGTGTCACATTTGTACTGCAGGTAGGGTTGGAGGTGGAGAACTGCAATAATTCTAAATTTTCTACCTTAAAAAGTTACCTTTTTCAAAAACTACACATACATATACAAAACAGTAAATCTGTCAACTGGTGTCTGCATAGGTAAAAATTTTGACATTGCATAGCTAAAAAACAATTTTGAAAGTAGGCCATATTTATCCCCTGCATGTATGTCTATATTTAACTTTTAAATTATGTTACAAATACCTTGTAATCTGTGTCTGGAAAAATTATGGTCTTTGAGAGTCTTGACCAGCAGTTCTCCAAATGGTGATATGGTAATACTATTACAAATAGAATTAAATATAGAAAAGGAGAAGGGGATTTGGAGATAAGTGGTTTTAGATGTGGTAGAAATAGATCTGGTTTAGGAGGCTAGAAATTGTTTTACTTTTATTTATGTTGCAGATGGGTCGTTTAACCTGGGCAATACCACGTCTCTGTTCTGCCTCAGTTTCCTCATATGTAAAAGGAGTATGTTACAATATAGAGCGTCTATAAAGCACCAAAATTTTCTCAATGATTTATGATTGGTTAGTAATTATGTGTAATGGGCACACTGGTGCATTGTTTTCCATTTGTCTCCAACCGCTTAATATCTTTGAGTCAGTTGCATTGTCATGGCTAGATTCTTAAAGATAATCAATAATAGGTAGAAATTACCAATGAATCTACCATACAACCCATTAGATGTTTTGCTGATTCAACAGTTTTAAAATATCATTAATAATATTAGTTTAGCATCAGGAGATTAGATGAAGTAAGCAGTACCCATCCTTAAAAACTACCTCAAATTGTGTAGCTCTTATTTCATATATATGAATAACTTATATATGTGTGTATATATGTATATACATGTGTATATATGTATGTACATACATACTCATATATATGAAAGAATGAAATATATATGTATATGATTATATATGTAAATATGTGTGTATATATACACATATATAAACATATATATGTATATATATAAAAGATTGAAAGCATCTTATTATTTTATTGTGCTTTCTGAATTTAGATACAAATTCGGATTGGAGCATCAGTGAGCTTAACGTTTTCTTTCCTATCCAGCATTTTGGTTTTACACAATGTTACTGCTCAGTACATATCTGCTTGATGAATCATAAGGCAGAAACTGAGCTGCCTACCCAGTAACCAGTCTCCCTTTCATCAGTATCCGCTGAACCCTGATTTTTTTAGGGGAGCAGTGTCCCTAGCTGAAAGGGTCCTTAGTTTCCCTTGTAGGAACCTATGGTTGATCACATGGTCTAATTCTAGCCAGAGTGCTTACAAGGAAGTCATGTGGCAGGAGTTAAGTCAAGCTCTTTAAAGGAACACACTCACATGTCATGTAGCTTTTTCCCTTGCACCTCTGTCCCTCTTCAGGACTACAATAAGATATGATGGTCTCTTCCACATGATCACAAAGGGAAGGCCTCGGTATCTACTGCTATGTTCTTTAGCCATTGAATCAGCAGCTGCTGAAATCTGGAACAACTATTACCTGAGAAAAAAACAAGAAACTTCCACTTCTTTAAGCCAGTGCAAATTGTTTTCTTTTATGCCACACAGAACTCCTTCTTAAATGATGGCTAATAAACGATGGATAGGGATATTTGATGAAGAAATAGATGAGTATAATTATCTAAATTACTTCAGAAACACAGGAGGTTGTACATTAAATCTTAGCTTTTGAGATATTGGAAACATTTTATAGACCCAACAATACTGAAGTCCAGGAGAGGGAATCAGGTAGGAAATCATCATAAACCATTCTGTAGCATAAAATTACATGTTTCAAAAGCTCTACCATCAAATGTACATGTTCAGAAAGAATTACAATAGAAAGGAAAAGAGGACAAACAAATTATATTTCATTACAATTCTGTTTCCCTCGGCATGCTTGGAACTAGCACACAAAGAACAAGATCAACCCAAGTTCTGCCAAATGAGAAGATAATCCTTTAATGTAATTAGCACTCAGTGACTGACAAACATTCACAGCATTGTTTAGATCTTTAAAGTATAGACAATAAAGAGAAAATATTTTAATTTACCTGTTTATTCAACAAATATTCTTCAAACACTTTTAATTTGGTAAGATCCTTAGAATTTGAGCTAATACATTTTTTTCCAAATTCCTTCATATTATAAACTCTATATCAGATTCATATAATCACAGAAATATTTCTTTCCATGATCTTGAAGACTACTAGGACAGAGAGCTGGCATCTAGTCTTCACTATTCAAGAATCAGATGCCTGATTTGGGGCCAGTTGTTCAGTCCTTTTGAGCTTAGTTTTGCTTATATTTAGAGTATAAATAATAACACCAAATTTGCAAGATCACTTTAAGATCAAATGGTTTAACATATGTAATTATCAGAATAAATTGCCAAATGCATATATATGGGATAGTAAGGGAGAGCGAAGAGTTCATTTCTACTAAGCATTAGCAAGAACCCCAAATATCAAAACCCTTCCAAACACATTACTAAGACCGTCCCATCCTGTTACCCCTCCAAACATCTGGAACTCTGATATAATGATACTGAAAAAGGAAACCTCAGAGAATTCCTCCTGGGAACATTATAAGAGGTCACTCTTTTATTCTCAGGATCACTGATTTGTTGTCATTGTTGCTTTCCAACTTATCCAGTTGATTTTAATGGCATCCTGATATTATACCATGAACGTAAATGTAGGTTTCATCCAGACAAATAGTTTTTTTTCTTTTTTGTATGTCTGTGTGTGCATATATGTTGGTGTTTTTTGTTTTTGGCTTTTTTTTTTAGAGAATGCCTTTTGGCTTATGTCCTAACATCACACTAACTGAAATGCAAATATGGGGGGCTAAAGCCAAACTAAGCATTTTCTTGCTATCACTGGTGTACTCTCTTCTAATAATGAAAATCAGTAATCCTAAGTAATTTAAAATAATTTATATGTCTATATTTGATAGCAGAATCCCAAGCACAATTTGTAACACCCAGAGAATAGAAAATGACACAATTTTTAAAAATTGATACATATGTAAGTACCAATAAAAAAGCATGGTTATGAAATAAGATAAAGTGGAGGGATAAAAATGAATTAGATCAGTTTTTAAATCATATATTTTGATATATAGAAACTGTTTGGGATGTTCAAGTATTATGGGTAGTTATTTCTACATAGTAAAATGGTTTTTTATCCTTTTATATTACTAAATATTTGCCACACACACACACACACACACACACACACACACACACACATTGTGCCAAAAAATGTATACACATTTTAAGAAAGGAAAAACAGCTGTATTAAAATTATGCTGATGGCAACACTTTGAGCACCTTTTGTAATTGCAGAAGTCAAAAGTGACTTGTATTCATCTTTTGTCATTGGTATATATTGAATATTACAATTTTAATACAGTTTTTTCCTTTCTTAAAGTGTGTATACATTTTTTCGCACCCTCTGTATGTATGTATATACGCGTATGTGTACATATAGATATGTATATAGATATGTCTACATCTGTATACAGATATATTTATCTATCTATATCTATACCTATATAACACCTATGTGTACAGACACACACACACTTTTCTCCATTCTTTGAAAAAAACAAGAAAAAAAGTAAGTTCTTAGCCTCTCTTTTACTTTCCTGGGGCTGCCAGAATAAACTACCACAAACTCCGTAGCTTAAAACAACACCTTTATTCTCTCACAGTCACGGGAGCTGGAAGTCCAACATCAGTGTGTTGGCAGAGTCATGCTCCCTGTGAAGTCTCTGGGGAAGAAGAATCTTTCCTTGTCTTTCCCGAGCTTCTGTTGGCTCTTGGCAATCTTTGCCTTGCAGTAAGGATCACTTCCATCCCTCTGTGTATGTGTCTCTCAGTGAATCTGTCCTCTTTTTGTAAGGAAACCAGTGATTAATTGAGGCCCACCCCAATCTGATGTGACCTCATCTTAACTAATTGCATTTCCACATTCCTTAGTTTCAAGAAGCTCACATTCTCAGGTTCTTGGTGGGCATCGATTTTGAGAGGCTACTGTTTAACTCTATCACCTCCTCTTTCTGATTTTCAAGGCAAAGTCTTCCCAACGTGAATACCAAGCTTTGTTCTCTTTTTCAAACTAAACATAGTATTAACCTACTTCATTAAACAGAATTACGATTTGACCAGCACTGTGCTGTTATCTGTGTAAGTATATGCTGAACTCCCAGCATCCCTGGGCCAGGACAGCCAGATCTCAGTTCCTAAAGCCCCCAGACTCTGCCATCACAGGGGTACTCAGTGATCTCAGGCCCTAAATCCTAGGTGCGTCCATCCTCTGAAAGTCACCCAGGGGAAGATTTCATTTTCTCTCTCAAACGTTTCATTCTTTCTTTCGCCCTCCAACCCATATCATAGTCTCTCCCATTCGCTCCTTTGTTTTTTTGATGATCTCTCCTGTAATCACACAGGTCAACTAGGAGCTACTGTGACCACTTCGATTTTATGCCTGAAGTGGACAGTGAAAATCATTTTATATCATGTTCGATGTTATAAAGATGTCTGGACACTAGTAGTAGGATTACCTTATAGTACTGAATCTGTGTTCTGTGATAGGATTTGTGGCCCAGGCAACGTGGGTGCTTATTTGAACAATGTTTGAAAGCCTCACTATACCTCTACAATAATAACTAGTATTAGAATCACCTCTTATAAACACGGGGAAATTGAAGCTCATGGTATTAAATGTTTTGTTCAAGATCACACATCTGGGAAATAGCCAGACTGATACAGGAACCCAAGCAGTGCACAGAAAATGCTCTTAACCCCTAAGACGTTCCTCTTGTTGAATTAAAATCCAGAAGGTTCACAGTCTAAGAACTGTTCTCCATCTGCTTGAATCCAATATAGTGTCAGGTTCTGGTTGGCGAGGAGGAAGCAGATGTTAATATTGCTAGGTGTCACCGTCTTTCTTCCAGGACACCTGAAAAATTATGGCTATTAATTCTTTGTGGTACCTTATCCCTGGGTTTGTTTATTTTTCTATAAGATATCTATAAGTTAGAGATATGCCTTTATATTCGGTTTGATCTGCAACAGCCTAGTTCCAGGTCAAAGGCTGAGTTATAAAAAATCAGGAGTAAAAATGTTATTCTTCGTCCCTCTTCTTAACTTAGAAATAGATGTACTAATCCATGCTTCTCCCCTTGGCTAAAGAGCAGCGGTTTCTGGTTAACTAGGAAACTCACCATGTCGTTTCAGGTACCCACGTGGTTGCATACTCACAGGTCACTTATGTATCCAGCGTCCTCTGTCGCATTCACATGGTGGCCTTTGTCATTGTCTTGGCTTCTGCACATTAAAGACCGAGCCCAAGTTTGAGCTGCTAAGGTGACTGATCCATATCACTTCTCATAAACAGTTTGGACTTCGGTGGAACCTACTCTCTCTGTTAGTAGATCACCCATCCAAAAAGCCACAAGTAGCGAGTTAACCAGAGAAACACAAACGCTGACCAAACCCTGTCTTGAGGCTGCTTTGTTTTATTTTATTTTGGTTTGGTTTATAGTGTCTGCAAATTGTGGTTCCTGCCTGACCTAGGAAGAAAGGCACAATCTCTTCTTCTAGTACTTTTAATTAGTAGTTACTGGCTCTCCCTCTTTCTGGTTGTTCAAAAATCCAAAGCAAACTGGATTTCCAGATACACACCTTCTTTCACCCAAAATAAGACAGAATGACAGATTTGTCCTGGTGTCTCTTTTCCCTCAGTCCTGGTTTCCTTGTCCATATTTCTTTCCCACTGCTATCTGAGTGATTTAATTAGTTCCTGGGGCTTCATCTATCTCATGCCTATGTAGATATTTCCCAAATCCCCACCCATATCCCTTCTTCAGGATTCCAGACTTGCATCTTTGTATTTACTGCTACTTCTAATCCATTCCATTCAAAAGTGAAACCTGTTCTCCCCTTGTAGACACCTTCTTTTAAGTTAATGATTTTCTTATTAATGAATTAATGATTTTCTCATCTCCTTCTGCTAAGGACATTGCAATTCATAATGATCTCCAAAATGGTACCACCTCTAAGTTCTATCAAAATCCATCAGAATTGTGTTTATAAAGTAACAGAGTTAGAGGTTCCCAGTGGGATTAATCCACCCACACAGCACGAATCAACTCAGCAACATTTGCTCTTCATCCCTGTCGCCATCTGTTCCATCCCTGTGGTTCTGCCCAATAAACTCTCTGGCTCCAAGCGCTTGATCTGAGGCTCTGCTTCTAGGGATCACCTTCTTGTGGAAGAATTCTAACCGAAAACCATACCTCTTGATTTACTGGAGATAGTCCCAATGTATGCCTATTGTCATAAAGTAGTGAAAACTGGCCCTCTCATTCACTCTTTAAATTGTCCTTGTTTAGGCCATAAACGGTCCATTGATACTTACTCTACTTTGAGTGCATATTGATAGTATATGTTTATAGACTCTGCCCCAGACTTAATGAATCTGAATATTTAGGGGTGGGGTCCGGGAATCTGCATGTTAACAGGTATATCTGGTTGTTCCAATGCCCTCTAAAGTTTGAGAACTGTTATCCTGAATTATATAATAAGGCTGAACTTCCCTCCTCAAATACCAATAAATCTTTTCTTTCACTTAATTATATCTAAATCCCTCGTATTTACAGTAAGCCTCTCTGCAACTCTAAGCTACCTTTCTGTTTTCATTCTATAACCACTTTTCTCATGAACAGTATGCTCCTCAACACCAGAAAAATTGACATTATCCACATCTTATAGCCCTCATGGTTTATTTGACATTTCTTCAACGGAGAATAATCTCAACCCCCTTATACATTTCTTCCATGTGTTAGAATCCAACCCATTCATCTAACCCCAAGTCAAATGTTTTCTTCTAATCAAAAATGTTCTTTTGTTTTCTGTCAGCTTTCAGCTCTTCTTTATTTTTCTTTCATGATATTTTGCATTAATCACTGTTAGTTTTTCAAAATTATGCTCGCTCCCTCATATTTTATTTATGATTCCTCAAAGGCAGTGACCACTTCTAATTTATCTGAATGGCCCTCACGATGTCTCTTACACTGCCTTATAAGTAACACTTACTAAATTAATATTTATAGAGTGAATTAACTTTAGTAGTATGGGTTATCAATTTAAGTTTACATTGCACAATTAAAATAAAAGATGAGTGTTGATCCAAGGGCACATTCAGACATAGCTTATCTAGATGGTGTTATTGGGGAGCGTACTTCTCCATGCAGCTCTTATTTCTGCTTTTGCCTGCGTTGGCATCTTTGTCAGCTTTCAAGAGATGGTTCCAAAGAACTCCAGGTTTATAGTAGTGTCTGGTCTTCACACAGTCCCCGGCAAAAATCACTCTTTCTTCTTCTGTAGAAGTCCTTGATGTGAGATATAGGGATGTTAATCCGACTAGATGCCCATACCTGATCTGATGTCTGTGGCCAGGGAGATGTGATGATCTGATTGGACAAAACTGAATTACTTTCTTCACCTTTGAACCAAAAATGGAGTCCACTTCTTGCCAGCCATGAGAACTCAGAATTGGATAGGGAGATACATTAAGAATATCAGAATGACTAAACCCTGATTATGCCCAAACAGTAGATATCTATTAAAGCTGAGTCCTGAAGGTTTAACAGGATGGAAAAGGACATTCCTGGAAAAGGATATTGCGTGTATACAAATTCTCAGTTGTAAAAGAGCAGAGTATACACACAGCAAATAACTCAAAATGTTCACACAAAGGGCATATTTTGGGGAACAGCAAAGAAGAGGGTGAGAGATGGCTAAGAGGTCTCATGTTCCACAAGGAGGCCTTCCTTGTTTATTTTTCTCTTGAACAATATGCATTAAAGAGTTCAAGCAGTATGTATTAGTTATCTACTGCTGCTTAACAAATTAAAAACAAACAAACAACAACAACAACAAAAAATAACACAACACTTTAAGGGCTTAAAATAATGAGCATTTATTATCTTACAGTGTATCTTACAGACACATGGCTCATGAGTCTGGATATGACCGGGGGGTCCTCTGTATAAGGGCTCACAAGGTTGTAATCCAAATATCATCCAGGTTGTGTCCCTTTTGGGAACTCAGATTCCTCTTTCAAGCTCATTGGTTGTTGGCAGGATTCTATTCCTTCCTTGCAGTTGTAGGACAGAGGTCCCCATCCTCTTGCAGCCTGTCAGACAGGGACTACTGTCATCTCCTAGAGGCTACTTGCCGTTCACTGCCGTGTGACCTGCCACATGCCTCTTACAGAATACTTGTATTTGCTCATGAAGGCGAATCTCCCTTTAAGACTTTCACTTGATTAGGTCACGGCCACTTAGAATAATCTATGTTTTAATTAATTTAAAATCAACTGATTTGTGACCTTAATTACACTTGCAGTATCCCTTCACCTTT
Organism: Rhinolophus sinicus; assembly: GCF_036562045.2. NCBI lineage: Eukaryota > Metazoa > Chordata > Mammalia > Chiroptera > Rhinolophidae > Rhinolophus > Rhinolophus sinicus. Next base: position 37,789,428 of record NC_133760.1, on the reverse strand, counting down.
GCCATATACTGTCAGAAGCAAGTCACAGATTCAATCTGTACTCAAGGGGACTCATACATAAGTATGTGACTCATTGAGGGTCATCCAATTCTACTATGTCCATCACATAGTGGCATATAATGGTAATATTTTCTGAGTAGTCCAGTCATTGATATTTCTCATTAAATCTTTTTGTTCCTCTAAAAAATAAAAGGGCATGTTTTCATCAACATTAATGCTCTTTCACCATCCTTCCCCTTCCAAGACAGTCTCTTTAATCTGAAAACCTGCCAAAATGGGTATCTACTATAAGCTCATTCTACCCTGGAGTGAGCTAAGCATGTCATTTAGGCTACATCCCCAACTACAAATAGATATTCTTTCTCAAAAAATTATTGCTACGTAATTTATCAATAATAAATAGCCACTCTAAATAAACCACTCATTCTAAATAACCATTGGGAATATTTTTGTCTATTTTTTTAACAGGTATTTTTTATGAGTGTATAGAAATTGTTTTGTGAAAACTCGAGTACTTTTTCTTTAGCTATCTCAATCAGCAGGTGATTTTGTGAATGTTTTACCATACATTATAATAATCACATCACGAACAGCCAAATGAAATTTGTGGTAATTGTTATATCTCAAAAGATTCCATTTTAGAGAACTTAACATTTCACTCACTTTCAGTTTTCATTTTCAATTGAGCTTATTTCAATTAAGGGTATGGGTCAAATAAATGAAAACTACTGACAAGGAAAAAGAAGAAAATCTTGTCCTGTTTTGGGGGCTGTGTTGATTACATCCCTAGATATTAGTTCCTTAAAGCTTCTCTTAAGCATTTCTTTTAAAGATCCCATTGATGCCTATGGTTGACTCTTTTGACATTATTTTTCCCAACTTAGGTTCTGGATTATTAGAATTTTGTGAAAGTGAAAAATTGTGCCTTATTGTTTTTTTAAAAAAATTAAAATATATTTCAGGGATATAGTGGGGTATAAAAATCATGGACTTTGGAATATAAAAATGACTGGCCTAATTTCCAGTTCTGCCTTTGATACTCATGATCTTGGTAAACTAAGTGAATTGCTTCAACCTTATAAGATACAGTTGTAAAAAGTTATTACTATTTCCTCTTCAGAGGGAATGTATGATTAATTAAAATGTGTTAAATTTTGAATCCACCATTTTGAAAGTAGACAATGGATACTGTATATGTGTCTTAAGTAAAACTTAGCAATTTAGCTAAGATATAAATATTGATTGGATGACTGAAGGCTATGATTACTAATTATATACATAAATATATATCATTGTTTCAAAGAAACTAGGTAGAATGATTATTAACTACCTTAACATTGGGAGTATTGATATTTAATCCAATACACGAAGTCAATAGAAGAGGAAAATTATAAAATTTAATTCTTGTTGCTTGTGTTGTACATCCCAAAATATTTAAATGCTTATATTACCTCAGTATTGAAATATATTTGTTTATTTAAAACTGTGCTTCTCTTCTTACATTTTTTTCTTTAGTTTATCTTTTTTCACAAAACATTTATGGTAGTTTACCAAAGTAATACAATTTTCTTTAAAAAGACATAAATCGTTACAAAAAGGAGAACATATAGCAAGGGTTGTCTCCAGAGTTGAACTTTCTTGGTTCAAATCCCTCCTTTACTTATTTATAATCTGTGCAAGTGTTATAACTTCTCTAAACCTGAGTTTCTGAATTCATGAAATGAGCCAGAGCATGTACTTCACAGAGTATTTGAAGATTGAGTTATTGCTTATAACATTATTAACATAGAGCATATAGTAATGTATTATAATTTTGATATTAGTTACTAGTAGTAGTAGTAGTAGCAGTAGTACTAAGTTAACGGAGGTTAAAATTAAAATATATGGCCTTTTCATAGCAATTTGTTGAACTATTAAAGGTAACCCAAAATTTGTTTCCAAGTAACCAATATCATAAGAAAGCATTTTTTTTCCCAGTTGCGTTAAGAACCTGTAATTTCTATCAGGAGAGCAAAACTCTTGCCACTTATCCCTCAATTTTTTTCTCAAGTAATGCTTCTTCTGGGAGCACACAGAGTGATGGAGAAGTTAATGTGTTGGGCAACAACTCGCAGTAAATTCCAAAGCAGGTTTTCTAGAGCTCATTCGTATCAGTGCTGGAAGTGGGTTTCATGACACCAGATCACAGGCTGTTTGCAGGTTCTCAAACTTCAGGGTATATCAGCATCGCCCGAGTACTTAAGTCTACAGATTTCTAGGTCAAGTCCTCAGTGATTCTGATTCAGTATTTCTAGGATAGGTCCTAGGGATCTGCCGTTAAATTGGAACCTAGGTGAAGATGTGATGCAGGCGATCCAAGGCACAGTCGCTCTTTCAAGTGTGTGTGTGTGTGTGTGTGTGTGTGTGTGTGTGTTTTCTAGACATGAAACACTAGACATGTTAGGTAATCTAGATGAAGAACACCTCAAATAAATTTAAGTTTGAAAACCCTACACAGCATGGCATCCTCTTAAAATACCAAATCGGACTGTAGTACATTAAAGGCCCAGACGTATTCTTCATTAGCGAATTTATCTTTATTTAACTTAATGTTCCACAAATGTATTTGTCCACAAAGCCATTTTAGCGTCTAACAGCTATTAGTGCCAGTTGGAAACACTATTGATGCCGCTCCTGATCCTCTTCCCTGGGCTTGCTCTATGTCCCCCAGATTCTGGGAGTGTTGAGTGCAAATGCTCAGAGCTTCCCATTTGTAGAAGGCTCCTCTCTCAGCAAGGCCTACATGGTTACACCCAGCGGTGTGCTCCATCCAGCTCACACTGGCTTGTGAGAGCCACTGTGCTCTTCCCAGCATCCAGTGACATCCCGTGTTGCTATCTTGAGACCAGTCATAGCAAAATAATTGTACCATGAAAGTCATCTACAAATCAAGGGCTCTTTGAGAGCCGATTGTTAAACATTTACCTGAATACCATGGTTACATCTATAGCCAATGGCTGACTCTTGCAAGAGGTGCCAAAGTCTACCTTTCTTGCCCCAACTTGTTCAAACTCTGTCAAGCCCTTCCCACTCCAGAGCTTCCTATGAGGTCAGGCTGAGCTTAGACTCCAGGTACAACCGCATCTGTGCTTTACTGTGTCCACTGCCCTATCCTATTTCCCTCAGACCCTTTATGTACAGAAATGTACTGGGATGATTGCCCCATTCAGTCAGAAACCCGTATCTCAGGATCTGCTTCTAGGGGACTCACCTAAGACCTTCTCCTGTCACATCTAGTGGTACACAAATCACACTCTCAGAAAAGCCATACCGGAAGACCCAAGGTTCCATATCTACACACCATCCCCTGTGAATAAAACTTACTTCCATCACATCTTTGTTGATTTGAATAAGAGCTGAGCAGCATGAGTATCCCATATGCTTATGGATCTCTTGAGTTGAAAATTTGCCTCATTCGATTTTCTCTATATCCTTTAAGGTCCTCATGAGTGTTGTGAATACCCAAAATGTTTTCTCAAACTGTTTTGACAGTGCCTGGCAAGGGCATACTATTAGACAGTATGGCATATTATTTTCGAGCACAGATTCCTGTTCATAAAACCAGATTCAATTTCATCCTTTATTTGACCTGGGGCGAGCAGGTTTGCCTGTTTGCAAAATGGATATTAATGCACTTACTTGAAATGCCTGTTTTGAGGATTCCTTTCCTTTGCAAAATGGCGTAAATGCATTCAGCTCAAATGTTCAATGGGATAAATAGCATTTAACTTGGTAGCTGGTACTAATAGCATTAATATTTACCAAGCATTGCTGTCTAGCACGATGTCTGACGCACTGTAGGCATTTAATAAGGTTCCCTTGGACACGTATTGTAGGATATTTAGAAAATAAGCTAACTTCAGTCTCTTCCACACAGAAAGAGTCATTCACCTATATTTAAATTATTTTCCGTTTTTAAGTAACCCAAAGGTCACCTCAAATCCTCTGTGGAAAAAGGCAAAACATTGAATAACAATAAACAGACTTCTACAGGCAATATTGTTGGTGATTTAATTGGCCTACAAAATAGTGAAAAGAATGAAGGCAGACTATAAGCACAGGAACCAATTCCTAAGGAAAATGCTGTTTCAAAGCAAAGGTATAAGACAAAAAGTGGTGATATTTTTATGTTTGCTATATCGGGGAATATAGAAACGTTTTTCTTTTGTGTTTTTTTTGTTTGTTTGTTTGTTTGCCAAAATATGCCTGTGGAAATGCTTGTGTGGTCAGTGAGAAATGGAATCCTGCTCCGACAGACACACACAGACACACACACCTTTCTTAATATGTTCATAGAAGTTTTGAAAAACTTGAAGCCAAGTTGATACATCAAGTAGAGAGGGGGTATTTTTCCAAAGATTAAGAAGCACAGCCATTTGCCTGTCGGATCAGACAATCTCATCCCAAGGGGTATTTAGCAAAGCTTCTTGAAAGGAGGTGGGAGCTGCTCTCTGTTGCTTTTAAACAGAACTTTTTACAGGTAATTCTCAACTCAGAAAGAAACTTAAAGCCTGGAACAGGATAATTCATTCTCATTCTTTCTGTCTCTCTCTCATCTCTACCTGTAACAATGATTCTCTCTGCAGTAACTACTTAATTGTATTATCATAGGTCACCAGAACTTCCCTATGTTTTATTTCTTCATCTGAAACCATGAGAATAAAAATAGCATCCTTCTTCAAAAGGGAAACTGCTACAAGAGGAGTGAATAAAAATGCCCCACCCGTGCTCAGTGTGATAGGTCTGCTCACTGCCCTTACTCTCAGACATCCTGGAGGCACAGTGTTTGTAAGGAGAATGAGGTGAGAGATGAATTCGAGTGTCTATTCTGCCAACTCTGAGATTAAGCCAATCAGACCCACTACTTGAACATTTGCTTATCGAAAGAGCTTGCCATAGAACCATGTTGTGTCTTAGACATGTCAAAATTGAGGCAGAGGTTTCAGTAAATGACATTATTCCCCTCTAAAAATTAGATCCTGAGTTCTAACTCCGGTCTATTATACATTATTTCTGGTCAGACTGTGGTTGCTCCATAGTGTGTCTCAAAAAGTAACAATAGCCGTGAATTCATGCAAAAATATCTAGACCCATTATTTGTTATATTCAGGCTACAGGCTTCAGGTTTTTTGCAAAGGCAATGTCTTTACTGTGATGTCATCCTGTCAATTCATAATAATTTTCACTGAGGGGGGAAAAAAAGAAAATAATGGAAGGGTGGACATATCAATTATACCATGTAATCTGTGTGTGTCATTTGCTCACAGGCTGTTTTTTTTTGTTTTTTTTTTTAAGTTAGTTTATAAGCTGCATTATCTCAGATAAAGAAGTAATATACAGATGTTTAACTAAGATCAGACAAATAAGTTGAAGGCCTGGGACTTGATTCATGACCTGTTTCTACATCTTTGTGATGGTATTTGCAGTATAGAATATTGCTCTCAATAATGCTCTAGTATTTTTCTGGGAAAAATAGTACTCACTGATCATGTCACCCTGATGAATTTTATAGGCAGAGTTTATGTAGATTTTGTAAGCCTAATATGATAAGAAAGTACTCTTCTTTGAAGAAGAAATTACTGAGTCACTAATTTAAAATTTTATGATCTGGTACCAAAGCTGTAATAACACTGAAATTTTCAGGCTAAGGAAAAATTGAGGGCAATAATTGTGTCATTTTCAAGATAGTAGGCTATTTCAAAAGCCCCATGCCAGATTTAATTTACCTTTGAACAAATAAACATGAAAACAAGTTTCACCCTCTTATGTACTAGTGTGATTATTCTCTCTCTCTCAAGCCTCCTCTTCCTCTTCTCTCTGCCCCCTTTTTATTTTAGAAACGAAGCATTCAGTGCCATTTAACATTTCTAGAAATGGGCCTCTATTTGTTTGTTTCAGGTGCCCTTCTGCCTAGAATTCCACCACCTAATGTCTTCTCTCACCATTTATTAGATACATTAAAATAGATTACTGTTTAGACGTAATGTGACAATAGTCCAACTCGAAATGGATTAAACAGCAAAGAGATATATTATCGTATATAGTAACAAGCCTGGAAGTAATCAGGATCCAGAGTTGATGAAAATGCATTGATTCAGTGGGTGTGATCTAGGACTCAGATGCCTACCCCTTTCCTGGGGAGAATTGACTGAGGATAGCAATGTTTTTCCAAGGTCCCAAGATGGAAGTCCCAGTTCCAAGTGCCATATGCCACAAATCAGAAACTATTCCTTTTTGAATAGTTCATTGAAAGAGTAAGAAAAACCCTTTCCAGTAGCCCCACAGCAACTTGACAATCAGGTCTCAATGTTCAGAATCCTGATATATGTCGCGACCTAAATCCATCACTGATGATGAAAACGGCCCCATCCTGATTGGCTTAGACAAATTCTAATTTATCAACTGAAGCTGGGACTATAGCTAGAACTGCCTCACCTGAAGAACTTAATTGTGGATAGTTAATCAAATAAGAAAGAAGTGGGCTGGGGTGGGGAATGCAGATCGCTATTTGGATAGGGAACGAAATTCTTGCCGCTGCATTTTACAAAATTAATTTAAGATGTTAAATTTTCTGTGACATTCTCTTGAGTCAGACCAGACCAGGTTGATGCTATTCTTTTCTGCATTGTATCTGAGCCTTGTACGCACCTTTGCTGCTGCAATTATCCTATTGCATTATACAAAGTACAATGAAACGAGGGTCTCTCCTACCAGTAGGGAACTACTTACAACAGAAGAGGTGTTTTATTCATCTTCATAGCCACAGAACCTAACAATGGCTGGCACATAATTGTTCTCAATGTGTCTCTATTACATATAATTGGAAAGTAAATGCTATTCGTAAACATAATCATTTCAATATGCCATTTAGGATAACACTTTAAAAGAAAATTTCACTTTGGTTGTTTAAAAAAGCCACATTATAAATGATAGTTAAGAAATTGCAGCTACATTAAAAAAAAAAAAAAAAAAACACTAAAAAATAAGAAGGGAAAAAAATAGATTTGAGCCTATGGTGATAGATTACTAGATATATTATAAACAAGTATAACAAAATATTAATAATAGAATCCAGGTAGTAGGTATATTTATTTGCCCATAATAAAATTCTTTCAAATTTTCTATTTGAAAATTTTATAGTAAAGTCTTAGAAAATAAAATGTTTGAAACTTCTTTGGTTACAATTGTATGAACTATTGTGGGAACATGTAAAACAAAAAAAAAATTGTAGAAACAATAAACAATTGATTATTCAGGCTGATAAGATTGTGGGGTTCAAATTTTTATTTTCCTTTTAATAATTTTTACCATGTGGTTTGGGTAAGACAATTTTATTTTGCAAAAAAGATCCCACATTGACTGTTATCATAATGGAGTCTGGAAATATAGAACATTTTTGTTTAAAAGCTAATTTATACAGAGAAAACTATATTTAAGAAAGTATATTTAGCAACAAATAAAGTTCAATATAATTAATCATATAGAGAAACTTTAAATTGCATTTATAAACCAAGATACATCTGAATTTAATCATTTTTATAATAAAAGTCACAAATATGAGGAAATGTAGAAGCAAAATGGGAGTGGAAGATGCTCATCATTTCCAATGTTTTCTTTTTTCCTAATTCAGTTTTATTACATAAAAGACTCAGTATATTAGTTTAATAAACATTTATTGATCAGGTAGTGTTTTCCAGCCACTTGCCCTTCAAACTGAATTGTGTCTAAAATTCTCCATCTGCAGGTAACCAAGGGAAGAATGAAATTATTGAATAAGGCTGAGCCATGTAAAGTCCCCTCTGTCTGTTATTATTTTTTTTTTTTTGGTCTTTTCTAATATGAAACTGACATCCAGCCAGTATCAATTCTGTAATTCTCTCCGGTCTATTTATTCACTGATGGCATATATACCTTTGCACCTAAGAGCCAAGTATAGAATTTAGCGAAATCTGGAAAGCAGATGTGTCCAGCTAATGGTGTCCCCCTTCTGCTCACCATGACCTCTCCAGTATGAAGGGCGCATTTCTGCAGCTGAGGCTCCCCTCAAGGTGAAAGAAAGCCCCGTCTGGTAGAGGAAATGAGATTGATAATGGGAAAGTGGTCCCACCATAAAATTAGTGCCACAATTAACAGACTAATGGCAGTGGAAGGATTTGGCTTACTCAGGAAATCTTGCAGAGGGGAGAGTAAGCTCCCTCTGAGTCACACCTGTTCCTAAGGCAGGTACTTTTCATTTTGTTTTACAATTTAAGTGCCCCTACCATGTATAGGTGTGTGTGTGTGTGTGTGTGTGTGTGTGTGTGTGTGTGTGTGTGATTATAAATAATGAATTTATTTTAAAAATGCATACAAGTACATATGGGGGGGGGAACTGCTGCTGCCAATGATTGCATTAGTTTCCTGTTGCTGCTGTAACAAAATACCACAAAATTAATGGCATAAAACAGCAAATTTATTATCTTACAGTTTTGGAGATCAGAAGGAAGAAATGGATCTCAGGCTAAAACTCAAAGTGTTGGCCAGGCTGTGTTCTTTGTGGAGGCTCTAGGAGAAAATCCTTTTTCTTGCCTTTTTAAGCTTGTAGAGGCTGCCCACCTCCCTTGGCTCATGGCCCCCTTTCCATCTTCAAAGCCAACAATGACTCACAGAGCCTCTCACATTGTATCACTCTGACACTCTGCCTCCTTCTTCCATGTTTAAAGAACCTTTGTGAGGACATTCAGCCCGCTGAGATAATCCAGGATAATCCTATTATTTCAAGGTCCACTGATTAGTGACCTAATTCCCCCCATGCCCTGTCACACAACATATTCACAGGTTTCATGGATTAGGACTTCACCCTGGCCCTGGTTGGTATTCTCCTCTCCTACCACAGTGGTTGGCACAGATAACTTTTTTGTTTTCGTCTCCAAGGAAGGGGATTTGCTGAACACTCTGTATCAGGCACTTTACTGAATGTTGGACCTATTGCCAATTGTTTGCAGCATTCTTCTGATGAGACACACACTTTTAAAATATTGTTTCCCCCTTTAACTGATAAGGAAACTGGGATGCCGAGAACTAGTCTATTTACAGTGGGAGGATGATCATTTTTATCTAAATCGCTCTCTAAAACCACCCCCTATGCTTGACATTATATTCTAACCCATAAACCTAGAGAGAGAGAAAAAATAATTGATTTCTCAAACCATTTGCACTCGGAGGTGAAAAGAATAAGGGAAAATGCAAAAAGTTCTGGACATCATCAATAGCTATAGAGAAACAAAATTCTTGGGAGACATTTATATGAAAAAGGCAATCGGATTAGTGGGCCACCACGTTGTGGATGCCTTTTGTCTCCTTAAACGCTGCTGGCAGGAGAAGACTGCTGCAATGAGCTAGTCACCGGGTTATTAATTCACTCATTAATTCACAGTGTTAATTCAGCCTAAACTATATGTCAGACAGAGCATCGGTTGCAGAAAATGCTGCGTCCAAACTGTTCTGGTCTCTGGCTTTGTGGAGCCTATGATTGAACTGAGGAAACAAGAATTAATCAGGTAGCCAAAAAAAATAGGCGTTCACTTTTGACCCTCGTACGTGCTCAAAAGGGGGTGGATGTGAGAGCACGATAAAGCAGGATTGATCAGCTGGGGGTGACGGTGGTGGTAAAAGAAGACTAACCTGAAGTGAAATCAGAAGGCTGGGTAGGACTGGACCAGGCTAAGGTGGGCAGGGGATCTTCCCGTCTTAGAGAGATCGAGGGAGCAAAGAAAGGGCCCTGGAGGGTGAGGGCATTTGGGATTCTCAATTGGGGACCAGTGTGGATGGAGGACAAGAAGAAGGGGGTAAATGGAGCAAGGTGAGCTGGGGGAGGCAGGCACAAGGTGTGCCATGCAGGGTGCACCACTGCCCCTCCCTAGGAAACAGAAATCAGCACCAGGCACCCAGGTTTGCAGTCGGCACAAAGATGTTTAAGGACAGCAGGACAATAGGCATGTCATCACAGGACAGAACATGTCAGGAAGGTCTAGGTCGCTGTCTGTGCCCGGTGAGACCCAGCCTTTCACCTGGAACCATCTGGCATACTAGGTTCAGAGCAAGGCTCTCATGATTTCAGATCATTTTATTAAGTTAGATCTTGAAAACATGTGCTCTGTCCCACGAAGCCGAGCGTGGTGTTTGACATGGTTGCTCCCCAGGGACAGCAGGCCTCCGGGGGCCTTGGAAGAGGCCATATTAATCACTTAGGTAATTTACAGCTGTAGTAACGTAATGGAACCCCAGAGCCTTGCCGAGTTAGCTTTCACCACGTTTAAAGACGGAAATGATGGTAATTAAAAATGGCATTTCTAATTAGTGAGAGGTTAATTAGTGAGAGGCTGGAAGGATTGAGGAGCCCAGGTCTCCCCTTTCCAGATCCACTGCTCTCTTGCAACTGCCTACGGGGCCTCTCTACTTGTCTCTTGCCTACGGGGCAGCCATGGACCTTGAGGCAAGTGTCTACAGTGTGTTTGACTGCAGTATAACGTTGGCAATGGAGAGCAGCTGATGCGCCGTAGAATCTGTCTTAGTGTTTGGTATGAAAAGATAGAAGACGAAATGAACTGCATGGACAGCTCTGATGCAGCACGTTTGCATGACCCAGTAAAGAGAAATAGGCTTCTGAGGCTCGCAGATTGCCAGTGCACGTTACTTTCTGACAGTTTTCCAGGCTCTCTCGGAGCCTGTTTATTCTTGTTTTGCAGTCAGAGCTATTGTGATTATTTTGAGTAACAACATAAAAGTGACACCAGATTAGCAAGGGAGATGAATGACTATTAGCAGATATTCTGACAGTAGAGAGAAGTGAGAGTTAAAAGATGAATCATTAAGAATAAACTCACAAAAATGAAAACAGAAAGTAAAATTTAAAATAATAATAGTAATAAAAGAATGCACTAGGAAAGCAAGAATTAATTAAGAATGGAAGTCTGTTCCTATTGCAAAAGGCTGTAAATAGCTATGCGTCTCTTTGGGCACCTAGTTTATAATAATCCCCAGCTACATTTTGTCTTTTCAAGAACACTCAGGATTAGCAGTAAATTAATTTTTATCTATTTAATCAGACTGAAACATTTTTCTATAATGTTTCACACACTTCACTATCTTCCTAATCATCAAAAGTTTAACACAGAGAAGACCTATGGGTGTGTGTCTGTGTCTGTGCAATGCAACATAGCATTGCTTGTCTTAATTATCAAAAATTTGTCATAATTGAAGACTAATCCCCATGATCCCCTCTGGACAAGTCCGTTTTAGATAACATAGTTGCTTTATACAATGTAAGACACCTTTATATTCTCCAAAGGGTTCACTTTGTAAGCTCAAGAAATCATCATTTTAAAGGTTAACAAACATTTCTGATTTTTCAGGACAGAATCTTTTTTAACATTACACGGAACATGTGGAAGTGACTCAACAGCCACTAGAGGAGTTTGGTGGGGAGAGAAGGTCCCCATCTACCCATGAACCAAAACATGTCTGTTTTTATCTCTTTATATAATGGACCTCTATTTAAGATCTCGTTGGGGAAAAGAGTTAAGATCATTGTTTTGAAAACTAGTTGAGTCATTGCTTAAGGGAAGGAGAATTTTAGGTTGAAGGCCTACTATGTGTCAGTTACGTTATATCCATTATTTTAGGTAGCCATTACCACAATGCTTGCCAGTTACAATTTGTTTCACAGATGACAAAACTGAGGCATAGAAATTAAATATTTTGTTGCAAATCAAACTTCTCAATCAGACACAGCCAGAAGAACAATCCATGATTTATGTGCTCTTGAACTCTTAAGGATTAAGTATATTAATTCAGTCACGGCTGTTTAACAAAAATAAACTTACCTGTCTTCACATTGTTAGCCTTACTAATTTTCATTCCTCGTATTCTTTGCTGAGTGCAAAAGTTGTCTTTGACACTGGTATTTTTGAGAGACTCTTATTTGAAGCTTCACTTCTTTGTGTAGCCTTTGTAAATTGTTGTTAATAGGGTATAGATATCCGCTACAGATCCCTTATTCCTTGATCGGAAGAGTGATGGTTATTTTTCCAACACAAAAGATGATCCAGTGATCATGTAGATATATCAACCCTCATCCTCTCTGAGTACCATCCTGATGTATTTTTCCCCAAGGCAAAGCTATTGAGCATTAGTAATTCTGTTAGTGTTCTATTTGCTGCCACATCAAATTACCACAAACCCCGTGGCTTAAAACCACACAAATGTATTGTCTTACAATTCTGTAAGGTCAGAACGCCAAACCCAGTGAGTCTCATCAAGGTGGTGACTGGGCTGCTCTCCTTCCCATATTCTCGAGGGACTAGATCCCTTGCTTTTACCTGCTTCTAGAGGCTGTCCACAGTCCTTGGTTCTTGGACCTGTCCCTCCATCTTCAAAGCCAGCGACACTGTACTGTTCTGAACTTTCTCCTTTAATCATATCTCCCTCTGATTGTAGCCTGAGGCGGATTCTTTGCTTTTAACGATTCATGGTTAGATTGGGCCACCAGGACACTCTAAGATACTCACCCATCTCAAAATCCTTCCTCTTAATTATATCTACAGTACTTTTAGCCACACAAAGTAACAGTTGCATGGGTTCTGAGATTAGAGCATGGACATCTTGAGTGGCTATTAATCTGCTTTCCATAGTTAGGGTGGATGTGTCAGTTAGAGCCGAGAGTTCATCTGCAGGTAACGGCATACTAGGATAACAAGCAAATCCATAAAGACAATGAATTTATCATAAACCAAGAAGCAAGGGGTCAGGTGATTCCAAATTAATGCAGTGGCTTAATGACACCACCAAGGGCCTGGGTCCTTCTGTCACGTTCCTGTGCTATGCTCAGTTGGCCCTGTCATGCTTAGACTCTTCCTAGAAATCATAAGGACACTGCCTCGCCTACAACGCCACTTTCTCTAATATGTTCAAAACATGAAAATGGGAGAAGAGGACTCATAAGTGATCTTTCTTCATGCATGTGTTTTCTTGCCAAGATAAAAGAATAATCTGTCTTGGAATCCCTGTAGAAGGTATTACCTTCCTTACGGTGACCCAAACTGTGTCATTAGACCACATGTATCTTTAAGAAAGAATGATAAAGGAACTTGAAGTTACCCTTCTATACCCATCACGATTCATATCTCCCTTCCTAGAGTGTTTTTCTGATTGGTTCCTGCTTCAAATCAGTTTCTGTTGGCAAGAAATAAAGAGGGGGATGGTTGTTGAGTGGCAGCCACCAGCATCCACCTCAAGGCCGTATTGGATACTATACCTGTATTTTTCAAGGTCACTGTAGCAGCCATGTTATGTCTAAGTTACCTAATGTCAGTTACTGTGCATGATGCGGGCATTCACTGAACAATTAATACAATTTTAATCCACCCACTAATATTGTTTCCTGTTGTTCTGGAAGAGTTAGCTGCAATAACATAAAGCATTCCAACATAATGTTTTATCATATGATATAAGATAATGTCATGTGCTACAATAATGATTATTATAAAACTTATTAAACCATTTACTCATGTAGACATACATATATACCCCGACGATGCATTGAAATATACTTTTCACCTTGCCCTCAGTAGTCCAATAAAGATTTCCATTTCTTACATGCCCTGCTCTCATATAATTGAACTAAAGCTTGAAATAAAACTGATATATTCGCTACATCTTAATAGACTCTTAAATTTTCTTAGATACAGTAGAATAACTTGTTGTGTCTACTGTCCTAAATTAGTGAATTCTCAGCATTCAAGAGGGCGGCAGTCTAGAATCGTTGTGAAGAGCCGTACAATCAGAATGCTGGGCTCTAAGCCTTGGGCCCACCACCTAATAACTATCTTAAAATCAGCAAGCTGTTGCATTTCTTAGTCTTAGTTTTTCAGCTGTAAATGGGGAATAATAATAATCCTTAGTTTCATTTTGGGCTGATTAAATAAAATAATCTTAAATGCTCTTAAGAAAATGCCTTTTTTAAAAGTAGGAACTCACTATGTATTAGTTTTACTTCCTAGAATATAAAGTAATTGCAAATAATAAATACAAGATGATCACCGATGGGTGTTGAGAAGCCAGAAGCAGTACACGGAAGTGATTATGAGCAAAATCTCGAGGTTAATTAGCTACAGATTGCATCACCCACTCTGTTTCTTTATTAACTCATAGGCCTTCAGTAATTTACTCAAATTTGCAAAGTGTCAGTTTTCATGTTTGTAGAATGGGCGTAATGACCACACCTACTTCTTTAGATTATTCAGAATGTTAAATGAATCATTTTACATAGTACGCTTAATTAAAACACTGCCTAGTCTAGAAAGCTCGTTAAGTATGAGGTGCCATTATTTATATTAACGGAGCGTAGAGATTGGAGAGAATAATCCTTGGAATAGATTATCAGTGTGTTCCCTCCCGTCCCAGGCCAAGTGAAAGGGGTCTTCTGAGAACACTTTAGACAGCTGGGATTTGAGAGGTAAGTTATGCCATCTCAAACACCTGTGGGAAAGAAAGCTAAAGGTGAGGAGATAACACTCTAAGTTGTAGCGGTAGCACTAGTAGCAATAGCAGCCGCAGTAGTAGCAGCAGCAGCAGTAATAGCAGAAGTAGTAGCAGAAGTGGAAGCAGCAGTAGAACAACAAAGAGAGGGAGGGGCCCGTTGAGAATGAGCTGTACCTCAAACCTGGCTTCACTGTCGGTGGGATTTGCACAACCCAGGTCTGTCTCACGTTGCCGTGGACCGAGTCCAAGCAAACTGTGGATAAGCAAGGTGACTGGGCCCAGGGCTCAATAAGCAGCCATCTGGGGAATTGCAGTCGGGATTCTACATATGGGCTCGGGCAATTCTATGTAACCCCCAAAATAATTCACCTTCATAGGAACCAGTGTTTGGATAGTTGCCAAATTACGAAGTTTTCAATCAAAATTATAATAGCTCGTGTAAGAATATTTTGACCCCTGCCTCATATCTCAGCTCTACTCAAGAAGTAATTAGCTGCCTAACAATAGGGATAAGAGAAAGGGTTTGAAGAGAGAAACACATTGCATAGTTTTTTTTTAAAAAAGAAAGAAAAGGAAAACAAAACAAACAAATCAAAACTACGGTGCTACTCTTAGCCTCAACCCAATTGGCAGACTCTGTATTTGAGGCTAGATTTGAACAAGTAGAAAAAAAATAGCTTGGTAATTCAAATTCATAGTATGAAATTGTATTTTTTAGCCAAAACTTCCTTTTTAAAATATTGACTATGCCAACCTTGAGTAGGTCCACAAAGTAGGTGAATAAAACACATCTGTGGTGCCTTTGGTCTGCCAGGTTGCAACTCCGGGATTAATATTTCAGGTTCTGTGTTGCTTTTCAGTGCCGAAGTACATACGCCTTTCTTTGTTTGCAAACTCTTTGTTGAACCCATGACTTTCTGATAATGGGGACCTCTAATACTGATAAATAGAATGGAAGGGCACACGGGTGATGCTCCCTTTTCCGCTATTATTATCTTAGATATTCTGAATTATTCCCCAATTGGAAAACCAGTTCTAACATTTAATAGGTAGTGGAACAATTTGCTTGATTTATCTTTTAAAAATTGCAGTGGCATTTTTACTCTTTTACAGAATCATTTTACTTTGCCCTTGGGTGACAACACGATGTGTCCTTTAGATACATAAATTTGATGAACTGGTTGAATGGAACATTCCTTTCTGCATAAAATAATGACTTCTATATTAACCACTTAAGCCCGCAGGCAAGTAACAGATCTTCATTTCTTCACTAATGTGGGGCTTCCCTACGGCACATGGATGTCAAGTATCACACATTCATCGTGAACAAACCCCCTCACAGTGAGGAAGTCAGTTGCCCAGTGATGGTCCCTACCTTTTCTCTGCTTTAAAACCAGGCCAATTTTACTTCGCAATGGGAGAGACAAGAAAGAACATTTGCAAGAGTCATAAACTTTTCCTGATGTTCCACAGCACAAATAGGGATGCTTAAAAAAAAAAAAATGCTGGCTTAGGAATTGGTCAATTTTTAGCATGAATATTGCACTCGGTATTGAAAAGCTGTGTGACTCTTGGTAAACCACCTGTCTTCTACTAGCTTGCTATGTATTCATATGAGGTTAATTATGAAAAAATGAAGGATGGTCTGGGTTCTAGTCACTGGCGCATATTAGGTTTATAATGAACTTGTGAGTTCCTTTTCTATTACATTTAACTTTCATTATATCAAAACAGAGGCACCAGATATAAAAAATTTAAAACAATAAAAAAGGAATATGTTGCAATTATAAAAGGCTTTTTGAGCGATGAGATTCCATATTGCTGTTTGTTGAGTTTCCCCATAGCGGTGGCCCCTTCCTTCTTAAAAAGTTCAAAAAGTATTTACTGATCGTGTATGTGGAAGGTCTCAGCATAGAGGGATGCATACAAGCTTTGTACTCAACTGTGTAAGTAAGAGCACAGACTTTTATTTTGAACTCATGCTGTATTGATTTATAGTATTTAAGTAAATATAGCAAACAGTATTTTACAAGGAAGGAATAATATAAAAGAGAAGGGGGCTGCAGAAAAATCACTTAGTGATAAGAATAACCTCCGTTAATTACGTGCTAAGGAATGTGCTCAAAGTTGTGGACATTGTAAACGGGTCATTTTTGTACGTGACAGTTATGAATTTAAAGCAAACTACGAAGAGCAGGTTAGAGTTACAGTACAAAGAACTGAAGCTTTGGCTTCACAGTGAGTGAATAGTAGTCATATTCTAATTATTTACACTGTCCATTTGCTCCCTGACTTTTCCGAGTCCGCATTTCCTCATCAATCAAAGATGATATAGAAATCCACTAGTTGGCAGACAAAAAAATAAAATAGGATTCAATATTACACATTCAATGTATGTATTTTAACAAAATGATTGCTAACAATATGTGCTAATTGTTCTATATGTTCATAATGTAAAATCACAACACTTATTTTTCTAAGTTGAACCCCTAATGCCTTATGAGAAAGAAATCCAGTTACCTTCTCTTGAGAGTCCTCCCCTTTAAACTGTCTCAGACCCTCAAGATTTGCTCTGTTCAAAGGTGGATCCCATATTCTTCCAACAGCAGTTTACAGAGAAAATCTGTCTGTTCACCTACCTACTATTAACAGTGTTTGCTATTACGCAGGGTCACGATTGAATGATGGTCCTGCACATTCTGATCGATGATGGTTGTCTATTTACTGGCCAGATCCCTGGGCAGACCCTCACAAGTCCCCAAAAGAAGATGGTAACATGCATTCAATACTAGCCCAGGCCCAGGCTAAGAGTCCAAGATGCTTGGAATACTAAGGTTATAGCTCATAACAACCCATTTTTTTGTTGTTCATGTATTAGCATCCTTCCAGAACCACTGGGTCAAGGCAAGAGCTACTATCTCATCCTGTGCTTTCCAGTAACTTTCCCTTCTGGAAAATAAGAGACATGCTTGAAACACAACAGAATTTACCATACTCTTCTCCCAAACAAGGTCAGCCTACTTGCTTTAGTTTTGCCTAAATAGGAAAGAAATGAAAAGAAGGAAACACAGAGAAAAAAAAATAACTATTCCAGTTGATACATTGACATATTTTGTCTACTGCTATGTGAATGAGAAACTCATTTTAAGCAACCCACAGAAGTGCATCTGGCTTATTAACCTTTACTTTTGTCAGATATTCTCAGAAACGGGAAATCATTGCAACAATGTACACAGAGCAAAAACCGTGGTCATCTACTGCCTCAAAGAATGGAGGTTCTCATTCCTCATTTTCTGAAGGCAGTACTGTGGCGTGGTTAAGGATATGTGCTTTGTAGGCGCTTCTGTGCTGGAAGCCAGCTCTACTAAATCAATTACTGATTACTGAGTGATCAAGATGGAGAGAAAAGCAAAGCCCTGAGTGTCATGGTCTGGAGACCAAATTGTACCCTATCTTCAGTGGAGAACTGATGATTTGTGTTTTAGAAAGCTCACTCTGGAAATTGAATAGAAAACAAGAGCTCAGTAAAGAGGCTCTTTTGTTCAGGTCAGATATCAGACAAATATTGAATAGAAATATCTCTTGTTTCTTAATAGGAAGATAGAGACAATTGAAATAATTTTGGGGAAAGAGTGAGCTGTCCATAACCTTCAATAGTATAACCAAAATCATAAGTGGGATATGGGGTACTCTAAAATCAATCTAGAAGTACAAACATGTCTGTAGGAGCTTGTCATCAGCATTTTGAACTTAAAAATTGGCTATCGTATGTAAAGTAGTATCGCACTGGCCAAGGGGAAAGAAACAGACTCTTTGGAAAATAATAGAGTCTGCAACACGATACATATGATAGTTCATTATTTTGAGCTTTTGAAGAAGGGATCGAGTCAATAAATGGTTTGGGGGTAATTTGCCAATTATTTTAAAAGAGTGTAAAGGTAGAGTGTTATTTCTCACAATATACAAAGAGTGTCAGTATGGATTAGACATTTTAAAATCAGATTTGAGCCCTAATTTCAATTATGGGTATAATAGGACACCTGTTACTGGATGCTCATGGGAACCCTTATTCTTGTCTGTTCCCACCTAGAAGGACTTCCGCTTCTCGTCCACCAAAAGTAAATCCAACTCTGTAACGGTGATGAGTGATCTCAAGTTTATGACACATTTCATAGAGAAATGAGGGAGAGGATTTACAAAGCAGCTACACAATGAAAAGCCCTTCAATTGGATATGTCCCTTAACTTCTACTCCTATACTCAATGTCTTCTCAAAACCTTCCAAGAGCAAGAACTTTATTTTACTTTTTTCCATATGTTCTTTCCCAACCTTCACTTGACCTATGGCATTGACAGTGGCTCAGTTCATACACAAATGGAAACATGATGTCTTGACTCTGCTTTCCATGTTGTCATCAAGATTTTATGCCCTAATGAGTTATGTAAAATTTTATTTTTAAAAAGGTGGATCTCTCCATTGATGAAATGTGGAAGGATTTTATTTTTAAATAACAGTATTTTTTATTTATTTTGTTACTTAGAAATTTATCTTAAGAAACTACACTGAATGTGGATGAGTGTTTGTATAAATTACCCTCAAAATGTTTTTTAATAGCAGGGAATTAAAAGTGTACTAAAGGATCATAATGAGATCCTTATAAATTGATGGGATCACATATGATAAAATACTATACAACCATTACAAGTAATATTTTAGAAAATATTTCACACATATAAAGAGAAGAATGGGAGAATGACAAACATTTTATTTTCTATTAGTGTTTTTTTTTATGTTGTCTGTGACTAGAAATTTCAATGTCAGTTTTCTTCACCTGTGTATCATGATGTTGAGGATAGATGACTTAGCTCCCCAAATCCCAATAAAAATAAATCAATTGCATTAGAATTTTTCTTGATTTGAAGAACATTGGTTTTCTATATTCTCATGTATATATTGTGACCATCTTGCTGCTGTCACTGGCAATTTTCCTTCTATAGCCAATTGTAAAAAATGTCCAGAGAGATCAATAATGCATTACAATTTTGGTAAACTAGTTTTTTTTCCAGTATGAATTACATTGCTACTTTCATTCCAATGACACAATCTGTTCTTTAGTATTTAGTAGGGGAAAAAGATAACACATGCATACAAACTGCTATGTATTTCATGCTTTGATTTTGTAGGAACTTTGAAATATAGTTCAAACCAGTATTTAGGCTATAATTAATCTGAATGTCAGCGTCATTCTATCTGATTTATAATGACATCCAACCTTAAAGGAGGGAAGTGACACCATTAAAGAGGATTGCAAATGTGTGAACTTACGGATTCACCATGCTCTAGTGACAGAGAGAAAGACTGAGGCCAGAAAGCTGTAGTAAGTATCAGTAGTTAGGAGAGAATTCAAAGCCCACATTTCCAGTCCAGTTCCCCTGGCATTATACTTCCCACAAATTTTTCAAAATGTCATGTGCATTTGCAGAAGAAGCCAGAGAAAAGCATGTCAGAGGTAACCACTCCCATACCCACAGGCTCTGTTTTCGCAGGTCAACTTTACATTGCTTATGGCTTTATTTCTCTCTGATATCATAGTTCCTATATTAGTTCTTCTGGACAAGTCCTTTACTAGGCATTCAACCAAATTTGTGGAAAATAGCACATATTGTGTGACTGTGAAAATTCAGTTCTTAAAATGTCTAAGTCCTTTACCCAAGATGTGTCAATGAAAAAAACAAACAAACAGTAGTTATTAAGGCAGTTAGTAGTCATATATGACTGTGTGTGTGTGTGTGTGTGTGTGTGTGTGTGTGTGTGTGTGTGTTTGTGGGGGGGTTACCTGTGACCATTTTATTTTTCAGAAAAATTATTGAATCACTTTGAAAAGACTCAAAAGAAAATTGACAATTCCATTTACCGGAGAATTATATCTTTTTTTTAGATTAATCTGGGAAGAATTGGCTCGTTTACAATATATTGTTTAACATTTAGAATCACTCGTTGTCTCTCCAATTAATACAATTGACCTTTTATATTGCTCCAAAAGTCTTATTTTATTTTTAGACCCAGATTATTAAATTTAATTACGCTTATTACTAAGCTTTATTTTGAGGTTTTTATATTTTATATTTGAGCAAAATCTCATTATTATATAATCAGTTTTTCATTTTTAGTATGTAAAACTGTTATATTTTTAAACAAACTTTCTTATTAATTTAATGTTCTTTCCCCTGTAGACTATCTGTGTTTATCTAATAGATAATGATATTATTAGTAAGTCATGTAAATATTGTTTCTATCTTTCTCATCTAGTCACTCATGCTGCACAGTTAGTAAGCTTCTCTTCTCAAAGAAGCCATACCTTTTAATGATTTTGAAGAGACCATCCCAAAGAAGATGTGTTTATTTTTTCTATCTAAAACCTCCTCAGTCGAGTAAATATCGATAGGACTTTTGCTAGATCCAGCTTATCACCCAGTGGAAATCTCAACAGTGCAAGATTTCTTTCACCTGCTGAAACACGGTAATAAGGTAAATTGTTTCCAAGGAAGGATAGGTGTCCAAAGTAATTTTCATTGAATCGTGAACACATGTACATATACGTATCTATTTATTTGCTAAACATGTCATTTGTAAACCAAGTGCTGTGCAGCCTATACAGCAGGTATATGTTATGCAAAGACAAAAACAAAATGCCTTACATATCTGCAAGTTGTTTACAAATGTGACTCGTCAGATACTGTCCTGCAAGGATGTTCTATAACAAGGTTTCTCAACATAGCTGCACAAAAGAATAACCCGCATAGCTTTAAAATAGTACCTACTTATTTGGGGACCCCAGCCTGAGAAGATATAATTTATCTGCATTGGGGCCCGATTATCCTGAGACTCAGTACCTTTAAAACATAATAGACTTTATTTTGGGGAGGGCAGTTTGGAGTTTATAGGAAAATTGAGGGAAAGTAGAGAGTTCCCGTAGACTCCACCCAGATTCATTACTTTTTTAGGGGAGGGTGATCAGGATTAAATTTGAGCTTTGTAAAAAAGTCCCTGTCTTATGAAATGTAAACATATGGAAAAAGTTATGATTTTTCAATACCATTATCATATCCTTACACATGAAACATCTTGGAAGACTAAAGGACGGGTTAATGAAACTCTAGAATTCCACTTCCTCCTTCCAGCACATATTGGGAAGAAAATATGGCAAGATACCAGCAAATGCTTAGAATTTAGAACATATAAATAAGGATGTTGATTTTGTTGCTCTTTAGTTTTCTAATTTTAAGAATCCTTATGCTATTGAAAATACTTGTGGCAATTGGCACTTGTTAAAGAAAGGCATTTAATGTCAAAATAGCCAATAACTGGAGCTTAGCAGGGAAGAAGTAGGGCTTAATCTTCTATTTTAAACTATTTAACCAGATTCTCCATCTTAGCAAAAAACATTTTTCTCTTTAGATCCAATAACCATCATTAGGTCAAATGGTAGCTATTGTATACAAATTTTATAATCAGTATAAGGATAAAGAAGTAAAGAGCAGACATAACAAAAATAAGAATTGACGTGATCAGTGTTGATATTATGGCCACTGATCCTTATATTTTTACTATATGACACGCCAATAGATTGGCACGCATTACATTTAGGGTCAGAAGTAAGAGTCCACCCACTTTCTGAGATTGTGTCTGCATTATTTCCTAAGGCTGCTCTAATGATTGACCACAAGCTGGGTGGCTTATAACTAGGGTATTATATTCTCTCCCAGTCCTGGAGGCTTCAAGTCTAAATCAAGGTGTCATCAGGTTCAAGCTGTCTCTGAAGGCTCTGGGGGAGAATCTATTCCCTGCCATTCTCTCAGCAGCTGGTGTTTGTTTGCTGGCAACCGTACACTTATAGAATCATCACTCCAATCTCGGCCTCTGTTGTAGCATGGCATTGGTTCTCTGTGTGGATGTCTGTCTCTGTGTCTCTTCTCCTCATAAGGAAACCAGTTATATTGGATTAGGGTCCATCCATCCTGTTCCAGTAGGACCTCAACTAATTACTCCTTTATGACCCCATTTCCAAATAAGATAATATTCTGAAGTTCAAGAAGGGACATGAATTTTAGGTATCCTATCCAAACCAGTAGTGTCTTTAGCTACATTACACAGAGTTTTATATATTGTTGTAGACAGAATGTTTGTATCCCCCTCCCCCAATTTATATGCTGAAGCCTTAACCCCCAGTGTGATAGATAGTATTTTAAGATGAGCTTTGGGGAGGTAATTAGGGTTAGATGAGGTCGTTAGAGTGGGGCCATGTGCATGCAATGAAGAAAGGCCATGTCAGGACACAGCTAGAAATTGTCCCTTGCTTTGGGGGGAAGCCCAGGAGTGAGCCTTCATCAGAACTGACCTTGGCCCAAAACCCTGATCTCAGACTGTCAGCCTCCAAAACTGTAAGAAAATACATTTATGTTAAGTCACCCAGTCTATGGATTTTATTATGGCTGCCTGAGCCAGTTTAGCCTGAGACTGTATATATAGGCGTGTGTGTGTGTGTGTGTGTGTGTGTATTATCTATATTTTATAAATGAGAAAACAGTCCTACCTACCTTTATGATTGTTGAGGACTGCATGAAATAAATGTTTGTTAAACTGAGTCTATAAAAATATTGAGGGACTATTCAGTAATTAGCTCCAGGATGTATTCTAGACATTTAAAGATAAGGAAGAAAACAGCCCTGCACTTGAAGTTCTTGAAGTTAGTGTTCATAATGTCCCTAAACCCCAGTTCTTTCATATTAAAAAGAAACACTGAATTGTTCCAAAGAGGCGTCGTGAGCATTAAAGAGATGATATATTACTAAATACCTGTCACATAGTTAATGCTTCATTGATGCTAGAGAAAGTTGGGTTTCTCTCTTTAAATATTAATATTGACATAAATATTAATGTATTTTTTGCTTCATATGTAGTGTGTGTTTTTTTTTATTTTAATTTTTCCATTCTATGTCCATGTATACATCAAAATGTAACACATTTATGGAGTTAGTTCTTGGATTTCAGAACACGTTGTCCAGTCTGATGATGTTCAGTAGTATCTACTGCCTATGGATTTAAGTTCAAAGTGTTTATATTGACAGTTGAGGTACACTTTATCCTAACCCCAAGGTAACTTTTACACCTCATGGATTCAAATCTTTCTCTCCAGAAAACCTCAGACTCTTATTATTCCTCAGCACTTCCAGTAATTTCCATAATCCATGACTTTTATTATGTCCTCCCCTCCACCTGAAATGCTTCCCCTTGACAAACCGTGTAACACCTACTGTAGGATTCAACACTGAGCAGGGCCACTAGTGTTCCTGTCTGGGGTTTTGGGAAACTCAGATAATTAAACAAGGAATTACATTATAACACCATTAGGTCAGGATAGAGGAAGCACAATATCTGGGGATTCAAAACAGGCCTTGTGATCAAGGCTTTGTAGAGAGCATATTTGATTTTTAATCTCAAGAAGAAGGACATAGGGAAATAGATGGAAAAATGGCAATGATGTATGCAAGAATGCAACATGTATAGTGTACGTGAAGAGACAGCTGGACGTTTTTCTTTTTTAATTGAAGGAAATTTATTATGACTACAAGTGTAAAGACTGGGAGAAAAAGTTGGGACAGCCATAAGTGATGACTGTGTGTGTTGCATGTCGTTGAGTTGGCTCTGACTGCCGGCGATCCTATGAATGAGCAATGCCCACCATGTCCTGTCCTCAGTAGCCCCGTGCACTTTCAGTGGACTCATGCATGGCTTCTTTTATGGAGTCAATCCATCTCACTGTTGGCCTCCCTCTTTTCCTGCTGCCTCCTATTTTTCCCAGCAGTATTGTCTTTTCCAAAGAACCCTGCCTGCTTGTGAGGTGCCCAAAGTAGGACAGCTTCCGTTTTGTCATTTTTGCCTCCAGCGATGTTTCAGGCTTAATTTGCTCTAAGACCCATGTGTTCATCTTTCTAGGAATCCAGAGTATTTGCAAAGCTCTCCTCCAACACCATATTTCACGTGACTCTATTTTAGTTTTCCCCTCAGCCGTCTACACTGTCCAGCTTTTGCATCTGTACATAGTAATTAGGGATACGAGGGTGTGGATGCTCTTAGCCTTGGTCTGTATGACACATCTTTGCGGTCTTGGTCCACATCTTGGTGGTCTTTCCTAATTCTCCCGGTGCTGCCCTTCTGAGTCTCTGCCTTCTCTTGATTTCTTGGCTGCCATGTCCTTTTGAACTGAGGACTGAACCAAAGTGAGTAAAATCTTCAACAACGTTCCGGTCCTCACTGTCAGTGTTAACATTGAGTAGTTCTTCTGTCGTCATGATTTTTGTCTCCTTGGTTTTTACATGCAGCCCTGCTTTGGTAGTTTCTTTTACTTCATCAGCAGTCTCTTCAAATCCTTGCTATGTTTTACCAGTAAGATGGTGTCATCCGCATATCTTAAGTTATTGATGTTTCTTAACACCAATTTTCACTCCTTCTTCCTCTGAGTCTAACCCAGGTTTTTATATGACATGTTCTGCAAACAGATTAAACAAATAGCGAGATAAAATATACCCTTTTCTGGCACCTTTGCCTATAGGAAACCATTCTGTCTCTCCACATTCTGTCCTGACAGTGGCTGTTTGTCCACAATACAGGTTACAAACACGAATGATTGAGTGCGGAGGCACACCCTTCTTTCAGAGCAACCCATAGCTTTTTACATTGCATGCAGTCAGAGCCCTTACTGTAGCCTATAAAAGGCAGCCTCACCTTTCTCTGAAATTCTTTGGAGCCCTCCAGTAGCCAACAAATGTGCACAGTTAGATCTCAAGTGCTCTTTCCTTTCTGAATCCAGCTTGGACATCCAGCACTTTTTTGCTCCATATAAGGTAGAAAGAAGGCTTTGTCTCATTACCTTGAGCATCACTTTACTTGTGTGGGAAATCAGAGCCATGGTCCTGTAGTTTCTGCTCTCCTTGGCATCTCGTTTCTTGAAGACTGGGATGTATATTGAACATTTCGAGTCTGCAGGTCATAGTTTTGTTTTCCATATTTGTTGACATATTCTTGTTAGGATTTTCACAGATTCAGTCTCTGTGGCTTGAAATAATTCTGGCAGTGTTCCTTCTATCCCTGGTGATTTGTTTCTTCCTGATATGTTCAGGGCATCTTTCACTTCAATTTCTAGAATTGTAGATTCTTTCTCTTAGGAATCTTCTTCAAGGTTATCTGTCATCCTTCGGTCTCTTCTGTATAAATTTTCGGTATACTGTTTCCACCTTTATTTTTTTCTTGCTCAGATAATGTGTTTTCTTCTTGGTAGTTTAGCATTGCTAGTCTAGGATTGAATTTCCCTTTTGTTTCTTCAATCTTCTGGTAGAGAGCAAAAAAAAATGAAGCTGGACCACCTCCTTACACCATATACAAAAATAAATTCAAAATGGCTTAAAGACTTAAATGTAAGATCTGAAACCATAAAATTCCTAGAAGAAAATATAGGAAGAAACTTCACGGACATTACCCGGAGTAAGATTTTTACTGATATATCCCCTCGTGCGAGGGAAGTAAGAGAAAAAATAAACATGTGGGATTACATCAAACTAAAAAGTTTTTTCACAGCAAGGGAAACCATCAATGAAACAAAAACAGATCCTACTGAATGGGAAAAGATATTTGCCAATGATATATCTGATAAGGTGTTAATATCACAAATTTACAAAAAAACTCACTCAACTCAACTCCAAAAAAACAAACAACCCAATTAAAAAATGGGCAGAAGACATGAAGAGACATTTTTCTATAAAGGACATACAGATGGCAAACAGACATATGAAGAAATGCTCAACCTCACTAACCATCAGAGAAATGCAAATAAAAACCACAATGAGATACCACCTCACCCCAGTCAAGATGGCTATCATCAATAAATCAACAAACAACAATTGCTGGAGAGGATGTGGAGAAAAGGGAACGCTTGTGCACTGTTGGTGGGATTGCAGATTGGTGCAGCCACTATGGAAAACAGTATGGAGGTATCTCAAAAATCTGAAAATGGAACTACCTTATGATCCAGCAATCCCACTCCTAGGTATCTATCCGGAGAAATCCAAAACTCTAATTCAAAAATCTTTATGCACGCCTATGTTTATTGCAGCACTATACACAATAGCCAAGACATGGAAACAACCGAAATGCCCATTGGTAGATGACTGGATTAAGAAACTGTGGTACATTTATACAATGGAGTATTACGCAGCCATAAAGAAGAAAGAAATCTTACCATTTGCAACAACATGGATGGACCTAGAGAACATTATGTTAAGTGAAATAAGTCAGACAGAGAAAGACAAATACCATATGATCTCACTTATATGTGGAATCTAAAGAAAACAATAAGTGAATGAACTAATCAGAAACAGTTTTGGAGACATACAGGAAAAACTGAGTGTTGCTAGGTGGGCGGGGGGGTGGGGATAAGGGGGAAGGTGAGGGGATTAGAAGACAGTCAGTAACCACAAGATGGCCACAGGGTTTTGAAAATTAATTTGGGGACTGTAATCAATAATGTTGTAAAGATTTTGTAGGGTATCTGATGGACACATGTCCCATTTGAGAGACCATCGCAGGGATGATGTAGATGCCTGATCACTATAATGGACACCTGAGGCTGAAGCTAAACAATAATGAATGTCAACTACAATTATATATATATATATATATGTATATGTATATGTATATGTATATGTATATGTATATGTATATGTATATGTATATATGTATGTATATACTTACAAGAAGCGGAGTACAGCATTAGGAGTAGAGACGGTGGATGTAATGGCTCTGTGCAATGTCAGAGGGATAGTGGATGGGGGAGGGGGGCTCACACAGTGTGAGGGATATAAATGATAAACATCTAAGTAGTACTTTGTCTTGTGCACCTGAAACTAATAAAAAAAAATTTTTAATTACTATAAAAAAAAAGAGCTGAAACCTGCAAATGTTTCGAACAACAATTTGAGCCAGCTCAGTACACCTTTCAATTAAAATTCCCAGTTGATAAATGGAAATGTGCTATTTGATTTGCAACAAAGAGAAATCAGTACATCTCTGTGAGATAGATACCAGTGAGCCAACTCCAAGCAAATGGTGTTGCATAGGCTAATATCTAACCAGGGCCCCAGTAATATTTCACATGGAAGCGTGATCCTAAACAAACAAACACAAAATAGATAAAGGATAATAAAATATAATTTCACTTTCCTCAGAGAAAAGAAAAAAGTGCTAACCCAAATTAAAAAAGAAGGGTATGATTGAGGGTTTGTGTTGGAATTAATAAAAGGAAAAACACCAATATCCAAAGTTGTATATGCTATCATAAACTTTATATCTGTGGTACTTAGATTTTATTTGCTCTCCATGCCTGCATTCTTCCTGAGATATTTTCCCTGAGTTCAGTTATATTGGAAAGTAAGATTATATTGCTATTGAGTTCATTTTCCTAGTATATAATACCAAACTAGATTGCAATATCTGACAGATTTATGACTATTTGCTGAGACATATTTTATAAAATGGCAGAATAGAAGGCATTTTTTTTCAATCTGCTCTCTGTAGCAAACCTTCATAGAAAAAATAGTTTTTAAGGAGGAATATATTACAAATTTTTTTCAAAGTCTTTTTTTTGTCTGTGGCAAAGAATATTTCTGAATAATATATTGTAAAATAATGTATTTCAGATGAAATACACAATTCATTGTTTATCCTATAGAGAAAGACTTCTTCCTGTCACTGCTAAATGTGTGAGTTCATGGGTATATAAAAATAGAATGCACTTGGCAATGAAAGTTGCAGGCTGATTGATGACACTCATTGTCAAACAATTGATAGCTAGTGAGGAATTATAGCGACCTTGTAGTAGAGCACGAATAATTCTGCAGCCCCTGAAATATGTTAAGCAGACCAGCTTCCTTCTTAGGGGTACCTGGTCACTTAAGTGGGAGGAAATGTATCTCTTTAATTTCGTTGCGGAAAAGAAACAACCAAAAAAAAAAAAAAAAAAGCAGCAAAACACTGTAATCACCTCCAAGCAAATAATGGAGTAGGTGATTTCAAGACCGTTCCCTAGGTTGCATAATAGATTACATCAGCTATGATCTCCCCAAAACTTGAGATCAAAGTGGGAGATTACCACTTATTAGCTGAAGGAGCTCAGGCACACTTCAGTTTTCTCATTGAGAAGGAATAAACATGCACCTTTCACAGATTTATTGCAAGGATTGGACATAGTAATATGTTTGTGTGAGTGGATAACAAAGCTCATAGTATTGAAATGTACTTAGGAGGTAGAACCAACAGAACTCTGAACCAAAAGGGCATAAGAATCAAATGGCAAAGAACCATTAGGATCATCCAAAGACATGTGGTTTTTTGCTATTTGTCGCCCTTAAGAATTTTTTTTTTCCAAATAAAAAAGAAAAGCATATTTTAAAATATTTTTTATTCCTGTTTGGTAAGAGATAAATTTTGAGATGGATTTTATGCAAATATTGGTTTATTACTCAGGAGACAAGCGAGCCAGGGACAGGAGAAGAAGATGGAAGCCATCAGCTTCCAGATGGGACTTGAAACCACAGGAATCCTTAAAATCATTCTGGGTGAGAGATCAGATGCTATGAGAGATGGCCTGAGACAAGGGATCAGTAAGGGGTACTAAGTGAATCTGAAAGCTTATAATTTTGTATTTGAAAATGCCAGGTCCTACTGGTGCTCAGTGGCCTTTTGGCAATCTCCTTCAGAAGCAACAATGTGTTTACCCAGGGAGGGCAGGTAAAAGGATGGAGGCTGGCCACGCCATCCAGGTGCACTCAGTGCAAACCGCTAGTGAGGGAATGAGTACAGCACCCAGAACAATAACAGAAATCATGACAAAAAGTCTTGTCTTGAACGGATAAAATTTGTGGAGTGTTTACTTTAGACAATGGAAAGCAAGTTTTACATTGTTGGAAAATTCATCTCCAAGAAGTTGTCACCCAAATAGTGTGTCATGAGAAGCAATTGATTGCAGCAATTAGCAAGAGAGGACATACGAAGCCCAAGTTGAAGCTCAGTGCAGAACTTTTGGGGGCTTTTAGCCCGATATGGTCTCTACAAGTCATGACATGGAGTTTGAAGAGAACGCTTTTAGTACTGGTCTTGCATTCTATCTAATGGGAGGCATTTATTAAGCATCTACAATATAATAAGTATGCCACATTCTGAAAATACAGATATTAGTAAGATCCATTCAAAACAAAAACAAAAACCTACAGAGATTATGTAGGAGAAACTCGGGTGATTCCAAGAAGCGGAACAATTTTATCTTTTTAAAGAATGTTGCACAATCTGTCTAAATGTATCTGAGTACGAGGCAGCTGTGTAAGACCTTTGAGATCTCTTTTATTCTCTGATGCCCCCTCATTTAGAAAATGGTGTGTACAATGTATGCTTTCAATAAAACTAAACAAAGATCAACACATACTCTGGCAGCAACACTACCACTGAGGAAATTTGAAAGGTAAAGGAAATTTTGCCATAAAAATGTTTGCTGAAAAAATAAATCCAGTTGACATCTCAAAACTGCTCTTCCGAGAAAATAGTTTTATATGCTTAGTTTTGTTTTGTTTTGAATGTAGTTTGCCATATCTTTCAGGGGTAAAATAATATTTTTTCCAGGTAAATTTTTTTCAAGAATTCTTCTAAATCCTTTGCCTATACCAGAACAAAGTATAGCCAATGACTGTTTTATGAATGATTTGCAAGTTTATTTCACCTGCTTTGTAATCAGAAGTCTGTGTCTTGCTGAAAAAGTAGGAAATAGGAGCTCAAACCCATGTACTAATTAACATAATAATTACAATAATAGTTAGCATTTATTGAGCACTTTGACGTCCCTGGACCTTTGCTCTAAGTTGTATATGCAATATTTCCTTGGTTGGTTGTTGTGGGGTTGACTTGGGATTTAGTTACTATGCACATGTGTAGAGAAGAATATGGAGGCTAAACGTGAAAAGGTAACTTTCTCATGAACTTTTAGCTTGTAAATGAGAGGTCTGGGATGTTCTTCAGTCAAAACTCCTTCCCATAGCATCATAGCAGCTCTCATTTGGAAATAAAATTACTTGGTAATTTTTTAGCAGAAGGTTTTTTGTTTGTTTGTTTTTTTTGTTTTTTTTAAGTATTTGTCAAATATTTCCTTTTGTTGTGCCAAATATTTTTTCCACTGTTAGCAGTTTACACAGAATGAGTCAGTGAGTATCCCCAGGGCTCTGGGAAACAACATCTTTGAACCACCATTTCCCCATCTAAAAGAAGGTGAGACTAGGGCTATAATTAGGATTGAGGTGACAAACACAAAGCCACTAGCATAGTGCTGGGGACATTATATATGCTCAGTAATGTTAGGTTCATTATTTTTTTCATGTGGCAGGAAATTGAAAAAAAAAGAGCAGTTAAGTTGCTTAATTAATATCAACCAATTAATTGGTTACATGGCCACAGATTATCTGATGAGTGTTTAATGTATGTGCTACATCTCATGCTCACAGTGATCAATTTAGAGAGAAATGCAGTCCCATTTGGTAAAAAGCTGCTGAGATGCAGTGAGGTAAGCCCAAATCCTACGACTAGTCTGGGCTAGGCCAGAGCCAGGGTATGAATTTCAGCTCCCCAAGCATGTCAGTTAGGATGCTTTCTGCATCAAGTAATAGAAAACCCAGATCAATGGGCTTACACTGAAGGAGGTGTATGGTTCCCGTCGTTGCAATTCTAGAAGGAGGCATCATTTCACTGCTCACCTAATCCCACTGCTCTGACTCCATTCAGCTGCACACGTCTCGCCTTAGTTATCTTCCTGGTATCAGTGCCATGTTTTGTCAGGAAGTATGTGACTCCAGAGTTTCAAGGCTTCCTGTCTGGACGTGACAACACAAAGGGGAGAACATGCCTCTCCCAGTCCTTCAAGCAGTATTCACTTAAATTAGACCTATTGCTCCTTGCCCATCCCTGCACCGTGACGGCAGCTAAGAAAATGGAATCTATTGATGAGCTTAAGGCTTTGGACCTTAAGGAGAAATCCATGCTTCATCACACACACACAAACACACAGAAATAAGCAGACAAAAAATTATATCAATATTTCTTTTTCAAGAAGAGGTATTTAATTTTCATTCTAAAATGAATTTTTTTTAAATTTATTGGGGTGACAATTGTTAGTAAAATTACATAGATTTCAGGTGTACAATTCTGTATTACATCATCTATAAATCCCATTGTGTGTTCACCACCCAGAGTCAGTTCTCCTTCCATCACCATATATTTGATCCCCCTTACCCTCATCACCCCCCCCCCACCCCCCTTACCCTCTGGTAACCACTAAACTATTGTCTGTGTCTATGAGTTTTGTTTCTCATTTGTTTGTCTTGTTCGTTTGCTGTTTTTGGTTTATATACCACATATCAGTGAAATCACATGGTTCTCTGCTTTTTCTGTCTGACTTATTTCGCTCAGCATTACATTCTCAAAATCCATCCATGTTTTTTAAAGAAACAAATAGCAACCAAACTGGTTTACCAAACGTTTAACCTTTGTCAGTCCTTGTGATAGAGTCTTGCTTTAGAAAAGGAATATGGAAAGTCAGGTCAGTATTTACACAGCACAGGAGAACACCGTTTTGGAACGAGCTGGACCTTACCTCTGTTGCCTGTCCGTCTGTCACATGACTTCAGTGAAATGCCTTAGCGCCTTTGAGCTTCTGTCTGTACTTCTACCAAGTAGGTTTCTATGAGGACTGACTCTGACAATCAAAGCTGCTTAGCAAAGGTATGTTATTAGTGATCAAAAGTAGAACCCAGCGGCAAAGAGGAGGCTTTGGAATTTGTTGAACTGGAATTAAATGTAGACTCTATCATATACCTGAGCTTGCACACATTCCTACAATTCTCTACACCATCTGTCAAAACAAAATTAAAAACAAACAAGTAAAACAAACAAACAGAAACCTCAAGTTTTTCATGAGGATGCTATGACATAACACATAGAAAGCATTTAGCCCAGTGTCTGGCCCAGAGAATGCAGTCCATACCTTTTTGTTGTTGTTGTTATTAATTATTAATATGACTACCAAGGTGCAGTGTTTGTCATCAAAAAGGTTACTGTCCAATAAGAGAAAGAGATGGTAGTAACAAATAAAATACATTACAAGAATATCATAGACATTAAAAGGTGTAATTTTGCAGTATTTTCTCCCTGAGGGGTCCAACACGTCATAGAAGAAGTGAAAAGCAGTTGTGCAAGGTTATATACACGGCCCCCCTTTGAGAGGCAGCCGCCTGCAGAAACCCTCAGGTCGTGGGGAAACAAGACGGTTAAGTTAGACAACCCATCGCACGGATGAGAACACCGGCTTTCATATCACACCAGCACCGTCTTCTCCAAAGCACAGATGTTCTGGTACAGACCCAGCCTGAGAAAGGAAAAGTGACAGAGAAAACAGATTTTCTCCATATTATGTGTCAGGGAACTTGGAGTAGATTAAATCCTCGTAGGAAGGCAGTAGAGAGTCTCGACAGCTATTTTGACAGAGCTGAAATAGAGCCAAGAGCCCATTACTTTAATACTCAGGGAAACCAGACTGATTGCCATCAGAGCCATTTCAGGAAAGGTGGGGAGATTGATGCAGTGGCCCCAGGGGACATCTTAACGCAACAACAGGCTTTCAGTCCTGGGCAGACTCCCAGGTGACACCCGCATTATCTTCACGTGCTTCAAATTCCTCAGGCTCCTGCCAGACAGATGTGGTGTCAAGAGATGAGCACACAGTAGGTACTCAATTCATAGTTATTTACTAACTTACTTTATGAATAATAATGCCATGTGAGTTAATTTATGCTGGGATTTGAAGAACAGTTTATCATGTGTCCGATGTAATAGCACATTTCCTAGGCAACTTTATATAGTGTCACTAAATTATCTGGCTTCCATTCCACCCTTTTTTCCACCCATTTCATAGAATAGCAATAGAATAGACAAGGATCCAGGAGATTTAATCTAAATGGGCAAGGTTCTAGAGCCAAAAACTGCGATGCCATTCAAGTAATGGTAAAGATGAACGACATCCAATGATCTGTATAGAAAGTAATCAAGAAAGCTGGTGCTGTGTTCTGAAATGTGAAAATGTAGCCACGCGAGCACATTGGCAACAGTCGAGACCCTGGCTGAAACAGGCAATCGCCCATCCCACCCCATTAATATGCCAGGAGAGCAGAAACCCACTCAGCGTGGTACAGATTCATTGGGAAAACAGGATTTTTCACAAGGCTAATACGCCAATGCCATCCCCTGTTTAAAGTATCCAGTGACGCCCGTGGCCTTCAGGATAAAAATCTATCTTTCTTAGCAAGACAGACATCTCATCAACATTTTCTTCTCATCTTTCTCCTTAGGAATATCTGCCCCCACCTGCCCATGCCCCCACCCCACACACTGAATCCTGTGCTGTAGTCATGCTGAATTCTTTACAACGAATCAAAAGAATCGTGTGGCTTCACACTTCCTTCATCTTGAATATGCTGCTTTACCTGGAATATTGGTTCTTTTACTCACCTGCTTCTTTGTCTAGATCTGTCAGCATCATCCTCTCTAACTTCTCTCCGATGTCAGCTCTGAAATTCCTTTTCCTAGGCCAAGGCTGATGACATACTTCCGCCTCGTTACTCTCACTCATTGATTGTCTTATGCATTGATTCATCAGTCCACTTATTAACAAATACTTGCAAGCCGCTGTCCTATGCCTGGCTGGGAGAGTATGTCGTAAGTCAGATATCCTCTGCTTCAGTCTCTGTAGCATTTTATCAGTTACTATTTTAATTGGTTGTTGGCACTGGGGAAAAGACCATTAATGGGGAATTTTTGAGGATGGGAGCCCTGTATTATGCATTTTGGTACACATAATGCCCTATGCCTGGATGATGGAAGTAGAATCCGTGGCAGTTCATTGAGAAATGAAGTGCATGAGTTAATGAATGCGAATAGACTATATTAGATTCCTAGGGCTGCCGTAACAAAGTGTCACAAACTGAGTGGCTTAAACATTTCTGGCTTCAAAAGGATGTATTTCAGTTCTGGAAGCCGGAAGTCTGAAGTGGGGGTATCATCAGGGCTCTAGGGAAGAATGTATCCCAGGCCTTTCTCTTAGTTTCTAGTGTTGCCGACAGTCTTGGGCATTCTTTGGCTGGCAGCTGCATAACTGCTGTCTCTGCCTACAACGTCAGTTCTTCCTCCTGTGTGTGTTTAACTCTGTGTCTCCTCTCCTCTTCTTATGAGGATGCCAGTCTCAACGAATTAAGGGCCGACTCTTCTTTAGTATGGATTTGCATTTTTTATGTTGTGCAGAAATAGTCTCAGAATAGATAGATAAATGATAGAGATAGATAGAGATAGATATCTATATATATAGATATTTATATAAACAAGATGACTAATCTATCTTAATTTTATTCTCATATGTAGTGAATAGTGAAAATTGGTAGTCATTCTTCTGCTTTCCAGTTTATTGAAGTCTGAGCAAGAAAAATGGATCTTGATGAAGTGGTTTAGAAAAGAAGATGATGAATAAAGTTCACATATTAACAATTGTGTACAAAATATATTCTCTGAGATAATTCATTGTGAAGTAGGCAGTGAAGGCTGCATACTTCAATCATTTATTTTACATGCATAATAGATATACGTGTACATACATATATGTGCATATGTATTAAAAGTTAATTTATGTAATTTTCTAGCAACTGCAGAGTACAGTTTTCTTCTTCCTGCCACATTCCTCCTTCCCTTTAGTTCGTCCATGCACTAGTCAGGAAATGCTCCATAAAGGTCCTGAAAACGTCTGTGATTCTCTACTAAGGAGATGGAATTTGTTGTGTGGAGATAATGATAAGAAGCAACCATGGTCAAGGCCTGAGGGGAAGTGCCCATTTGTCTGGGGTCTAATCAATAGACTTCAAACAACTTATAGCATTAGAGGTAAAGGATCATAGCAACATTCCTGGGATGATGCATTGACTTCACTTCAGGTACCAAGTTGCTTTGATTACTAGTAACAGCTTGGGATCCTTTTGTTGGTAAGACTCCTATGATTGGGACTCACCTCAGTGTGTATCATTATTAATTAGTGATGTCTGGCATGCATGAGGATTTCATGGGTGCAAGTACCAGAAATTGCTTCCAGCTGAAAAGAGATTTGTAATAAGAGTATAGAATATCTCACAGAATGGAGGCTATGGCTGGAGAAACGGATCAGGAGCTGGGGTAATTATAAGAAACCAGAGAGCAGAAAGTCATTGGCAGAATTATGACAATTCAGCAACATTCGTTTTTTTGTTGTTGTTCTGTGCATAGATAATTCTTCTCAAAATTCAAAGTTCCAGGAGAGACAAATGAGTGTTCATGCTTCTATTATATACTCAGTCCCTATTTGAGAAGGACATAAAACGGGGTAGCCACTCACAGTGGGGGTGAGGTAGGTCCCCAAAAAAGAAATAGGGTACTGTTTCCAGAGTAGAGAAAAATGGGTAATGTGAAGTTGGAAACCAATAATGTCCAGTGGATGGACCTGAACAGGAGAATGGAAACCTTCTCTTGATATCCCCTTCTTAATCACATAATTGAAAAGTTGAGCCCAAGATAGAGGGGTTGAATTTTAATTAGTGGAGAGTAAATTTGAAGCTGTTAAGGGTCACACAAATATGAATTTCAGTTCCTCTCCCAAAACACTGCAATGTCCTGGGAGGACAATTACAGCCCAGGAGTAACTTAGGAAATAGGGAAATCTGATTCAATACATTTAATTCAAACATTTATGAGGTAGAGTTAGAAATCAATAAACGTTTAGACTCTTCTATCAAATGCTAACTTTTTTCAGTGATATTCTAGTTCAAATAAACCCATGATGAAGAATATTGAGGTGAACCGCTAAGCAACTCAGGCTTAAATTATATTGCTTGTTAATATTAGAATCAAAGTTCTAAAAATAACCTAAATAGAGGTGATACTACCCATTCTAAAGGTAAGTACAGGTGTCATTTAGAAAAGTATCCTAAAGTCAGACCAAAATTTAATCTTTATGTTGTATCTGGTTTGAAACACACAC
Organism: Rhinolophus sinicus; assembly: GCF_036562045.2. Classification (NCBI taxonomy): domain Eukaryota; kingdom Metazoa; phylum Chordata; class Mammalia; order Chiroptera; family Rhinolophidae; genus Rhinolophus; species Rhinolophus sinicus. The sequence continues at coordinate 37,752,671 of NC_133760.1, read as the reverse complement.
ACACACACACACAAAGTAAAAAAAAATGCACACACTTTTTATTTTATGTGACAGAAATACAGAAGACAGTGTTCTGCATCCACTATCAAAGGCCAAATATATTCATATGGCAAAATTTTTCATATTAGACTAAAGCAATGGGCATTAATAAATACCATGTTGATATTCATTTTTTATTTTGACCTCATGTTTTTTTGTCCAGAATGCCAATTACACTTCTTTCAGATATAAGGCCCTCAAATGGTGGAATGAAATCTGATTTATAATGCAGAAGGACTCACTGAAAATTGTCTCAATACCGGAAAGCAATAGTTTGTTTTATCATGCCCTCACTGTTCTGAATTTCTTCATTGCTCTGCTTTTCTCCTCATTCAAGCTGTGCTTTAAAAATATATATATGTATATTGTTTGGGAATAATGAGAAAACTTTGCTCCTACCAATTGGCCTGAAAATTAAAAAAAAACAAAAAACACAGATACAAAAGTACATTTTTCAGTTCATAAAAACCTCTCTAATGAGACAGATGAAAATATGAATTGCTTCTAATGAGCTCAGAATTGCACATACTTCCCTTGGTTTAATTTTCTAAGTGTTCATAGATATTTTTTGTTGTGCTTATTATAAAACAAGAAGTGGCCACTAGGCTGTGATAAACCAATTTGTGAGATTAAAGTGCTGAACTTGAACGGTTTCATTAAATTCTAAGTCATGAGTTGAAATCAGAATTTTAAAAGCTCCTTTTTCTTATTTACACAAGACCCACAGCATTTACGCAGGCAGAAAGTAGCACCAATTAATTTCAACTCTGTGCTGATGAGGTCTGGAAGTACCCCTTAAAAATGCTGTCTTTTCATCATATCTCCCCTTCTTCTTCTTCACGCATACACTCTCCCCAACAATGCAGAAACCAAGCTTAAATGACATTAAAACTAGACACCCCATAGTACTCCAAGCTTATTTCCTGGCCAGTATGCATTTACACATGTTTAAAAATAAGCTCTTCTATGCCTTATTTAATATGTTACTCCTGGGGAGTTTTAGAAAACCAGTTTATCAAATTGAAGGGGAATTGATCATTGCAATGTGCTGTGTTTCTTACATAAAGATGAACAAAATTACAGTAACTATTATTTGTATGCAAACCATAGCATCTAGTTCATTAGTGGTGCTACTTAGAAATTATGGGTTTCTCAAAAAACTGCAGGGTATAATAAAATAGAATAGAAGATCATTAGCTTTCAGTAATGAAGTTCAAGGAAAATAAGCATAGCTCTGCCTTTCTTTAACCCACAAGAGCCAAATTAAAATATATAATCTGAATATAAGCATGTAATACTTAACATGAAATGCAATATAAATTTCATCATCTATTTAAACACATGAAAAAATTTGAATTTTCTGTGAGACACACCATCAAAGTATCTTAGCATTCTCAATCTCATCTATTGTCGTACAACTGGTGGCCATCAGTGTGGTTAAGGGAAAGTTATTTATATGACTTGAAACAATAGAATTGTCTTAGTGTATTACTCATAAAAGTCCTATAAGCCTGTCTTATTATACCTTCCACATATATAATTACACATTGTACATGTATGTGTATATGTATATGTACATGCACGTGTTTACATATATGCATATCCTCTCCCTCAGGAAATAGAGAACATTGATTCTGGGCCTTTCTTTATGATTTTGAAGTCTGTTCTCTTTCTGTACATTCATTAAAAGGAATTTTAAAAATACTCTACACCAGTATTTTGGAACCCAATGTCAATACTTGGAAGACAAGTTTTTTTGTTATCATTGTTCATTAATCCCAAAGTTGACGTATACTAGGTGTCTAACCGTGGAACATATTACTTAATTCCTATATGGCTTAGTTTTCTCACCTCCGAAGTGGCACACCTGATTCAGAGAGATCAAGTGAGAGTATAATTAGATGGGGCATGTAGTGTAATGAGAGGCCGGGCCTGACAAGTCACAGGCGCTGGATAAAAGGTAGTTACTGTGTTTCCTTCCTTACCCATGATGACATCTGCAAACCATAGGCTCCCGTTTCACATTGTTGGTGGCAAAAGAAATGGTCAAGCAATCTGTCCTTTCCTTGAGTACAGAGTGTACCCATTGTGTCCAGATGGATTGTACACACTAAGAGCTCACCAAGACTTAAAATAAGGGGTCTTTTCAGGAACCCGAGTGACCCCAAGACATACCCATGATGATATTATTTTTATTTCTTTTTGTTTTGCTTTTTAAATACTTATGGTGATATTTGGGTCCCCAAGCATCCTTTAAGTATATCCTGCAAGCAAACATACATTTTTGGAAGACGGTTCCAGAAGAGACACAGATGGCTCTGTATGGTAAAGGCACCCTTTGGCAAGGAGCTGCAGTATTTTACCCTATGCAGGTATCTTGGTGCCCCCCTTGCTGCTGCCACCGGTACTGAGTCAGCGGCCCTTTAGGTGGTTTCAGTACTCGAGAAATATCCTCATTCCTGGAGAACCACTAATAGGAAGCATCAAACACCAGAAAATGGATTCCCGAAGTTGACTCTGCAGCACTCCATCAGTTTATGTTATAATAAACTCCTGCTTTCAAAACCGCTGCAGTGGGAAAGCACGTTCAGAGGGAAAATGTGGACAGTATGGACTGTTATATGTATATAGACAACTAGACAATTAAGGGCAAACCATGAAAAGAAAAAGTAAAACAAAGATTAGGCCTAAAAGATAAATGGAAACATTGTTACATATATTTCTTTTCTTTTCTTTTCTTTTTCCTACTAAGGTTATATTAAGCATCCCGGTTGGGGAATAATGCGCCTGAAGAAATGAACCTACAGGCAAATCTGTGGAGTAGAGCAAAGGTCTTACGTAAAAGAAAGGGCTGGGGAAAGACGCAGAGAAGTTTCTAAACTTGTACTCTTTTCCAATGCTTTTACATGTTCTAGTGTAATCGAAGAATCTTGACTCACCCTCCTCTAAGACAATTTTTATATTTGACCTCCTTTAGGTTTTTTTGTTCTTCTTCTTCTGATGATATTTTATTTTGGATATTTAATTAATGACTGTATGTCTGGCTCTTGCACTAAATACTATCTAAGGTTGGCCTTTAAAATTTGTGTAAATGAGGACTGTTGGCAGAACAATTAGCATTTAAAAGCTAGAATGACCTTAGCTCTGTGCACGACTGTGATTAGTTTGGGCTCTGATATTAGGTATATCATTGAGCTGCGTTAGATGCCAAGATAAAAAGCTGCTATCTTTCGCCCAAAGGACGCTGGGTAATAGTGTGATACTTGGGCAGTGAAACATAAAGGACAAACTAGTGTGATTATGTTTGATTTGTGTTGACTTAGAAACTGAAAAAGGTCCCTCAGACCTGAGAGTACAGGCAAATGAGGATAGAAATGGCCTGTCGGGTTTGTCTCCTTTGCAACTGCTGAGCTATTTACAAACCTAATTTCAGCACAGTCTTTCTCCTCAGTGAGATTCTCTTAATTTTTGTCAGTTACAAGGTTCATTTAGTAACAATGGCAACAAAATAGAATGCGTGGAAAGAAATATTTGCTTTTGTTTAAATAGGCTATTGTTGGTTTTAATTTAAAGCATACATCATGAGGGTCATAGTTTCATCAGGCCCTCTGCTTATCACTGGGGATACAAAGGTGAAACAACACCTTAGGCCGTCTGTTGGTGTGTGTAAACTATACTGAATCAGAATACGCCATAACGAACGATAGCATGGAATTGAAAGGACGTACTTACCTCTGCACACATATATGATAGATATTTCATGATTTTGCATAGTTTAAAATCTTATATTAACTCTTATGGTGGATACATGTCATTATAAAATTTCCCAAACCCATAGAATGAAGGCAGAACACGAAGAGTGAATCCTAACATAACCAGTGGACGGTGGGTGAAAATGACGTGTGGAAGTAGGTCCATCAGTTATGAGAAATGTACCACTCTGGTGGGGATGTCGGTAATGGAGGCGGGTGTACTTGTGTAGAAACAGACGGTACATAATCCAAGCACAGTTGTAGCTATTGATATGCGTGGTACTATTATTATTATTATTGTTACTAGCTTAAAGTTTTCACTAACTTCTTGATCAAATATAATTTCTTGTTTATTTTTTTCTTCAAAATAGATAGATACAGATATATAGTTTAAAACAATAAGCATTTCATGAAAGCAAACATTTTCTCTCAAATTTCTAATAGAAATACGGTTAAACCACGTGAAAAACAATAATTCTTTTCAACTGTAGAATTAACATTAATTTTGCCTACTTGTAAATGGAGGACCCTAAGAATTGTTTTGTTCAAATGCCCTGATAAAAACTATCTTAAATTCCAAATTTGGTGGGATTTGGTTACTACTACATGAACGTTAACCAGGGAGAAAGACCAGTCACACGTCAGAGGAGTTTACAGAGGAAAGAAAGGGAGGGAAGGAGGGGGAGGAAGGAAGGAAGAAAGGAAGAGAGAGACAGAGAGAGAGAGAGAGAGAGAGAGAGAGAGAGAGAGAGAGAGAGAGAGAGAGAGAGATTGAAGGAGAGAGGAAAGAAGATGGAGGGAGAGGGAGAGAGGATGTGAGTTATAATACAATGTAATAAGTACGATTAAAAAGTCCAGTGCAAGATGCTATGAGAGCAAAGAGAAGGAACGCTTAACGCAATTGGCGAAGGATAGGAAGTGAAGGCTATTTCATTTGGCCGTCTTGGACCAAGTCCCACTGGTATACTTAAAAATGAATTTTAGCTGAGTAATACCATTGCATACTTAAAATAAAGCAACAAATAAAATAAGCAACCAGTCCTGACTTCAGGCACTTGTTCTGAGACAAGGGTTCTGTGATATGTGATGTGAATTACATGTCTTTCACATTCTCTTTCTAAATTTTGTTTGAATTCCTGGTGGGTATGGTTGCTAAGAAGCAAAAAGCTGAATATGTAAGGATTTCCTGCACTGTATAGTTTTCATAAACCTTCAGACTCCTGGAGGTCTTATAAGGAGTCAGTTTTGGAAGGGAGAAAAGATACAGGCAAGGGCTCCCATTTGATTTCTTGGAGCAAATGAATAGTTTATGTATTAAACCACTGACTTAACCACTGACTTCTGATGCCAAGGAAATGTTACCGAACAGAGAAGGAACAACTTCCTAAGGTCTGATATATCATGAATTTAACTCTAATTTACTGATTGATTTTTGGATTCATGAACTAAAGTGGACATGTGTTTCTCTATAAGCAAAAGTGGCTACTTTGGTGAGAAATAATTATTTTAATTTTATGTTTATCAAAATCACCCAATATTATGTCCCAAACAAATAGAAAATTCTACTAATGATTGTACTAATTATTTTCATATCAAGGAACCAGGAAACAAAGTTGTGAAATACTTATCAAGCAAAAATTGGGGTTTTTTATTTACTCTCATGAAAATTTCATGAATTTGACAAATATTACATAGATTTCTTTTCTCACCCAAATTCATGCAAAGCAAACTCACGGTTTCAGCCAGCTGTAAACTTAATGAACAGTCTGCAAAGTTCTAAATTAGCAATGAGCCCAACTTGGAAACAATTTAATAGGAAGTCAGACTAATGAAGTCAGCATAAGTGGGTGTATTTCTGGATTGGTTTGTGTGGGGGACATTTGAGGGGAATAAATGGTTTTAATTTGTTTTATGTAAATCTATTTTCAGCCACTGCTGACAAAAGCTAGAAGAAGTGCCACTTTATATTTTTTTCCAAAACAAACAAAAAAATCATCAGTGTTTTCCACCCCACAAATGGTTTCACTATACTGGGAAACCTAGGAGCCAGGGGTGGGGCCATTTGGAGATCACGTACCTAGCTTTAACATATTTTCATTTTAAGAATCACATCTATATATGAAACAAGCACCTTTGAATCAACGAAAAGCTGTCTCTGTAGGTTTTCTGGGATACTTATTGGTGACATTGGTGATTGTGTTTCAGGTTGGAATGAGGGAACATCATAAAATGAAGTGGTAATCGGCAAACGCATTCAGGCCGATGGGATTCTCTAATAACAGCAAACCTTATTGAGCATGTAGTAAGCTACTTCTATAATAGTCTGTTATTTCCCCTGCTTTATAAATCAACTGATGCCCTTGGGGGTTACGTCACTTGCCCAAGGCCACCTGCAACTTAAAAGAGTAAATCTGAAAAAGCCATGCCAAAGTAGAAGAGCCATGATTAGGACAGAATCTGATTATGAGCCTATGCACGTGAGCGTATCCTCTCCTGTCCCTTTTTACACTGACCAGATCAAGGGGAATCTTTCAGTTTATAGTTATTCAAATCAGAAAAGAAAGCCTCGCTCCACAATTGAAAGAAAAGTAGCATTGAGTAAAATGGACATGGACGGAGATTTACATGAATTTTAGAGAGTGTATAATTGTTGAAAATAAAGAGAGAATAATAGATTTCTGTACTTCAGTGACTCGAGGGACATTGTGAATATTAAATCTTTCCATCCATGTCCTTCACACCTAGAGCACTGTCTGAATTAAAGTGAATTCTCAATAATCCAAATGAATATATTTTAAGATAATTGAAATAGAAAGGGTTTTTTTTTTTTAATAGTTCTTAGAGAAAGTACAAGTTGAATTCTTCTTACAACTCTAGATGGAAAGTCAGCGAAGCTTATAAATGTAAATGAATCCAAACTGTACATTTGCAAGGAGGGCACTTCCAGGGACAGAGCAAGGCAGAAATGACCACCATTCCTCCCTGTTGCTTCATCCTCAAAGCTGCTCGTCTTTCTGAAGGATGAGCCCAAGGTCGGTGCCTCACAGACTAGACATTTCCCATAGCTGCCTTCCGGCTACTTGTTGTAGGTCAGCCTGCAGGGCCAGCAAGGCCCTCCTATCTTTTGAAATACTTGCTAAATTCTGAACAGAATATAGGTCAAGAAAATGGGATTTTGTGGAACTGTGAGAGTACGATATTTCTTGGGAAGAAAATGATTTGAGAATAGAGGGAAAATTATTTGACGATAGAGGGAATAGAGTAGAGAGGACATAGGAGCCAGACAATCAGTGGTTTCGTCCTGACCATACTCACTTATTAGGCATATGATATGTGCATTGGAATCCATCTTTATGAAACTTGGTGCAGCAAAGGCCATCTGCGTCCCCCTCCCCGTATTCCTTTGGCCAGTGGCATCTTACTGTCATCATGTGCTCTTCTCCACTTGAGGACTTTCTCTGGTGAAATCCTGAGAAGCACATTTCAATCAATGACAAATGAGAATTGGTTCATAACTACCAAGCTAGGTTTTATATCACGTATCAAAGATCTTAGCAAGACCTGACTGCATCCTACAGGGTAAGACCCATTTGGCCACAAGCAGTAGAAATCTGTTCCTTCACATACCGTGTTTTGGTTTTCTGTCTCATGTTTCTGCTCCTATAACAGAGTTTTCTGGAATCAAGTCCTGCACAAATTATTAAAACATGAATCCTTTTCTCAGGCTCTGCTTCAGGTGAAATACAACCTAAGACAGTTAGCTTTTTCATATCTAATATTTTCAATAATCAGAGAATCCCCAGTTAGGGCTCCAACAGCTAAAAAGTTTGGAATTTGTCAGTCCCAACATTATAGCAAGAGCAAATACCTGAATTTCAACAATTTTTCTGGAGCCCTTTGGAAGTCAGAAGTCACAGGACAACTGTCACCTCAAAATCTGGAGATACAGGCACATTTAGTTGATCTGCTTAATTGGAACTGATATTTCTGAAGCCATAACTGGTGAGAACACCAAAGTGTTAATTTTGAAGAATTGCTGGAGGCTGAATGTAATCTCTCAGGAAAGTGAGGGGTGCTGCAGCAATACGAGGGTGCACACCCCTTGTAAATTTCACCTTCAAGGACCCTAATAGGTTCTCACAGTGAAGAACCAAGTAAAAGCCCTTCATGGAAAGATGGGGGAAAGATAATCCTTGTGGAATATGCCCAAGTGTTTTCCATAGCAAAGGCCTTCATTCTTTTGGGAAAAGACTTTACTAGAGCATCGTCATGGGGGGTGGCGGAGGGGAGGCATTTCTCCAACTCCAGTCCAATCTAACCTTCCTGTCTCACTCCAGGGTAGAGGAAGCTACAAAACACTTGTCAAGTTTATATCCCAGGGCCACAAGCTCACAAAGAGTGTGAGATTTAGACCTCACATTATATAATGTCTTCTTTTTAAAATGACATAGGAAAAATGCACAGTACTGTCCTAGATGAGGTCCTGCAACAGAAATGGGACATTAGCTAAAAATTAAGGAAATCTGAATAAAATATGGACTTAACATTATAATAGCGCACAGTATTGATTCATTAATTGTAACAAATATATGTCCGTATTAATGTAAGGTGTAACAGCAGGGGAAATTGGCTGTGGAGTATATGTGAATTCTTTGCACTGTCTTTACAATTTTACTGTAAATCTAAATTGTTCCAAATTTTAAAAGTTTATTTTAAAACGATTCTAATGATCCTACATTTGGCAAAAACTTTCGCATGTTATCTGTTTACTTCTCATAAGCCTGAAATAGTTTCCTCAAATTAAGTCCCTTTCTCCCTCCATTGCTTCCTCACTCCCCTTGGCATTGGAGAAATAATATAATATCTATTTTTCCATTTAGAAGAATTCTTCTTTGGTCAGTGTGCAAAAGTTCTATCTATTGTTATTAGAAATATTGTTTACTATGACTGGATAAAACTTTATCTATAATGAAATTCCTAGAAACATGACATGTTCTGGTATAATGTTTTTTAGTAATAATTCTAGTTACTACCTGAAGATGTTGTATAGCACAGAAATTAAAAAATATCCTTGCATTCCACTGAATTCTCATCAGAGCTTTAACACTTTGTCAAGGGATATCTAAGGGAGGTATTCATTATTATTTAATCCGTAATCACTCTCTACTTTGTGCTTTTCTTAGAGGCACTGGAGTACGCTTAGAACAAAGTGGATATGGGGACATAGTCACCCCTTTGTGAAAGCTCGGTTGGAAGAGGCCCAGTGGAGATAAAGTTATTATAAAAGTGGTCGTCAATCCTTTAGGAGTGTTCTCTCTCTCTCTCTCTCTCTCTCTCTCTCTCTCTCTCTCTCTCTCTCTCCCCCTATTTAAAACATGTAGTTTCCTCAAAGAAATCCATTACATAAATTATCTTTGAATCTTTTAATCAGAAACTCCTACAAAAGATGTCCACAGTAAATACCGAATGGATAGATGAATGCATATTCCTGAACTATTAGATGGCATTAGACTAATTTACTGGCTTGCCCAGTGATTTGCTTGTTTCAGAATTGAAAGTCTTCCATCCTGGGAAACTCCTCAGTCCTGGGCAAGTATGGTAGGTATCAAGGGGAATGGAATTAGAAGGCTAAATGGGAGAAATAGTGGGACCAAGGAAAGGAAAGGAAAAGTCAGCTCTCAGTTGCTGAGAATTCTATCTTATGCAACCTCATGTCCCCTGGTGGAAAACTGAATCCAATATACATGTGTCCTATTTCATAATGCTATTCAGAGTATCTGTTTGTTGTAAAAAAGAATTTGAAACTTCCTAAAAAAAAAAAAATAGATACAACAAAAACTGACAGTGTTATTTTTGCTATCCCTAGCATCAATAATTGAATAAATAAATTGAAAATAGTATTGTGTAAGACAATTTTTCAATTAAATAGAGTTAATTATCCAGACTGTTTTCATTGATGAGAATTAATAAAGTCAATCGACACATTACATTCTAATAGAAGATGTTTGTAAATATCTTTTTAGATATTTAAAAGATATTTAAATATCTAAAATATTTAAGATTCTGGCTACGTAATTACATATTTTATTTTAATAATTTGAAGCTAAATAGAATATCATTGAGTAGTACAAGAGAAAAATAACAGGCATAACAAATTTCTTAAAATTACACATCTTAAGAAAAATTCCTTTTAAAAAAGGATCACAGAAATTGTACCATTTTAGTTTTCCTGATGAAACAACCTTGTGAATATGTACTTGTTTGTGAAGCACATATACTATTACTGCAATTGCTGCTTGAATTTAGGAAACTGATGAAAATTAAGCTCATAAAAATTTAATGCCGCAAAAACCTAAATGTAAAATGCATATCATGTTTCCCCGAAAATAAGATCTGGCCGAACAGTCAGCTCCAATGCGTCTTTTGGAGCAAAAAGACACATTAGAGCTCACTGTCCAGCTATGTCTTATTTTTGGGGAAACGAAGTAGTTAGGATCTAGCTTCTCGGAGAAACCACATTAAGTCTGGAAAAGAAATTGCATTCAGTTTGCCCAGTGATTTTGAATAGGCTCTTCCTTTCTTTTTCTTTCTCTCTCTCTCTCTCTCTCTCTCTCTCTCTCTCTCTCTCTCTCTCTCCCTCCCTCCCTCCCTCCCTCCCTCCCTCCCTCCCTCCCTCCCTCCTTCCTCCCTTCCTCCCTTCCTCCCTTCCTCTCTTTCTCTCTGTCTTTCAGCAGCCTTTCTTTTGAGCAAACACAACACTGTAGTTCTTCTCTCACAGAGCCACAGTGAAAATAATTCTGGGGAAAAAAAAAAAAAAAAAAATCAGGATGGGCTTGAGGTCACCAGGAAGGATGAGGTAAAAGTTGTTGAGGGAACTGAGACAACTAAATAGTTTCCTCCACTGGGATGCCACCGTGTAACCTCCTTTGGGGTGTTCAATGTGGAGTCGGCCAAAACAGGCAGGAAATTGACAGGATTTGGGCAGTAGTATCTTTTATGACGAAGTAGACCTGGACCGTTTAGTTCTACAAAAGTATAAGTATTTTGTCCCCCCCACACAAGTAGCAAAATGCACGAGAAGCTCAAGCTTTGCACTTCTATTTTACCATAAAATGTGAATAGATGACTTGGTGATTCTGCAGCCCAGTTGTAAGTTGCAAGGAGCTATGCAAAGGATTTTTTTTTAAAAGTAACTATTAAGTAATGTATGTGTCCAATCCATTCCATTGGAGGTTGGGTTGAAAGGTTAAAATTTTGGATAAATAATGTCATCATCATAATCACAACTATGATGTTTTGAGAAAAGAGATATTATGCTAATCGAAGAAGGAAAAAAGAAATGTCCTGTAAAAACATCACTAACGAGGAAGATTTGATCATTAGAACTGCTCAGATATGTCCTTTCCTGTGGAAATGACAGCTCTCATGTATTCACTTTATATACCATTGGCCAGGCCCTATGCTAAGCATATTATACACATGAAATATTCACTTAGATAAAAATATGAATATTCCAGTTCCTCAGATTGGGAAAGTATTTAGAAAGGTTTTTATTTCCCAAAAGTTGCACATGGAGTAAATGACAGATACAGTATTTAAAGTAAGGTTTACTTTTTTCCAGTGCAGACTCTGAACAATTATACTTAACTCCTTAAATGGGTCAGTCAAGTCAGTGAAAATCAGGGATGGCGGTCACACTCTTCTTTCTTTGGGTGGAAAGCGGGATTTGTCCACCTCCCAAGTTCCCTCCCTATCAAGTCTACTAGATCCTATGGCTACAACTTTGGATGGATAAAGTTTAATACGAAATAGGGCTTACAAAAGTGGTGTCCTCGTTTGTTTCCTTGGCCAAGGTGTGTTCTCTACAAACTGAACTTCCTGAGAGTACAATAATCTCTTAGTTCAGTTTAATCCACAATGCCAAGTATGCAGTAGATGTATACAACAACATCTGCTCAACAACAAAGTGTATCAAACAGGACTGGCTTGAGAAGGCAGTCCAAGACAGCTTGCTGCACCCTCAACTCTCTGTGTCTTCCTTTCTCATCTTGTCCACCCAAGCAATTTTTATTTATATTTCCACACTTTTCCTTGTCATTCTTTTTTTGGTAAAGATTCCCCAGCTTTCTGTTCCATTCTCCTAACCTGCACATAGTACAACTATTCCGGGTACCACACGACACGTTAGGTGTGAGAAGTATTACCCACCGTTCACAGCCTGGGCTCTGAAGTCAGACATACGTGCATTTAAGTCTAGCATCTGTCACTTAGCAGCCCTGGGATAAATCGCTTGACACTTGGAGCCTGGGTCTATTCAACATTCTTTCTTCAAAAGGTTATTTTGAGGATTAACCCCCCTGGAACATGCTGATAGACACTTTACTAGAAACGATGGGGACAATATTGGCAGTAAGTTTAATATCTTAACTCCAACCCAAATCTGAGCTAGGAGCCCCGGAGTCTGGCTTCCAGTAGAACATTCTGTGATGATAGATGTGTTCTGTACCTGCTCTGTTTACTATGGTCAACACTAGCCACTTGTAGCTACTCTGCACTTTAAATATGGCTAAATAAGACTAAGGAAATTAATATTTAATTTTATTTAATAAATGTACCTTTAAATAGCTACTACTGGCTACGGTGCTAGAGATCGCACTTCGAGAGGACAGGGAGTATATGTATTACTTTTTATTTCTGGTGCCCAGCACCACATTACCTGATACAGAGCCAATTCTCTAAAACCCTCTGTGGACTGTGCAAAGAAATGATATATGCGATGATGAAGAAAACATGACATTATCTTTAACAAATTGCATTTCCATCTTTTCTGTAAGGAGTCCCCTTGATGGCAATCTTCACTAAATTTATATCCTACTCACTGTTAACACTTTTCCACACAGTCTGTGTTCTCTAAGCATCCTCGAAACCCTTCATGGGCTCCCAAACAAATTCCACAAGCTGTACTGGACACCTTATTGTAGTCTTTACAAGTAGAAGACCTACCATGGTTCACTTCCCAACAGGAAGGACTGTGGTATGGTGGCGGAGTGTTTGCAATGTTATAATTCAACTCAGGCACTTTTTAGCTGAGAAGCCTGGGACCAATCAATATGTCTAAACTCAGTTTCCTCAAACGTAAAGTAGACACAATACCTTCCCTACTGCAAGGAGTCTTTGTGAGCACTAAACTAGCTAAGTGTTCCAGCTTGCTGAAAACAGCACAGAAGATAACTTGTGTTCTCTTTCTTCTGTATCTCATTACGTCTCTCACACAGCCCTTGTTGGATAGATGCTTAAAATATCCCACATTTTGTCCTCCTTTTCCCTGATTGGCACTTCCATTCCAATGTTTCTCATGGTCAAGTGTACTCTCTCTCTCCCCTAATGGAGGACGTCTGATATCTTCCTTCCCTCAACACCTGATGAGAAATTTAATGCCCACCTTTGATATGTCTCTTGACCTTAGACTATTGTGCTAACTCTCCCTGAAAAGGTAAGGTTTTCTTCTATACAGATAAACCTCTTATATTATACCCCCCTTCCTCCCAATACCCGTTCCCTTTTCCTTGATCTGCATTTCATTCTTTTCTGAGGTGTTATCTCCTTCCAATGGACAGAGCAGCAGGAAAGGAAAGGGCTTCATTATCATTAGATATCATTAGAGTTTATCTGGGGTTTCAATCATATATGTAATCTACATAATGTTAGTTATACTTCTCAACAACCTAATAGTTTACATTTCAGAAGTGGGGAACTAACTTCCCCAAGTGGGAAGTGGAGGCAGAATTTGAACTCCCCTCTTTATCACTGTTGAGTCCATGTTTTTTCCACTTGGGCACACTGCCTTTTGCCCCCAGAACCTCCTTGTATTGGCACTACTGCTCTAGTTCCCATTCAGAGTCATGCAGCTGCAACAGTCAGAGGAAAGGAAGGGAGCAAAGCCAAGCAGCTCAGCATGAAGACCTATAATAATCTGACTTAGATTTAAATAATGATAACCCCTCAGGGACAGATTCCTAGCCTGGAGAGTGATTGTACAAATGAGCTCTCCGAGTATTTCTGAAAGTAACGATTTGAATGGAAACCAAACACATTCGCTGACATCAGTGTGGTGACTGTTTTAAGCAGGCTTCATAAAAAGCATTCCACCAAGCATGCCTTTTCTGACTTTTTTCCCCTAAAACACACAGACAAGGGGAAAGGGCAAGTGAGCTAGCATTTAATGACTGCTCTAATGTGCCAAACACTGCCTTAGGCACTTATATAGATGCTCTTTTGTTTAGTCTTTGCAAACACCATGAGCAGTAGGTTTAGCTAGCCCTGTATTTTTTGCATTAAGAAACTAGATAAGGAATAAGCATAGGGCAATATCGAGTCCTTAATTGCGTACTTAATACCAGAAATTTTATGTTAGCAATATTTAATTTTTTGTTACGATAGTATCATCTTAAAACCAAAACTAAGTAAAAGGCAATAAGAGCAAAGGAAACATGATAATCTCACTTAGAAATGTAAACATAAAATTCCCTTAAAGATAGCAAACCAAATCTACTGATGTAGTAAAAGTCTACTATAGTATAATTAATCAGTGTCTATTCCTCCAAAAATCCAAACATGACTTACTTCAAAGACAATGTACTAGTATGACTCACCATATTGACCTCTTAATGGGATAATAAATACAATCTTAATAGATTTAGAAAGAATATTTGTTAAATTTCAACATACATCTATGATTGTGGGATAGAAAAGCATATCTTTAACCTGATCAATTTACACAAGAAATTATTTTTGTTGGGTTAAAAGCATTTTCTTCAAAACTAATAACTAATCAAAGATACCCACTTCACTGCTTCTATTCAATATTGTACTAAAAGTTCTCAGCAACAAGGTAAGACAAAGGAAAGTAGTGTAAAGTCTGGGAAGGAAGAAAGAAAACTTCATCACATATCACACACACACACACACACACACACACAATTTTCTAAAGTCCATTTGGTTCCTTCTACCCTGGAAATTATCTCTTTTTAATAGTCTGATAATTTGATCAGATGGCTACTACTTTCTCGACATAGAATCCCCCAAATTCTAAATTATTGGAATTAATGATGGAGCTTGAAAAGATTACTGGATACATCAAATAAAATAATAATTTATATCTTGTATTTATCAGCAAAAATATAATTTTGAAGACACCATTTAAAATATTGACAAAAACTATAAGAATCTAGGAATAAATCTATAGGAGATGGCTAGATATTTATGAAGAAAATTAAAAACTTTTAACAAAAGGCATAAAAAAACCACAAAAACAAATGGAAAGATATTCTATGTTTATGGATGGGAAGGTTGAAGTGCTCCCCAAAATAATCTATGCATTTAATTGTAATGCCAATTAATATCACAAAACACATCTTTATGAGGACCTGACAGATGGTCCCAGAAAAGTGAATATCATCTTAATAAGTATAAGAGGTGTGATCAAACAATACAGTGAATGTTTAAATTAAAAAAAAAAAAATGTATTGCAGTGAAAGATACATTGCCATTAATCCCCCTGAAAATATTCCCCCTTGCTTCCAACACACTTATCCCACCATCCTTGCCACTTTCTGAAGCAGATCTGGAAGTCCTCTTTTGTATGTGTCTTTAGTTGTGCTGTCGTGGCTGCCTCCATGTCCTGAATCATTTTGTCTTTGGTGAAGAGCCAAAAGTCGCACAGTGCCAGATCCAGTGAATAAGGTGGATGAGGACACACCGTAATGTTTTTATTTGACAGAAATTATCATATACCAGAAGTGATGTGTGACATGGAGCCTTTCTGTAGAAAATTTTTGTGAGGCATATAGATGAAAGGAAAGATTAGGATCTAGACTTGGATCCAAGTACATTTGTAGCCGCACCAAATCTTGGAGGGAAATAATGAGGCACTCACTGTATGCAAATGAGATTTAAGTGTAGAATCTAAGAAAGAAAATTGAGTAATAAAGGCTTAGGAAAACGGGGAGGAGGAGGGAGTGGAGGGAAGAAGAAAAGAAAAGGAAGAAGGAGAAGGAGGAGGAGAAGCAGGAGGGGGAGGCTGAGGGGAGGATGAGGAGGTGAAGACAACAACGCATTTGGTTTGATGTACGTCTCACGTATCTGAAACACAATGGTGGTTAGGCGTTCTCTCCTTACATTCCCAGGATTTTAGTGAGTTGATAGCCAAGGCAATCATTTTGTTATTTAAGGACCTTAAACATGAAAAGATTGAAGGAGGGATAAAGTAGGACCTTAATTCTCCTGAACAATTTGAAAGTAGATATATACAGAAATAGAGTAGAGATGGAGCAGTGGGATACACGTCTTAAGAGAAATATACACACGCACACACAAACACACATGCTGGGCACACCTATTATATGCATACAGCCTTCATTAGCGGAGATAATGAAGGATAATCGTGGAATTTTGGGTAACAAGACGTTTGTAAATGAATTGACAACGTGGCTCTAATTATAGAGGCCCTAGAATTTCAACATTAATAATTATAACGTTGTAGTTAATTAAGAACATATTGTATCTTAAGTCCTTTGATAAGGGGTTTATACACATTATCTCAAGAACACAGAAAAAATGAGATAGGCAAAATTATCATCACTTTATAGATATGAATCTCAAAATTACTTTACCAATGTAAAATGGCTAATGGTACCTACTGGATTTAAAATTTAGGCTCTTGGAATCTGGGCAACTCTTAAGCACTTCTCTAATGCATACGGGGTGCTTGGAGGCTCATTGAGAGGACTTCAGTTAATTAAAATATTTCACCACTCTACCAGAAATTAAATATTCACTTCAGTTTGGCCACACAGATTAACAAGCACATCAGATATGTTTGCTTTGGGCTAGAATGATATCAGCTCTGGGTAAAACACTGATAAATTAAGCTAAGCATGAGCTAATTGCCAATCATATCTTTCTTTTGTTACTAAAAACTATAAAGCACTTATTTTTAAGAGATGAAGTCAGTGATTCCCCAATTTTTCACTACCAAGGATGCTTTCGTTAAGCCTCTCATAGTTTTTTCTCTTGCAAAGAGTGTTACTTTCCTCGTTCAAGTAATGCACGTATGTCAGTAATAGAGAATACGCCAAAAACTATGGTCTTTAAAAAAGAAATGAACACTAATCACAAACTCATCCAGATAATACATTCCAGTGCTTTGCCTTTGATGTCAAGTTGCTTCTGGACCCTCTTCTACCCTTGGGCAGTACTCTCTCCAACTTCATCATATATCACATTGTAATACCCTCAGGACTGTCTTAACACCATTGTTTCCTGATTATTTCATTTCCACTAAACTTCTAGCTTCTGGTTATATTGGTTCAAATGCTTTCAGATTGATTCCCATGTGGCACCATCTGTAAATTTGATTACTGTTTACTCAGATCTATCTGGTCCTTAATAAAGGTAAAGAAAGAAAACAAATGGGCTCACACTGGTCCTGCAGTGCACCCCAACTCCAGCACCCCTCAGCTGCAGATACAGTCATTTATCACCAGCTCATATTTATGGAGCAGGGCTGACATCCAAATGTCCCTCTATCTTTCTTATGAGTTAAGGTCATGGGGAAAGCCATATGGGGCACTTTGGTTAATCCCACACTAGCAATCTCTCAGGTTTATGGTATTTAAAAATAGTAATCATATTACTTCATAAGCACATTCTAAATGTTCCAGAACCTACCACAGACTCCAATCTGTAAGCTCCCTGAGACTCAAAGCTGTGGATATTTGTCAATTTCTAGTACATTTTCAGTGACCAATGCACAGCTTGATACACAACTTTACTTGACATCAGTTTGTTAAATTAATGCTACAAAAATGTCCATTCCCTTTAGAGAGTAATAGTCTAGTGGTAAGAGTGAGCCGTATAAGCTGACATGACAAGACAGATTTGTTTAATTAGCAATTAGTACTATAACCATCAAAGGTAATACATTTCTTAGTTTTCCCAACTGTAAATGGGTTAAAGTGACTTGTTCATGATCACTCGATAATCTACGCACACACATACTCGAACATACCCATATCTTTGAAGAGTGAGCTGCAAAGTCTCCTCTGCCCCAAAGCTTTAACAGTTTTCTGATCTGAATCATAATATCTTGTACACATTTCTACTTGTTCACACACATACACACTCACACGTGAAAGGGTTTAATAATTCTTCTGCCAGATTCTGAATGAGTCAAGTCCGTACCTTCTTCCTCGGTGTAATCTCGATGCTGAGCACACCACCTGGAATGGGGTGAACCATCTCGTAAACGACACAAGTGATTCGTTCCAGGATTGGGGCGAGCCTGTCTGTCTCCAAGTCCAGGGCTCTCTCCGCCATGCCCCAGTTGTCATGCCACGTCCATTTTTCCAGTCTACAGCAAATGTTTAGTCATGTCCTTTTATGCTCTTGGAACCTTTCCTGGTCCATCAGTACGTGGCTTAGGAATTAAACTGTTTGTGAAGGTGTCATTGTAACTGCCTTATAAAGTTGTTCTGAGATTGATCAGCATGTGTTTCCTCTGCGCCATGTACGTGCGATGCTTTGAAGCCTCATGATTTAAGCAGCTTCTGTGATGAGAAAGTGCCTGTTAGCAAAGTTCACGCCATGAGTTCTGGCCTAGACACACCCCATGCTCCAAACCTCTGTCCTTCAGTCTTGTAGTCTGTCCCCTGGTCACAAACCAGAAGAGAAACAGCTAACAGTCAGATTCCCACACTTGTTTTTACATTATTGACAATAAACAGTACTTAACATGTGACAAATTAGAACTCAGAGGACTCTCAGAAAATGATTTAGAACTTGATGACAGCCACATCAGTCAAAGCTAATTTTTACCTGTCACAGGTATAGTCTCTTTTAGAATGATTACCTTACTCAGCACAGGCCATTTTTTGACAATCATTTGTTTCCTGGATTTTAATTGTGTGCTTCATGAGTTATCTCCGTTAGACTTTGTGCTAAGGAATCCATGATTGTTACATATTAAACTCAAATTTACTGAAAATCCAGGCAGGGATCAGAATATATACATATTCTGTGATCCCAAATCCTGGAGACTCTGCAGTTTTAGACACTTTCCAAATGAACTAATAATCAGTCACATCTCAGAGTTCATAATCAAGTCAAATGCCCTTCACCTGTGAATCAGGAGACAGGAACTAGGAAAGTAGGGGGCATTCAAGGATAGACTCTGAGCTGGTGGCAGAGCTAAACCTAGGTCTGTGGAACTTTAAAAAATTGCCCAAGACAAGATCCAATAAGACCAATTGAATCAGAAGTTCCTAGGGGAGGTGAGACCCGGACAATTCTATTTTCCAGAAATTTTCTAGGTGATTCTAATTATCAGTGAGGATTGAGACCCATTCAATAAAACCTAAATCTACTGATTCTCATTCTAGTGCTCTCTGTACAAATAATACATCCCTTTATCTTCAGGCATCCGCTTGCTATTTTCGGTCGTCAAACCCTAAAGATAAAAGGAGAGATAGTAGGTCCACATATTTTACCCCTCCCCTGGTATTTTGTGAGGTGATAATGGTAAGACACAAAATGAAAAGCAAATAATATTGATAATTGCAGCAAGTAAATCACTTCCCTTTTAATTCTTTTTCTGGTGATGTCAGATAAAGTACATTTGAAGGTAATACACGTTAAGTATCTTGCTTGCCAGTCTTTCTTGTGTGAAAAAGAAAAAAAGGAAAAGGAAAAGGAGGAGTTGATGGGAGAGAGGAGAACAAGAAGGAAACCAAGAAGAGGAGCATAAAAAAGAAGGAAGAGGAAGGGGAGGCGAACGGGGCCAAGGTCAGGTTTAGAGGCCTTGGCAGACACAAGCGTTAAGCTAGAATTGTGTGTGTGTTTGTATGTCATGCATTGTATTTATTTCCATAGCTACTTTCTGCTTATAGGAAGTAGCATGGTAATAATAAAAGATTTTCTTTTAAAAGTAACTATCAACAGTGTACTTTGGGAAATGTATTTTCATGGCATCAAAATTGTCATGCACAGTGCCAGGCCTATAGAGGCTTTCAAAGAATCAAGAATAATAAGGATTATTGTTACTGACACATTTGTTCATACAATCAAAGCCTTTGCCACTTCGTTCAAGGGCTGTCTTGTTTGTTTCACCGAGGAGCATGTGAAAGACTCTTAGATGGAATCTTCTGTTCCAGTGATTTTTTGTGATAATCCCACCATATGTTACTATTTTGGAAAACTTGGTTGAGGGATGAAAATATCAAAGGAAGCATATGTTTTTATGAAACTTTCAGAAAAGTGTGTTTATTTTGACTTGTGTCTAAATTAGATTCCGAACAGCTGAATGAAATGTAAATTAGCTGCTTCTGTGGCAGAAGATAGACATTCCATAAAACATGGTATCGATCATCTTAGAAGTGGCTGCTTTTGTTGTCGTTTGTTTGTTTGTTTCAGGCCAGTTGTGGGGACCGGCACAAGCACCCTTAGAGCTGGGAACACGGATGAGTATTCAGACATTGTGGACGTGCCTGGAGTGAGTCTCCTCTCTCCTGTGCAGGGCTTTTGCACCGACCGCTTTCTCTGTAACTCGCTCCTCTTCATGGCCCCTTTCCTCCTAACTTGCACTTCTGAAAAGCTCCTCAGGTAATTTTGATCATTAGGCAGATGGGGACTGCTGACCTAGTCCAAACACCTTATCTGTAAACAATAGAGTAGCCCCCCCTCATCACACTTCAGAAGGAAAGCCTTTCTGAGGCTGTTACAGCAGACGCCAGTATAGAACTTGAGAGCAGCCTGCATTTGCTTACTTCCACGGGGCTCGTAAAAATCATAATCACAAAGTAACAAGTGCTTGAATTCCCATTGAAGTACTTAAGGTCACTCTTTTCACTGAATTTCAAGTTCCTTTAGGACAAGAACCGCATTTGAGTAGCCCCAGAACAGTGTGTGTTACGTCAGACACATGGTAGGTGTTTTCCAAATGAATCCCACAGGGACCATGACAATAAAAGTATATTATATTGGAAAGTGCTTTGGATTTTGTGTCACGGTAGAAGAATGCAAGGGTACGGTGAAGCTTAAAAGGGGCTGCTGAAACGGGGATGGTCGCTGCTCTCCTTCAGGAGATGGTAGCCAGGTATGAATGGGGGTCAAATGGTGACCGATACTGAAGTTTCCAAGTATTGAAAAAACCCAGATTTGTGTGTGACACCTCACAATTTTTAATGTTGGCAAAAACACAACTGTTCCTGTTTGCCTGTTTTGTTTTGTTTTGTTTATTTTGTTTTGTATACTATGAGGCCAGCAAGGTGTGATGTCCAAGCCAGAGCAAAGAGAGGTGACCTTGGTCAAAAAACCAGTGTGAGACCTCAACGCTCTGTTGTGCTGAGCACATCTGGCCTGTTTTTGCTTCATGTATTTCTTTTTTTTTTTTTCTCCCCTCACTTGCAGAGGAAATCTGGAGTAACTCTGTGCCCCTTTTGGAAATCCTGCCCTAGGATGTGGCCAATGTAGGGCCACATTTCAGGGGGGGCGGCAAGACAGTCACATTTATCTCCAGCCCCTAGTGTGGCAAGGGGTAGAGATCATTTGCATTTGTTTTTCTAATAATAAAAATCAAGGATAGCCAAGTTGGGTAAGCCTTTTGGCCAATGGTCTTTAAGTGTATTGTAATGTAAAAGGCTTACCAAGGTAATCAGGTCATTGCAAAAGAGCCTAATTAGTGTGACTAGTAAGCAGTCAGTGGAAATAATTTCTAACAAAATGATGCAATTCCTATTTGAAATTATATTGTTTGGTTTCCTCTTTATAGACACAGAGTGCAGACATTCTGTGAACTGGAAAGTATTCTGCAGACATTGAGATATGGGCTCAATTATTTTTAGCATGGACTAACGCCAGTTCTAATGCACTTTACCTGGAGAATGATTACCAATTCAGGTTCTCAGGAGCAGAGGGGATTTTTAGTGGCTGTCCATCCATGTATTCTTTTGAGGGGAAAGTACAATACAAGAAAGGTCACGTAACAATTATTCAAAAGTTTTACTCCCTAGTTTCTTAGTATTTTTGATTCTTAACCAACACACTGAAATAGGAGACATAATCACTTGTTTCTGGTATAAAAATACAAGCTCAGAGAGATTGAGTAACTTGCCTCAATGACACAGCAAAGTAGTGAGAAAGCTAAAATTCCTCCTCCTCCCTTCTCTCATTGTGCTGTTCCCTTCCTTTCTGAACCACATCATTTACATCTGTGGATCTTAAAGAGTCTGGATGACAAGAATCAAAGACTCACAAATAGAGAATTTGGTACAAAACTGATTTGGTATCAGAAAACTTGTCACAAGGAAACACAAAATAAAAGTAAAACAAACAAAACAAACAAACAAAAACTGGTACAGACTACAAACATCGCAAAATCCATAAAAAAAAAAAAATAGAAAAGAGTATTTATATCAAATAACTGTATGGCACACCTCTACAAAATTTTTCCCAACAATTATTTACTACATGCTCTTTGCCTCTTTTTTTATTTTTGTGCGATGATGTTTATTAAAAGAATAGAAAACTCAAATCAGTAGAATGGTTAATACATTTTAAAAGTTATTGATAACTTAGATTCTTGATGCTTTATAACTATTATCAGTAACATCATGTAAATATTTAGGATTGTTGTCAAATTTGGAGGAAACTCTATCAAGTTGCTTTTATATGTAGTCTTTAAATGTTCAGGGCATTTCTAATTTTCCTGTGCAGTAACTATCCTTAAATATATTTTTTTAATTGAAAATGCATGGCTCATATGAAAATCTACAGGTTATGTTCTTATTTACTTCTGACGTGGAAGAACTTCCTTTTTGACTCAATCCTTTGCTTTTCGTTGGGCATATCTGATGGTTGTAAAATGTTTTCACGGACTAGTTTCTATATCAGAATTTTTCAACCTTGCTTCTCCTCCATTATCCGTATAACTCTGCCACTTGGCATGTTCATATGTTGTTAAAACCTCTAGATTTTCACTTTCTTGCTGACTGAGTTAGCACAGCAGATAGAAAGATAATTCCCAGAAGCCACTCCAATACCAGGACAGCCAGCAATAATTAAACCAGACAAAGAAGCAACTGAAAAATCACATAAATATAGTCTATTAAACCAAAAGTAAATGTATTCTCAACTCAACTTCTTCTTAATCAGATTGCCATGTCAAATGCTAGTTTCAAGAAAATACCATCAATATAAACTGTTAATAAGGTGAGGGAGAAACCTGTATATAAATAAGGTTTTGGAGTGTAGTTTAAGGTGACTCTTTCAATACATGGTTTGATTAAGATTGAATGGGGATCATTAGCTAATAGTTTAGGATGGATGGACAGAACAAGATGAGATATTTGAAACCTAATTCAAAGAATCTTGGGAAGTGAACCACATATCCTAAATTGAACAGTTTGTTGTTCACTTAAATGTGTTTTGGGGGTGATCTTGAAACTAACAACAAAGGAATTTGCAACTTCTACCTTCCTGTGCAAGGGTTTCATAGAATAGAAACCTCTCCCTCCATCCTGATTAGATAGCAAGGTTCAACCCTAGTCTAATGCAGGTCAATGGAGGAACAAACGTGGGCAAGACTGCACTAAACCAAGGGAACTGTCCTTGGGGAGCCTCCGTTCTCAATTCTGTGATGTTAACGCAGAGCCATCACTCACCAGTCTTTATTCTTATCCTTTCTCTGCCCCTTAATGGGCATATTATTTTTCTGGCAACGTGAGCACTTCAGTAATCAATGCCATTTAGCATGCTGAATAGATATGACTAATTCCATTACTTATTAATGATGAAAAATTGCTAGGATGAAACATGTTTTCCAGCATATTTTCTGATTGTTTGTGGAGAGACTGCCTTTTATTTGGCTACTAAAACACCTTATTTATTTCCTCTGCAGCAGCAGGAGGGGGATATAGGACTCAAAAGATCCAATTTCAAACATTAAGTCTAAATGCAAATTGCATTTCCTAACATGCTATGACTCCTTCAAAGAGAAACGTTTTTGCATGTTTTCTAAAATTCAAAATGAAGGCTGAGTCGTTTTATGTTTTATTTAATTAATTAATTTACTTGTTGCAAAGTATGATCACTTTTATGTCTAAGCAGGAATTATAAGCAAATTTGTATTAAAAGCAGACTCTAGCTGCCTGGAATGCTCTAAGTCATCCAGTTTGCTGTGCTCACGTTATCCTATAAGATTTAAGTAAAACCAGATTAAATCTTCATCTGTCCTATAGCTGGACTATCTCCAGGATTTTTTGAGAGCTCGTGTTTTACTGTGTCACCTCCTGCTTCAATTTCCATTTGTCCTAAATTCTTAAATCCAGTCAAGCCTTAACTCTTACTGCTCTTTTCTAGCCTTCTGGTGACTTCTCAAATTAGCAAATCAGAAATGTTCATGTTTTTATAAAGAGTCACACACCATTTATTGAAGACAGTTTGGTGTACAAGTCAATGTTTACAAAATTTTTAATAGTGCCATTGGTGGTGGAATATGCTTATTTGTCGGTGTGTGTGTGTGTGTGTGTGTGTACACAAAGGATTGGGCATAGTGAGTGAGGAGTGATGGTTATAGTATGATGTTGCCGAGAATGTTAAATAATCAGGAACTCTATCTAAAATGTTGTTTTTTTGGCACTTCTGGCTACCCTGTCATCCAAAACTAACTTCCCAGTCATGTTATGAGGCTCTTATCCTACTGTTGCTCATTCCCTTCTCATGTTAGTTACCGACCACCAGTCTTCTGACTCTTGTTATACTATGGGGCAATTTTATGTCTTCTTCCTTCACATTAAGACATGAGATGGGCTGTAGAGGGATGTATTTAATGAGTGATGTGCTGTATAAAGGAGTTTTGCTAAACAGAATTCCATTTGCCTCAGAGAGAAATTGTCACTTCTTTAGGTAAGAAGGAGCACAGACTGTTATTTAAAAGAAGACACGCGCGCACGCACACACACACACACAACACACACACACACACGCGCATGCTTTGCCCTACAGGAAGGTAGAATAGACGTCAATCTCAGCATCCAGCTTCCCTGTCCATGGTCCTGAATTACCACTGGATGCCCGGGAGCATGTCAAGGTAAATGCTTCCTTCTTTTGTATCACTTTAGACTACTTTTTAAAAACACTACTTTAATATAGTGTTAAAATTTATGTAATAACATTTGAACACATTAAAAGTAATCATTGCTGCTCCTGTGCACCATTTACTGATTATCATCACAGTATCTCTGTATCTGTAAAACTCAAGCTTTGACTGCAACTCGCTTGATTTCACACATGCATTCATTTTTCAGCACAATAACTTATTGGCTACATGGAAACATATGGTCATCCAGGTGTAAGCATTCCTGGGAAACTGCCCAAGCAGCTGAATCCCCACCTGTCATTCTGCTTTTGGCCTGTAATCAAACACTTCCCAAACTGGACCACTTTTGAAGTTGAGGAATATGTAATTGTGTTAAGGCTCTTGGTATTTCTTGGATCTGGATGATGGTAAGAATCACTTGAGCTGTGAAGGGGAGGAATTTTAAAACCAAAATGAAAAAGAAATGTGGATTATTGGTTCTCACTCATAGAGATTTCTGGGCTCTACACTTGTTCGATCGAATCGGAATCACAATTTCAAACCAAATCTCCTAGTGATTGACAACTATACGAGAGCAGGCACTTCCTGGAATTGCATGGTTTCTACTTTGTGGGTACTTTTCAAGTAACCAATTCCTTTTCTATAATTTTAACCCAGGGAAATAATAAATTATTTAACTAATGTTCCTCAAGTTTTCATCGAAGAATTGTTCAATGCTAATACCTTGCATTATGTTCTACTCTTCAATTTACAGCAAACACAAGAAAGAGCATGGTCTTTGGAGGCACATCAGTGTCGAACCTCCGAAAGACTGTCCCTTACTTGTACCTCATTGTTCTCAGCTATAAAATGAGGTGAATGTAGTTCTCTCAAAAGGCATATATTTGAGGATTAAATGTAAATGCATAAGCCCATATTTCCCTACAACAGATATTTTGACAAATAGCAGTTTCCTTTCTCTGTTGGCAAAGTTTTGGACAAGTCTGTTACCTGTTTCAGTGAATATGATAAAAGGATCAGTTAGTGTAATACCTGAGTTTCCTTTGAGCTAAAAATCACAGAATATTAAAATTATGATATTAAAAATGTAGTCTTCCTGGAGTTCTACACTCCCTCAGTAAATTTACTTAATATTCTCAAATGTTGAAGATCTTATTCCCAGCTATCTAAATAAGGTTGTAAAAAGTAATAATAGCTATATTTCATGAACACTTGTCATTCTTATGTTTATAACGTAAAATAGCCAATTATGGAAGTTTTATAATCTCAGCTGCAGAACAACACCAAAGGTTAAGTGCCAGAAATCCTCAAAAAAAAAATAGTTCTGTTTCACCTTAGGCATTATGGAAACAAAACAAAACAATAAGTCAACAACAACAATAAAATAACATCTTAGGGGACACAAGTGAAGTCTTATAAATAAGTCGGTCTCCCCTCAAATTAAGTAAGACCATTAGCATATCAAGTGGCATGTTTATTATTTTGACACATTTTTCACATATGAAAGAGTGACTCACGTACAGGTAATTCTCATCTATTATTCTTTGCTCAGCAGTAAGTCCCCAGAATCATCACAGTGACATACTTGGAGAAATTCTAAGTTAATTTTGCTTTCTTGCAAATTATAATGAAGAATCAATTGATTCTTGGACTCAGAGTCCACATGTCATTATCCTTAGCTCACGACTCTCACTGGATTTTTAAAATACATATGTATGTTACTTCTCAGTTACACTAGAACACATACAAATAATCTCATCCCAGAGGAAAAAAACATTAGAAATTGTGAACACATAGGAAAGGCAGAGCACGTTATACACATTGAGTCATGTCTCTGACCAAGGAGTCCACTTTCTCTGCACATCTGGAAAGTCTAGTGTTCTTTCGTTTCCTTTCTGTCTCCCCCTTACAACGTCTAAGGCATTTCCACTACTCGGCCGTCTCTACCTCCAGAGTCCTTTCTTCATTCTAGCAGTAGAGCTTGATCTCCTTACAGGTTAATCCCATATTATCCTGGGAATCAATAAAACGTCATTATTTTATTTTCCTTTATTTTATTTTTGGTCCCTGGAGAATTCATAGGTTTTTCTGCACTATTGCTTAGAGTGACTCATACACAGGATGAATGGACTTTTCCTTCACTGGTACCTCTCAGGTGACACTTCTCAGGTAACAACTTCAGTGTTAAGAAAATAACTCCTAGGTCTCTCTATTTTATAAATGTGTTCCATGGGAAATGGGGGATGGAAAGGAATGGAAGAAGAAGGATTAAGGTATAGAAATTCCTTGCTGCCAAACACCTATACTTGATTTGAAATCTCGTAACAAATTCCTAATAAAATGCATTCATTCGTTCGAAAGGATCACACACACACACATACATACATACACAGTGCAGTACAGTATTTGAGAAGTGACTTGTTCTAAATAAATGATTTGGTGGAATGCTTAGATACTTTGCCACAAGGTGGGGCAGAAAGGAAAAATGCAGAACAGGAGAAGGAAACACACGGGAGTTATACTCTTGCTTACTGCTTGTAATACAAATCCCATAAATATTTTATTTGACTCTTTTTTGTTTCTGATAAACAAAACCCTCATTTGGAAAGACATTTTATTTCTTGTCCTCAAGCATTTGCCTAAATCCTTATCTTCTGCCCCCAGTAAGTAAAGAAATAGCCCCAAGGTCTGTGAACCAATTTGCATGACAAAAGAAGAAATCACCTTCCAGACAGGAACTCTCCCAGGGGCTTTGATTAGGAGAAGCGGGGAGGTTCATTCATAAACTTCAGAGACAGAGAGGTGAGGACACAACAAATGTTAAGTACCCTGACAGGGAAATTCGTAAAGCCCACCAACTCCTTGTATTTGACAGGCTCTGTCACTATTGCCAACACAGCTGCTGGAGAAGGCTGCCAAGCAGGACTAGAATGAGAGAGGAAGAGACTGCAGTGGGGGGAAATATTTCATATAACTTGGCACCATCTGCCGTTCTCTTAATCTGCGTTCAGAAAGGAGGGTATTGAATATGCACGTGACAATGGCTCAGACAGCTAAGTGTTTTGTCCATACAATCATAAAATCATGCTGATCCTGTTTTATTAAAAAAATCTGATGTGAAAATAAAGAACATTCCCTATATGTTTAAATGTTTTTAAATTTTATGTTAATGTATAGTTGACATACAATATTATATCAGTTTCAAGTACACAACATAGTGATTCAACGTCTATATACCTTCCAACGTGATCACCACCACTAAGTCTAGTAGCCATCTGTCACCGTACAAAGTTGTTACAGTATCATTGACTATATTCCCTGGGCTGTACATTGCATTCCACTGATTTATAGGTTTTATAGCTGGAAGTTTGGCCATCTTATTCCTTCACCTTTTTCATCATCCCCTACCCCGTCCCATCTGGCAGCCATACTCTTGTTCTCTGTATCTATTAGTCTGTTTTATTTTGTTTATTCTTTTTTTTTTTAGATTCCACATAGAAGTGAAATCAGTATTTGTCTTTCTCTGTCTGATTTATTTCACTTAGCGTAATGCCCTCTAGGTCTGTCGTATTATTGCAAATGGTAAGATTTCATTCTTTTTCATTGCTGAGTAATATTCCATTTGTATATGTGTGTGTGTAAAACATATGTTATATATATATATATATATATATATATATATATATATATATATATATATATAATATCTTCTTTATCCATTTATCTATCAATGGCCATATATATTTTTAACTATTTGCTTTGCAGGGATCTTAAACGAAATCAAAAACTAACTTCTGTTAGAGCAGTTACACCACTGTAATTTACTTAGTTGTAAGAGTCTATCAGAATAATGGAGGATTATGGAGACTCATTGGCTGGCAGAGGAGTATGGGTAATGCACTTGATTCTATATATGAACCGTGTATGTGTGTGTGTGTGTGTGTGTGTGTGTGTGTGTGTAAAGAGAGATGGAAACGGGACAGGGCAGATTCTACTGATGAATTGGGGCATATTTTGGGCTGTGCATTTATCTTCCATTGTATTAATGAAAATTATGAATGATGCTTCTTGCATATGATTCTTTATATAAAAACATTCTTGCCAGTTTTCTTCCACCAGGTAAAGTGAGTTAGAGTATGCAAAGACAAGTTGTTAGGGAATGGACATATGTGTAATTTGAAGGAGAGAGAGACTGGAGGCTTGTGGGAAGAACGAGGCTGGGGGTTGGGGACGGTTTTGGGCCTCTACAGATTAAGGGAGATGAAACACTCCTCTGCCTGCCCTAATCCCTAATTCCTGGAGTCAGCATGTGCTTGAAGGTTGGCACCCCGACCCAGAGCTGGAGGAAGGAGCCAGGGGTTGGTTCTTTCTTTCTCTCCCTGAGAGGGTGTGTTGAGGCCAAGCAGGGAGATGTCCGTGAACCTGCACATCCATGAATGGTACCTCACACCTATCCTGCCACGCTGGTCATTGCCAAAATTACCCTTGTTTCTCCTGGTCCCTAGGTCTCAGAAAAGTACATCTGATGCTTTGGCCTTAATTAGCTATGGATGCTCTTCTTCCCAAGCCAGAGGAATAAGGCAGATTGAGTGTCTGAGTCCTTGGAAGGTTCTGAATACCGTCTTTATATCTTCCAAATACATAACCTTAAGCAAATTCAACTATACCTCTAAATGCTTTCTTCTCTGAAATTAATAATAAGATACGCTGCTCAGGAGTGTGTGTGTGTGTGTGTGTGTGTGTGTGTGTGTGCAAACGTGTGTGTTGGTATGAGTGTTGGGCATGTGTGTGAATTTATCAAGGTGTTATGGATAAAAAAAATTGTTTGCATCAACTCTATACCAAAGGAGAAAATAAAGAGTATTTTACCTATAAATTCTGTATATAGCAATAATTTAAAGCCACTCACATCTTCATAGAAGGCTCCTTTTTTGGGATGAATCCCTTAGCAATTTCCAAAGTTACCACAACATTGACACAAACAACATTCTTCCACAGTTAATTCTGTGATGTCATAACCCAATTTACTTTGCTGAATTCAAGCTCATGGGACTTTAGGGAAAAGTACTGGGGCTTTGCAATCAAAGCTAAAATTTAAAAGCCCTAAAAGATCTATGTTCCTGCTTGAGAAAAATAATATTTTCTCTCTCCCTGATTCCTTCTGTCCTTCAATGAACTTTCCCCTGCACGCACAGTCTTGGTTTGCAGGCTGAGCACTCAGCCTGAGATGTTGACAGATTGAGACTCAGACATAGCTTCTACCAAGGAGCTAACCCTCCAGACTAAGTGGGAGTTAATGGGCCTCCCCACTGTGCTTCCACCTTTGAGAGTGTTCAGACTGGTGTGTGTGTGTGTGTGTGTGTGTGTGTGTGTGTGTGTGAGAGAGAGAGAGAGAGAGAGAGAGAGAGAGAGAGAGAGAGAGAGAGAGAGAGAACAAACTTTTAGGCATCTATGAGATAAACTTCAAAAAGCATTTATTTATTTAGTCCCTCAAAATGGTTTAATTTAATTCTATAAAAACATCCTTATAAAAATTAACTAGTTACTAACTTGCTTGCCTTCCTTTCTTCCCCCCTCCCTCCCTCCCTCCCTCCCTCCCTCCCTCCCTCCCTTCACTCTCATCCTTCTTCCCTCCCTCCCTCCTTTTGTGTTTCCTTCCTTCCTCCCCTCATTCCTCCCCTCCTTTCCTTTTTCAAAAGAGAATTGCCCAGTAACCATTTTAAAGAACTGTATCAATTTTATAGAAAAACTCATACCAGAAAAATCTCAGCAACTCTGAGATTTATGTGTAGTGGTTGGTCCAAACTGCTTTAGGAATAAATCAGAAATACACAAATGAAATTCAACAGTAGCATAAGTCTAAATAGTTTACAATGAGCCTTCCTTGAACTCTAACATAGAGGCATTCAGTCATTCTGCCTTGATTACAAAATAATTCTGAAGCAATATTATTGGTATTTTTACATAACCTGGGATGAAATTATTTTCTTTCGTTAGCTCTTCAATTTAATTGATATATTCATAATAATTTAAATGATTTATCAACTTCTTGAACCTGTCCTTTTTAACAATTTGAAGACATTTTAAAATTTAATGCTATGAAATCAGAACTAACACTGAATCATTTTCAGCTTATTTGTTTTCTGGGGTACTCTTGAAGTACACAGTATGGTTCGAATCAATGAATAGATGGCAGCAGCATCTTTTGTTTGATGATAAAATTATTTCACCTAAAACAGTAGATGTTGTTGTGAACAGTTAATTGGTTATGTCATCAGCTGTCAAATTAGTACATTTTATGGAGCTTTTATCTTGATTAAAATTTTCTTCTGAAGATAATTAAAACCTCATTCACTAGTCTTTGTTGTAATGAATTATCCAACAGTCAAAGTTACAAAAACATCTCTAAACATTTCTGTTATGATTGGTTTTCTTTATTTATGAAATGCCACAGTGACTTAATCTAGTATATGCACAATCCAAATTCTGTGATTATTAAAAAAAAAAAAAATGCAGAATTGTTTTACTGAATAACTATGAAAAAAAAACTTTTTTTTTCGTGTTTCATGATAGGGATCTATATATTCATACATCAGTTGAAATGGAAAAAAAATTGAAACAAAACAAAAAAAACTATGGTCATTATCAACATAATTTTTACTTGATTTTGAAGGCAATATACAAAAATATTAAAATCTAGAAAGTTTTCTAAATGGGGTTAAATTAGTTTTTCTTTTCTTTCTTTTCTTTTCTTTTTTTTTTTTGGGTTTTTGTGGTATAATCCTTTCTCCAAGTTTATGTATAATCCTTTCTCCAAGTGTTCCGGTCTACCATACCCTTTGTCAAAATAGAACTACTGCCTAACATAATGAGATGATTACATAAGTGATAGTGCTTGTGATAGTATATACGGGTTTCATTTATAAGGTGATACATGTATTTCATATATGATCTCACTTTGGTTTATCCTAACAAAGCATCACAGGTAAGGGCTTTTATTATTTTCAAGTTGCAGATATTGAAACTAAAGCTTAAAAATATTAAAGTGAATTTCCCAAAGTCACACTGAAAGCGAAATAGCTAAGATTCAAATGATCACCAGTGTGGTATCAAAGTTAGTCTACCAAACAGGAACCCGAGGTACCCGAGTCTCTCTCCTCAGCTCTGTTCAATGCGTAGCGTGGATGCTTTTAAAGGTTACTCCTTTCTGATCCCTGGGAAATCTTACCAACAGTGCATTTCCATTATTGTCAGATTTATGCAAGCTGCAAAGACACTGTTTCTGTCTCTAAGATTTTGTATTTCCTTTCAGTTCTCTAGAACTAAGCTTTAGACAGCGTGCTGTGGTTGAGGCTATTTTAGACTATGTGAAACATTCCCCACTCCCCCCACCCCTCCACACCCCTGTCTTTCCCTCCATTTCTTTCTAATAAGCAGGTTTTATTCTTCGAGCAATAGTTACTGCAGTATGATTGAACTTGAAGTCCAACTTCTCCTCTTCAATTTGGAGCTCATTGACAAACTCCTTTGCTGAAGGACTTAGTTTCCCATCTATCAAAGGCCTACTCTGTGCTATCTTTCAAGATCGCCTTTGAATGAGTTTCTTAATGTGGGGAATCGCATAGTTTTTGTTTGTGTGTGTGTTTTTTGGTTTTGGAGAAACTGTTCAGTCCTTATATAAAGGAGGACATTACGGAAATAACTTGGCAATTTTTTTCCCCTGTTTATAGAAATGGAGCTATGTTTTGAGGTGGGGAATACAAAGAGAAAACATGTACAGAGTATTGTTGCTGATAATCATAAAAATCTAAATACTTAAAATGCAAACTCGAGTAATAAAAACTTTAAAAATGCAGCTCTGTCAGCAAATTAGATAAGACCACTCCAACCAAAATTTCTTAATCTTTTTTTTTTTTTTTCAGCAGCTTCATTGAGATATACTTCACCTAACATACATTTTACCCACTGTGTGGAAAATTCCATGGGTTTTACTTTTATTCACAGAGTAGTGCAACCATCACTAAAGTCTATTTAAGAGCATTTTTATCACCCTGAAGAGAAACTCCCATACCCATAAGCAGTGAATAATTAACTTTATCAAAAAAGACGTCTGGCCTGTGCCCTCAGTTACTGGGAGGAGATGTCTGGGTCCCTGTGATGCTCCACTTGGCAGGAGTGTCTTTGTTTGCCTGGGGACTTTACCCACTAGACGACCTATCAATGTGATTTATGATGGGGGATTTGGGATCTGCCCTATTAGTCATAACAGAGGAACTAGAGACTAAAGGTATTAGCCTGAACCTTCAGGAGCGTCTGCAGATTGAAAGTCAGCCGTGCAGTCAGTATGAGATCGAGCCCCAATAGAAACTTCCGGCAACAAAGGCTGAGCTCATCTTGCCTGGTTGGTTACACTCTTCCAGTCGTGTCGTACACGACAGCCAGGAGGAGCAAGTCACACCACCCGCAGATCCAAGGGGAAGATGATGAAGAGCTTCACGTTTGGACCAATCCCAGGCTTTGCCATTTGCATATCTTCTTTTGGCTGATGTTCATATATATCTCTCCATTATAACACAACTACAATAATCAGTAGAGTGAATCCAGGGTTCTGTGATTCATTTTAGCAAACTATCAAACCTGAGGATGGTCATGGGAACCTCCAAATTTATAGCCAGCTGTTCCGAAGTGAGGGTGATCCTTAGACTCCCCTGCCTCCCCCCAAATTTGAAGCTGGTATTTG
The DNA here is from genome assembly GCF_036562045.2 of Rhinolophus sinicus. NCBI lineage: Eukaryota > Metazoa > Chordata > Mammalia > Chiroptera > Rhinolophidae > Rhinolophus > Rhinolophus sinicus. Next base: position 37,718,989 of record NC_133760.1, on the reverse strand, counting down.
AATTAGGGGCACCCTTGTGACGACTCTTCCCTCAGACTGTGAAGTGTATCTAACTCATTGTACTTGGTATTTCCCCTATAGCCCTTTCCACCCCTCAGGCCTTAAAAACCACTAATCTGTCTTTTGTCTTTATAGATTTACAAATGAAATCATGCAATAGGTGGTCTTTTGTGATTGCATTCTCTTAATTAGCATAATATTTTCAATGTTTACACATGTTGTAGCATACATCCGTTTTCCATCTCTTTTCATGGCTGAATAATATTCCATTGTATGCATGTACCAGTTTTTGTTTATCTGTCCATCAGTTTAGTGGGCATTTAGGCTGTTCACAAATTTCAACTATTATGAATAGTACTGCCATAAACACTTGTGTACAAGTTTTTATTTGAATACCTGTTTTCACGCCTTTGCGTGTATACCTAGATATGGAATTGCTGGGTCATAGAATTCTATGTGTAGCTTATCAAGGAACCATCAAACACATTTCCACATTAGCTGCACCACTTTACATTCCCACCAGGAATGTATGGTTCCAATTCCTCCACATCCTTGACAATACTTATTATTTTGGTTATAGCCATACTAAGGGTATGAAGTGAATCTTGTGGTTTTGGTTTACATTTTCCTAATGACTATGATGTTTAGCATCTTTTCACATACATGCTGGCATTTGTATATCTTCTTTGGAGAAATGTTTATTTATATCCAGTGCCCATTTTTGAATTGGGTGTTTTTCTTTTTGTTGTAAAAATTATATACTTATAATTTAAACAGTAGATACCACTTTGGTTTGCAAATATTATCTCACTTTTGTGGACCATTTCACTTTCTTCATGGTGTCTTTCAAAGCTCAGTAATTTTTAATTATAAAGAAGTCCATATTTTTTTTTTAATTTTGTGACTTGTAGTTTTGCTGTCGTAAATGAGAGGTCTTTGCCTAACGAAGATCCCAAAAATTCACTCTTATGTTTTCTTTTAATAATTTTATAGTTTTAGCTTTTACCTTTATGTCTAGGATCCATTTTCAGTTAATTTTTGTGGATGACAGAGGACTTCATTCTTTAGTATGTGGATACCTGGTTGTCACAGCGCTATTTGTTGAAAAGATTATTCTCTCTCCCTTAGATTGTCTGGGCATTATTCTTGAAAATCAATTGACCATAAATATAAAGGTTTATTTCTGGACTCTCAGTTCTATGCCATTGATCTGTATGTCTCTCTGTATTCCAGCACCATGCTGTCTTGATTACTCTAGCTTTGCAGTGAGTTTTGAAATAGGGATATGCGAGTCCAACTTTGTTCTCTTTTTAAATAGTGTTTGGCTATTCTGGGTAAAAAAAAAAAAAAAAAAAAAAAATCTCTCAATCTTAACAGTTATGGGGAACCTACTCTGTGAATGTGCGGGTGGGTGAAAGATGCAGGAGATGTATTGATCTACCACATACACACATATCTACCTCACTCAGTCCCCACACGCATCAGTTCCAGCCAGACTGTAAGTTATGAGATGAAAGGGATGACTGGGTCTGATTTATTTTCAGATCTACAGATTTTACCTAAACTTTTCTATTATATTGAATTGTTTCTCTGAGTTCAAAGGGAGGAAATCTTCTAACTGAGTGGGGGATTGTTGAAGGTTTAGGTAAGCAGTGGTATGTCATCTACATTTTAAGACTACCAAGATTTTGGCGGGTTGAAGGAATGGCTTGGGCCTGAATATGAGGGGAAAAAAGACTATCCAAAAGGAAAAACAAACAAACAAATAAAAATACACTTGTTTCCTCTACACTCACACTTCACTTTTGACACCAAATATGTGGGTTTTTCCACAATAAGAAATTGTCCAGTTCTTTGAGGACGTCAGTAGGATGCTCTACAATTTAATTCATCCTGACTCTAACCACCTGGAGTTACTACACACCCCACAGCTTCAGGCTTGGTCCCACAAGACTGCCCCCAACTGCAGATGTCAAACCCAAGTCCCACGTTGTCAGTTGGCACCTGTATTTCTCTGATCAACTGGGGTTTACCACGACCCCCTTCTTCGATTCAATAATTTGGTAAATGAGTCCTAGAACGCAGGGAATCACTCAACTATGAACGGTGTATTATACGTGATATTATAGAAGATACAAATGAACCTCCTGATGAAGCAGTACATAGAGTGAGGTCCACATGGAACTGAGAGCAGGAGCTTTTGTCCCTATGAGTTTGGGGTGTGCCACCCTCCTGACGTGTGGATGTGTTCACCAACCTGGAAGCTCTCCAAATTCAACAATTTAGGGTTTCTATGGAGGCTCCACTGCATAGACATCCTCAATGAAATCATCTGCCTTTGGTGATGGAACTCAATCTCCAGCTTTTCTTCACTCTCTGGAGGTCAGGGGTGGGGACGTTCAAAGTCCAACCCTCTAATCACAGGAATGGTTCCTCTGTTAACCAGGCCCCATTGGCCAAAAATGAGTCATTTCATTAGCATAAACTCAGATGTAGTTGAAGGGGGATTGTTATGAGTAACAAAGACACTCTTCTCATGCCTATCAGTCAAGAAATTCCAAGAGCTTCAGGAGCTCTGTGCCAGAAACCAGGGATGAAGACCAAATTTATATTCCTTGTTGTATCTTAATGTCATACTACCCAAGAATGACAAAGTAGCTGAAACGAAGATGTCCAGTAAGACAGATAAGACATAAAGAAAATGTGAATAGTCCTGAAAGTCAACATGTTTACTATTTCATTGAGGAAGCACTAGATAACAGATCTATTTCATATCTGCAAATAGTAGATAAGAAAGGTAGCTGGTATTTATTGAGGTCCTACTATGACACAGATGCTTTACATACATCTTTTTAAACAATATCTTAGCGGATAGCTTGTATTATAAACATTAGCACCTTTGTACATGAGGATGATAAGGCTCACAGGTGATAAATTACCCAAGGTCAGGTAGCATAAAAATGCCTGAACTGGGCTTATAATCCAAGTCTTTCTCTCCCCAAAGCCCCAGTTCTTTCAAATGAACTGTGATGTTTGAGAAGATAATGAATGACAAAATGCCATAGAATCATTGTGGAGAATTTAATGTGAGAGGCATGGGTGGGAAATAGATTTACCTAGAAAGTGGATTTCATTACTAGAACAACATCATATGGTAGGACATATAACTGGTACTTGATAGATAATTTTTAATAAATAAAGGAAGAATAAACCACACTTCAAATTAGGCAAGTCAACACATATGGATCTCAGTACTTGACTGTAAACTGCCTATATATCTGTTTTGTTTCACAAATCATATTCCCCTGCTCTTCTATACCACCTCTCCTTTCAATAGAATGTATTCATTGGAAATAACTGAGACTCTAGAAAAATATGAAATTTTAATATATTTTTTTTTCCATTCTGTGTGCTCAGAGGAACAAAAAAACAGTTGGGAATGACATGAAAATATTCTGAAGCTACTAAAAATAGCTGTTAATTACTGTATTGTTGATTGCAATGAAAGGAGATACTATTTTATTTTTTAAAACAATTAAATGTAGCTCATGACACATATTGCATAGATTTTGTCACTTAGGGGTGCACAGTAATTGTCAAGAAACTGAAAGAAAAATGGATAGCGTGTTTTGACATTTTTATTCCAAGAAGGGGAACATTATTAATCACCCCTGTGGGTATTTTGATGCTTTGTGGACTGAGAAGGTCTTCAGCAATTGTGTATAATGTGTGGCATACCCTAAATTAACAGTAATCTATTTGTGGATACATCCTTTGTACTAAGGTAATTTCTCACTTCCTCAGTTATTTAATTGTACTCTGAGCAGTTTTAGCAGGCAACTCATTATGTATTCTCCTCACTGTATTTTATTTTTATTATACAAAGTCACATTGAAATGAAATGGATACATGCACCATTGAGTTTAATAGGATTTTGCATTGTAAGAATAATATACAGGTACAGCATACTGCATAGAAATATCTTGTGGGGTAAGAATAACGGGATTATTGTGGAATTCCACAGCCCTATAATTCAATAGGCAGTCATTCCTACAGGTTATGGTTTTCTTTACAAGGAAGTCGAAAACCGAAGGACAAGTGGTTTCAACAAGCTCACATATGTAATATTCATTTTAGAAAGTACTATCTGGAATACTTTGTAAATGCAAAATTGAATTTATATAATGCAGAAGAGTTAAGGAAACCATAAAAACGGTGTACTGTATCCAGAGTCATTTCTTGACAAGTGCGAAACTCATTTAACAATGATTTCTTTGTAAGTACAGTTTCTAAGTGATTTTGCAGTAATGCTCAGACCTTGATAAAGTATCAGTTAGAAGTCTGAGCCAGTTGACTTCCTTTATAAGGCCAAAAATTAGCAAAAAATGACCATGATGGAGGAAATCAGTTATTCTGAGGTTAGCATTTATAGAGCAACTTTTCAGCATCTATCGGGATGAACACACAAGAATCATATTTAAAAATATGTTCTGAATCAGGTCTCTCTGCCCCCAGTCTACTGGTTGGCATTGTGCAGATGAATTAATCTTTTAGGTGTTTGGACCACAAAATAGGGATAGTTGCATATAATTCCTGTTGTTCTTGGAAAGAGTAAATAAACTGTGACTTATGAAAAGTGACTAGCATAGAGTCTGATATCGAGTAGGTGTTCCATAGTCTCTATTATAATTCCCCAAATATATACCGTACAATACAAGTGCCACAGCAATATTGTAACAACAATACAAGCTAGTAAACTAATAACAACAAACTATGGTTGTCAAATTAGTTTGTGAGTTGCAAGTGGAGGATAGTGTATGAAGCAATTACTCATATGCAGTCAGATGGTAAAGGTTCTGAGAACTACTGCTGGAATGGGCAATGTTTACCTTTTCCAGCTGAAATGTATTAAAATAAACATAGACAAGAGGATAAATACTTATTAGCATTTGTGTCATCTTTTGCATGCCAAATCGCTATTTCTGTAAGATATCACTTACTGTTGAATGTAGACTAAAATTTTTCAAAGAATGTTTCCCTGACCGTTAGTTGGCAGGGTTTTCATGAGAAATGGGCCATGTGCTCAAACAGTTCTGAGGAAAAGCTGATTTAAACAAAAGTTAAAAGACTATTTTATATTTCATTTCCCGATTTATTCCCCAATAGCTTAGTGACTATCTCCGGACAGTGGTCCTCAAACCACAGGATGTGGGATTGAGAGAATGGAAAATAATGAGTTATGGATGGAAACAGAGGACCACTGCTCTTATTGGAGATGCTTCTTCCATATTGTCTGCTGCTCATGGTGTCATGCAGGTGGAATATGGCACTGTGTTCTTCATCATGCTCTTGTAAGAGGCAGAGACACAGTCAATTGTCAGTGGAGATTCTCTTCCAGCCATTAACTCCCCTTTCTGCCTTCACATTTGGGTAAGCTTTAGAAGAAACCCTCCATTTTCATTCTCTCCACCTGTTTTCACTCATCCTCCACCACGGTTTCTCGGAAACAACTCCCATTAGTCACCAGAGTGCCACCCAGTACCAGGCTATACAGAAATCTTTTTGGCCTTCACTTGATTTGAGTTCTCCATGAAACCATCATTTTTATTTGAAAATGAAGAACCAGAAATTAGCAAATCGTGTTGCTAGACTTCGCTCTTTTGCTTTACCATCTTTCAAATGTGTTTCCTCAATATTCTTGTAGTGTTATATTCTTCTCAAACTGATACACTGTAACTTCAATTCACATCTAAAGGTTGTTCTAGCTCTAATCTACACCTCTAGGTATGACATTGCCTCAAAAGGTTAGACCTCTGTCTCCATATCGCGTCCCCAAGAAAAATTTAGCTGAACATGTCCTCAGATAGGCTCACCTTCTTCACTTTTTCTCTTCCTGTTACAGTTGCCCAAGTAAAAAATTCACCAGTAAACCTGGTTTCTTACCTTCTCTTAGTTGTGTATCCAACCAGTGACAAAACTTTGTCTTTTCTATCCCTTTGCCATCTCCCAACCTGCTGTTCGCACTATGCTAATTGCACACATTATTCAACCCTAGGCTGAACCATTTCCCTTATTCTACCTCTGTCGGTGTTAAAACCCAACGCTCCATTATAGACATTTCTGCCAGATTTCCGTTTCTAGAACACACATTGAATTGTACCACTCTTCTTAGCAGTCAGTGACTCCTCATTGTCTACAAGAGAACATCTGAATATACGGCCAAAAAACAATCTCTGCTATGTTTTGTCTACCTTTTAGATGAGCCTCATGACCTGATTTTCCCCATTTTCCTAGACGCATACCTGGTGCTCCAGCCATTTTACACAGACCAAGCTGTCCCTCACCTCTGCCGCTCTATACCTTGCTTCTCTTCCTGGAAAAGTTTTTCACCACTTATTCATTTGGCAAACTTTTGTTTCTCATCTTTGCACAGATTCTGTCTCCACTCTGTGACTTGGGAATTCATAGCAGCGGCCTGTAGGATTACTTTTGCTCCCACTTAATACCCTGTTTGTACTCGTGAAAATCATGTTTGCCTGTGTCCCTACTGGGACATCAGTGCTTTGAGGGTGATGACTATTTTTTTTTTTATTGTTAGGATCTAGCGTGGCCAGAGCAATTTTTTTGTAAAGACACATGCACAAATAGAAAAACCAGGGAGAAAAACAAAGAGACAAAAACAACGTCTCATTGAAAGAGATATTTACATAGCAGAAGACTTTGAAGAGAGCTACTAAGATTTCTAATTTCAGGTGTAAATCGTACTCTATACTGAGTAGAATATTTTGTTTGAAGGATAATTTTCCTTGGGTATGAGTTCTATGTCTGTGGAGGTAATAATCAAGTAGACACTTGTTGAGGATGCTATAGACTGATTGACGTCTTTTTCAGTATATTAAAAACTCACTAGTTCTACAGGAGATGATGTTTGAAGGTACATACATGGGAGAATTTATGAGTTTATTTTTTATTTTTGTACTTACTTTATCTTTATGACAAGTAATATTGGTTCTTTCATTTGCTCTAGTAATAATAAAATTTCCTTTCCATAGCAGTCTATTTTCACATCAAAGCAAATCAATAAATAAATTATGAATCCATAAGACTACTACTGAGGAGATAGAAAAATATAAAGATTATACAAGATATACATGTGTGGATCACAGCATGTTAGAAATAAAATGAAAGACGCAAAAAAAAATGACTTTTGAAGTCCCTTAAATTGTTCTATAATTCTAAACTTAATCTTTTGTTTTGTTCTTTTTGTTTTTTTTTAATTTTATTGGGGAACAGTGTGTTTTTCCACGGCCCATCAGCTCCAAGTCGTTGTCCTTCAATCTCGTTGTGGAGGGCACAGCTCAGCTCCAAGTCCAATTTTCAATCTTTAGTTGCAGAGGGCACAGCCCACCATCCCATGCAGAGAATTGAACCAGCAATCTTGTTGAGAGCTCACGCTCTAACCAACTGAGCCATCCAGCCGCTCCTAAATTTAATATTTTTTTAATGTAAGGCTTAATACCTATTTTGCAGGTAGGATTCCAATGTCAATATGAATATAAGCTTATTACCTAGTTCAACCCTCACTTTCTCAACCTTTACATGATGGCTCATGCCTACTTTAAGAGAACTCATCTTGGGTTCCTGTTGGTGCAATTCATATTTAGTAAGAAGGAAAAACAAAATTATTTTCCCATGATTTTCCTGTTGTCTAGTTATTAATATAATAATCTGTGCCTACAAATACAAATGCTTTTTGAATAGGTTGCATGTATATGACAATGCAAGTGCCTTTGTCTGTGTGTGTGTGTGTGTGTGTACACATGTATATTCAAAAAGAAACAGTCATGTAGCAGTTGTCATAGCAGCATAGCATTATTTCCCAAAGAGCAGAGTAAATAGCACTTTTCACATAACACCCACACTCATCTTGACAATGTGACATTTCCCCCTAAAGCAAACCCTTAAATCAATAAAAGGTTTCAGTACCAAGGAAAGGAGTTTCATGATTTATGCTCTTTGAGGTATGAACCCCACAAAACAAGAGAATTCTGTAGTCAGATGTGCCTCTGCTACCTAAATTCTAAAGAAAAGCTTTTAATAAAAGGTCAAGGAGTCACATGCATTCATTCATCCCTTCTTTGATATTTTCATGTATGTATACATGAATATTTTGGCCAATACTGCAGAATATCACATGTAACTACCATATGAAATGGGTTTTAGAGAGGATTATCGGATATAAAACCAAAGAAAGTCTTAGGATGTTGAACCTGCAAAGGATACCAAACATTATTTGGCTAGTACTCTCTATACTTGCTATCTTACCACCTTGAAATTTTGATACATACTTTTTATGGTATAAACTATAGTTGCATAATTTTTAAGGAATTATTTAAAAAATATTTGTATACAGATTTAGCCCGAAGTCTAGTTTGTGAGAGGTGTCAATCAAATGGTAGCTACTATTATTTATAATACCTTCTCTTTTCTCCTTTGAATCACAAACCACTTAAACTATCAAAGCACTGATGTGGGAAAAATTAAAATATGGACATAACTGATGTCATCGAATCTATACAAAAAATCAGAAAGCACCCTTTTCCCTAAATCACACATAACGCTGTCCAGAAGATCATTTTCTTCTTTAGTTTATTTGTCAATATAATATGTATTTAACCTAATTCTTACATTTTTCCTAGAATTTTTATATTGTTTAGGAAACACCATAATTTCTTTATCCTAAGTACTTTACTAATGAGTTAATAAAATAATATGTGTGATGTGTGTGTTAATCTGATAGTTATTTGAACTTTGCTGCCTTTTTTCCCCCAGTGACTAATTGCTATTTAGGCACTCTGAAGCATTTTCCAGGGAGTTTAACTAGCTGCTGTAAATTAAACTATGAGTCCATGTCCTCTTAATTGAAGTGAAAGTGCAAATAATTGACCTTAAACTTAAATACCTTACATTCAAATAAGGGCATCCTATTCTAGTAAATAGCCCTTCATCAGTGCATATATAGGTTGCTAAAAGCTTAGCAAAGACTTATGGGAAGGGGATATAGAAACACATGCCCTATTGAAGGTAATTTTATCGCTCCCTGTAAAACAGTGCAACCTCTGTATCCATAATAATATTGTCGAATGACAGTAGGACATTTACCAATTTATTGATTTCTCCTTTCTGAGCAAATAATAAGCATTAGTGAGTACTTTGTGAAACATAATTTTTTCTAAAATGTGTTTTGTAGGTTGTTGCCCTATTAAAACCTCAAAGTTTTGCTGAAAGCATATTGTAAGTCTATGGGCAGAAAACTTTCCCTTTGCATTAAAAGTAGTGTTTATATAAATTGCTGTAATGATTTATATAATTTACTACTCAGAATGGTTCTGTTGGTAGCTCTGAAAATATATCTATTTAAATAACAATCCTGGAGTCCTAAAGTGATTGATAAAAAGTTGGATTGTTAGTTGTTCATTTTTTTGTTAATATATTAATATTTCAGTTTCTATTAAAGATGCACTTTTTTGAAACACCGTTTTCTAGACCAAGTTTTATCATTGGTTTTCTTCCTCCTTCCCTCCCTATCTCCCTTTCTAGCTTTTGATATGCATATAAATTGAATACACTTTCCTATGCATTTCTAGAATAATCTCCACTTAATCATGTGTATTTTTTTTTAATGTATTGCTGGTTTTGGTTTGCTAGTGTTGTGGTGGTGAATTTTGCACCATATTTGTAAGAGATATTGCTCTGGAGTTTCCTTTTCTTGAAATGTCTTTGTTGGGTGTTAGCATAAGCTTAATATTGGCCTTGAGTTAAGATATATTCTTTCTCTTCTACTTTGTGGAAAAGTTTGTGAAGGATTGGTGTTAATTTATTTTTAAGTGTTCGATAGAATTCACAAGTTAAGTCATCTGAATTCTGGGCTTTACTTTGTGGGAAGTTTTTAAATTACTAATTCTTATTTGTTATAAGTTTACGATTTTTTTAAAATCAGTATTGGTAGTTTATCTCCCTATGAATTTTCCATTTCACTTAGGTTCTCTAATTTGTTGACATATAATTGTTCAAAATAGTCCCTTATAATCCCTTCTTGTAGTCCTTCAGAGGTGATGCCCTCTTTTTTATTCTTGATTTTAGTAATTTGAGTCTTTCCCGCCTCCCTCCTTTCCTCCTTCTCCTCTCTTGTCAGTTTAGCTAAAAGTTGATTGATTTTGTTATTCTCTTAAAAGAACCAACTTTTAGTTTCTTTGATTTTCTTTCTCCCTGTTCTTTGTTATTTATATCAACTCTAATATTTATGAGCCCCTTCATTTTGCTGGCAAGTTTGAAGATTAGATTATTGATTTGAGATCTTTCTTCTTTTATAATATGTACATTTATAGCTGCAAATTTTCCTCTAAGCACTTCTTTGGCTGCATCCCATAAGTTTTGATGTATTCTATTTTTGTTTTCATTCATCTCCCAGTATTTTCAAATTTTCCTTGTGATTTCTCCTTCAACATATTTACCACTTAGGAGTGTGTTGCTTAATTTCCATATATTGTGAATTTTCCAAGTTTCCCTTTATGTTCGTTTCTTGTTTTACTTTCTTAGAAGGACATACTTGGTATAATTTCAATAATTTTAAATTTATTGAGACTTTTTATGGCCTAATATATGATCTGTCTATAGAGTATTCCATGTAAACTTGAGAAAAATGTGCATTCTGTTGTTGTTATGATGAGTCTTCTATAGAAGTCTGTTAGATTTAATAGTGTGTTATTTGTTTCATTTTTTAAATTCATTGAGGTAACACTGGTTAATAATATTATATAAATTTTAGGTATTCAACATTATAACTTGATATCTGTATACTGCATTGTATGCTCACCAGTAAAAGTCTAGTTTTCTTCCTTCACCATATATCTAACCCCCTTTACTTAATTCGTCCACCCCCTTCCCCCCTTTCCCTGTGGTAACCACCATTTTGTTGTCTGTGTCTATGAGTTCCTTTGTCTTTCATTAATTTCTTTGTTACTTGTTTTTCGTTTTATTTTATAATTCACATGTGAGTTAAATAATATGGTTTTATAATAGCCAAGGTATGGAAACAACCTAAGTGTCTATCAACAAATAAATGGATAACAAAGATGTAATACACCCCCCACACACACACACACACACACACAATGGAATACTACTTAGCCATAAAAAGACGAAATGTTGCTGTATGTGACAACATGGATGGATCTTGAAGGTATGCTAACTGAAATAAATCAGATGGAAAAGAGCTAGTTGTTTTTCAGTATTCTTTAAGTCTTCTATTTCTTTGTTGACCTTCTAATTGCTCTGTTTATTACTGAAAGTGAGATATTGAAATCTCCTGTATTATCATTGAATTGTTTCTCCCTTTAGATATGTCAGTTTTCAGATATGTGTTTGGGAACTCTCTTTTTAGGTTCAATTATTATTAGAATGTACTGAGAGGAAAAACTTAATTAATTGTGGAAGCAGATACCACAGCTCTAATGATAATAAACGATGACTCAGGATCTAAGCTAAATTTCTGTCATGCCGCACTTAAAGAAGAGTAGCTGGGATCTCATCATGGAGGCCTGAATAGATCAGTATTCTTTCTCAAGAATAATTTCAAAGAATCCCTCCCTGCTCTCTTCTTTTTGCTCTTTCTCTCTAGTAGTACTACCTTTGCTGCTTTTTATTCTTTAATCTCAAACTTATATTGCTGCAGTCTTATTATATTGATAAATTAAGGTTAAACTATATATATATTCACTGGGGGGTGCAAAAGAAATGTATACCCATTGCTCAAGCACTAGTTCGCCATAATCAGAAGTGTCTGGGCGCTGATGGTAACCACTTTGCGCACCTCTTGTAATTGCAGAAGTCAAACGTGACTTGTATTCCTCTGTATATATTGAGTATTACAATTTTAATAAGGTTTTTTCCTTTCTTAAAATGTGTATACATTTTTGTGACACCCTGTGTGTGTGTGTGTGTATCCCTTTCCTCTCAATTTTAAGTCCTTGCTTCAGTAGATGTTTTTCTCATCCTAGTTTCATAATGCAGCACTAGCTATCTATTCACAGTCTCCTGATTGAGACTAAATTATAAGTCATTATGAGCCATGCCACTATAAGACCTTTAATGAACTCAGCTTTGCTTATAACCATATTTCTGCTTCCTCAATTTCATTCTAATCTCCAACCATTTTGAATGGCTTCTACCATGGCATTTGTTACCTCTGCCTATTTTTATGTTGGAATGCTGTGCCCTGTCTCTTGAATATTCTCATTCACCATTTTTGAGGTAGGATGGTCAAGTAATTAAAATCTCATCTTCTGGAAACCCATCTCCACCACTTACTAGCTGGTAGATCTTGATTAGCTTGCTGGATCTCTCTAAAGCTTTAATATCCTTATTGGTGTGTTGGTAACTTTTACTTAATACGATTGTTATGATGATAACTAAATTTATTTAAAGTTTTTAGCATAGATTGTGAAAATAGTAACCACTCATGAATGCTAGTTACAGGGTAACACTATTTACTATTTTAAGATTCTTCAGGAAATATACCATGATCAACCTTCCACCCTGAGTACCAATTCTGTGCTTCTTTATTACCTGATACTCTCTCAATCACCACACTTACACCTAAAAAAATATAATTACACCATCATGTGAACCACTTTTTATTTTTGCTGTCGTCTGTGAACTCCATAAGAGTGTAGGCTATATCTAATTCAACCTTCAACATTCAGAGCCAAGTACAGATTCCTATACAAGTTGGTGATTTTCATTGTTTTCAATAAGTAAGCAGATGATTCTTTACTAAAAAGAGTGAAAGTAGACACCAAGCTATGCATTCTCATCTTACCCATTATTTCTATAAATACATTTGAGTTCTGTCACGGAAGACATTTTTTTACACCAATTTTACCATGTTGATCTTGGAAATGAAAGACTTTCAAGCCCAAAACCTTGACTAAGGGTGGTTTCAATCTGTTCTTGAGTTCAACTAAGCACAAGATAGGTGGCTCTACTATATTGAGAATAGATGTTTATGTCATTTTAGTTTTCTTGAGGCAGAATGGAAAATCAAGGTCAGAACATCCGTATGGGTTCAGTTAGATAGACTAAACATACAGTCTATGTGCTTGTTAGATTGGAATTGTTTTCTGAAAGTCAGGTAAAAAATAAATACTGAACTAGAAGGTCAAATTGGCTGGTAACTAGGGAACCAAAATTGATTTGTTTTTACAAAAGACACATTTTCTTTTATTTTCTGAGAAGATTTATTGTATCTTGAGATATATGGTTGAAAAAAATGAGGATCTAAATTTGGCACTGCTTTTTTAAACATGTTTGATTTGTTAGCTGAGATAATGGGAAAATATAATAATGAATTCTAATGAGTAGCATTATTCTACTATTTATCTGTAAAATACTGATTTGTAAAGTGTTTACCATGGTTAACAAATATTTGTTTTTGATTATGCTTCTCTGATAAGGGAATATTTATTGATTGCACTTATTCTGGGGAGAATTTTAATCACAGATTTAGTGAAGAAGTGTGTCAGAAAAGCTCTGATTTATCACTAGTAATTCTTCCTCTATTATATTAATTTAAAAGAATTTTATTTTTATCACAGTTTAAGTGTTGTTTAACAGAAACCCGCACACTCTAAAATGCATGATTGCCATTGGTGCTACTTACAAATATATTCTAGTTCTTTTCCTCTTATAGGTATATGGCAGGGATGCACTTTCTCATCTGTTTAATACCATACATGACCACATGACTTAATCTGTTAATAAAATATGAGCTACAGTGCATTGCTTCTGAATGGATATATCAAGAGTCAGTGGCATGAAATACTGTATACCTTTCTTTTTGTAGGATAGAGAAAGCACATATTGAGATAAAATTTTTGATGCTGATAACAAATTGCCACAAACTTATTGGCTTAAAATGACACACATTTATTATCTCAGTTTCTGTGCATCAGGGGGCCGAACTTGTCTGAACTGAGTTCTCTGCTTAGAATCTCAGGAGTCTGCAAAGTTTCAGCTGCACTGCATTGTCCTGTGGGGGCTTGGGTGGGGAAGAATCCATTTCCAAGCTCATTCAGGTTGTTGGCATAAGTTATTTCCTTTGCAGCTATAGAACAGAAAGTTCAGGCTTCTTGCTGACTGTTGACTAGAGTCCATCTTCAACCCCTAGATTCTAGAGTCTACCTGCAGTTTCTAGAGGCTGCCCACAGTTCCTTGTCACATGTGCTTTCCCAACATGGCCACTTATTTCAGCCAGCCAGCAAGGAAGGTATGTAGAAAACAATCTGTCAGCAAAGTGCAGACTTTATTATATAATATGACCTAATAGTGGAAGTGACATATTATCACCTTTGCCATATTCTACTGGTGAATACTCAACAGAAGAGGATTACAAAAATGTGAACAGGAAGCAGGAGTCCTGGGGGTCCCTGAGAGGCCAGAGTCTACACACTGCCAATAAGAATTAGTGTCTCCATTAAACTCTATTGGACATGCAACGTAAGTGAGAAATAAAGTTTTATTCCATTCAACTGGAGATTGGGGTGAAGGGTGTTTGTTACAGAGGCAAAACCTAGTGTATCCTGACTGAGAATAGGGTATTAACATATCATCTATGCTTCTTTTCACCCAGTTTTCACATGTAACTTTCACCTTTTTCCATTATGTCTTATATATACCTCATGACTTCCCCATTCAGTCTTTCATATACTTCTTTCATTGTATGTCTTTTTCTTCCCTTTGCTGATGTACTACAAAAGGTAATATCCAGACCTATTTCCCACTACTTTGCACACTATCAGACACATGATAGAAATGTTCTTCTATGTGTCCTAGAATGTATCTGCAAATTAAAGCTGCCAGGTATTATATGGATGGTCAGCATAGATTTTTATCACCACATAACTGCACTGAATAAAAGAAATTTGGGCATGTTGCCACGAACTATATTGAAGGCCTTACTATTAAAGAACCCCAAGAAATCCTTGCATGTGCTAGAGGCTGCTGCTTGTGATTTCAGTGATTCATTCATTGAGTCTTCATTGGGTGCCTACTGATGGCCAACTACGATCTAATCATAAAGGATAATTTTCAGTTGTCATCATTTGGGAATAAGGATACTTACCCCAAATGTACTTTTGTTTTGGTTCTCTTTTTTCCCATATTACTGATTGTAAATGTTGTGGTGAACTCATATTCCCTCAATAGTGTGACTATTAGAAATGAACATTTGTGACAACATGGATGGATCTTGAGAGTATGATGCTAAGTGAAATAAGTCAGACAGAAAAAGCAGAGAACCATATGATTTCACTGATATGTGGTATATAAACCAAAAACAACAAAAGAACAAGACAAACAAATGAGAAACAAAAACTCATAGACACAGACAATAGTTTAGTGGTTACCAGAGGGTAAAGGGGTTGGGGGGTGGGAGATGAGGGTAAGGGGGATCAAATATATGGTGATGAAAGGAGAACTGACTCTGGGTGGTGAACACACAATGGGATTTATAGATGATGTAATACAGAATTGTACACCTGAAATTTATGCAATTTTGGTAATAATTGTCACCCCAATAAATTTAATAAGAAAAAAAAGAAATAGAGATGAATTCTTGGCTAGCCTTGAGTAAATTCATCAGACTCAGTATTATGTAAAATGATAACCTTATTCTAGCTCTATCTTTGTTAATCACACTTAATCCTCTTCTTCATTTTTCTCACTTATTTTAAAATTAATTTTATCATACTATATTTAATAAATCTTTGTTCTGAAACGGAAATAAGGCAGCTTAAAAGGGGGGACAAAATAAATAAATAAATTGACAGCTCGATATGCAGGCAGGTAGGCATACAAGTATATAATCACACTTGATAAGTATTTGTTGAATTGTTCAGGAAATAATTGCTTTACTTGCATCTACAATGACAAACCAAAATAAGACCAAGTCTTTGAACATTGAGAAAAATATATACACTGGAAATAAGCAGACCTAGAGTCAAATTTCTGTTTTCTTATTAATGAACCATATCAAATTGTCATTTTTTTTCTCTCTAAGCCTTCTCTCTATATCTGTGACATGAAGATATTATCTAATTGAAAGGTTTATTTTGAGAAAGGAATATATTGACATGCATATGGCAGCTAGTATACTGTCTGACAAGTATTAATCAATAAATGGTAGGTATTCGGATCTACTTATTACCATAGTAAACTTGTTTACTATAAGCACAATACAAAATTTTGTAACTAAAATTCCTTTGTGTTTTTTGAAGAATATCATAACTCTTATTCAATTAAACAAATAATCATTTGTTTAATAATTTGGATTTTCTTATTGCAAAGATAATGGAGAAATTATCCCTGATTAATAGAAGCTTGCAGTTTCAATAAGAGAAAATGCATATAAATAAGTGAGAGTTCACAGACTGTTCAGATTATTAATGGCATATGATAAATACTATTAATGGTATATGATTATCTTCAATTCTTTTATAGTGGAGACAAATATATTAACAGTCAAAACAACATTTCTAGTTAATTGTCAACCTAAATACATTATATAAAACACCTTACACTAAAAAAAAATGTTTCCCTGCTGTATTTTCCCCTTCATTTCTTCCTCCTTCCTTTTTTCCCTCCTTCTTCCTTCCTTCCTTCCTTCCTTCCTTCCTTCCTTCCTTCCTTCCTTCCTTCCTTTTTTCCATCTTTCCTTCATTCCTCTTTCCTTTCTTTCCTCTTCCATTCTTTCCTTTTTCTCATTCTGCAAAAATTCAGACAGAAAAAGAAAAATACATTCTCTGGTCTCATTCAGCTTACCTTGCCTGAGAAGGAGGGAACTGTTGGTGAGAGAGACAGAAAATAAATGGGCAATTAAACACATATACTATATTAGGTGGTAAGAAATGCTAGTAATGAAAATGAAACAGGGTAAGGGAGAGAAAGTAGAGGCAGAAACCAAAAGTAAATGGTAATTGCTAAGTGTGCAAATTTGTTCCAGGAATAGCAAGACAATATAACTAGAGCAAAGTGAGAGAGTGGGAGAGGGGCAGGTATCCGAATTAGAAAGGGAGGGAATAATGGATGAAATTACAAGAGCCCTGCGTAATCCCGATGCCACCTCTGGTGATTCTGGGCAGAGCCTCACAGACTTCCCTGCACTTCTAGCAAGATTCTCCACTCTTGTTTGAATCATTGGTGCACAGTGATTAAGAAACTACCTCAGCGTTCCTTGGTATTGTCAAGGAAGAGTGGTGGTACTAAGGTCACGCTCAGATTGATGGATATTTCCTGTCAGCTCTATTGAGTATGGCGGTGGATGGCATCACTTCACTTATTGTTGTCCACATCCTAAACTAGAACATCAGCCTAAACTTTGCACGTAGAGAAAAAATACCAATGAAGTTTATCGATCTGTCCCATGTCCCTTCTCTAGTTGTCTGAATTGTCTCCATTCTTACCACCAGTTCTGTACTTGAAGCCACTGTATTCACTCAGTTGAAAAACTGCCATAGGCACTGAAATGATCTTATAGTTAGTCTCGATCCTCTGCAACAGACAGTGATCATATTTGTGTTTGCAAGCTTTTAAATTACTTAAAATCCCCTAATGACTTTCCATTTCCCTTTTGTAGACAGGAGTAGAAATTAGGGATCTGTTCCCCGAAGGACTTTGATATAGACATGCTCTTCCTCAGCTCTACCTCAGCCCCCCACCATCTTTAACTCATACTTTGATTATGTGGGAATTCCTTCAGTTCTCAGTCCTCATTTTAATTCTGGATGGAGAGATCAACATATTCACTTATCATATGTCCTTAAATAATCCTAAAGCTGTCCTAATTTTTCTTCAAATTCCCCAGGTCATCTTTTTTCACTACCTCTCCCACACCTAAATTTCATGTCCATCCTCTCTTTTGTCATAATGCATTTTATGGTTCGTTGTAATTGCCTTTTTTTTTTTTTTTTTTTTTGGCTTTATTTGCTTTCCCACCAGACTGGAATCCCATTGGACATGGGACCTTACAATGTTCAGAGGCTAAGATAAGTCTTAGCATATAAGTCACTCAATAAATAGTACTGAAGTAATGGAAATATTAATGGTGGAATGAAAATTCAGTTAGATCACTGAATTGACTGGCCATTTAGATTTATTGACTCTTTTCTGCGTTGATGTCTGTTGAACAGCAAATGGCATGAGTTTCTGACTTACAGCGTATTGTTGAATTTTGATTTCCTCTGTGGATTTGTGCCAAGGAGCTCAGGAGAGAGCCGTGCTTTCATACAACACAAATGAATAGCTGAAAATGAACTTCACCCCATGATAACAAGCTAACACCTTGTTATACTATCAGGAATATTACTTCAATCTTTTTCTTCTTTGTTTGTTCCTGTGTATCACCACAATATTTTCTACTGAAGAAAAACTTCAGGGTATTCAGCTAATGGTGCCAATAGCCCTCTGACAGCATTTCTTGGGGGAAGCTCAATTCTAAATGTAGTGTGAAGGAAGACTATCGTGTCGAAGAATTTTTCCTTTTAGAAAAAATAAAAAACACCTTGTTATTTAAGTATACTAGAAGGTCTTGGAAAATAATTTTGAAAAGTATGATTTGGGAGAATTTCCACAGAGAATTTAATTATGCTTAAACTATATTTTCAAAGAAAATGTCTCCTTTAAATAAATAATATGTCAGACATAGGCATTCCATGTTAAAATAGGCCAATACCACATATCCTGTGGAGGTGATAGTATAGTTTGCATAACTTTTCAGGTTTAATCTATTTGATAAATTATTATCTGTCTTGCTTCTCAGATGAGTTTTTCAACTCAGAATATTCATACTAAAATAATTTGTTAACAAATACCCAAACAATGTACAGATCCCCCCCCCCACCACCCCATCTGAAAGTAGGGTGGTCCTATAAAATTCTTCATAAGCCAAAATGACATAAAGCAAAGAAGCCATTTCCATGAATTTATACGGAAAAAAAATGGAGTGTTCCCAGATCCAAAACATAACCTACCAGATCATACCAAACAGCACATAAAATCTAAACCTGCCCCAACAGATAGTAAAAGCAGAAATGATGTAATAAACACCGCCCCCCACACACTTTGTACACCCATCAATCCAATCAAGCAGTAGACCTTTTGTTTTATCCATTCCTGACTGCTGACCAAAACAGACCATTTTGCTCCCAGAAGAAGCAATAGGAACTTTTGCAGCTTTCAAGATCCTTTCTCACTGTGTGTAAATAGTAGGAATGGTGAACGCAGGCAAGTTCTGTGCACGCACAATGTCTTTATTTTGTTTGCCACAATCAAAATGCTTACTTGTGGCAAATTTTAGGCGAAGCATAACACCCTTATGAACTCTGAGGCTCTTCTGATACTTTGCAGCAATGAATCCACAGAGTAAGTCAAGATAAATACAGATGCTCAGAGGCACAGTCCAAAGTTCTGGCTGCTTGATGCGGTGTTGCTCAGGGTGGTTCCCGGGGAAGGAGCCTGGCGGGCTGTCTCGCTGCCTGGGATGTGTGCTGCCTCTGTAACACAGCTACCAAGCAGTGCTGGACGGACACTGTTGCCACTTCTCACTTTTTCTCGCAAAAGCGAAAATTCTTGCCTTTCTCTGTTAAAGAAAACATGTACGACTAATGTAGGTCGTCTGTAAAAACGAAGTGGCTATAAAATGAACTTTTGAAAAGCAGGTGACACCTGTATAGAGAACTGTGCACTTTATACTTTACAGTTAGTTATCTTACACATGTGATTGTCTTACGCATTTCAAATTCTCTAAGTTGATTCTGATAAGGTTTTCTAATTCCCTCATTACTAAAAATTCGAAAAACTTCAACTAATTAGGGTTTACAGAATGAACTGTTCTTCCTCATTCCTCTTCTTGCAGGGTCCAGGTTTTCCTTTGCTTCTGCTGCCCTGAGCTACCCATATCCCTGGATCCTTTACAATAGGATTCTGTATTCTTGTCAAGACTTACGTGGAGGAAAGGTCAGCCGCACTAATACTCTTCCAAATCCGTGTGATCTTTTCAACTTCTAACCATGCTATTCCTGAGGAGGATATGCCTTCCTTAACTCGGTAGCTCTAAAATGACACTGGTCATTACATTTTACAGGCAAAGGTTTTTGTCCTTGTTTGCACAATTCTTGAATTTCTACCCTATTTTGAATAGTCTTTGTTCTTTCATTTTCTACTCTGATGGAAGAGACATTTTAACTCTGCTCTTTTGGTCATGAACAATACCTTCCTGTTGACTTTTAAGCTTAAACTCTTGGGCAGAGAGATGGCAGTGACACCTCTTCCTGTGTAACACCAGGCCATTTCCTGTGTAATCTTACAATTCTCAGGGTAATACCGTTAACCATTTCCCACTTGCTGGGCTGTGACAGCTCACCTGAATTTCATTTAATCATCTCATGCCCAGCACTGTGAACTCCCCCTTCCCTAGCTTTTGTTAAGAAAGCTTGGTACGCATATCCTACCCATAGCCAATTAAATTAAAAAAAGATCAAACTATATGCATAAACTGAACTACCTACTTTAAAATTATTACATGTAATTTATGTAGGATGCTTCAAACCTCCAAAGTAAATGCCAACTTCACTTTAAAAACGTTTTTTGTTTGTTTGTTTGTTGTTGTTGTTTTAAGAATGGTCAATTCCTCAGGCTTAGATGCACTTTAAACTATGGTGCATAGTTTATTGTCATTCTTAACTTATTCTTGTTTTGATTTGTTTACTAATGTTATCTTAAACCTTTAAAATATATCAATAAAAGAAGTTACTAAGTAGGTACATGTATAATGCCATTTATTTGGGGTCTTCTTTGTAATAAACAATGTGCTGGACATTTTAAGTACATTGACTTATGTGATCATCACTGTACCCTGTACCATAGACATTATCTCCATTATTATAGATAAAAAAGCCAATACTCAAATACATTAAGTGATTTCCCCTAGAGTATCCAAATACCAATTGACAAAACCGATTTAAACTCTGGTTACTGTTTTTAAACCCCAGTTGTTCCCAGAGTGCCTTTTAAAATGATATTACATAAAATGCATATTGTTTGTTTCTATGATAATAGAGTAGAGAAAGCTCTTATGGAACTTAAACCAGAACACAACACCTAGATGTACTAAGAATCTATTCTGTGTCCAAGGCTGTGTTATGTGGTGCAATTTTTCCTAAGAATCACTTACTGCATGTATGAATGGGGACGTGACACATCAAATCATGCTGGGGAAATAAAAAAATGAGTTACCGGGCACTAGATAATATACAGCATATCACTGTATCTATTTTAAATGTCCAGTCAAAGGAAACTATTAATAATATAATTTTAGTCATTCAGTTATCATTACTGAGCACCTTCAAAGTTCTAGATATCATGTTGGGTATTAGGGATATAAGGATGAATAATAATACACAGACCCTGTCCTCAGGGAAATAAAAGTACAGTAAAGAGAGAGCGTATCCTCAGTTTACGTTAGTGATATAAATTGTCAGAGTGATTTTTTTTTCGTTACACCTCGAACTGTACCAACCAAGTTTTATAATGTAGGACTCGCAAATGAGAAATTTGGGACAGGTTCTAAAATCAAAGGAGGAATATCCCAGGCAAAGGAAACTTGAAGATTTAATGTCTGGCATCTGCTATTCTCTGCTAAGACTTAGGGTGGCCGAATCAGAAGTGCTCACTCTGTCCAATATCCAGGAAACCTCTTGGTGGATGGCTGTCAGCTGTTAGAGAGAGTCTCACTAATAATTTTTACTTTCTGACACTTTGCAGTGATTCTTCGCACCACATTTCTAAGCACTTCTACAGACTCTCTGCAGTGTGGCATCCGATGTCCACTCATCACCATATTCAGTAAGCAAGAATACAGAGAAGGTGTATCTTCTAGCCTACATGTTATCCTGAAAAGAATTTTTAGTGTATCATTGTATCAGGTGTTCAAAGTCCTCTCCCACTTTTTTTTTTTGGGGGGTGGGGGTGTTGTTTGTTATTTTATTGATTTGGAATACATAAAGAAAAAATGAAACTAACAAAATAATATTGAATGTGAACAGTAAAAAAAAAACAGTCACGGGATATAAACTATAGCATAGGTAATATAGTCAATAATATTTTAATAACTATGTATAGTGTCAGATACATAAAAGACTTATAAGGGTTATCACTTTGTGAGGTATATACATGTATGATCACTGTTATTTTGTACACCTGAAACTAATAAAGAAACAAAAGAAAGAAATGGTGTGAAAGCCACAGAACCCAAAGTGTGAGATTTGCATATTCATTTACTTAAATGTGATATTATAATGAACTGTATTATAATTCTAAATTTAAAAAAAAAGGTTTTGTGCTCAACACAATACCTAGAAATTTTAAATAACTTAATAATTGCTTAATTTCAGTTAAGTTGGATTCATTAGAAAATGTCCTTTTACCAAGCATAACATCGTTACATACATTTACCAGTAAGAAAGCTGAGTGACGCAGTTATGCTGCTGGCCTTATAAAAATACTTGCAATTGAAAATAACTTGTTATTTTCCTTCATTGAACATCCATCCATTACATATTTGTTGGCTCTGTTAGGCATTGCACAAGGCACATTGAAGCTATGAAGAGCAAGTTACTTTTTTCAACCCAGATTTCCAAGATGTTTTTCACTGATGTTTGCATTTAAGCTCCATCCTCAAAACTTTCTGAAGGACAGAATGTGTTATAGATAGGATGTGTGCTTTCTATAGTCTGGGAATAGTGAAAATAAAAAGTTATAATGGGGATATGCACTTTACACTTACACTCAGTGTCAAAGCACTCATCTCAAGTATGACTAAATTTTAATAATGCCCAATCTGGATAGAAAATCAAAGAAGCAAACACTTCTATTATGCAAATAATGCAATTTATTGTGCATTTAGAAAATAACAACCTCTAAAAATAAATGTTTGTAACAAACTATCTCATGCATATAAGTAGATCAAAAATTCATTCCCTATTCCTTTGAAGCTTGCTGGCAGATCTAATACACAGATAAGATTTTTCTCTAAGACTTCGTCTCTATTTCTTTTATATTATATTTGTGTGCTAAGGTCATTATTGAAATAACATATATATCTGAGATTTCTGTAATACATAATTTCTTCATTTATAAAGAGGATTCTGAAAACTGACTATCCCGAAACTATCTCATAGGGTAACAAATCAGTTTCCTAGAGTTAAATAGAACAGTGGAATCATGTATTTGAGACTCAGAATTCTCTTCCCTATTGACATTAATTTTCCATCCTCTTTCACTCTTTCATTGCATATTTATTGGACATTTTTGTTTTGCCAGGGCTTATACTGAGCATTATCAATATAATATTGAGTAAAAACAGATATAATCTCATGAAGGTATAGTCTGGTGAGGAAAGCAGACTTTAATCAAATAGTTATGCACATGGAAATAAATTCACAATTGTGGCACGTGCTATGAAGGAGAGGAACAGGAGGATACAATAGTTGGCTTTGCCTGAGTAACGAAAACCAGTCATGACTTCCCTGAGGAGAGGTGGTTTGAGTAGGAAGCTGTCCACGAGACGGTGCTGCACTGTACCCGTCTCCCTGCCCCCAATGATTAAAGTAAGAATTTTCAAGAAGAGTGGCATCAATTTCTACTCCTAAAGAACATCCAGGTTTGTGAGTTAACTGTGACAGTGGCGGTATGGGAGCATCACTTCCATGCCCCCAAATCTTAGAACACCATAACTGCTTCAGAAGGATTTCCTCACGCCTTTCTTTTTTTTTTTAAATTTCTCAACCTAAATAAGGCTGATGTATGTATGAAGATCATGGTGACTGAACCAGGTAATGGAAGCGTGATGGATGGTTAAAATAGAATTTAGGATGTGAAAGGCTAAGCTGAAAACACGTTTGGAGAGGATAAAATGGAATCCAAGCAATTATTTTCACCCTTCACTGCAGATAAAATAAAAGGAAATGAGTCAAAATTACATTACTTTTATTTAAAGAAGATAGCAGCATGCATTACCAAGGCACATATGCAGTGCCTAGAAGTCATTAAGAATATGTAGCCAACATGGAGAGAATTTTATCTCCCCAGAGCTATTCTGCCCTTCTCCATTTTATTTATTTGTTTGTTTGTTTGTTTATTTTTGTCACGGCCAACTAGCCTCAGGATCACTCAGCTCCAAAAGTCACCATCTATGGCATTACTAGATTTAATTGATGGCCAAGTCCTACCTATTCTACCTAAAGAATATCACTCATATTTTACTACTACTGTCCTAATTCAGGTCTGTGATACATCTCATATGGATTATTTTAATAGACTTGTAAGTGGTCTGCTGGAGCTCAGACTTTCACTCCCACCATTCATTTTGCACAGTGTAACCAGTGTTCTTTCCTTAAAGCCCATGCCCGTGCATGAAATGTCCTTTCACGGGCTTTACTTGGCAGGCATAGGGAATTCTGGAAAGGTTTTAAACCTATCAGCATCTAATTCCCCGTTCCTCTCAAGAACTATTAGTGTTCAGATTCCATTTTATCTCAACGCAAATCTATGCCTGTAATGCATTTTAATAAATATTTAACAAATATTTATTGAGCATTTACTGCATGGTAGAAATTAAAGATACAAAAATAGAAAACCGAAGACAGGTCTTTCTCAATAGCAGGGCAACTAATATAAGCAAATTTTATATGGTAGCATTTAGCAAGCTACAAAAACATATAACATTAGCCAAGTGTCCCAGGGATACACGGGCAGAAGAGAGATTCTAGTCCAATCTATTCTGTGTGCTATTTCTTCTTTTGCGTTTCCTGTTATGTGTAGTATATTAGAAACTGCTTAACTTCTTTGAGGTGTATTTGGATATAAGGGTAATGACCCAAGTAGCTTAGAATTATAATTACTTCCTTGTGTTGTCTCTGCCTTTGCACATGATTTTAGTATGTTCCTGACAAATTCCTGTATTGTTATTATTATCACAACAGCAGTGCTGATGATGCTTACTTTGAGGACCTCATGGCATTTTAAATGTCTTTATTTAACACAATTTATATTTATCCTGTTTTATCGCTGTATGCACCCACATTTTGAAAAGGAAGAGATGACATTGTTCCTTCTCTTTGCTTTTGGTCTCATTTGAGAGTCTATATTGCATTTGCTATGTTTATTACTTAATATAAGTGATACTCAATTTGTAGTTAGAAAAATTTGTAGCTAGTTTTTAGTTCATTAGTGGTCAGATTTAAGTATAAAAGACACATGCATGCATGTACTCACAAACACACAATAGTTTGGAAAGGTACTGAAATTCAAAGTGTTTGAATTTGATCCTTCTTTAATGTGACTGTTTATAAATAGAGCTATGAATGAATGATTTGTGGAACTTGCTATACAAATTTGAGTTCAAATCTCCTGCTTTCGAGATGTTCTGTATTACCGGGGAGAATCACAAAGTAAAGAAATGATACAGTCTTTTCAGCCCCACTACCTCCGCCCCCTGAAAATGAACTTTTTTAAAAAGGAGATTGCATTACTAGCAATGTGACTCATTCTATGCCCTATCTGGTATGTTTGTGTAAACCAGAGATTATTTTGAAATACTTATCAATTTAACATTTTGTCTAAATAAAATATTATCCTATTCCTGCCAGCTTCCAACTGTTTTCAACTGAGATAACTGAGTGGAAATGCTATAGGTCAAATGTCAAGGTCAGATCTATGGAATAAGAACAGAATAAAAATCCAACCACCCAGTCCCTTTCTCCATTCCTCAGAGGGCATATCAACTGTTTCAGGCAGTTACACTGACTTCTTTGGCCACTGGTGTGCCATCAGGGTCTCTAAAACAGAAGTACCCAAGAGAGGCAAACTGGTCTGTGATATTAATACAGATTTCAAAAGCACCTAAGAAATTCCTTTGGAGCAGCTCACATACTGGGAGAATCTAGCACAAATATAACACAATAAGAAAACTAGGACATAGCTCATTTAAGTCTGTAATTGCTTTGAGGTTTACTAGAAAACTTTGATCATGTCACAAAATATACTTTGTTTTGCCTTCTTTCTAACCTCTCTCTCTCTCTCTCTCTCTCTCTCTCTCTCTCTCTCTCTCTTTCTTTCCCTCGCTCCCTTCCTCCTTTTCTCCCTCCCTTTCTTTCCCTTCTACTTTTTCTTATAGATTCCAAAGACAGAAATGCTAATGATTGTAAGAAAGTTAAATTTGAATACGTTCTCTTATTTGCTATAGTTCTTATATAGCCAAGTGTTTTCATTTTTTTATTTATTTTTCATTCACTTACTTATCTTTAGATAATTTGAGTTATGTGAATTGTGGGAAAATGTGGTTGGTGATACATGATCATATTGAGGATTTGCTTAGTATTGGGCACTGAAGAGTTAAAGGACATAGTCTATGCATTTGGGAAAATAACAGGCTAACTGGGGAGACTGGAATAACAAATCTTAAAGAAGCAATGGGATTTGTTTTAATGAATGTCTCGATGCAGTTAGCTACGGGAGCTTCGAGCTTCAGGACAAAACTTACTATGTTTTAGCTGTGAATTGGTGAATGAAGCTGGCACCCCCAACTCATCTGAATCTCTGATAGCTTGGGATTCCCTAGGCAATCACTCTTGAGTAGGGTATGGGTGTGCATCATGAGTAAAGAGAAGGGAACAGCATTTCATGAAGAATATGCAGAGCATGTGCAAAGCTGTGGAAACCAACTGACAACGTATTTGGGAGCTTCAGGAAGTTCAAAACAGTTAGTGAAAGTGGTGAAGAGATGTTTCTATGTACCCTCTACAGCAAATTTTCACACACAAAAAACTGTCTATTCTGTCTGTTCTACTTCCTTGTCAGGCTTTCATTTGAACCACTCCACTGAAATTACCTCTGTTAAGATTACCAGTGACCTCCAGATTGTCAAATCCTGCTGTTCTCCTCTCAGCCAACCTCTCATCCGCATTTGACCAAATCTCTTCTTCTTTAAAGCAATTTTTCACTTGGCTTTCAGGGTACACACACTGCAAGTTTTCCGCCTACATCATTGGCCTCTCTGTTTCATTCTCCTTGGCTCGTTCCCCCAGGACTTCCTGACCTTCGGACATTGGAATTCCCTAGAATTAGAAGACGACTAGTCCCTGCTCCTCTTCTCTGCTGTGTCATTACTTATTGCCTAGGAAACCTCATTCTGTTTTATGGCATTTAACTTAGGTACTGATGAATCTTACATTGACCGATCATTTCATAACCCCACACTCAGCCCAGGGATGTTCATTTAAATACTTCCTACAGATCCCGATTCTGATATCTAATAGACATGCCAACATTATCATGTAAAAAAGGCAGCTATTGATTTTCCCCACCCTGGAGTATGCACACAGATGTGAGCCTGCATACACACACACGCACGCACACACACACACACACACACAACTATGTCCCTACTTTGGTTTAAACAACTTTAGAATATGATCCCTAGGACTCATCCTTGGCTCCTTTTTTTCTTTATACCTTTTCTTTACACTCTGTTAATAGTATTGTAAACTCAATAATTAATTTATTATCACCCTTTCTATTACTAATCTATTTATACTAACATCGACATTTTTACTGTATGTGCCTCTCAGTAAAAACAAAGAAAAAAGCAGCATAGACTCATATATGTGTGTGTGTGTGTACACATATATATGTATAGATATATTTGATAATATGTAATTACTGTATTATTTGACAATGAAATTAACAGGATTTTAAAGTATTCTAATTTATGTTACTAAAGTTGTATAGAAAATCCTCTTGCTCACAGTAAAAGGATTGTTACTATTTTAGTGGCAGTCATTTCACTAAAATGGCTTCATTGTTTTTGAAATTTCTTGGTTTTAGTGATTTCAGTTTAGAACTAGACTCTGTACCACACATTATTCTGACACTATTTTTAGTGACTTCCATAATGCCAAAAAATATTATTTTAAATAGATTCAAAATGCAAATGCATTTTTAACTGAGTTTTCTCCATCATATTCTTTGGATTTGTTGATTTTATGCACCAATTGTGAGTATTTTTTGCTGAAATTAGGGCACTACATGTCAGCTTTTCTTGTGGAATCATGTATCCTTGCAAACTAATCAGAAAATGGTGCATCTTCATGTTTTTGACACACAAACTCAAAACACACAAACTCTGAGAAGAGTTGTAAGGTGTTTAAAAAATTCTATTTCTAGGCTTTTTTTTTAATGTTAAAGGTAATAGAGTTTCTGTGACACATTTAGTAGTTTTCAGTAACAAAACCTATCAAATAGGAACATTTGAAAATACCCATTTCCAAGATGCTCTCTGTGAAGCACACATTTTTTAAAGCTGTTACTATCTCACACATGGTAAAACAGAATATTTACCTTAAAAGGACTAATTAATCCTTCTCCCTCCAAAAAAATAAATACATACATAAATAATTAAATAAATAAATAAATAAATAAATAAATAAATAAATAAATAATTGTTTAATGCTTATAATCACTTGTTCCAGTCAAAGTTGATATACTTGTCTTTTTGTGAAGAAAAATATATATATTTAGCTCATCTTTACATTCAAAGCTCTTTTAAGTACCTGGACACCCAGTAACAAGTGAGGTGCAAAAAATGTTACTTGTCCCACCCCAACTCATTACAAAACAGTGTAAACCATCCAAAACTGAATGAAAATTTCTTCTATATTAGACATAAAGATGTTTGCCTTTAGCATGTAGATTGCATGATGTAGCAAGACACTGAAGCAAACAAACCAACAAACAAGGAAGTAAGCAGGGCACCCTGTGAATGCCACAGTGTTGAGGGAAATTGAATGAGAGCAGAAATGTGCAATGCCCAGGGCGTTCACTGTTGTGCCTGTGAGAGTACTAGTGTCAATCTAGGTTGTAAATAACAGCAAAGCTTCGTTTCTTTCTTGACATAAGACAGCATTATAAATGGAAGTTTTAACAATTTCTTTCCTTACCATTTGTATTTACCTGTGCCCCTGACCCCCGGAGAGCATGCACACATCATTAATTACCATCAGTTAATGCAGTAACCTCTGTGACGCACTCAGCACACAGAATCATTATTTTAAGAAATATGTAAACATGTTATCAGGAAATGGCAAATTAAAACCCAATATGCTTATCAAATGGCTAAAATAAAAGAAATTGAAAAAGGAAAATAGTGTGTTAATTAGGACACAGAATAAGACGAACCCTCTGTACTTCTGGCCTGAGTGTAAATTCGTACTGCCATTTTGGAAAATTGTTTGGCAGAATCTATTAAAGCTGAACATATGCATATACTAAGACCCAGCACTTGTACTCCAATCCAGTAGAAATGCTTAGATGTATATTTTCCCCAAACAGGAGTCTTCATAGTAGCACTATTTACAAAAGCCAAAAAATGGGAAACTATCCAAATGTCCATCATAAAATGTAGTAACATATTAATATATGTCTGCAATATAATAATACAGTGATGAAAAAGAAACTACTGCACAAAATGTGAACAAAAAGTGATATATTTTAAGTGAAAGAAACCAATAAAAAAGAATATATTATCTAAGATAGTGTCATGGACAGAATTGTGGACCCCTCCAAAAAGAAAATCAAGTTGAAGCCCTAAATCCCACTGTATTTGGAGATAGGATCTATATAAGGAGGTAAAAAAAGTGTGGGTCCCTGATCCAATAGAACTGATGTTCTTACTTAAAAAAAAAAAAAAAAAAAAAAAAAAAAAAAAAAAAAAAAGGAAGAGATACCAGAGCGTGGTCTCTCTCTCTCTCTCTCTCTCTCTCTCTCTCTCCCTCCCTCCCTCCCTCCCTCCCTCCCTCCCTCCCTCTCTCTCTCTCTCTCTCACACATACACACTCACACACACATACACAGGAAAGGACATATGAGGACAAGGGACAAGCTGGCTGTCTCCAAGCCAGGAAGAGATTCCTCACTAGCAATCAAATTTGTTGATATCCTGAGCCTGCAATTCTAGCCTCCAGGCTATGAGAAAACAAAGGCCTGTTGTTTAGGCCACCCAGTAGGTGACATTTTGTTATGGCAGCCTGAGCAGACTAATACAGACCATTTGTCTATGGTGATAGAAGTCAGGATAGTAGTTACCCTTGGGCACATGGGAACACAAGGGAAGCCCCTACTTCTTGACCTGGTTTTTGTGTGCTTGTTACATGTGTGGTCAATGTATGACAATTTTTCAAGCTTAGCATTTTTATGTATGGCTATATCTGTGTCAATAGTATTTCTCAATAAAATGCATATGTATATATGCTATACTTATATCAGGATGTATATGCATACGTGTGTGTGTGTTGAAATAACATTACATTTCAAGATGTCTCAACAGATTATTATCACAATCAGAATAAAACGCAAACTCCTAACTGTGGGCTATGAAACACACCATGATAAGAGCCATCCATATCTTAGTAATTCCATATTCTTAACGGTTACACTATGCTCCTCGATCACTCAGTACCAGCCATGCTGGACTTCTTTCCAGTCTTTGAAAATGTTTAGCTCGTCACCACTCGCATATTTTCTCCCTCTTAGAAGAATGCTAAAATTGAGAGCTTTGAATGACTGTTTCCTTGCCATTCTATCCACAAGAAACTGACTTCTCTATTTCTCTTTATCCCTTATACTTCATCGGATTTTTCGTAATGTCATTTTATATGGTTTATATTTATGTGTCTATGATTTCTTTCCTTTATAATACTAGTAGATTGTAGTTTCAATGAGGGCAAAATTCTCAGCTATACTGTTCTCCCTTCAATTCTCATTACCTATAAGAGTGGGACAACAGAATATTTATATTTTGGTCTCTCCACACCCCCAGACCCCCATCCTTCATGGCACAGAGCTCCTAAAACCCTTGTAAGGTCCTAAGTGATAAGAGGACTAGGAACATCTCTTATTCTAATCTTTGGTCTTTGACACACCCCCATCCCTGATACAGGGCTCCAAAAACCCTTGTAAATTTTCTAAGTGAGAAGAGATGGTTTCTGAATTGAGTTCAATTATAGGACACCAAGGTAGTGTCTAGAGAATTGCTTGGTGTGGGGAACCCCTCCACACATTCGGTGACCTGAAGTGTCTGGAGTGAAATGTTGTGAGTATGGTGTTCTGTGTCAGTAGTAAAGGAGACACACAGGAAAGAAAGACTCACAGGTGGGAAACCGAGTTTGTCCAACTCAGCCTAGTTTGGAATGAGACTTTAATAAACAGCGAGCGAATGGGATGAAGGGAGGTCAGATGGTTAACGTGGGCTCAGTAATGAAGGGGCATGACTTCTGAGCCCCTACATTTGGACTTAGGCTTTCCAAATAAAGGTCCCAAAATTCTTCTATGATATATATATATATATATATATATATATATATATATATATATATATATATATATATATATAATTATTATTTTTTTTTTACTAATAGGACAGTGAGACAATATATTTGTTATTTTGAAGGTCAATGTTTGAGACAAAATGTAATTATTTAACTTAGAGTTTTATTTTAATTTTACTTCAAGCAGGAAGGAAATACCTGCTTTTTCAAAATGGAGAATAAAATGGCACTTTTTCAACCCCCTCATATATATATATATATATATACACACATACATACATACATATACCAGGGGTTCCAAAAACTATACAAGTGGACACTTTGGTCAACATTGCTCAAGCAGTAGTTCGCCATAATCAGAAGTGTCTGGATGCTGATGGTAACCATTTTGAGCACCTCTTGTAATTGCAGAAGTCAAACATGATTTGTATTCATCTTTTTTTTTTATTGGCATATATTGAGTATTACAATTTTAATACAGTTTTCCTTTCTTAAAAAAGTGTATACATTTTTTTGGCTCTGTGTATGTGTGTGTGTGTGTGTGTGTGTGTGTGTATGTATTTATACACACACATACATGACACTACAATATTTCGTAGACTTTTGTGTTTTACTTTGTCTCAAGGAAGGGAAAGATTCATATTCCATTAACAAATATTGGAGTGAGATTTTATCTTATCCAAACTGAGATTCAGTAGCATGAAATAATTAAAACACATTTTAAGGGTATGCTGCTAGCAATCATTCTTTAGTACATGGACCTAGAAGTTTCCAACAGGCATGTCTTAAAAATATAATTAAAATAATATCTATGGGGAAAAGTGTCTCCTCCAATGAAATGAGTCTGTCTTTCATTGGCCATATGCTCCCACAGCGAGGGGACTTCAGGAAATTGAGGATGGCACGCATTTAGTGTGCATTAATAACAGATAAAAAAAAGTTAGGTAAGAAATTTTCCTTTTCAAGGATATCACTGCACACAGCTCTGCCCCTTTACTTTGCAGAAGCACGGGGTCCCCCCTGCTAGAGGCTGTGGATGCTAAGGGAAGAATGTGGTTTGGAGGAGAGAGGTGCTGAGTTTGGCACAGCTCAGTGCCATCTGCTCACTCTTGGAATCCACAGATGTTCTATACTGAAAAACTGTGTAAGTTAAGGATTAACATGCTCAGTGGGCACTCAGAGCCCTACCCAGTGGAATATCTCCGTGGGTAGGCTGTGGCAGAGTGACAAGGAAGGCAGCCCCCCTGCTGGACGTGAAAGAGGGGAGACTTCGAGAAGAAAGAAGTCTCTGCTTCCTTGAGCAGCCCACTTTGCCAAAGAGCACATCTGAGTGACTTGAGCTAAGAAGCAAATTGCACACTGTGGAGAGAGTAAAGTATGGTGGATTGAGCATTGGACAATGAGTCCAAAAGATTTGGCCACTGTTCCTGGCTCTGTCACTAACTCCCTTTGTGACCTTGAGGAGGTCATATAACTTCTCTGTGCCTTCGCTTTTCTCTTTCTAAGTATCACCAGCCTTTCTTATTCTTCTATACTTTCCAGAAGGATTTTTTTTATGTATCTATTAGACTTTAAGATGTATAAACGCTTCTAGAATGTCTTGGGGAAGCTGATAAAACAATGGCATGAAACACAAAGAAAGCAAGCAATGTTCTCTGTCCCATCAGCTGGTTATATTTGGGTCCTGAATTGAAACATTCACTGGGTGAGAGAAGACCCTGGCCATTCCTGGCTATTCAGTTGAAATCTTTATACAAGTTCTCGCCAGCGCTCTACTTACTGATTTAGCCATGTAGCAATATTTAAAGGGAGGCCAAGTCTGGGGAAACAGGATCACAACTTACTTAGAGTGGGGAATGAAAATGAATTCCTTATTGCATCATCAAAGTGAATCTTACATGAAACAGAGTGACATTGCCAGTAGAGAAGTGGTACGGGAAGGATAACGGTGATTCTGATTTCTGCTGAGATCAGGTATCTGACTGATAGGTTGGCTAATTTTATAGGAGAGCAATAGGAACTGTCCTGGGAGAAAGTGTAGGATGAGTATAAGCACATGGATTTTGGAATAAACTGAGTGTAAGTCCTGATTCTCTCATATGGTGGCTGGGTGATACCGGCAATTTTACTAACATTTTCCTGTGCTTTGCCCCCATTTGTAAAACGGGAATAAATAGTATACCAGCACCCTAAAGCTTTTTGTGGCGATTAAATGAGATGGTGCTTGGAAGTGCTTAGCACAGTGCTACCTGAAGATTAGCTTGTGGTGTTTGTTGTTGGTTAGATTGCTAAAAGATTTCCTTACTGGCTCCCTATGAGGCATTTTCTAAGAGTAACTCTGTTTGATTAAGCTCTTATTCCATTGTTTCGGGATGGGATCCCACAGCCTGAGTGCAAGCCATTGATTTGCTAAATGATTCCGGAAGCTCCAGAAGGAGAGTGAAAAATGAAGGAAGAGAAAGAAGCCAGTGTGCAGTGTGTTGATGAGCACACCACCCTCGTGGGCAATGGCGGCTCCTTCCACTGCTGACCTGATGGAACGATCCTCAGAGGCAGCCGTCCCCAGAAGTGAGGATATTAAGGCTGAGGGCTGATGTCGGGGGGATAGTAGCTTCCAGGTACTTCCATCCTGTCCAGTTTCCTTTGGAGGAAATTACAGGAGGGTCCCTTGGCAAGATGAGGAGGTGTGGATTGAGCACCGTGGTGCCATGCTGAGGCTGGCACATACTCCCATGATCGATGTGTTAATTAACTCAGTGGGAGGGAATCCTGTCCGGATGGATATGTATATCAAATTGTCACAGTGTGCACTTTAAATATCTTACAATCTTATATGTCAACTATACCTCAATAAAGGTGAAAATTCTTTGAAACATCTCATTTAATGTTTGTAATAGTCTTAATTTTTTAGAGCAGTTTTAGACTTAGGTTCACAGCAAAATTGAGTGGAAAACAGATTTTCCATATGCGGTCTGCCCCCACACATGCATGGGCTCCCATTGACGACATCCCCCGAGTGACACATTTGCTACAATTGATGAACCTGCAGTGATATGTCAGTATCACCCAATGTCC
Organism: Rhinolophus sinicus; assembly: GCF_036562045.2. Lineage (NCBI taxonomy): Eukaryota > Metazoa > Chordata > Mammalia > Chiroptera > Rhinolophidae > Rhinolophus > Rhinolophus sinicus. The sequence goes on along the minus strand of NC_133760.1, from coordinate 37,684,422 downwards.
ATAGTTTACATTACAGTTCAGTCTTGAGGTTGTTTATGCTATGGGTTTTGACTAATGTATAATAATAACATGCATCCATTATTATGGTCTCATACAGAATAGTTTCACTGGCCTAAGAAGCCTCTGTGCTCTGCTTTTTTACCTTTCCTTCCCCACTAACCCCTGACAACCACTGACTTTCCTAGTGCCTTCAATATTTTGTCTTTTCCATAATGTCTTATAGTTGAAATCGTATAGTATGTAGCCTTTTCAGATTGGCTTCTTTCATTTAGTGATATGCATTTAAGTTCCATCATGTCTTCTCCACAGTTTGATAGCTCGTTTCTTTTTAGTGCTGAATACGGTTACATTGTATGGATACCATGGCTCATTTATCAATTCCCCTACTGAAGGACATCTCAGTTGCTTCCAAGTTTGGACAATTATGAGAAAAAGCTGTTGCAAACATTTGTACACAGGTTTTTGTTTGGACATGCAGGTGTGACAATTAAGTTTGCGAACTTGTTGCAATGATGTCACTAACCTTTTTTGATATCAGAGGGACTATTCATTGTGAATTTGTACCAATTGGACAGTTGGCCAAGTTGACTATTTGGAAGTGCTGAAAAGGCTGCATGAAAATGTTAGACAAAAACAACCTGAACTTTTCGCCAACAATTCATGGCTCTTGCATCACAACAATGCACCAACTCACACAGCACTGTCTGTGAGGGAGTTTTTAGCCAGTAAACAAATAACTGTATTGGAACACCCTCCCTACTCACTGATCTGGCCCCAATGACTTCTTTCTTTACCCGACGATAAAGGAAATATTGAAAGGAAGACATTTTGATGACATTCAGGACATCAAAGGTTATACGACGACTGCTCTGATGGCCATTCCAGAAAAAGAGTTCCAAAATTGCTTTGAAGGGTGGACTAGGTGCTGGTGTCGGTGCATAGCTTCCCAAAAGGAATACTTCAAAGGTGACCATAGTGATATTCAGCAAAGAGGGATGTAGCACTTTTTCTAGGATGAGTTCATGAACTTAATTGTCCGACCCTGCATGTTTTCAACTCTTTTGGGTAAATATCAAGGAGCACAATTGCTGACTTATATGTTATGAGTAAGTTTAGTTTTGTAAGAAACCACCAGACTGTCTTCCCAGCTGCACCATTTTGCATCCGCACCAGCCTGAAGGAGAGATCCCATGGCTCCACATCCTTGTCAGCGTTTGGTGATGTCCGTGGTCTGGATTTTGGTCATTCTAATAGATGAGTAGTGGTATGGAACTGTTCTTTTAGTTTGCATTTCCCTGATGACATAGGATGTAGAACACATTCTCATACGCATCTTTCCCACCTTTGTACCTTCTTTGGTGAGGTATCTATTACAGTCTTTGCTGCTTTTTTAATTGGGTTGTTTTTCATACTGTTGCATTTTAAGGATTGTTTGTATATTTTTCATAACAATCCTTTAGCAGATGGATCACTTGCAAATATTTCCCCCAATCATTGAATTTTTACAGCAATTTTGTCAAGTAGATGTCTAATATTATCCACTTTATGCAGATGAGAGAAAGGCAACCCAAATATTCGTTTTTAATTACTTTTCTCCATTGGTGACAACATGGATGGAACTTGAGAATATATTGCCAAGCGAAATAAGTCAGACAGAAAAAGCAGAGAACCATGTGATTTCACTGATATGTGGTATATAAACCAAAAACAACAAAAGAACAAGACAAACAAATGAGAAACAAAAACTCATAGACACAGACAATAGATTAGTGGTTACCAGAGGGTAAGGGGGTTGCGGGGCGGGAGATGAGGGTAAGGGGGATCAAATATATGGTGATGGAAGGAGAACTAACTCTGGGTGGTGAACACACAATGGGATTTATAGATGACGTAATACAGAATTGTACACCTGAAATCTACGTAATTTTACTAACAATTGTCACCCCAATAAACTTTAATTTTTAAAAAAGTTACTTTTCTCAAGGTCCAGCAACTAAGAAATGGTAGAGTTGGGATTTGAACCCATGTCTACACCCTGTTCATAAAATGCAGTAAAACCTAAATCTGAGCTATTTTTAACATCTCTCCAAAAATAAGTAAACACAATTAAATGTAATTGCTTTTTTAAATTATACTTACTCATCCATTTTCAATATGTGAAAACCTGCCTCTTGCTGGAGATATACTTTTAAAATGTATAATATATAATAAAATACAACATTTTTAAAACAAACTTTTTAAAAGTCTTTGAAGGAGGAATAAAAAGCAAGTTGAATCAATGACCTGGACGTTCTGAGAATCTAAGAACACAGTTGCATGTGCTTATAGCAATGGGAAGAAGCTTACAGAATGGCATTGAAATGCCAGCTCACGTTGGCACGTGACTGGAGGAGAGATCTGCAAGCAGGTGGAGAATGGGAGCCAATGGGGATTAACAGGTGGTGCCTTGATCCTTGAACGTCCGCTCCACTTCCCTATAGCAGACATCAAGGTTCAACACCAGCTTTATTTGCTTGTTTTTTAAGAAAACTAATTAGATTCACAGCATAAAGCAGCTTTGTGGTAGAGCCCAAGATGTTTAAGAAAATATAGTGGTAGACGTGAGGCATGGCGATTGTGTGCTTTCCAGCTCTGCTTATTACATCTGAGAAACAGATAGAGGGACAGTGTGTCTGTGGATGTGACAGAATCTGTTACATATGTAGAAAAAGGCAGAGGGAGAGAGGGAAGGAAGGAGGGAGAGAGAGAGGGAGGGAAAGAGAGAGAGACAGACAGACAGACAGACAGACACAAAGGAAGACCTACTCCTACAGAACCTTGTTGATAGGGACGGTCAGGTACCAGAATCATAAGCTGCAGGTCTAGGGTCCAACAGACTGGGGTGACAGCACCACTGACCCTGTCGGACTTTATGCAAGTTATAGAGTTTCTGTAAAAAAGGACTGAGACTAGTTCCTAAATCAGGGTTGTGTGAGGTCTCTATCAGGCAGAGCGTGTAGCTAGGCAGTTACATATCCCACTTTGCATGAGACAGTCCTGGAGGAACCTGAATTGTATGCCTTTTCACTTTTAAGAATGTCCTGATTAGAATTACAATTATAGGGTTATATTACATAGGAAAAATACTGCTTGTAGCAAGTGAGTTCTCAATGAATGTTATTAATAGATTATTTTTATTAAAGTTATTGCTATTATTATACATTATTAGTATTATAACATTTCTATACTATGTATTTTCAGCATAAATTTTAGAAGTTAAATGAAACTAATATATTTTGTTTATCTTTTATAATCAATTAATGATTTACAGGGCCTTAATAGTGGGGATAATATGTTTTTTTAAGGTGTGCTGCATGGAACCTGTGTATTTCTATGACTGATAGATGGGCTGTGCATTTATGCTGTCAGAGTTCAGGCCAGGGTTGATTCTTTATGATTTGGAATCCAGTCCAAACATAACCGGGGGACATTAAAACTTGCAGCTACAGTCTTTGTCATTATCCTTTCTTTTTTCTTGTTTTACATTAATATGTGGTTTGTAGGTTACATATAATCTCACTCCACTCAAAACATTTATTCCTGGCATTGTGACATCAAAATCAGATTTGAAACAACTAGAGGTATCCAATTTCTGTGAATATTTCAGTTATACCCCTTAACTCATTCTTCTAAAATTTTATGTTGAAAGTATGGACAGCCCTCAAGAAACCATAAGCCCTTCAATAGTTAGGTTTGGTCCCATTCATGTCTACTACCTCAGAGCCTGGCACACTACAAGGCAGTTTGGCATGTTACACATGCAAACGCACACACACACACACACACACACACACCCCTAAAATCATTCCACATACACATGGTTGTTGGATGAAGCTGAATATATATATGTGCTTAAAAAGCCAATGCAATTTGAGCTGGAAGCAAGCAACTGAAACTAAAATAGGAATGAGCCTCTCACATATGCATTTAGGCAAAAAATTAAATAAAGGTCCTGAAACTGTGGTCCAAAGAACCTTTTCTGGGAGGATTTTGATATAAATAAAATAAAAATAACAACAATAATAATTATAGAGAATTTAAGAACATGTCCTCCCAAAGGAAGAGGGAGAGGGAGCTGTCAGATAACCAAAGTCTAATGTGTGTGTGTGTATATATATATATATATATGGTGTGTGTTTTTATTTAGACTCAATATAATTTTGTTGTAGATTAATGGAGGATGCAAATTCTTTGGTACTCTGCCTATTGAGAACCAAGCTTCATTCCCCTCCCCTTGAATCGGGCTAAAGGAGAGTCAGGTGATTCTATGCTGACTTGAGACATGTGTCAATGGCTTGGGGACCTGCCACAGCAGGTAGAAGCTGAAAGGGCCTCCATGAGTCTATCGATGGGGCCTAGAAGGAGGGTGAGGAAATTGTTATGCCAGAACTTCTGTGTTCATCCATTTTACCTTTTGGGAACAGGAGTGTTTACTGCAATCTTGTAATTGTCCTATGCCTGTGTCACCACTCTATGTTTGGGTATGTAAAGGATAAACAGTGTGTCCTTTATTTTACAGGTGTATATGTCAACTGACACCATCGCCAAGGAGTTGCACTTGAGGAGTTTCATCCACAACTGGACCTTGTTAAGGTAATCATATTCTGGACCTTGAGCCTGAGCTGCTAATATAATGTGGTAAGAATTTTGGAGGCCTTATAGGGAGTAAATACATTTTGCGTGTCGTGTGAATATAAATAATTTGTGACCACAGGGAGGACTGTAGTGAATTAAAGTTGGATGCAATTTTTTTTTTTTTTTTTTTTTTTGCTAATCCTTCCATTGACGTCTGGTACCTAATACTTCTACCATTAAATCTGAGATGGCCCCGTAACTCACCTTACAAATATAACTGTGGGGACAGAGCCAAGAGTGCAGTTTCCAGGCTCTCGGCCTCACATGGAAAGGTGCTGGCTCAGGTAGTAAATGGCCATCAAATGTGATTGGATGGCCATCAGCTGTGGCTAGTTGGCCATCAGCTGTAAGCAGTGAGCCATTGGCCACTAATATAACTGCCATGGATATGCTAGCAGAAAAATGGGGGCTAGCAAGAAGATGGTGGCTGAGCTAGCAAGCGCAGATTGCAGAGAGGAGGATGCCACCAGCGAGAATAGAGTGATTTGACTCCCCTACCTATGTCTCCGTGGGTGTTCCTTTTTGGCCTCACCATGTCCTGCATTCTTATGTGGGGAGTGGGAGTAGAGACCCCGCATGCTACCCCGCATGACAATAACATTGCAGAAGTGACACTCTGGGACATCCAAAGCTAGGTCCTGAGAAGCCTGGTGGCTTCTGTCCAGATCTGTTAAACATTATTTTTAGAGTACAGAGATCTCATGCTAAAGAGACTTTGTGCAGAGCCCCTGAGATTCTGCAGAGAGGAGCCCAGCTGAGTCAAGATTTCCATGAATCCCTGCCAAAGTGCTAGGTGTGTGGATGAAGTTGTCTTGGACTCTACTGACCATTCATCTACACCCCCTGAGTGACTCCAGTTGATACCATGGGAAGTGAAAGGATCACCCACCTTAGTCTTGTATGAATTCTTAAAACTCTTAGATACAATCAAATGGTTGTTGTTTTAATCCATTAAGCTTTGGAGCAGATTATTACACTACAACAGATAACAGGAACAATTGTGTCTTTTCCATTCTCCATTGCCCCCTCCTTTAGCAGGATGAGGGACAGCAAATCCTCCATGAAACCTCTGATGAGGGAGGGAGAACAATCCTGCAGAGGCACAATGTGTGTGAGTGCGGGGCGAGGCAGTGTGTTTCGGGGCACAATCAGGATTTTAAAAAGTATGAAGTGATGGAAGAGTGGGGGAATTAAACATCGGATTGGTCTGCATTCAGGTCTGAATCCTGACACTAACTAGTTGTGGCCATGGGCTTAACTAGTAAAATCCGACCTCATAAGCAAGGTTTAACATGACCCTCTGTGCATCCTCCTTACACCAAAACGCCCCATTGTTCTGTGAATGGAGAACCTGAGTTTAGCTAAGCCAGGATCAGTGTTTGGGTCTGCAAGCAGGAGAGAAAAACGAAGGCATTTATATTTGTTTATTTTTCTTTTAGTCTTGTTCTTTTTATTCACTTATGTTTAGAACCTCTTTGCCAAATAGTAGAAGATGAATGCCATGAGCTAAAGGTCGTGGGGGCCCCTTAGTCTTGAGAGCCTGCCTAGGGGTTTACACAGTCCCGATTCCACAAACCTATTGAGGGTCATTGCGTTCATCTCGTTAACAAGCTAGTAGTCTATTGTCTGAGCAGAGACTGTCTCTAAGATCCCACCTTCCCGGTGAATTCACACCCTGGAGATTCCCTTTTTCTTACCTCTTTGTCCAAGTCACTTCTCAGTCCCTGCAAACATGGGTGTGGGGTGGGCTCACTGTGGAGCTGTTGCTAGGACTTGGACAGGCTCCACCTCTGTCTTCAAATCTCTCATCTGACATCATTAGTCCCAGCGACACCCTCATTTCCCACCGGACCAGGGAGACGCGTGGGCTGTGTCAGCACAGCTGGGTCACTGTGTGTGATCACGGAATTGCTTAAGTTCTTAGATTTCAGTTTCCCCGTGAAAGTCTATGGATATAATCTAACTCACAGAATTCTTATGAGGATTAAATAAGGAATGTAGGAAGCAGTTCCTACGGGGTCTGGTACACGTGTTGTATATTCTCAATATGTAGGAGAAGTATGGGATAGCAGCAGCAGAAATTGTTGTTGTGACAATGAAAGTATCATAATGACAGACGGGCAGCAGACTTGCTACGTACCAGACACTGGTCTCAGCTCTGCGGGTACACTGACTCATTTAGACCTCAGTTACGCTACAGTGTCGGTCTTATTATCTTCTGTTTAAGATAAGAAACCTGGTACATCTGTGAATGCAATAGCATGTTCAAGTTCACACAGCCACTGCTGACGCTGCTGCTGCTCATAATTATGATGGAGGTGATGGGGACAAGAAGGGGAGAAAAAGGAAATAAAGATGGAAATGAAGGAGAGGGACAAAATGGGAGGTGAGGAGGGTACAACATGCCCATTATCCACTGGATTTCTGGACGTACGCAGTAGGAATATCTGCTTTTGATATGCAGTGAGACTGAAAGAGACATAGAAGTCCACTCCAACGTCTTGTTTGGCAATCAAAAATGAGGGGCAGCGATATATCCAAAAGGTGTTGCTTTATAGATATTGAGTAGCACTCACACTGTACTGCTTTCATCAAAATTCAGTTGGACAAACAGGAAGTGTAACCGAGCAATGATGGGAAGCCAGAGATCACATTTAGAATTTGATAAGAAATTGAATGAATTGGAATGTTTTTGCACTCCTGGGGCTGTAATTCTAGGTTTTAACAGCCTGCTGGAGGTTACAAAAGTAAAGAGAATGGGATGGTTCAGCATGAGTCAAAAAATCACTATCGCGTGCGGTGCCAGCAAATGTTTGTACAAGAAATAATCATTTTTATTAACTTTTATCTGCGGCTATTTCATAATTGATCTAAAAATAAAAGTGATAAAATAATGTTTGCCCTTCTCCTAGAAGGAAGACTGCTTAAGAACAGTGAAATCTGTAATTTGTCCTGAAAAAAGCCTAACCCTACCCTCATCCCCTCTCTCCATCCCTTCAAAGAAAACCAAGGAGTTGTATTCATTACCAGAACTATCTTTGTCTGGTAAAACAGCATTTCCTAAAATTAAGTCAGCAGGTTAATTATGTCAGAATCACTTAGGGATGGGACATCACAATGCAGTTGACCCTTGAATAACATGGGTTTGAACCGAGCAGGTCCACTTATACGTGCATTTTTTTTCCACTAAATACCTGGATTGTTTGCGATCCTTGGTTGGGAGGGCAAGCTGTATGATGGATCGACAACAATCTAGAGAGGGGCCTGAGCCTCTGTGGATGTTGGTATCTGGGCGGTCCAGTTTCCCCACAGTCACTGAGGGACAGCTTAGGTTTGGGGCCAGTCAAAAGTTAGACCCAGATTTTAGAGGATGGGGCATCGGTGCTTCTAACCCCCATGTTGTTCTAGGGTCAACTGCATTAATACAGATTCTTGTATTCCAACAATGATGTGCTACACAAGAATGTCTAATTGTGGGTCCCAGGAATCTGCGCTTTTAGTTAGCAACTCAGGTGATTTTATTTTGTTTGGTCAAGTTAGAGAATAGAATTAATACGATGCGTGTTTCTCGAGTAATCAAAAGCTTCTTTATTTTAGTGAGGCTTTCTGAGCATAATGCTGGGTCTCCCAATAGTTTTTCCCAATGAACTGAGACTCTTCTCTTGTCTTCTTAGAAACACTGCCTTTCTCCTGCAATGCAGTTTTGAAGCTTTGAGAACACGAGTCAGTTTTCTGAACTTCATAACTGGAACAGGAACAAGAACACAGGAGTATTAGTACTCCAACGCTTGGGTTCAAAGTACATCCCAGCATCTCCTAGGGAAGGTCTACATCAGCCTGGGGCAGCAGAAGGGAACTAGGGAGGATTGATGTACAGAGTCAAGTTTAAGGACCCTTCATCTGAATCAGAACTCTGTTTTACTTAGTTACTAAATCCAGAGGACAAACCTCAGGGAAGATATTATACAAATAAAGGAGGAATCCCACTTTATATTAATAGTATATAAAACTTATGTAATTTATATATTATATATAAATATCTTCCTCTCTCTCTCGCTCTGTTCACTGGATGGGAAATCCTAGAAATTCTGGGAAATTGTGAATACAATTTTAATTTCCTTTTGTCTATTTGCAAGGATACTAATTTTTTAATAATTAAAAATAATTATTAAAAATTATTTTTTAATATTTTTTAAGTGAGATGGGTAGAGAGTATCATGGTATGGTCTTCAATGACAAGAAAAACTGGCATAAGTATCAGAGTTAGACTTGAACTCTGGAGGAGGAGAGATAAGAACAGTGGGTCAAATTTACTAGAAGGTGGATTTTTGATTCCATATAAAAAAGAAAAGTTCCTAAATTGAAGTTGACAAACAGTAGAATAAGCTGTCATAACAGTTACTGAAATTATAGTCCATTCGGAGGATCCACGGAGAAATGAGACAGTATCTGCTCCCCAGTGAAGGAAAGGAGATGGCCTGGCCGGTGGGATGAAACCCCACCAGCTAAGAGGAAACTCATTTTTCTTTCATGTAATTGTCTATCAGCATTTCTTTGTTCTATAGTTGTCTTTTTTTTCTTTTTAATTCCCCAATTCTTTGTCATCTTTCTTCTACTTTTGAATGTCTGTTGTTTAAAGGGTAAGTTTCAGAGACGTGTAAAGACATTGGGGCAAAGGTGAGAAGTGTTTAATATATTTCCCAGCAGATTTTTGTGTCGTTCACCAGCTGTGGCATGTTAATCATCTTAATTCCTCTGCAGTCTGTCATTAGTTACCTGAAAGAAGTAGACTGTCCTAAAAACTAAAGGTAAAGATGTGTGAAATGGATGTAATTATTACTGAGTTTCATAGGTATATCGATGACAATCTAATTCTCCTAGCCAAAAAAAAAAACAAAAAGGCTGAAAGAAATGCATAAAGGTTACTGTTATTTTAGGATTCATGTGATTTATTTTGGGGGGAAAAAAATTTTGCACATTAAAAACAATTGAATGCATGTTGATAAAATGTAAAACAAGGTTTAAGTTAATCAGATTTCTAAATTTAATCTCCAATGTGGGTAGAAATCCAAAGACATTTTACTTTTGAAAATGAGTATAATTAGGCATCCAATTTACTTATTTGGTATTTTTTTCTTTATGCAGATGATAGGAAAATAACAGATTGAAGAATTTTAAAAAACAATCTAGTATGAACAATTGCTAGCTTAGAACAATTACCAGTAAGGATTCTGTTGCAAATTATTAACATAAGTCTTTCTTTAAAGAAGTTCAGAAAAGTTTTCAACATTTTGAAAAAAAAAAAAGTTTGAGTGAACATTATTTTCAAAGAACCAAATTTTCACCTTCTATCCAGGCAAGTGTGGAATATCTCATCTTGGAAACTGTACTTATTAATAACTAAGTAAATGGGAGAGAATAGTTATAAAAACAAATAGCAAATTTCATTTTATGTGCCTTTCTTTACACTATGATTTTTTTCCCATTTTTGAAGAACAGAGTCATTTTACACCCAGTGTTACCAAATATATTTAATATGAATAATATATGCAATCTGATCCTGGGTAGTATAATGGTGTGTGTGTGTGTGTGTGTGTGTGTGTGTGTGTCTGTCTGTCTGTCTGTCTGTCTGTGTCTGTGTGTCTGTGTGTTAGTAATTCTGTCTCCTGAGCTTTGGACTTTTCATTGGGAATTATTTGCTACCATTTTTACTAGCTGGTCAGGTGTCCAAGTCAAGGCCATAGAGTCTCCATACACAAGCCTGAGTTCTCCTTTCCCCCAAAATGCCAGCTCTTGAAGGATTAGGCCAGTGGCATACTATATGACCTATTCTTTTTCTCTAGAACCTGTGCACTTACTTTTTCTCCACATGAATTTTTCAAAACTAAAAAGTAAAACCTACCCACTTTCATTTACATAAGTACTCTAAAATGTATTACTTCAAAAAATAATTTAAAAAATAATTTCCATAAAAGGAGATACTCGTATAATGAAACTCCATATAGCTATCACTCCGGTTTGATAATTATACAGCATTACTCCACTTTCTTAAACTATTACTTTTTGGTTTCCTTTCTTAATATTCCTTTAGCTATTTGAAAAGATAACTCAGACATCATGACATTGGATTCCTACTTCACTCCTACTTAACTGCAATGCATATCTGTCTGTATCTAATCTGGGCATTATTTCAGCTTATTATGCATTATATATACTAACAGCTTAAAGAGACATTTTCTTTAGAACAGCAATGTCATTATCACAACCGATAGACTTAATAATAATTAATAACTCTACTCGTGGGTCTTTTAGATACTCAAATTCACAAGACCTGAGTAGTCAGATCTGGGCAGATGCAAGGAGAGAAAACAGAACATGTTTCTTCAACAGAAGTCCTCACAGCAGGCCGTTCTCTGTGTCCTTGCCTAAGTGTCATCTAAGGTATGAGGAGATGAGATCATACAAGTGGTAGGCCACCCTGCCTTAGAAGCTCCATATTCCAGGGGATCCAGAGTTACAAAAGACACTGTTCGGGTGAGACCAAAACTCTGTCTCCCACATGGTGCTTACAGCTCATTTCTAGACCGTTTTGATGAGGTGGACTCTATCAACCTCAGGTGACTTTGCTATTAAGAAGTATCACCAGGAACACAGCTGAGATTTCATTAGTGCTGGGCTTCCAGGAGAGTAGAGCAGAAGCATCCTGAGCCAAGGTGAATTTTTTACATAAAAGGGGAAAATAGTTTGTTGACTTTACTCAGTTTACCTCTAAACTCTAATCGCTTTGACATAGAAAAAGCAAGACAATACACAATTGACCACCAGGATTTGAACTATCTAAAAGGTATTAGTACTCCCTCCATTCCCTAATTAATTGGACCATTTGTGGAGGAAGGGTAATTAATTTTATAGGGCTCACAATGTCTCTTCTGTCCTGATGATCAAAGGCAAGGCAAATTTACATTAAAAAGTTAAATAAAAATGTAGTAGTCAACAAGCAGAGAGCAGTGATTGTTTTGTTTGTTTTATCCCTTTAACCATGAGTGTCTTTCAAATAAAACATCAGTGAATCTGGTATTTGATCAAATCTGAAGGAAGAGTACAGCCCCATGAGAAAAGTATAGTGTTATTCCTCTATTTGGCATTTAAAGCTCAAATTACAATCTCAATCTTTGCATTGGGTGCAGAGTTAAGTAAGTGTGCAAACCAGGGTTAAGAATTAGTCTTCAGATACTCCTGAATTTAGCAGCAGAAGTTTCCACACTGCTACAGAAATGCCTCCATGTTACTGTCACTTTTTGAAATCACTACAGAATTGAAGTATGACACTTAAAATGGCTACTGACAATGATTTCATTTTGTCAATCCACACATGTACTATAAATATTTGATTCTCAAAGCAATGAGGAATTATTTTAGTAACGTCAGCAATTCATTGCATTTTTGACAATAAGTGTAGTCCGGGATTTCCGGAGGTGCTCACAAGCCTGTGTGTGCCTGCTTGTGTGTGTGTGTTTTCACCTCCTCAGGAAGGTCCCTAAGAAGGACTTAGTCTCTGCCCTTGTGGAATGTAGAATGCAATGAGGTAATGCAAACCCAACTGGCATTTTACTTGTGAGAGCTAAGGAGCAAGTGGTTGAGGGGAATATGTGTATCCAACTGAACAACAGAAATTTGAGCCCCCTCTTTTTATAATAAGTTATCTTCTTTTCCCAATCACTTCTTCGACTTTATTACCAGTAATCGAAAATGTGAAATCCAGGGTCATACTAAATTGTTTTTTTATACTGTAAACTCTCCTTGAGGCAAATGTATTATCTGTTTTTAAGTCTGTCAACATAAACCAGTTAAATTTGACATATGGTATATTCCCCATTTTTAATAACTCACAGCTGATTATTTTTTCGGTGAATTGGAGAGTATCTTGAAGAATTCTTTTTTAAGAAGCATACCTTTCTAAGCATACCTTTCAAAGTCCTGAATATTGGAGAATAATTTTCTTGCTTTTGAAATATAACTGCCTATGAATATAATTATTGGATAACTATTTTTTTCTTAAAACTCTGTAAATAATATAGAATAGTGTGTACAATAAGATCACTTTTTAATGACCCACAAGTGTGCGTATGTGTGTGTGTTTATGTTGATGTCAGTGGGAGCAAAAGAAAAGTCACTCGTGAGACATTTCCTTATTACCTTTTAGAATTTAGTGATGCAAAGAAGTTTGACAATGTTTCTTTCCTTTTTTATGCTTTGACTCCCAGGTAACATATTATTTTTGTGTTTTTTTTAATTTATCATCAGAATAAAGCACAAAGATCTGTGTCTATTAATTTTGACTAGACTATAGTAAATTTAAATATCTACATTAAAGATTATAAAAATATAAAAATTCTGGAAAGTTTTCTTCTGTTATATCTTGTACAATTTCTGTTCCTTTTTCTCCTTTTTTTTTTTTTTTTTTTTAAGCTAGGCTTTATTTTTGAGAAAGGAGTTACCTTTGTGTTAGTTTTCTGTTCTTTGATCTAATGGACATAATTACTCTGTTATGATGATTTTCCCACATTCATTTTGAGGGCGATTCCCTATTTCTTATCCATTTTACTCTTTATGACTTTCAACTGGGTAATAATTATGTAATTCTCTGATGTATCTATCATCTATTTAATTTTTATTAAATTGAATATTTAATAAAACTCTTATATTCACTGTCTCCTTTTTTTTCACATTATTTCATTGTCCTATCTTATTCTTTTTAATTCTGAGCTTGTTGTATTGCCCTTCCATTCCAGCCTGTCCTGTCCTAGGGAATAGAACTATTCTTTCCTGCTCCATTTCATAGCGATCATGTTTGCCTCTGCACATTTGAGAACACTGAAATTTCCCAAACTTGATTTCTGGATCTCTAATCAGATCCCTTTCACAGATATCTCTCTGAATCTCTCAAACATGCGTTCCCTGTTAATTCTGCACAACTGCTCAAATCGGCCATGGCATATCCAGATTCAGTATTTTCAAATTGATGAGTGGATTGCTGGTTTGTATTCATTTGACAATTTTTGAGACATTGAATACTTGCTCTTATATCACATCTGGGCACCCGGTTAATATAGATAGTTTGCAGTACAAGTCTCATTTTCTAATAAGCTTTTCCTTAATACCCCCTATTGTAATCTTTTATTTTTATTATAAAGCAATCTAATCTACTTTCATGGACTCCGTTTCTCTCTCCATGTTAACAGTTTTTAATTTTCGTCACTATTCTTAAACAAGGATGTGCCCAAAATACCTTCAACACAGAGAAAAAAAGAGCTATGATGCTCTTTTACAAAGGTTCTCATGTTCCAGTGTCCTGTACCACATTACATGGAACTACCACCCACCCTTCCCTGTTAGTCCTTCCCTTCCCTGTGCAATTCTGACTGTCATGCATAGTAATTAGGGTATTTGTTACTTTCATAAAGAATCACTTATTCCCATATCATGCTAACCAAGGGTCGTAACAAAACAGGCTTCCACTTAAAAATGATTTTTATTAGAAATATAAAATGTTAATATACTTTCTGTTGGATTTATATTTGTGTCTTATTAGAAAATTTAGTATAATTGAATAAATCTATAATTTTTAAAATAGTCTACTTGAGTACAAAAGAGATACAAAAATAAAGAAGATTACTTTTTATCCTACTCCTTCATTTTCCTTCCTCAAAGAAAAAAAGAAAATGATAGTCATGCCTCTAATTTAGGTCTATGTGTGTATCTTTCTATGATTCCTTCTTTCCTTTCTTGCACACTTAGTAAGACCCTCAAGTGCAGAAACAGGAAAGCCTCATATTTTGCCTCTTTAGTATATTATGTTTAATAACTTATGACAAAGTAATCACTATAACTTAATAATTATAGGCATGAAGAAACTGTTATCACTTACCATGTCCTTCAGTTCATACAATTAAAATGAAGACAAAATAGGCCATATCCGTTGAGGCCTAAAGTAAGATTTAAATAAATACCAAATTAAATGCCCATTGAAGCCCAGGAGCCAGACTTACCACAAGTACAGTGTTTATGCAAACATTCGACATTTGACTTTGCTCATTGATCTTTGTCTTCTTATAATAAACACAAAACTAATTTACAGAAGAAACTTTTATGCATTATTATACTTTGTAACTGAGTTCAATCTTTCCTGGTTTGGTTACTTCAAAAAGAAAATAAATTTCAAACTTATCATCTGAACCAGATCAAAAGTAGTGTTACTTCAGATGTAATAGCAATGAGAGGACTAATCTTGGGAGGAAAGTTAGATGTGTAATTAGAAGAGAACTGCAGAATTTGAATAATATATTAAAAAGTAGAATTTCTTAGGAATTTCATGATTTTTATTTTTAAGTCTGCTGCATGTTGTCATAAAATTTAGCAAATCCCATTCTTTAAACACTTCATGGGTCCAGTGAAATGCAGTTGTATTTCTGTAGAATATTTAGATAATCATGTTTTATCTAATTATATTGTCATGAGAGACAAAAAGGAAATGATAACCATATAAAAGTGTCAATTTTGGTTTTTCAAAATGGGTTCAATTCACATAAATAATGAAAAAGAATAATAATATTTAATTATAACATACAAATCTATTAGGATTTTTCTTAAATGTCACCCCTCTGATTTTCCTTTTTTTCTCCATCTTTCCCAATCCAGTTACAAGAACTCTTACTTTTTAAAAAAATTAATTTTACGCAGTGCAAATTAAACAAATATAAATGCAAATAATGATTAACATAATTGTATTCTTTGCATTGTGAATACTGATGTATTTGAGAAAAAAATCACTTAACTCATTTTTCATTGCTCTAACATCTAGGACATAGCTAATTACATGTGTAGGTTTTCAAAGTTCTGTCTAAATTAAATTAGAAAAATGGGATTATTCCCTTTGTTTAGTCTGTAACATGTCTATTCTTTCATTCCTTTCTTCATTGCTTTTTAAATATGAACCAGTTGGTAGCTATCAAAATATGTTTTAGCTTTGTTCTCTGCTGTGTGATACAATTCAAATTTGAACAGTTATTTCATTTTCACACTGCATCTTCATATTTTGGGGGCTTTGTTTTTCAGTGCGAGCTAGCGAATTAATCTCATTTTACAAATTAAGAATGTGAGACCCAGAGAGGTATTATAACTTTCTAAAGGCCAGTTTGTTAACAAATGTAATTTATAATCTTTCATTGTTTCTTATGTCTCCCACAGTAATTAATGTCATGTTTTAATTATACTTCTTGCTGCATAAATATGTCAACCGATTACTAAAATAATTTCTGCTTTTAAATTATTAAGATTATTTTGTGGGTTTGTTATATTGTCCTGGTTATTTGTGCTATAATGTAATAAGGTTAATTAGTGTTCTGTTTGTAGAGAAAAATAAAATCACTGAAGATGAATTCAGTTGGAAAAGAGTATCACATTTTAAGCCTAGATTCCAACTATTAATAGTTATTAGATTAATATTAATCTTATACTTCATTTTTAGTTTATTTCCCTCTAAATAGATTCTGAAATTGAGTGCTAATGATTAAAATAATGAGGTCTTAATGTATTTGCTATTAGTCTATAAGCAATAATTAATATAAACTACTTATTTAAAATATCTACATTCCATTTATATATTTTTAAATGTAGAGCAGATGGCAGATTCCCTAATGTATCCCACCACATAACTCATGTTGTGCTGCTTTGATCACCTGCCACCCCTTATGTGAAACCAAAAGGCATCTTTTAGACAATTATTTTTCTCAGCAAGTCAGGCTAAAAACTTATTAGTGTGATGGATCCTTGAACGCCAGAGTCAGGTGCTGATGAACTGAAGGAAGGGGAAGAAAGAATGTTCACAGAGTAGAGTTTGTTTGTTTGTTGTTTGTCTGAAACTAGCGTACAGGATTTGTTTGAATCTTTTTCCCTAAGTAAGGATTTTTTTTTTCTGTATAGAATTGTTGTAATTCTCTTCCATATTATTTTTAAATATTCTAATAATTTTTAAAAGCTAAAAGTCAATTAACTGACATAGGTGGCAAATCATCATAAAATATATTTTATGTATACAATATGCAACATGAATCTATATGCAATTTTGATTTGCTAAATAGTTAAAAATTCTTACTTTAATATTCACCCCATAAATAATGGAACCTGTATTAAACACATATGTATTTTATTTGCTCTTATGCAAATAAGATGTGCCAAGAGCAGGGAATACTTAAAAAAATATGTATATACATTATATATATACATATGTATATATATAAAAAACATCGCAGTTTGGGAAAATAAAACAAAGATATGCAATTCATTATGACCTCATATTTAACCTGAAGTTTCCTGATAGCAAAAGAAAAAAGAGAAATGCATTTAGATTAAATACATTGTTGTTAGTAAGTAGGAAACATACCATTACTTTGGCTTAAGCAACGTTTCTTCTAGACTAAATTTCTCATATATAAGTTCAATTAAAAACTGATTATTTGTGGACTATTTTGTTTAATACAGTCACATAGATTCAGCACTGGTGTGGATGCCATTACCTTACTGTGCTCTCATAACTCCTTGGGCATCTCTACAATTACATAATTACAGTGGATTGTTAATTGCTTGTTTGGGGTTAATTTCCTCTCATAGATTGTGAGCTATTTTAACATATTTATCTTTCACAAAAGAACCAACCTATTTCCTGGCATATGTAAGAGTACAATCAATATTTAGTAAATATGTACATGATACTTAAAAAGAATGGAGGAAGAGAGAGGGAAGGAAGAATGGAGAGAAGGGAGAAAGTATATAGTACATACGTATGCTATATATGTATGTACTACATAACATATAACATATATGTTATATATGCATACAGTATAAATTATTATACATATATAATATATCTATGTATATATGTATAGTATGTATAGTATATATACACTATATTCTATAATATAGTATATATATTATATAGGTGAATCTATGCACATTCATCGATATACCATATGTGTGTGTGTGCGAATCTTTATCTATTTCATCCCCATGCTCTAAATATGTCTGCTCAGCTTCCCCGTCTGCCCCGCTGCCCCAGCCTCAGCATCTGAGGAGTGGGCATGCTGATTATTCTCTTACTCATAGGGACCAAAGGTCCCTGGAACTCATTTAGAGGATAAGGCACCCTCCTAAAAACTCCAGCCTCAGCCATTTCTGAGACTCAGTTGTTCATTTCTCCTCTTTAGTCTTTAAAATGTTCAGAACCCTTCAGATGTCTTTTCCTTAGTTTTCATGAATGCTGCAGAGTTGACTCCTATTGCTCATCAGTCAAACGCCATGGTCGATACACACATCCACTAGCACAGTGCCTGAGACACGGGCTGTATTCACAGCTCCATGTTATTAGATGAGCAAATGAATGAAAAGATGGATGAATGAACAGATGGCTTTTCTTTTATTGGTCAGTATATCATCCTGAGAAATACCAAGACATCTAACAAACCTAATCTTGAAAATTCAAACTCCCTAGCATGT
The DNA here is from genome assembly GCF_036562045.2 of Rhinolophus sinicus. Classification (NCBI taxonomy): domain Eukaryota; kingdom Metazoa; phylum Chordata; class Mammalia; order Chiroptera; family Rhinolophidae; genus Rhinolophus; species Rhinolophus sinicus. The sequence continues at coordinate 37,666,197 of NC_133760.1, read as the reverse complement.
TTAAGGACAAGATAATTTCTGATAGAGCAACCAGTGACAAATTTCTTTGTGCACGAACCTCACTTGGGTAAAATAATACAACATAATCACTAAATAAGTGTTTATAATTCGAGTTCAAGAAACCCTTTATGCAAATTAATTTACCCTAGAAGCATTGTGACAACTCTAGCATTTCCTCTATCAAGCCCATGGAAACCACGGCTGGTGTGCGCCAGGCCATTATTGGCTACTATTATGAACTGAGTTAAAAGTCCCTGCCCAGTGAAGACATAATGCTATCTCAGCACCACCTCTTTTTTTCAACACAACATTTTTTCAATGGGAAGCTGCAGCACTTTGCACCTGGGAATATGACTGCAAAATAGAAGTGCGAGTCATATTATTTTTTACATTTTTAGAGAGGCTTGCTTTCACCCAAATTACTCTCCACTTGATTGTTTTCAATATCACTGAGAGGAAATGAGTATGGCTCCCTTTATAAATGAATGTTCCTCCAATGAAAGCATATTTTAATATGTTTAATACTCAAGTAAAATATCTACAGTATTTTTATTCCATAGTCCTGTTGAGGAAATATATTTAAATTTTGTGGTGCATTTTTTCATGTAATGATCTCATTTTAACATTATAGCATTATATCTGTGAAGAATATAAGTTATTCACTGTTCAGTGACTAGTGTTACATAAAATGTAAATACAAACTTATCTAAATGCACCAATTAGCATAAATATGGTTCACTGTAGTATGCATTGGGGGAAAAGTAAACATATAAAGAAGTAAATTTACATTGATTGACTCTGAGGTACCTCTTGTAATGTGAAAACAATTCAAAAACATTTCCCCTATAATTCAAGTGCTCAGAATGTGGTTGGGTGCAATCCAATTAATGTAATGCACATGGCATTTTAAATTTATTTCAAAGTAGCAATACCTATTATTGAACTGCCACTAAAGCAATCGGTCACACATTTTTATAATAACTCCTTTGTAGTAATTTCTGAAAAAGATTTAATATTGCTGAATCCTTAGTCACTAGATTTTTATTCCCAAATTATGGAATGGGAATGGGGGGGGTGGTTAAAAAATAAAAGCTAGCATAAACTCATGCATTCGTGAATTTTTTTGTGTTCCAATAGAAGTCAAGAAACCCAGGAGATTATTAAGCAAATATTTACTTCTGCTGAGTAAAATGTGAGCCAAACATTAGTGTGTGCCAAAGAATAGAGACAAAGAAACATGTTACAGATCATTTGCATGCACTCATTCAATCTGCAAATTTAGATGCTGGAAATGAGGTGGGTGGACATCAACAAGGCTTGATTGTGTATATTATCTGAAGTGGGCAGAGCCCTAGCAACGTGTCTTACCTTTAATTAGAAAACTTTTTTTTTTTCTAAAAAATGCCCCTTCTTTCCTTCCTTTCTTCGTACCTTCCTATTCTCTCTCTCTCTCCCTGCTCCCACCCCATGAAAATTTGTATTAGAAGATAAGGTAGGTTATACTGTAGGTTCAATCCGGGTCATGTGGAGCTTTATTCAGACTCTGAGTCTTTACTCAGTGTAACGGAGGTGCTACCATCTTGGATTTTGCTAACTGGCATAAGAAGGGGAAGAGCCAGATAATTAAGAACTAACACTTGCCACTTCCACTTGAATGAAGTTGGCCAATAATTCTACTATATTAAGCATTTTGTTTTGTGGAATTCTAACATTGATCACCCACGGCTCTTTTTAATGTTATATTGTGTTATATTATTATTAAATTCCAGTTGTATTGCATTGTAGTTTGAGAGTGTGATTTATGCTGTCAGAATTTGGGTATTTGTTAAGATTGTGGCCTTGTGCATGCAGATCTATCTATGTATGTGTTTAAAATCTACGTGCAGTTTCTAATTATTGATAAATGGTTCTATTGAAGTCTTTTAAAGTCAAACTTAATGATCGTTTTGTTTTCATTTTCTTTCTGGAAAGGTGAGCTATCATCTCTCACTCTGAAAGTTTTCCGTCTTCCACTCTGGCTCAAGATTTATGATCAGCTCCCACTTTGATTCTAAGTACTCAATATTTTTTTAGCACAATAAGACTTCTAAATAATTAAGTAGTAAAATGTGCTCCTCTTAACGTTACTTGATATTAGAAGAGTTTTTCTTACATTTACAAATGAGGAAACTGAGTCTCAGAGAAAGTAAATGTGCTGCTTAATATAAAAGTAGATCAGTTTGCCTCCAACTAGTACTACTTAGTACTACTTTAATGTACTAATAATACATAAAAACTAATAAATCTGACATGATATTTATTAAATTTCCCTAAAATTTCAAACTCAGAAGGAAATTAATATTGATTTTCTTTAATAATCTTTTAAATATATGTCTCAATTTAAGTATGCATGTTTCCCTTAGCCAATTTAACTTCAACATTCATTTCTTTTTAATTCAGTAATAAACATGATTAAATTTACTGTACTATATGGATTGTCATAGAACATGCAACACAGTCAAATTAATGTGACAAGGATACAAAAGAGACTACCAACTAAAATCAAATATGCCATAATATTTCATCATGTTCTAAATATTACATGTTGCAAACATATTAGTGCTAGGGTTGAATTTCCCAATATCACTGTCATATACCAAATTTCTTTGTATTTATTTATTGAATTTAGTACAGTGATAAAATTACATAATCAATAACGTTTTCATTGTAGAAAAGTAGAGGTTGCTATTAAACTCAAACGATTTTATGTATTTTGGGGGCAACTTTAAAATAGTCAATAGAAGGATTTTTCAGAAAATTATGATTACCGGATTAATGACCATTCAGTATTATTTAGGAAACATATCTTTCCTTGTCTAAACTTATAGCACATAGACACACACATCAAATTCTTAATGTTTAAGTTTGTGTAATGAAGTCAGCATCTTTACTTTAGAGGATCTATATCTGATTTTGTCAAAATTATTTGATTCTGATTTCATAGATCTTTAAAACTTCATGCTTTGAAACAACAAAGTCTAAAGCCTATAGAATTACTTTTGTTTAAATAAGTAATAAAACAATACATGGAATATTTCTTACATTTTATAAAATTTACTTTCAAAGTAATGGCTATCAAACAAGAAAGATCATATATATGCATATAAAATAATTATAAATATACTCAAAATATATTTTTTTAATTCAAATTACATTTTCTACATGGGGTATTGTACAACTGTAGTTTCAGAATGTGACACAGCCCCAGGCAATTGAGAATGGTTAAGGTAGAAGAGCAAAGATTTACTTGCAATTTTTCAAGTGTTTTTGGGAGTAACATTCACCTTGACAAAATGTGAGCTTTGGGATCCTTTTTGGCTGCCATTCCTTTATGTCTATGCCATTTCTATATCCGCAATGTCATGTGTGGAAACACGATGCCTTAATATTTTTCTTTTAAGTTCTCTAATAAGATCTTGCCCTTACATGCATGGTAAACATACATGTATCTATATGTGGACACTAGGGGACGTAAATATGAGCCTCCTTTGAACTATCTTTGTAACCATTCTGTAAATACAAATTTCAGAATAAAAAGGTTAAAAATATCTATAAGGTAGTGATGTCGGGAAAATGGTGGAAAGGCAGGCTCCAAGATCCTATCTGTCCATAGAAACATTAAAAACAAAATTAAAAAGAAAACTGTCAAAACCAATTTTGTCAAAACTTTAGTAAACAGTCAAAGATTTACAACAACCAAGTGAACACTGAATCAAGAAGGAAGCAACTTGAAAAGGGTAAAAATGATTTGTGGAATTTTTACTTGTCCTTGCCTCAACTTCTCCCACCAAAATGGTGTCAGAAGGACCTTCACGCTTTGGTGGCTTTTGTCTCCAGGAACCACTCCAGCTCCTCACCATGAAGAACCAAGAAAGAGTCTTCTGTGGCTTGAGCACCATGATGAGAAGAGTACTATTTGTAAAACATCCTCAGAGCCTTCTCCACAAAAAGGATCACCCTTCAGGTGATAAGGCTTTGGGGGAGCTGCATCTCCCTTGGGGGAAGAGATTTCCTCCCAGTCCCCACCCCCTCAAGCTTTCCTGTCTCATTTAACAGGGGAAATTAGTCCACAGACCTTCGAGAAACTACGTTGGAAACTCTCATTCTCCCCAGGGAAGGGAGCAGGGAACAAGGGGACACACATACTACATCTGTTCCCCAGAGAACCATCCGTGAAGGTCAGAGCCTGAGGCACAGAGCAGAAATTTAATCGGAGGGTTAGAGAATGCTGCTGGTCTCCACACTCTGCCACCATAGCAACCTGGCTCCAGTATAACCATCTGTAAGACACAGACTCTCTGTGAGGAGGAGGATTTGGGCAGGACCGGTAACTTCTTCATTGGGGGCCAGCCTATGAAAGAACCCTGTGACTGAAAGAATCAACCAAAGTGAAACTTCCCTTTTTCTTTCTGCGCCTTGAGACTTTCTGTTCTGGAGTGACTCAGGACAGATTTTGGGCAGCCTTTATGGGCACATATGATTTAATAGATCAGCAACGAGAGACAAGCTGATACCTTCATTAAATGATTTTAACAGTAATACCCAATAAGGCCTAACTGCTTCCATTTGAATAAGTGGGTGGGGGGGAAGGGGGGGAGAGGCAGTAAACAACTGTGCTCCAGGCTCATTATTGATCTGATTTCAATCCGTCTCTATAATCTTCATGAGACTTCAATTCGGAGGCCTCATTAATGGTTACATTGCCCAAAGAGAGGATTGAAGCAATCTACAAAGTCCATCTTCTACCTTCTAGGTCTCTCTGTTTCACTGACCTGTTACAGAAGTCTTTAAACTCCTCTGTGAGCTAGAGGGTAATAACACTTTTCGCCTTGCCTTTTTTCCTCCTTGAGATTGTATGAAGTAATTTGCTTAAGAGCCCTGAGTAGTTAGCAGTTGAGGCAAGAGCTGAACTCAGTCCCAATTTCTGTTTCCAGGCTTTTCTTTGACAGTGTCTGACAGCTCATAAGTGGGTTTCATGTGAAGACTCTCCTTTGAGGCTTCTTTTTCAAAGGAGCAATTGTGGATGTTTGATGAATTCTTATTACTGTGGCTTCCTTTCGCCCCCGACGTGTTGCACCGTCATGCAGTCAACAGTAAAATATATAAGTGCACATAAATGATCCTTGTATTATGAAAATTGCAGCAGAAGACAAGCAATTATGTAGGGGAGTACATAAGTAACACTGTTTTGCTTGGTTTCAGAGTCTCGGCTTCATTCCGAGCATTGAACTCGATTTCCATATTACTCAGAAGACATGGATCATCACTAGACTAAGTAAATATTTGTTCTGATTGTCTCAGCAGGCAATCTCCGTGGTCGTATTTTAGATCCTCATGCAGGCAAAAGGAAACCTCTGATAGATATTTTGGCGGGTCTCTGCTGTTACAAAACATACTCAAGCAGGTGTAGAATAATAACAGGCCTTGTAAACACTTAAGTTTCCCCATATAAGCAACATACTAGGTTTATCTCACGTGATCACCCTAAGAGTACAGAGAAGTGCAGTTGTGATACCCTGATTAGGGGCTGGTCAGCTAAAGCACAGAGAATGGGAGACTTGCCCGCATTCCCATGGCTGATAAGCAGCTCACCAGCAACTTGAATTCAGAAACCTAATGTGCTTACTATTGAGATGGCCCAAATATAAATTAGGTATTACTCATCCATTCAGTCTCTCTCTCTCTCTCTCTCTCTCTCTCTCTCTCTCTCTCTCTCTCTCTCTCTCTCCCTCTTTTTCTCTAAGTTGCTCTCACTCAAAGATGAAGAGAAAGTCACAGAGAACATAACATACACAGCTCCTTATCAACACCTTTTATTTTTAATTTTTAAGGAAACTCTGTACTGTTTTCCAGAGTACCTGCCCCATTTTACATTCTAGTCACAATGGTCAAGATGTAGGAACACCCTACATGTCCTCCAGCCGATGAATGGACAAAGGAATGTGGTATAGACATACAATTAAACATTATCAAGCCTTAAAAAGAAGGACATTCTGCCATATGCAACAGCATGGGTGAATCTTGAAGCCTTTATGCAGAGAAATAAGCCGGTCCCAGAAGGATAAATACTGCATAATTCCACACATAAGAGACATCTGAAATATGAAATCCTTGAAACTCATAGATGCAGAGAGCAGCAAGGTGGTTACTAGGGTTTAGGGGTGGGGCAGAATGGGGAGTTGCTGTTCAGGGGGTGTAAAGTTTCATTTATGCACAATGCGTAGTCCTAGAGTCTGCGGCACTTCAGTGTGCCTGCAGGTAACAATACTGCTTACAAAGTTAACAGGCTAGATCTCATGGTAAGGGTTTTTGCCACACTTAAAAAAAGCATACCCTGTAAAACCTGCTCCAATGTAATCCTCAGCCTCAAAACTGTTCACATACACCTACCTAGTCAAACCCAGTTTTTCAAGCTCACTAGAATACCAGATTATTTCCCAAATTGGTCACATCATGATGCTGTCTCCTTATATACTACTTTTTTTGTTTTTCTACCCTGGTTACTTCTGAGCTCTATTACCTGCCTTACAAATACTTAAACTTTCATTGTACTCACCTAAAAAGACCTCTGTCTGTGGTGTGCTCACATAGCATTTTGGTCACGGATAATTTTTCTAATTGTTGTACTGTTACATACCAGATCTTCCAATAAACTCTGAGCTTCTATAAGGCAGCCACAAATCTTTTAATCTTTTTATCTGCATCTGATCTATTTATTAAACATATCCTGAACCGAAGAAGTGGATTCCCCACCTATGTACTCCCCCACAGGCAAGTTTAAAATCCTTCTTGAACTCAAGGTTACAATAGGGTCTCCAAAAAATAGAAATAGTTAGAATGAAAATGGCATATACTCGTACATCAATCACTCCATACCCACATACAAAATTAGATAGCTAGTATTTGTATGCTCATTTTACAGATGGGGAAAATCAAGCTTTTAGAGAAATAATCTAAGTTGCTCTATTCACATTATTTATACATTGTAAAGAAACGGAGACAAGGCAGGCTGATTCAATGCACTGGCATATTCACATATATAAACTTCATTATTAAGCATAATTAATTTTCATGTACTGCTTTAATTTATATAGTACTTATTAAAACAAACATTGTACCATCCCTTTCTTCTTTATTATTACTAACAACTGTGAGACTTTTACAAATTATGACCCACATTAACTAGACTTATTGTGGTGATCATTTCACACTATATACATGTATCGGATCATTATGGTGTACACCTGAAGCTAAAATAATGCTATATGTCAATCATATCTCAGTTAAAAAAATACCCAGAGAAGTTACTTGCCCAAAGCCAATACTACTAGTAACTACTGGTGGAACCACAATTTTAATTTTACCCTCTCTGATTTGAAAGCCTAGGCTTTTTGCACATTATATCCTCAATCGTAAGCATATTATTGCCCAAAGCATCATTATTAATAGATATGTGATCCTAATATAGTACTTACTCTTCCAGAACTCACAGTGTAGTATGTCTGCATCCAATCACATTTATGTGTAAGTATGAGTGTGTGTGTGTGTGTGTGTGTATGCACACATGTGATTATTTAGAGTGGTAATTATTTTCGTTCACATAAGAGGTTGATGCCTTTCATTTGCTCACACTGAAGGGCCAACAAATTATTACCTCTGTATTTGTAAGTCATTCCTTTTCTTTCCCTTGACCTATTTCCACATGGTTTCCTGATTCCTATCAGGACCAACGTCCTTTGATGAAACAACATCATCTTGGCACTCCTGCTCTGGGAGTTATCATTCCTAGAGGCCATCCGGACAGTGCTACCAAGTGTCACATTTTGCCTAAATTGGTACTAAAGCCATTTAGCATAAGCTAATTAAATGTTGGATGTCCTTCATGAACAAGCCACATGACTGATGGTGATGGGCTCCATCATCATTACAGAATACATTACTCGTGTAGCTGTGCTTTATAAAGCATTCCGGGGCCATGTAATATGTTTTCATGACCATGTAAGCTAATAGATTTATTCTATTTAAAAAGAATGGTGATTTTAACCATATTAGCGTAACAGGATTTTTGAACTCCAGTCTGCATCTCTAACGTTTTGCCTCCTCTGCCTTATTCTTTAGTGTTTGCATCTTCTTGTTCTCACAGCTAGTGCAGAAAACATGAGCCATTTCCTGGGAATAAGGTAATAACTTATGTCAATCCAAATTCACTGCAAGACTAAATGAAACTTGGAGGTCAATTTCCAATTATTAAGTTCTTATTTTCAAGGGAGATTGCATTCATCATATTAATTTCTGGTAAAGATATCACAAATGAATCAAAGGAGATATTGTTTGCTAGTGATTATATCTGGAAATATTGACTAGAGAAAAGGCTATAGCATTTACAGTAGAACATTCTTTTTCAGACAATAATATTTCCAAGTACATGATTGATCAAGCAATCGTAAAAGCGAGTTGAAGAGAAATTTGGTTTTTGGTTTTGTGTCATGAATACTCTAAGAATTAATAAATTGACTCTTCCTAGGACAACTGAGTAATTTGTTGCCTTAGATGAAAATGTAATACATTTTTTTTAAAAAAATGATAGGCTACAGAGTCAAACTCTTTTTCAGTTGCATAAAATGGAGACAATCATAATAGCAACTCCTAGGAACATTGTGAGGATTCTGTAAGAGAAGGTGCTCAAGGGCTTAGCACAATTCCTAGAACTTAGTGTGTGTTCACTGAGTGCAAACGATGATGTTAAAGAAGAGAGGAGGGCAGCAAAGTTTTCTATTCCATTCCTTATACTTCTTGGCTTGTGCTAATGCGCTACCTTGTAGGGCCAAGAACAGGCTACCCAGTCTTATCAAGTCTGTGAGGAGTAATTGGATGAAGTTGGAGAGGCTGGTGTGAGGGAAAGCAAGGTACACGGCTGCACAAGCCAGGAAAAGTTCCAGAGTCGCTCTCCCACGATCTGGCAGTTGATGATCTCAGCAGTCACAATGTGAGGGGGGTCGTTGGTTTTCTAGCATCCATTTACTTATTTTTCCTTCCTTTACTATACTGCGGCATAAACGTTACAGTGCCCAGGTAAGCCGTCTCCAGTTCTTTCCCCACGCGGTTGCCTTCTGCTCTCCAGGGAAACTTTCTAGCTTGCCAATTGTATATTTGGTTACATTCACACAGTTCTTTGCATTTCCTGTGAAGCACCACTAGTATTACCCAAAACCAGATGTAGGGAGCTGGAACCCGCGTTGAGGAAATGCACACGGGGCACAGTGAAGATGGAACGTAGCCTTGCGTCCAAAGATTTCCTTTATATGTGGTCCTACTAAGTGTAGGGGAATGAGAAAGACCAAAATGAACAAAGCGCCCTGTAGCTTTCAGAATGATACAAACATTGTGTTATGCATATAATGCACACATATAGCCATGTGCTCTGGTATATTATACTTTAAACCGGTGCATCCAGTATGTCCTGTGCTCTGTATTGTCACTGCTTCCAGTGGACTCTCATTCGTTCCTGGCTCATGGGTGCAAGTGACAGAAAACAGTATTAGCCTCATGAAGGAAAAAAGGAATTTAGGCAAATGATGTCTGTTGCTCCAGAAATTGGAAGAGGCTGAAAGCCTGGGTTGGGAAAGTTAGAAGGCAGACCAATGATCTTCCAAGGGCAAGAAGTCTTCTAAGAATTCTCTCACTAGAGCTGCAGGCACCATCACTGTGGGAGGTTCCCACCATCACTGTCTCGATGATTCTTCATTAGTTGAAAGTGGATCTCAACTGTCCCCTTGACTTTATGAGTCATTTCAGATTCAAAATCCAGGTTGGAACATCCTAATGGCTAAGCTTAAGTTAAAGGTTGAACTTTGACTGACATGTGTGGTCACACAACAGCCTAGCCATTTGTCCCCCCACACCTTTCCTTAAGGAAAGAAGAGTCTGTGGGACTGTGCTTCTCTAGGATTGAGTTTGTTACACCTTGTGTCTCTCTGTTTGGTCTCCAAAAGAAGGGTTTGCAGTCAAAGACGAGTAAGATTCCCCCCAGGGGAAACAACTCAAGCCACACGGAACCCCATTGAGACCCCTGATGAGCTGCCTTGGAACATCGGGGAAGGGGCCTTGTCCCCCCTTGCCCCATGCTTGAGAAAAGCTGCTGCTGACTCTTGCTGCTCCCTCTCACCTAATTGTGAGAGAAGTCTTCAGAGCGATAAGATCAATCTCTTTCTGCTCAGCTCCTGGCATTGTTTTACCTTGAGAGACTTTTCCCCCCCAGGGAGGTGCATACCGCACCTTAGTCATCATGGGACTATATGCTTCGGCTGTTTGGGGACAAATAATTTCGGTTTGAAGTCATTTTCTGACGTAGTGGTTGAGTTTCACAGACCGTGTCTTAAACAATGTAACTTCCTTGTGTGTGATCAATAAATACTGTCAGTAGGCCCAATTTGGGGCTCAAGTCTTTCGAGGCTGCGAGACCCTTGGCCCTCTGAGATTTAACTGAATTGAGTCTCTGCTTCTTTCTTATAGCTTAACCCAAAGCCGCCTCTTCTCGCCTCCCCACAGCCTGTGTTGTGCAGGATGCGACAGACATGGGATGGAAAGGAGGAAGATTTCTGTCTCTTTTTCAGATTCTGGATAAGAATGGCATGTACTACATCTCTGGAGTATTCACAGAATGGGAATTCCTCTAAAACAGGCAGTGGGAAATACTGGATACTGGACAGCTAAAGTAACTAAAAATACTTACTCCCAGTGCCTATCACATCATTCTGATTCCTCTCTCTCTTCAATGATTTCTTCATGCTGTAGTCAGAGTGAGTTTCATACAATGCATTATCAGGCTGTCAGGCCTTTTTCATGCTTTGGAATCATACCCGTTACAGGTACACAGTCTTCAGGTTGGCTTACAAAATCTTTTCCCATGTGACTCTGGTAAATGGCTCCTACCTAATTTCTCACCACACCAGGCTCTAAAGGATACCATCCAAGGTTTAACTACAATCTTCACTCTTTTTCACACATGCTGATCCCTTCAAAAACTCTACTTTGCTCATGCTGTTGTTTCCCTGGTTAACAGAATTTAAAACATCTACTTACGTAAAACCTAGCTCAGAGATCTCTTCTTATATCAGTGCGTTTTTTGACTTACATACTTAGAATCTGGCTTTCTCTCCTCAGGAGTCTGAAAGAAATATGAACAGGTGTCTATAATAATCCTTCAACAAGAAAAAATGCATCTTGATAATGTAAAGACAGATACTGCATCTTAATCATTTTTTTACTCCTTTTATAAATATGGAGTAGTTGGGATAGTCCAGCTCATGATGGCAATAAGTTGTTAGGTGACGTTGTTATACAAAAAATGACATGACACCATTTTTTAATTCTAGCAAAAAAAAAAAAAAAAAGTAGTAAATGGATTGATAAATATTAGAGGCAGAAAATAATTTAGGAAGCTGCTAAGTAGTCCACGTGATAGATAATGAGTAGCAGTCATGGAGAGATTGGGTTGAGAAGACCGAAAGGACTTGGAATTTAAATCCAGTATCTAGTGTGTTTACATTAAAAATTCTTTTACATCAACTTTAAAAGTTTGCCTTGTAGGGAACCTTTTAACTGAAATTCCCCATCTCTATCCCAGATTGGTCATTCAGGTGAGGGTGAGTTATAACAGAAAAAGGCAGAATGTGGTAGAAATACCAACATCTGTTTCTGACAATTGACAGCTAACCCTCCACCACACGAAGAATAGGTTTAGAGACCTTTGAATGACCCCCATCACTGGGTATTGGTGTGGAAGCATCAGTTTTTGAACCTCATTTCAAAATAATTCCAAGTTGGGGGTCTTCGAGCATGAAGATCCTTTCTGGAGATAATTGCAGTGAATGAGAGTTATACCTTAGAAGATACGATCCTATCATCAGTGTGGTGATTGACAGTAAATTATAGTAGTGTTGCTGACAGATCTATAATTACATTACAAATATTTATCACCAGGAAATCCTCTTTGAATTGCTTCTCGTATGATATGACTTCTTTTCCCCTCCTTTCTTTGCTAAGAGCTGTTGTGATTGACAGCAAATTCCCAGTCTAAAAAACAACAACAACAACAAAAAACTAATTTGATTAAAATTTAGATACTAAATGATCACCTGATCTGACGACAGAACTTCTTGCTGTATTTGTAAAGTTCTCCTCCAAGAAAAGTAGGAAATGAAGGTGGAAATGGCATCTTGCTGAAATCCGCATACACGGTACAGGAATTGCTCAGAAAGTTCTCCAGTGGAAACACTTACCTGACCAAACATGTCTTAAGCACTTTCATGACTTAGCATGCATTTGAGTTCCTGATGCCGTGTACTGGGCACCAGGGCAGTTACTGAGGACATAAATTTATAACTTAATTTTCGAACTCCCTTGATTGTATGAAATAGTTATCAAATTCTACCAAATGATCTCAAGTCTGTCCTTCCTTTGACATCTAATTAATTGTATCACTCTGACCAAGTCCTTAACTCTGTTCCCCTGGATTATTACAGCAGGTCCTACACTGGCCTTTATCCCTCAACTTGACAGGTTTTGGTACTACAGTTAGAGCCAGTCATGGGCATTTTGGCATAAATATTTATGTTTATAGGGTAAGATGGCTTCTCTTTGCCTACCAAATGAAATCCAACCTTCCCACTCTGACCTCAGTCAAAGATGTAATGAGAATCTACTGTGTGCCCGTTCTGTAGTTAATAATAGAAAGTATGAATGCCATACAAGGTAACCATTTTCACTCCCAGTTTGCGGATGCCATTTGCCTGAGACGTCTTAGTGGAGAGAAAACCAGGGAACAAGCAGAACTTGTTTATTGTTATTTATTCTTAGTGAACGTTTAAGATTCAGACTGTTTTGTTTATTTGAAAGAGATCTGAACAAATATGAAATCCAAATAACTAGCTACTGTAGCATTTATAGTCTTGAGTACACCCACGGAAAGTGACAGGAAAGAAGTAACTAATAACAAGACATCGAGGTTGTGTGTACAGCTGGGCACATTATGTTTTGGCAAAATATCGTCTTGACCATTTTGCTTGGTTATTGTCATTCTTCCGAGAAATCAGTGCTATCAGAGATGGATGACAGCGGTGACCTGGCAGGCACGAGTGCACTGTCAGTAGCAAGCCCTTTCTGTAGATGTGCTTTTAAGAACTGCAATTTCCTCTCCAGGAACAAAGGTCACACGATTCTCTGAATCGCCAGGCGAGAGCCAGGGCACATTGGCTGATGCTGCTTCTCCTGCTTACTTGGAAAAACGAGGACGTTGTTGGAGACAGGTGTCACTGGAGGCTTCGTGATTAGTTTGCTAGAACGAGTCCCTTTAAATTAGAAACTAATGGGATTCCTTCACAATGCTGTTTAGAGCTTTCTGCAGGTGGAGGAAGATGGGCCACAAAAGGAATTTGATTTCATTTGTCATTCATTTTTAATTTGCTTCAGCGCTATCCTTAAGATCTCTTTGAAGTTTTCTTAATTTTTCTTTGTGCAGGAGGTAACATTCCTTCTTGATTATCAGTCCAACAATAAACAATGATCATTTATTTCAGATATACCAATCCCAGCATGCTTTGCACAGACTTACTGTGAGTCGGTAAGGGAAGAGGAATATGTGTTCTGTGCCTGCTAACCCGAAAATGCAGTCTTTAAAGCTTGACAGTAAAAATTCAACTTAAGGAAAATGATTTTTCCCTGAATCGTTCCCTTCAGGTATGACATTGGGAATATATGGGTCAGACTCAGAAAGATCTACACAGCTGGGTGTATATGGCCTGCCACAGTGACTTACTATTTCCACTTGTCTCTTCTATATTTCTTAAGGTGCTTACTACTTCCAGCCTTCATTACCTCTTGCACCGACTGTTATTATATAATAGCTTCCAAACTGGACTGTTGCTTTTGATTTTGCCACATACCAACAATTTCTCCACACCTCACTGGCGTGATGCTCCTAAAAACACAGATTAATCATCGTCCTCTGCTGAAAGTCTATCAGAATTCCTGTGTTGGTCACAGGCTACATTTTTCATTTTTAGGAATGGCAGTCAAAGTTCTTTGGCATCTGGCTCTGGGCCATCTACCCAGCTTTGTTTCTTGCCATCATCTTTTGCTCTATATGTATAGTCCAGCCCTTTATAGTGTTTTGCATTTTATTTCTCTTCATGACACCTACCTCTTTTGCTATATTGTAAAGAAAGCTAAGTCGAGTGAGTTGAAGGAAACAGGTTCTCATCAAAAAGACACTAGAGTTTCTGACTGAATTGAAAGTTCCCTAAGCGAACAATACAAAAAGCAAAAGTACTACTTTATACAGAGCTGAGAATACTGCCAGATCTCTTCCTGGCATGAGTCTCTGCCTCCCACTGTCTGCTGGCATTGTCATTGTCCTCTTTCACTGAACACTGGCATCTCCCCTGTGGTGTGTGGAGGAGCGGAGCTGTCCACACATATGGAACGTCTCGGTCTTAAACTTCTGTCACTAGAAATGGTGACTCTGTTTTACAGGTCTATTTTTTAAAAAACCCAGAAAGTACTCAGGTTGACCCATTTGGATCAGTAGTCTCTTGTCTGCTGGATTAATTGTCAGTGGGGGAGGGCAAGATCTTATAAGAATTTGAGCGATCCAGCGGAAAACTTCTGGTTGAGAGGAGAGGGGAACATTTTACCAAAGAGAGAGTGAGCGGTGAGGAACACAGAGAAGGGTTTATACCCCGAAGAGAAACTTTCTTCTTACTCATCTAAACTGTCTCTAGGTGTCACCCCATACAGATGCCTTTTTCCTATCCCAGACCTTCAGGCTAGCTTAAATCTCTCCTGTTCACGGATAATTCTTTATTTTGTCACTACTTGGTGACTTTTGTTTTCTAACACTAGAATTAATTTTTGGAATGGAGAGAGGAACGAAACAGCGTTACAATATTTACTTTTTTCAATCTCTCTCTCTCTCTCTCTCTCTCTCTCTCTCTCTCTATATATATATATATATATATATATATATATATATATACACACACACATATATGTATACATATATATGTGTGAATACATATGTATGTCTATATGTCTATACACACACACACACACATTTATTTATTTATTTATTTATTTATTTATTTATTTATTTATTTATTTTATGAGAGCTCCAATATTAGTTTCCTAAGTCTGTGATAACAAAGTACCACAACCTGGGTGGCTGATTCTCTTCTGGTTCCAGAGGTAACAAATCTGAAGTCAAGATATTAGCAGGGTTATGGTCCTCTGAGACTCTGGGTCAAATCCTTTCTTGCCTCTTCCCAGCTTCTGGTGGCCGCCATTCCTCTTTGACATTCCTTGTCTTTCTCCCTGTGTGTCTCTGTTTTCTTATGGCCTTTTCCAGGTCTTATAAGAGCACTAGTCATATCGGATGAGGACCCACCTTAATGACCTCATTTTCACTTGAATGCATCTCCAAAGACCCCATTTCCAACGTAAAGTCACATTCACAGGTACCAGTGATTAGGACTTCAACATATGCTGGAGGGAGACCGCAATTCAGCCATGACACCTCCATCTATATTTTTAGTGAATTAAAGATTCTTGATTGTCTCAGTTCCAGAGCAAAGAGCAGGACCTGAGCCTGAAAGATGATTCACGATGACTCCTGCTTGGCATCGTGAACCATCCAGTACACAAGTGCCATTCTTGGCTTGTGCACCACACACAGAGATCCTCAGAAGTGAGAGAGGGATGAGAACGATGATGGAACCAGGAAAGGAAAACATGTCCAAAGGGAAATTGAGAGATTAGGGATTGCCTTCAAATTCTATTCCTGTCACTGTAACTGAGGAAAATTGACTCCTTTCTGAAAATCAATGGGAATTAATTGGTCAATGTCTTACAGCTTATACAGGTAGAGAAGGGTATAAATTCACTCAGAGTTACATGAGTTTTAAGTCCACGTTCTTAATTGCAGCACTCTACTTGTATTATTTAATATCTCTGAGCCTTGGGTGCCTTATCTGTAAAATGGAATCGTAATCTCCTGCTTCAGAGGGTCATTGGGGGCGGAGGGATGCCTGATACATGCTGAAATACTCAGTCAGTATAACTTTTACTGTGCAATTCTCATGCTGTTTTCCAAATGTGACTTGTTCAATATTTCACATCAGGCTGGTGGTGTCTCCTTGAGGGTAGGGACATTGAAGACTCTGGCCCTGACACACAGCTCAGTGCCTGAAACACAGTCAGCACTAAGTCAGAACTAATGGAATGACTGAAAGAATGAATAATTCAACAAACTGTCCACGGAGCTTCCAAGTGATCAGAAACAGAATTGCAACCATAGTCAGGGAGATTCCAAAGTGCTTGTTCTTATTGTGTGTCCCAGGAATGGGTTGAATGTGAAGGCAAAGACAAGAAGATGGAAATGACTTAAGACGTTGCATGGATCCCAGAAAATAGAAAACTAGTATGTGAACTACAAAGAGGCAAATCAGGCCTTTGGGAAGACTCATACGTTGAACGCATGAGTTTGTGGAAGAGTGCATAAGTGTAATGGTAGTAGTTTCCTTCCATTGTGAAGCTTAATTAGACACGATGCCAGGAATCCCCACCCTGTTTGATCCTCTGGGGTATTTATGATGCCACTTGCTCTTTTTTTCATTAATTTCTGTGTAGAAGAACTCAATCTGCAGAGGCACCACAAAGTTATTAAGCAGGAAGAGTTGGAGAGTTTTTGTGTTCATTCTTCATCCCCAGAGTTCATACTTTGAGCAAAAAGTGAGGAATTGACAGTTATGAAACTGCAGCAGAGGCTGCTATAGCAGGGCACTGGAGGTCAGCTGCCCATGGGACACAAGGGGCTTCAGGGTTGGGGGGGAATCAATACACATAAGAACAAGTAGAAGTTAAATGCTTTCCTGTGACCCAGGTTAATGACTCCAGCTGGCTTTACTCAAAAGATCATTCTTCCCTTTCACCTGTCTTCTCTACTCATTTTTTATGTCACTATCTGATATCAGCTTTCTAGGATGTTCTTATAAGAGATAATTCTGTTGCTGGAATAGGGTCAGAAGGAATCATTGATACCCCAGGAACGTGTGCGTGCACGCTCACATACAAGCACGCATGCTCAAGGAGCAGGTGGAAACAGGAAAACATTCAGTGATCCAGGAGTGTTGCTCCTGGGAGCCTGGAGGGCAACTAATATTTGTCGAATTGCATTATAATTATTATATCAATAAATCTTCACATAAGCTCCACAAAATAAATTTTATGATCTCCACTTTAGAAATCAGTAATATGAGGCTTAGAAATGTTAACAGTCATGCTCTCAACCACAGAATGTGACTTGACAGAGTCTGGTTTTGACCTAGGTCTGTTGACTCTGTGTTATGCCTCCCTGCCCAGGGGAAAGCAGAAAAAATTGAGTGCTAAATTGATTATTTAGTACCTCTTACGTGCATGTAAATGTGGTTTGTGGGTAATCTGAGTAATATAAGCATAAAAGCCATAAGACCTTTTAGTGACTATTTATCAAGAGACCTGCCATATCTAGCAGAGTATCTGACATAAAATAGACACCTCATACGATTTTGTTCAATGAATTTGTGAAGGCCCCAAACCAGCCCTTAAGGTCTATTTTCAAATAGAAAGTGGTGGCATGCCTAAATTACAATACTAATAAGGGTTTGTCTTTTAAAAGAAGAAATCAGTGTGAATCAGGAGTTTCCTGGAAGAGAGCCCTTCTGGATAATTCTATAGGGATTGCTTCCTGGAGTGGGTGGGAAGTGAACTGGCCTTGAAAGGTAATCATTGAACAAGTGGAGATAAAGATTTGATGGCAAAGGTCTTCCAGGTGATTGACAGAGAGGAGCCCATTTCCTGAGTAGCCCTCACCTGACTGGAGTTGCAGATGTATAAGATGCATTTACCCCTGAAATAGCTTTCACTATCTGGTGTTACCAAGAACTACGAACCAGGTGGCTTGAAACAATAGAAATGTATTCTCTCCCAGTCTGGAAGCCGGAAGTCTAAAATGGAGGTGTTAGCAGGGCCATGCTCTCTTTGAAAGTTCTAGGGGAGAATCCTTCCTTGTCTCTTTCCAGCTTCTGAGAACTTCTGGCAGTCGTTGTGGACATATCACTTCCAGGGCTTCCATCTTCACATGACCTTCTTCCCTCTATGTCCACGTCCAAATGTCCTTCTTCTTTCAAGGATAAGATTCACAGGTTAGGGCCCACCCTATTTCAGTGTTATTTCATTTGAACTTAATTGCAGCTACAAAACCCTATTTCCAAATAAGGTCACTTTCACAATTTCCAGGTGAGCAGAAATTTGGGGGAGGGAGGGAGCTCTTCAAACCAATGTAACCCCTGTGGTTATTGGGGCAGTAAAAATGCAAGGATTTGAATGAGGTCAATAAGATCTACCTTTCATGTGACCTATATGTGTTGGGATGTCTGTGTCCTGACTAATTGGAATTTAAGGTCAGTTAAAACCTTGTGATATTTCAGCTTAATCCCCACCGCTGTCTGGCAGTCACCGCAGCGGACATCTTGCTGGTTCTGTCTCCCAGTCTTCCCTCCCCCTGCTGCTCTGGTACCCACTGGCTGCTTTGATAGACATGAAATCCTCCCTGCCCTATAGTCACTGAATTGGGCTCTAAATAGTATCCTATTAATTGTATAACATAAGGATTTGAAGCAAACCAGATAGTTTTATTTATTTATTTTTTTTTGCATTTTAATTAAATTCACATTGATTTGGAAAAACAGATTTACTCAGACCTTAACAACCACACAACACACATAACCAGGGTGTTAAGTCTCAGTTAACCTTTTTTGGGAGATCCATTGATTTGATTAAAGACAAATACCCATTTTAATAAATATCAGTGAAATAAACGGTTGAGTGTAGGTGGACATTTTAATTAAGCTGGGCTCCCTTATTCTTATGCACAGCTACCTTGACCCAGATTTGCTTATCCAAGCTTTATCTTTGGGGAAAAAACAAAACAAAACAGGGCATGTCCATTCATCTGTGTTAACAGAATGGCTAAGCAATGTCTTTTCTGAATCTGGATGAAGATTCAGGCTTCTTATGCCCTTAGGCTCTTATGATCTCCATTGTCTCAAAGAAGCTGTCCATGACCACCCTATATGAAGTATTTAATCCTTCCAACCCATGTGTGTTTTCTTTAGATATTTTAAGCTATTCAAAATCATGTCATTTGATTGTGTATTTACTTGTTTGATACCGGGCCTCACTTCCAATTATAAACTCTGTGACAGCAGCACCTGTAACTGATGTCACTGGTGTGTCCATCGTGGTATTCCCAGCACCAAGAACAGGGCCTAGCAGGCATCCATCCCTCTTCCTTTCCATCTGCTTTACCTCGTACATCCCTCTGCTTAGTATGCAATGCTCAAGTCAATTATCCGCTTAGAGGGCTCTCTGCTTTACTAAAATATGAGTTACTTGATGTTTGGGGTCATGTCATCCCCTCTGCAGTCCCAGCCTCCTACACAAGGCCTTATTCTCAGATCCAAGTAAACATCAATAAATGCTTGTCAAATAAAATAACACATTGTGTATGAAATATTGGCGCCCACTGTGTAGTCACAGAGATTCTCTAGGCTCTGCCATTCAACCAAGAAGGGGGTCCTTCTGCACCCCTTAAACTCTTCCTACTACCTGAGTCCACCTGAGAATACACAGCTATAGTTCCTAAAAGCTTGATCTATATCCTTTTGTTTGATATTGATAAACTGTTGACACCTTGTTTCATTGGACATCTAAAAATAAATTGTGCCCAGTGCACCCACCATAAATTACTACCTTGGAATCATTTGTACAATGTCAAAACTCTGCACGAGGTTGTGGCAATATCCACTAGAGAGAGAAAAAATATAGTTGAAAAGAGCCGAAGCTACTGTATTTGCAAATCTCTTGTAGGAGAGACCAGACAAGCAAGAAGAGGAGGTTTGTTTTCACCTTAGTTAATAACAATAAAAGCCTTTGCTTCTAGGGAGTAACTATGAATTGTTATTTTTAAAGAGTAGAGGTACCCGGAAGATACTAAGGTGACAATCTGAGCATATATTCTATGTGAGGCTTGGCAACAGTTTTATGGTGTTCCGTTATTTATTGTACAAAAACCCTGGTAATTAAATATCATTGGCTCTCTTTTACATTGAGAAAGGTAACTCAGATAGGGTATACAACTCATCCAAAGTCATACAGAGAATAATGGATAAAATCAAGTTTTGAACTTGGACTTCTTGGCTCTAAGTACAACATCTGTTGCTTTAAACGCCTTTGATGAATGTGTCAGTATAGACTAGACAGGCAAATGGATCCCAGACTAGGTGTCAACATGACCAAGAGCTTCATGATATATATTTATAGAGGTAGGTGGAGATCGGCTCAGGAAGGCCAAAGGTCCAGGCCAAGCATATGACATCTACTAGGTAGTAGTACATCAACAAATTGCACAAAAAAACAAAAAAAGTCCAGTGACCAGAATGTATATAACACAGCACAGAGATAAGCTAAGCTAGGCCTTGTCCTCATTAAACAACTGGGGTCCTAAGAGGTTGAGTGAATTGCCCAAGGTCATACAATTAGCCCTGTTTTCCCGAAAATAAGACCTAGCCGACCTTCAGCTCTAAAGTGTCTTTTGGAGCAAAAATTAATATAAGACCCAGTTTTATATTATATAAGACCCCTTATATTTAGTAAAATAAGACCATGTCTTATATTAATTTTTGCTCCAAAAGATGCATTAGAGTTGATTGTCCGGCTAGGTCTTATTTTGCAGGGAAACACGGTGATACATAGTAGGCCTGAGTTCCAGTTTGTAATAGACATTTTAGAATTATCCCTTAAGCACTAGTCATTTATACCAAGAGGTAATGCTTAGCTGAGAACCCAGTCCCTCGTCTCAGTTCCTCGGGTTGATAACTGGGCTTGTCAGTTGGTTACACTTTTTCCTCTGACATTTCTTTCCCTCTTTCCCTTATCACTGCCATCTCTTGATTGACAACCCCTAAAAGACTGTGGAACCGTCTCCCATGAATTTGCTAGCGCAATCTACTGCCTGCCTGATATATGTGTCTGTTCAAAGTGTGCCA
This sequence comes from Rhinolophus sinicus, assembly GCF_036562045.2. Taxonomy (NCBI): domain Eukaryota; kingdom Metazoa; phylum Chordata; class Mammalia; order Chiroptera; family Rhinolophidae; genus Rhinolophus; species Rhinolophus sinicus. Next base: position 37,645,018 of record NC_133760.1, on the reverse strand, counting down.
CAAATGTTTGGTTAAAGATAATGACCCAGTCTGAAAATGACTGTGATAAAAATGTCATGTAATTTTCCAGGGTGACTTTGAAGTAAGGATTACCATGTAAATGTGGGGGATTGAGAAAGCCAGCTATTATTTTCTTCCTCAATGAGCACTAAATTAGTAACTTCCTCAGCACCAATGTAATGGGCATTCTCCCTGTTGCAAATGTCTTTCCTCCTCTACTTCTGGCTGTGTCGAAGCAATACCCAAGACTCCTAGAGGAGTAATTCCCAGGATCATGTATTTTTTTTCACAACTCACTGCTTCAAATAGTTGAAAGGACACAGGGTTTGAAGTCAAGCAGAACTGTATTGGAATATGAGTTCTATATGAATTTACCAGAACTGCTTGAGTCCCCATTTTCTGTCCTGTAAAATCAGATTCTTTTTTTTTTTTTTGGTAGGATTAAATGAAACCGAATTTGTAAAATGCCTGGCATATAAAATAAAGCTCCTGAATTGTTAGCTTGAATTGGTATCCTATTTGTTAAAAATACAGTTTCTGGGGCTTTGCCCAGTGAGATTCTGATTTAATATGTCTTGATTGGAGCCTAGGGATCTACATTTCTTTTTTTTTTTTTTTTAAGATCCAGCATTCTTTCTTACTAATATTTTGCACAATTTAAGATACAGCCCTGGGACCTCCATTTCCAACAGACATTCTAGGTAATTCGAACAGACTAAGCCAAGCCGTACTTTGGGAAACACTGGCACTGAATGATACAATAATTATAACAACATTATTACCATTTATTGTGTGTTATGTGCCAGGCACTGTACACTCATCGACTCTTAACATAAAACAGGACATGATACTCAACAGAGGCTAGTGTTTTCCATTCCCCTTCTTTTTTTTCTCACTCAGCGTTTATGTTTATTAATCCTAGTGGAGTTTCAGTTGCAGAAAGCAGCGTTGACTGGTCTGAAGTCAATTTAACATCTGGATGGATCTCTCATCCTAGGCAGGGACTTCCAAGAGCGATTTTCTTCCCAGGCTGTCCCTGGTCTTTGGAAATCACCCTGTCCACATGAACCGCTAAGACTCTCCTTCCTCAAGTACCTCTCGTGGACTTGCCACACTTCTGTTGGAATAGCCCTAACCACCAAGTACCCACTGTGCGGGAAAAATGGTGCCATTTTCTCCACGCCAGATTTGTGAATGACACAAAAGAACCTCAGTATGCCTCTGCCTGTATCGGGTTATATCACGTGCGTGTTTCTGTTTTTTCCCTGACTTTTCTGTGGCATTGCAGCCTTTGAGATGGTATATTTTCTTCTTTCCACAACTCGTGTTCTCTATCCTTGTTAAAGATGAGAAATTTGAGGGTCAGGGCCTTACTAGTGAACTAGACCTCGTCATGTTCATGAAATTGTATATATTAAAAAATCAGTAAAATGCCCATTAATGTTATTATACCATTATGAAGATTACTGTAATTTCTCCCACCTTCTCATTGTATGAATAGGCAATGACCACATCAAGAGTTCTCACAGACCACGTACTGGGTATGAAAATTTACCTTTCTTTCTTGATGTCTAATTCTCAATAAGGAATACATATGGTTTGCTGGAGACAGGAACAGTGAGCGTGCTCTCTGAAGGTCAAAACTTCTGACTAGTGACTCAGTCTAATTAGGTTAAGCTTAAGGTGATAATGTGTGGATTGTCAGCAGCTAGAACATTCATTCTTATTTTTTTCTCTAAACCAGTGTCCTTTGTGACAGTCAATTAACATGCTGCAGAAAAGAGTTTTCAGATAACTCGAGGTTGAAGCGAAAGGTTTTCCTTGCACTGAGAGAGCAGGAAGAGAGGGTGAGTACCTGACTTCCCTTTCAAAGTCAGTGATCCATGCAGCACTTCTGATTGGAAAGATGCGAACCTCTCCAATCCTTCATGTATAAATGGAGATGCTGAGGAAATTAGCCAGAGTCTGGCTGAGAAGCCCTGAGGAATAGAGGAAGCCTAACTGCCTTCCACTGTACCCTGCTATGTCTGGAATATTATGATTTTCAGTTTTCTTACTTAAACTCCTATATAAAGGAATCAATAAGGTATAATAATGTCTAAGGTAAAGGCTGAGTCAGAAAGAAAAACTTCAAAATGAAACCATTCTTGTATTATGTAATATTTTATTTGAAATATGCACTGGCAGGCTTAAACTCAGGAAGCTTTATTAGAAACTTGTCAGATGGGATTGAGAACTTACCTTATATTAACAACTATTGGTCACCTACATTCCTTTTTCTGTAATCTTTAACAAAATGTTCGCAGAAAGAGACAAAAACGTAGTAAGACTCCATATAGAAATCAATAGATAGCTCTCCTAAAATACATGAGAAGTAGAAGATCTTGAACTAGGTAGGAGAACTGAAGAAGCATCCTTGGATGAGGAGGCTTGATATCGTCCCCAGATCTGGTTTTCTGAGAAATCTCTACATATCTCTGGACTTTGGTCCCTTCATCCTTATAATGAGGGTGAAAACTAAAAGAACTGTAAGTCCCTTGAATGCAAATAATGGTATAATTCCAAAAGTTGGCAAATTAATGAATGTTTAGTATCTAATATGGTATTGTGGTGAGCCCAACTGAAGGCACTGTCAATACTCTCCTGGAATTTAGGGTCTCCATGGGAAACCAGCAATAAATTACAATATAATTATAAATGGGAAAACTACTAAAAAGGAAAAACAAAATAGTTCTGTGGGAGTATATGATAAAGTGACCTGGGCTGGGCTGCAGGACACGGAGGAATTGGCACCTCTGGGAACCTAGGGGAAGCTCAGAAGATACCTGGGAAGGGAGTGCGGGCAGCAGTACACGTCGGGCAGAGGGAGGGCACATGCAAAGGCTCAGTGGTGGGCAGGAGCACAATACAGCTGGTCATTGAAAAAAGACCAGAGTGGATGAACCATAAAGAAAAACACAAGGAGATTACAGGGAACTAGTCCAAGGGCCCATCAGCAGGGTTTCGGTGTATATTGGAAAGCACTGGGAAGGCGTTGAAGGATTGCAAACTTTGCCGCCTCGTCATGCTCACATTTGCCTATTGTTTGTCTTTAGCTGCTGTTTGGGGAACCCATTGGAATAGGACGAGGGTGGGTGCAAAGAAGCCAGTTAGGAGCTTACCATGGTCACCTTGTAAATGGTGACAGTGGTTTTAAGGAGAGTGAAAACAGATTGCATGGAGGGGAGACAGAGATACTAGGTGAAATCATAGAGGAAGAGGGGATGCAGGATATCAGGTTGTCTGCCATTAAAACCCCCCAGAAATTTCGGAAGAAACTGAGGCAAACTGTTCAATGCTATTCCTTCTTCAATATCAAATTGAATAAAGAAGAAATAATCATTTATTTCTAAGCCTTTTTAGGTACTTTAAGTATGTCTTCTATCTTAATTTCCATGAGTAGGTGTTTTGTACACATGTAACAAATGAGAAAAAGGAGGTTATTTTCACAAAAAGATATAAAAAAATCTTTCTGCATTGGTGACAGAACCATAGTTAAACGTCAGAATTTAATTATTTGCCTGATCTTATATACGTGCTTTGTTTTCTCTGTGACTTAGTTTCTTTATTGGAGAAGAAGTGAAAGAAGCTAAATAACATATAAGCTTTTTCTATCTCTGAGATTATGTTATTTCTTAAGCATTTTTGCCAATTTTCCTTCAAAATCCTGTAGTTGGCCTCTGATTGTTGATCTCATATCATCACATGTTAGAGTAATTGACTATGTGTTTGCAACCGTCTCTTGAGCATTTTGTAGAGTGATTGATAGGCTCTCATCTCTCCAGTGACTGAGTGCTGGCGAGAGACTCTGATAGTCCTTAGAGCTAGAGGAAACCAAAACTGTTAAAGCATGTGGTCCTCATCTTTCTTGACCATAGGTCTCATTTTCTGGGTCACGCCTGGATCTGCCTTTCAATCGGAAGCACACACACTTATCCATTAATCAGCTATCACAGGAGAGTGAGGGCAGAGCTCAGACTATCACTCTCTTTCTCGTTAGCAGACGTTATACTCTACCCTTCGGGTTTATTTTTATCATGATTCTTTTGGTAAAGGAACATCAACACCTAATTTCTCTGTTAATATTGATGTGTCCACGTTCTTGAAACCAATTACTTCAGACAGTTAAAGTATTTAACCAATGCATAGAAAACCTCAAGGAAGTTAACATCAGGATCTGTGAAAATGTTTATGTGATGCATGGTGGAAGGCGTCTTGATCATTCGACAGCTGTAAGGACAGAGGTGTTTCGTAAATCATTGCTACTCTTTGAGGAAACCGATTCAAGAAAATGTCATTTGAGTTTGTATTCAGTGAAGGGTGCAAAAACTCAAATAGTACTGTTTCCCTTTTCAAGATAAGGATCAGAGAATGGGTCGTTCTTGTCGTGTAGGCATCAGCTCCAACCCGACTGTTCTGAAAGTACTCAATTACTAAACGCCTCCAATTTCACTTAGCAAATGTATCTGGAATCCATACCAGCTCTTCATCTCTACTACCACTCCCCCCATCCAGCCTACCATTAATTTTCACCCAGCTGTGGCAATAGCCTTATAACTAACTTATTATCTCCAGTCTTGGCCCACACCCAGCATTCTCTACAGAAAGGCAAACGACTTCTGTCATGTCTTCTCCCCTGGCCTTGAGTCCTTCAGTAGCTGTTCATTTCAGTGGGGACTCTGGGTCTTGTCTCTGGTGCACAGTGGCCCCTAGGAACTGCCCTGCCGTCTATTCCATCCTCACCCTGTTGCTGCCAGCCCTGCATTTACTGACTAGCAGGGCATCGCGGCTCAAGACAAAAGCGAGGAGAGCATTTTGTGTGACCTCATCACTTAGGAATACAGCTAAACTAGAGAGATATGTCCCAAGCTGAGCAAACAGCTTGAATCCCCCAACAGCAAAGCATCTTCAGGAAACAAGAAGAGACTCTGTGGTGCTATAGAATAATGACAAAAACAACGTGGAGTAAATAAAGCCAGAGACATAACTAGAGGACAGATGATGAATCAGTTTAGAAGTTATAATAAGGAGTAGATGATAAGATAGTGTGTATCATTGAAACGATTTATGTGGATAAACATTGCATGCCTGTAGACCAAGTCCAAGAGCGTCCTGCCATTATCAGAAACCCCCTCTGTATGCCTGAGGTCAGAGCAAGGGATGTGGGTTGCATCAGACTCTCCGAACCCTAAGTCTCTGTGACAGAGACATGTCTGCAACCTGGATGCCACCCCTTACTCCTCTGGAACCCCACGCTTCATCTGTAGGCTCATCCTTTCCTTAGACATGGTGATGTCATTTATGCTATAACAGCACTCTTCAAGCCAATTTAGCAAAATTTCCTTTGAAAAATCTTTTAAAGCATCTATTTCGTGGGGCAGTGTGCCACAGTTTTCCCCTAAAAATGTCCCCTGAGATGTGTGATGTGGTCATTGTGAAGTGAGCCCCCCTTACATGCTCAACTTTCCTCCTCACACATAAATATGTCGCCCGGCCCTTCCCACCCAACAGGGATTCATCCCAATCTAATGACTGAGAGAGGGATGAGATGTAAACATTCCGATAGTTTAAAAAAAAATGCAGAATATAAAATCACTGTTGAAGAAAATAGTAGAATAGATATTATCCGGCAGCTCCTGATAGATCACTACGTGAGTGGCAGTGACAATAATTACAGTAGGATTGAGACAGAGGTCAGCGACGTCTTTTTTAAAACGATGGAATTGGAGCTGGGTCTGAAAATACAGGCAGGATTTGAATGGACAGAGAAGAGGGGGTATTCTTGGTAAGTGGGTCTGCATGCTCACCTACTTTAAGCAGATGATAAATTGCATCTAATATACAATGAGATTCACTCTCAGCCAAATTATGCAGCCAGCCATTCCAATAGGACTTCCCTAGCTGTCAGGGGTGTCGGGGGTTCCACAGACTGAACAAGTGAACAAGTGATGGGCAGATTAGAGGAGACAACAGTGAAAGGCCTGTTTTCTTGTTATACTCAAGAAAGGCATCAGGCTGGAAATCTTCAAGGGAAAGATGTCATTAGAATGGGGATAAGCTGTGTGTGAGGCCTCCTGACATGGTCTTCTCACTTCCCACATTCTCTTTGTGTTTAGCCAGTACTTATTGAGTGACTACTGTGGGCTAAATTTGGGCATCATTATTCTTTAGCTGCATCTGAACATGCCCTGCTAGATCTTAGACAGGTAACACTCAACTTAGACACGCTTTCTTTCATCACTTTTTCAGTGCACGTTTTATCCCACTTTAAGCGCAATGAGAATGACGAACAGCAATTGTCTTTGTAAATAGCCCTTGACTTGAATCCTAGCCCTCCCCCTTATTATCTACATTATTATCTACATTACCTCTATTAATTTCTTTATGACCTCTCTGAATTTCAGTTTCCTCATCTCTAAAAGAAATATTTAAAAAAGTAATCTCATGCATCCTATCAGCCATCTTGATGGGTAAGCGAGTTCTCCATCATGAGTGTACATAAAAATGCCTGGGAAACTTTTTATTAAGATTGAGGCTCATGCCCCATCTTCAGAGATTCTGACATAATTGAACTGGGTGGGTCCTGAGCATCAGCATTTTTTACGCTTTTCTCCAGGTGGTTGTAACTTGTCGCCAGAGAGAGAACCATCGAGATAAAGTACATAAAGTGGTGAGTGCAATGGTTAAACACAGAATCTCAGTAAATGCTAGCTAGCGCTCCTTACTTTTTTCTCCTTTTGATATGGTGACTAGAAAAAAATAATATTTGAAAGCTGTTTAATTCATAAAAGATTTGTGCATCTGGAATGTATAAACACTTTCAATTCAGTAAGACAAACAACCCAATTAAACATGGTTAAAATAAATAGATATGTAGATACAAAAAATGAAATACATGGATAGAAATGCACAGGCAATTAATAGACTGTTAATGCAATTAATAGTGAATAATTATCCATTACAGAAATACAAATTTGAACCACTATGCACTATCTGAAATAGCTAAAATTAAGAAGACTGACCATACCGACCATTGATGAGAATGTGGAACAACTGAAACTCTCATACACTGTTGGTTGGAATGTAAAATGGTCTAGCTACTTTAAAGAACATTTGGCATTTTCTCAAACTGTTAAACTTTCATCTACTGCTTTTTTAATCCTAGGTATTTACCCAAGAGAAACAAAAGTATCCATTCACACAAAGACTTAGTACTATACAAATGCTCAGAGCAGATCTATTTGTAATAGCCACAAATTTGAAGCAACGCAAATTTCCACCAATAGATGAATGGATACAAATATCGTGCTACATACCCACAAAGAAATTCCACTCAAAAATAAAAATATTGATACACACAACAATGTCAATGGATTTAAAAATAATAATGATAAGTGAAAGAAGACCAACAAAAAGTAATATATACTGTATGATTTCACTTATATGAAACTCTAAAAATGGAAGTTAATATAAAGTGACAGCACATCAATGGTTGTCTATGCAAAGGGTAGGGAAAGAAAGGGAGAGGAACAGATTACAATGAGGAATTTTGGGGGATGACAAATTTATTCATTATCCATTATGGTAATGGTTCCATGGATACATTCAAATATCAACACTGATCATTTGTACATATCAAAATGTAACGCAGATGGTATGTCAATAATACCTCAATAAACCTGCTCAAAAAATAAAAAGACAAAAAAAAAAAAAAATGCCTGTGGATGAAGTGCTGGGGTTGAAATACAGGGAAAAGACTCATCCACATAAGCTGCCTACCTGTTGCAATTATAATGGTTTTCAAAATCACTTTTTGTACTTACATTGCTCTTAACAAAACTATTATAAAATGAATAAGATGTATTTTATAGCAAGATGTTTTAGTTATCTATTACTGTCTAGAAAATTGTCCTAAAATTTACATGCTGAAAATAAAAAGACTTATTATCTCCGCTCAAAACCTGAGACTGGCATCGTACACCCTGGGAGTCCTGACGCACCAGGCAAGAAACCCAGCTATACTGAAGCAATAATGTTGCAGAGATCACAGGGAGATATGTTTTAGAGAGAGAAGGAAGTGCACAGGGAGTCCCAACTGTTCCAATTTCAGTCATTTGAGTCTTTCGGGACCAGCAGCGCATAAACAAGCGAGAACATCTTCTGATGATTCTAGCCCCACCCTTGGAACTGACCCAGCTAATATCTAATGGAACAGAGATGAGCTGTCTCTGCCAACTCTGGTACACGTTAGCGATTCATGAGCAAAATCAGTGCTGTTTCTGTTTTAAGCCACCACACCGCATGGTAAATTATACACAGCATTAGATTAACAGGAAGATATTTTGGTACATGGAAGTAGGATGACACCATAACAAAACCTAAAATATATGGTTTGGGAACTGGATGGTAAGTAGAAGCTGGAAGAAACTTAAGGAAGCAATTAGTGCATATATAAAGAGCCTAGAAATGGCTGTTAATGGAATTCTGACAATCCCCTAGAATGCCTAAGATGGGGCAGAGAGAATTCACTAGGTCAAGAGCTATATATGAGGTGCTGGGGCCAGTGTTCCTGGACTCCAGATCAGAGAAATGAATAGACCGTCGTTAAGAATGCAAATTTTATTCTAACTTCAGTGTGAAGCCACCAACCAGTTTGAACAATGACTGTAAAAAAGCTGTGGCATAATTTATACTCTAGAAGGATTACGCTGGCTTTTACGTGGAGAATAGGTCTAATTGCTTGAATTTGAAATAGACTGGTTAGGAGACTGGTGGTATTCCAGGTGGGCCATGCTGGAGCTCTGACTATGGTGTTATTGAAGGGAACACTGATTGGATGGATGCCCTCAGGATATGTTTTGCCGATAGAGACAGTCTGGACTTGATGATCAAATGAACATGTACCAGAGAAAAACACCCCCTTTTATCTGAGTGAGTCTTGAGAAGGTTACATGAAATAATGGGTGTGTAAGGGCTTTGTAAATATAAAGCTTTTTGGAAATTATCATGACGTTTCCTGACTATGAACATGTCAAAAACTCAAAGCAGCTTTGCCTGACTGTGCTTCCAACTTGGTCCTCCACAGCACAATGCGTCTTGTTCAATAGTCTTACTGCATCCACGGATGCCATATAATGCTTTGCCTGCTTTATGGTTGAATACTGACTATATCTAAATGGTATCTAGATTTCCTTTGAATACTCCAAACTGGTATTTGATCATTTCATTTTCCTACAGAAGATGAAACATTATGATTTTCAATAATCCATAAAGACAGACATTTGTTTCCTTTGTGAAACTGTTCCCTTCAATGATTATTCCTCACATTAATCATAGTAAAAGCAGTGCTTAAGGTAATCTCTTTCTTACTGCAGATAATAAATGTCCGCTGTTGACAGCCAAAGTGTGGAAAGGTGAAAGGCAGGGTGAGCTCTCTGTGTTTGTGAGATAAACAACTGTCAGCATCTCCCACGAGCGTCGTGATCCTGTGAGGCCAAAGTTGCCTCTTTAGATAACAATGACAATAAAACTAATTTTTTCTCTGCCTGATGATTCAAAAAATTGCACTGGGGATATCTACCCTATAATTTCTGTCCAGAACTCTAAATTTATTAAATGCCTGTACATTCATAGTTCATCTCGCTACACTGAAGAAATTAGCATCTGGAATTGCATTTCCAGCTACTCTCCTTAAAATCATTGCTGACGTATTGGCCCACTGAAGTCACACAGTTCTTTCCTAACCAGAAATTACCAAGATCCTAACCAAATGTGAGTTTAATCTAGAGTGCAAAAGGTATAAAATGCATTTGAGTAAGAAAAAATAAGTGTTTTCAAGTACCATTCCTGAGGGCACACTTTAATGGTTATATAGCAATGCATTCCACTTGGTATTGCTTGCAAGCAATGAGGAGAAGGGGACTAACATTTATTTAATGCTCATTAGGCCATTGCACTTTATGAATGGTTTCCATAGATTGCCTCATTTCATTCTGATAAAAGCTAAGCAAGTTAGCTGTCGTTATAAAGCTTTCTATGAGATATTTTTTACATGCGATTTGGAAGCAGGACACGTGGCTCTCGTCGGTCATGAATGTTTTGGAGGTTTTTACAAATGTTGCCATTATTAAAGATAGGTGTGTCTTATTCTCAGCTCCTGCTTTCTCTATTATGTCAAGCTAGACGATGCGTAAAGATTTCAATGGGTTTTTAGGTTTATTTTTTTTAAAAGGAATTTTAACAGTTTTAAAAATAATGTTTTGTTCACAGTGCCACACATGTACCACAAAATGTCTAAACTCCATGAACATATGTCCCATCTCCTGCTCTAGAATATGCCTGCCTAGAAAACTCTCACACATTCAAGACCCAGATCTCATGACCCAGACCAAACATGTTTCTTTCTTGGCTGACTTCCCTAACCCCTGCAGAAAGAGCTTACAGTCGACCCGCCACACACACCCTCACCACACACATGCACCCCACCTGTAACATACTGCAGTAAATTAAATAATTGTATGACAACCTATTTGTGTCTCCAATCTTACTGGGAGATCTTCAGGGAAGGAACCATGCATTATCCAACTTTGAATCTTCATGCCTAGTAAAAAGTCTAGCACATAGTTGTTATTAAAATAATCTAAAATAGTCTTTGCTTACTTGATCAATCAATAAGCACATACTAAATTTGAAATATTATAGTGCCTCATATATCTGATATAGCTTTATTTATGTATAAAGATCTTTAGCTGGGTAAGGAAGACAACACAAGTGCAATCAAAGAGAAAATGTTTATTTTGTAGGCAAGGAATATGGCCCTGTTCATTTTGTAGGCAAGAAAGTGCTCATTTTGTAGGCAAGGAATATGGACATTTTAGATGTTTTCTAACATGCAGAGGGTGCCAAAAAAATGTATGCACATTTTAAGGAAGGAAAAAAATAACTATTAAAATTGTAATACTCAATATATACTGATAACAAAAGATGAATACAAGTCATGTGGATACATTTTTTTGGTACCCCTGGTATGTGAAAGTCAAAATCTGTGCCCTAAACAATAACATAAATGCATTTTGATGAATATATAAATGAATGGATGGATGGATGAATGAATGAATTGATAAAATTCTTATACAGAGTGAGACATATGTAAGCTTAGTTCTAATCACTACAGATACCAGACATTACACAAGAGACACATCACTTTTTTCTTTGGAAAAAATGGAATAAATATACAAAAGTCATGATAGATTAAATACTATGAAACACACTCATTACTATTTGTAGCAAGGAGATGCCATGTTTCTTTTCTGACATATGGAGTATTAAAACAATATCTTTCCTAAACTGAAAATTCTTTTAGGAAATGTGAACAGTTAAATACTCCTATCACATTGAGTTTCAAGGGAGGTTGAGAGGAATTCAATAAAAATGGCTAATCTTTCATTCACCAATGTTAACACTAATAATGATCACTCCATATTATACATATCTTAATCGGTGCTTTAATGCACAATTTCTGATCTTTAAATAAGATAACTAGCATAAGTCATGTATTGTAGCATATGTGGATGAAAAAATCTTTTTCAGAGACATGAAGTGACTTGCTTGGGGCTATGCTACTTATAAGAGATAGAAGTCTCTGTAGCTATAACAATAAAGACCATGCAGAGAGATACACAAGGGAGCCAAGGGAAGAGAAAAGGAGGAGATTATGGGTGTGTTCAAGATCAGGAACTACTTCCTAGCAGACTGATGTTCCCCATGGGATCAATCCCACAGGATCAGAAGTAATTCACCAGGAAAAAAAAGAATGAGAAGGAATTCCAGGCAGAGGAACTACCCTGTGCAAAGTCACTGGTGCATAGGAACAATGGTGAGCTAAGAACCTTCGTGAGTTCTGTTACCCTGGAGACAGAGTGGGCAGATAAATGATGGTGGATGATGCCAGAGAGGCAGGGGCAGTTCTCAGAGGGTCTTATATGCCATGCTAGACTTTCTCACATTTTACTTTGTCACCTGTGAGCATCAGTAAAAGGTTTTGAGCAAATTATATTGGTGTTTTAGAAAGGCTATTCTGGTAACATGGGTAAGTGAGGGAGGGGTGGTGAAATTAGGTGGTAAGGGGGTCACTTAGAAGGGTATTGGAAGGCCAAGTGAAAAAAATTGACAGGAGAAAATCATCAACACTGAACCTTGGCAGTACTTGTAGGTAACGGAAGGACAAATGGGAACTAGCTTTAGGAGGGAAATTTCACATGAGTTAATAAACTTTTATATGGTTGAAAACAGGAAGGAGACATTTAGGAAGTACCCTGAGTTTCCACATGGGTAATAGCAGAAACCTTCACTATGTATCAGGTGAAAAGTTAAAATGTGCTAGCATTCAGATTATGTTTACAAGTGCCCATGCATCCTTTAATTTAAACATGTGTAAGATATTTTAACCATTTTATCAATGGTTAGCAGATATCTGTGACTACAGAAAAGAAGAAATTGGAAAACTTTCTAGCTCTTCTCAAGGTTTTTATTCTGCACTTTAAACACGAAAGGCCTTTAAATTGTACTTTTTGAAGTGAATTTTTGTGTTCCACCTTTCTGAAGTGATAGTCTGAATTATGCGCACGAGAGATACTTCCTTTCTTTCAAGATTGTTCGGGTTTTTTTTTTTTTTGCCATCAATGTCTTATCCACTGGCTATCTTTATCTTTTTTTTCTCCACCATGATTTAGTCCAACTAACCTTTTAAAACAACCCCCTTTCTGTCAATTCCAAAAAATGTATTCAATTGCAGGTATTAAATAAATATTTCTCAACATAAATGAGAGGTGTTAGACAGTGCATCAGTTTCCTTTGAAGAATTTTCGGTGGGAGGAAGGAGATGGGATAAGAAAAAGGTTGTGACCTCTACAATCTCCTGATGTAGCTACCAGCAAGAGTTTATACCAGGAGACTTATCAATAACTCTTTAACTTTACCTATTGTTTTCCATTATGTATCCACCAATAATCAATGGCTGGGAAATGACACATTTGGGCACAGTTGTTTCCTTTGCTTCTTTTATTTTTAAAATGACTTTATGGTGAGCACACCTGGCTACTTGTTCAGAGTTTTCAGTGGTGGCTGCTTTAGGTTAAGCTGTCTGACCATGTCTGTACAATCAACAGTTTGCTTGCAGGAGGACACACGTAGTAGTTAATTTAAGTTCTAGGAACTTGATGGATAGACATATGGGAGATAGTGTTCAACTGTCGCACTTTATGAAACAGCCAGGGATATTAATTGAAAATCTAACACATTACTTTATTTTGTGTAAAATATACAAATGCTCTTTACAACTTTGACATTTTAGTAATCACTTAGAAAAAAAAATCCTGAGCAAATCATACGGGAAGATAGTCATCTTCCATCCTTAACAAATCTGACTGCTTTGGAAATAATCAACTCATAAATATTTAGCTAATATACACCCAGAGCAATGGATTGTGCAAAATTAAATGCCTCATTGAAACAATTAATTTCAAATGCTATGATTTATTAAGCATACTTTACTGGAAATTTAATAGAAATATGGACTCAAAGTGATTTGAGCAGAGGATGTTGGCTCTGCCTTTGATTTCTGGCCAACATATATTTTTACCCTGCAGGTAAAGCTCAAAAAAAGAGCAAACTTCCAGTAAAGCTCTCTAATTGAATGTGTGGGTCAGAGTTTGATGAGAGGAGGCAATGGCCACAGGTTGTAAAATAGACTAAATAAATAAACAAAAATGAAGTAATCCTTCCGCATTTCACATACCTCCTGCAGTTAAGCCCTCAGAGAGGGAAATGCCACTTTGGTAAAAGCTTGTTGTCATCATCGGTCCGTTTCAACAAAATATAGCTTATGCTCCTAGAGCATCAATAAGCAAATATATCCCCCAGGCATCTGTGAAACATTCAGTCCTGCAATTTCCCGTAAGAAGATTTGTGCCTGGCCTCCAAGCAAGTGGGTCACACAGCATTGGAGGCCTCGTGAGTGGTAATGAAGACCCTGTTGGAAAGCTGGAAGGGTGAGGGTGGAGTGGGGACAAAAGAGCAGCAGGGGATGGAAAGGTGTCTACTCTGTTTCTTGGTTTGATCCATCTCATTTGGTGTAACAGAAAGGGCACTGAGGTGAGACTCTGAAGATGTGAGTTCTAGTCCTGATCTAGCGGCTGTTGATCTATCTCAGGAATGTCACTCTGTTAGACTCGGTTTTCTCACCTGCAAAATGAAATGAGGCAAATGGACCAGATAACTAAGATTTCTTCCAATTCAAGCACTGATTGACTCTGACTTTGAATTATAATTTTCTGTCTTCAGTTTTGCAAAAGTCATTCTTTTAAAAAGATTAGGCTTAAACACAGCTGATTTTCAATTTCTAAATGTTTATTAATGATTAGTGAAGAACTAGATGAGTCTTGCCTGTGGTATGTTTCTCTTTTGTGTTCTTAAGTCAAACATTTCTAAATCAAGCCAAGCTCTCTGACTGATTTTTATTATGATTTCTGAAACATATTTTTACAATAATTTCCCCAAAATATTTTAAATCACATTTTCAAAACTTAAGATTCTTTACTAGATCTAAATTTTGTTGATATTTAATATTTTTATTCTTCTATTAATATGCTGCATCTGGGATACAAACCTGTTTCTGGCTCTACAACCAGTATCCTAAGCACCGAACAAGAGGCATCTATCTTACCTGACACTGGCTGAGTGTCTTCTTGCCAGACATGGGGTGGATGGTCTAGGCTTTACTGTTTTCTGAGTGAATGACTGAATGTGAATAGATGTTTCTTTCCAGCGACCTCACTACTTTCTGAAAGTTAGTAAACATAACCGGAACACAGGTTCCTGTATGACTTAATGATGCTGTTTTTCAATTTACCTAAACAGAAAGTTGTACTGTTAGTTCCAAACTTTAAGCATATGGGCAAATAATGCTCTCTAATCTCCATTGCAAGGAGGGAGATGCACAAATATACACACGCAATCACACAGAAGTGGCTAAAGTGTGGGAAATGTGGGTTTGACCTCTTGCTTACTGGTTATATATACATGATTTTTTGTTATACAGTTTCATCTATTTCTATGAGTGAATATTTTGTATTATTCTTTTTGCTAAACAGGTAGGGAAACAGTGTGTTGTGTGTGTGTATGTGTGTGTGTGTGTGTGTGTGTGCGTGTGTTCAGTTTTGGGTGACACTTAATGCTTAATATAGGCTATTTCACCAATATCCACATGTAGAGTTTCTCCGAGTTTTCTTTTAGGAGAGCAAAACATACTTCATAGTATAAGCATGAGGCTAATGCCATTGTCACTAGTGATGTCATAACATTTTTCTGTTAGTTGGTTTTGAAGACACTCATTAAGCTTAAATCATCAGGTCTGAATTTTAATATGGTGAGCAGAAAAAGGTGTACCCTTGCTTCTTAGCCCTTTTCCCCCCATAAAACTCTTGAGATTAGGACTTTTGTACAATAAACTCTTATTTGAGAAGTGATTCCAAGGCGCAACAGTGGAGGAAAGGAATGCGCTGATGATGAAGGAAGAAAATCTAATCCAAAGATGTATTATTAAATTGGTCTACATGGCAACAAGGGCTCAGGTTTGAAAGGTAAGCTCTGAGGAGCTGAGCAGAATATGCCTCAAAATTATCAGCCTAGAGACAGAATACAGGCGTTTTACCTACTGGCTCCTACTCTCCCTTACTCAAAGATTCTCCAAGGTTTATTTCAATCCTTTGCACTTTCAGGTTGCTGCATGCTACTGGGCATAGCCAAAGCTGGAATTAAAAAGTTTACTGGGACAATGTGAGTCAGGTAGAAGAAGCATTCCACGTCTTGTCCATATTAAATAACCTAAAGTTCATGCTCACTATGCTTTAATTTTTTGTGCCAGAAACGATGTTATGCGTTTTATTGATGTTCTGAGGACTGAAACATTATTATTCCCATTTAACAGATCATGATCCAAGGCAAAAAGAGAAAGATGAGGAGGTGGAAGAAAAGGAGAAGTTAGATAACTAGTCATAAAAGTAAGCTGTGGAGTCAAGATTAAAACTCAGGGTCCAGAACTCACCTGCTTGAACACAACACTACACAACACTACGTCATAGTGTGGTTTATGAGAGGTGAGATATCATAAGGGAAGAGACTATCACTGTCAGTCAGAAGTGTCCGTGTGTTACATCATAGATAAGGCATAAGCCACTGAGCTATTAGGTTGGTGCAAAAGTAATTGCGGTTTAAAAGGTTAAAAATAATTGCAAAAACCATAATTACTTTAGCACCAACCTAATAGAAAGTGGATTCAAGTCACGACTCTAGCACTTACCTGTTATTTAAACTCTCTTAATCTGGGAGTCTTCCTTCATGTTATATTCCTTCAGAAGCCTTTTTCTGCACTCAAATTATTGACTCAATAAACATTGTCTTTATATCTATTGTGTGTAATGCATTAAGTTAGAACATACCGTGTTTCCCTGAAAATAAAACCTAGCTGGACAATCAGCCCTAATGTGTCTTTTGGAGCAAAAATTCATATAAGACCTGGTCTTATTTTACTATAACATAAGACTGGGTTTTATATAATATATAATATATAATATAATATAATATAATATAATATAATATAATATAATATAATATAATATAATGTAATACTGGGTCTCATATTAATTTTTGCTCCAAAAGACGCATTAGAGCTGACTGTCTGGCTAGGTCTTATTTTTGGGGAAATGTGGTAGTGTTCCACCTCAGAACTCTTGACATGTAGGGCCAGATGATTGTGTGGGTAGGGCTGCCTTGTGTACCGTAAGATGTTCAGCAACATCCCTGGTCTCTACCATGTACATGCCGGTAGAACACCATCTTCATTTGTGACAACCCAGAATATCTCTAGACATTGCCGTATGTCCCTAGAGGGTAAATACTAGCCTCCCAGCCCCAGGAAGAACTGCTAAGTGGTACTCAAGACACAACTATGACATAAATGTCTCCTGAAGCTTGTTCTCAAGAAAATTAATACAGTTTTGCAATGTAGTCTCCAACCAGAATTTTGGATGAACGTTTATCTCACAATATAGTAAAAATTAAACGGCTCACCAGAGGTTCCTTAGCACTAAATATTGATCAGCAAAGAAAATGAATTTCGTTTGATGCATTCAGATCCTGGTTATTTTATTATTTAGATTCCCCACCCAAAGCTGCATGATCTGGAGTCTGTCATTTCACTTTCATTATTAAACAAGTTGGGAAAATAATAACATTTTCTCATTTAACCATCATAACAAAACCCTGTCAAGTAAAACACCTAACTCTGTGATTAACACACTGCTCAATAAATGATGAGTATTGTCGATAACAATTACTGTGCTTCTTAAGAGAACGAAATATAATTTTGAAAGCAATGTCTTTTACGTAAGGATTTTAGATACCTTCTCGTCCTCTAGAAATTTTGTGGGGTGCTTGCAGTCTGTCTTTATTCCAGAATAAACTCAAGCAAAGTCAATTTGATTCGATACACCAAGTAATCATTAGTTACTTTCTGTTATGAAGATTAAATGAGCTTGTGTCAGGCATGTGCTAAAGCTGTATATACATGAAGTAACTCTCCACAAATGCCAAAGGTGTTTCGCCTGTTTCTTCTCTCCTTCCCCTTCCTTCCCTTTCCAACACAGGGTGGGATACTTTGCGAGGTATTTTAGGACATCCACAGCTGAATAATACCTGGGCTTTTATGGAAAGGAGTCCGTAGTATGGTAAAGGGATACTTCTCAAGTTCAAATTTACACGAGTCAACTAGGATCGTAATAAAATGCAGATTCTGGTTTTGTGGGTCTGAGGTAGGGTCTGAGATTACATTTCTGTCAAGTTCTAAGTGATGCCAGTGATGCTGGTCTGAGGATAACCCTTGAGTCATTCCGTAGTAGAGGACAGTAGTCATGCTCTGAGGAAGAAAATTATCTATCAGTCCTTCTAGCTGGAAAGATGGATCATGGCTTTGTAATCTAATCTTCCTGTGGCCGCAGACCAAATTCAGTTAATGCCTGGCACATGGTAGGACCTCCGTACCTATTCAATGAATAATAAGATGAGTGAAGATTAGTAGATGTTTGATTATTTATTTATTTATGCATTTATTTATGTATTTATTTATTTATTTATGAAATCATGGCAAAGGAGTCCCAGGATGTGTCCGATGAGGACCCTCCGACACGGGTGTCTAGAACAGTGGTTCTCAAAGCCTGATACACTAGAGCAGCAGCCTCTGTGCCTTCTGGAGACTTGTTAGAAATGCGCCTCCTTAGGTCCCAGCCAAACCTCCTGAAGTGGACCCTTGGGGGAGGGGCCCCAGTAGTTGGTGTGGTAACACATCTCCCTGGTGATTCTGAAGCATGTTAACCGTGAGGCTTGAAAATGCAGGTATTAGTTCAGGTTATCCGGAGTTTAGCGTATATGAAAAGAACAAAAAAGCCTAAATGGAATTATAACGTCAAGGACATAACTGGTATCTCAAGCATCCCATTCATTCTAATCATAGGGCTGACATGACACGAGATTCCAGATTTGTTTTCTCCCCTCCCTTCATTCTCAGTACAGGAAACAATTTATGTCTCCCGCTGAGGTACAGTCTTGCTTCGTCATAGATTTACTGGGATAGAAATACCTCATGAGGACCAGGGAATTGAGACCAAGGAGAGCAGGACCTCAGCTGAGCAGAGGCAAGGAGAGGCTCAGCAGAAATACTGTAATCAGGCATGATTTACAGATGAGAGGACGGCTGAAGGAACCAAACCAAGGGATGGATCTTGGGAATACAAACGTTATTAGCCCAAAGCCGGAAAGATGGAAGAGAAATAATAGAAGGGCTGAAGATAATTGTCAATCTAAAAGGAAAAGATACAGTGGCTTAGGAGAGGAGGAGTCTTCCTGACCTGAAAGGGACATTAAGTTGAAGATTAACACTAAGCACTGTCATTCCATACTCAAATGCCAGGAATCCTCTCTGTGTCAAACCTGTCAGCAGGAACACAAAGAGTCCTTCATTAATAGACAATAAAGCACTTGTTACCCTCTTATTGTTAAGTATAAATGGAGACTCTTGTTGTTCAATTCTGAGTAACTTCTTTAATAAAAGCTACGGAGAGTCTTAATATTTAAATTACTCAAATTCATACATATGAAATGTTTCCCAAATTAGCAGATGGCTGAAATGAATATTTTCTAAAGAGCTTGGGAGGGAAGAGGGGGGGCAAGGTATAGCAGTAGTGAAGTAGAAAGAGACCCATATTAAATAATATAAAGAGTGGTAACCCCAGTTTTGCCATGGTCCCTGACTATTGGTGAGTTGCTCTTCCTGTCTTGAAGCTTCTGCGTCCTTTCATTACAATGCAGGTCCTTATTTTTCTACCAAGCCTTAATGTTAAATACGACACTTCAGAGAATTATTTTAAGATTGCAAAGGCCCAGGCATAGTTTTATTGGGAAAATTAACCTGAAACCAATCTTACCCTTTTCCCTCTCCTAGCTGTTCGGTTCTCTGATCTTCTGAATTTTTGCTAAAAATTCATAACTTAGCTATATAGATTTACACAGTTATAAATTATTATCATTTCTTTTGAAGTTATTCCCCTTGAAATATCTAACTATTTTTCTTCGAAAAATTTAGGCTATCACAATCATCAGTATCATCAAGTAAAATGTAAAATCTCTATCATTCTGGGAGAAATGTATGATTTATTGATGAAACTGCAGGCTCTACATAATTTTTTCATGTTTATTTATGTGTCCTATGCCTTTATTATTTATTGATAAGTAAATAAAAGGACAAGTTTTGTTATCTTTGTTATGTACTATTTGCCTTGAAAGAAGACACTGAGCCTTTTGTTTCCTCATTTACAGCATAACCAAAGTGTTTATCATAAGAAGAGCTAATATTTATGAGTGCCTATGTGTGCACTTATTTACATTTATTTAAATGCAGTATTTTCCCAGACTCATCAGATGGTGAGAGAGTTACTTTCCAAATCTTCTGGATGAGTAAGCCATCCAGATGCTTTTCCTGGAGTGTTTTTTCTCTTCCCCATAGCACTCTGCTTCCACTTCTCATGGGTGTTGAGCTATTAAAGCACTCGCTGAGCAGTCTAAGTCCAGAGTCTTTATTCTTAACCACTACGCTATGGTCTGCATGGAATTAATCTTATCAAAACTCTTGCTTGTCAATTTGTTCATTGCTTCCTTTCTATAATGTGATACGTATTTTCTCCAGCATTCGGCATGTGTAATTCCTAGTATTCAGTGGGGACTCAGTAAATGAATATTGAATAAATGTATTAAATACTTATAAGACAGTCTCTAGGTTTAAGGAGAGTGACAAATTAGGAAACAGAAAATGTGTGATCATTTCTGTGATAGAGAGAAGTGCTTTAGGAACACATTGAAGGGAAAATTGATCATGCGAGGAATGACGAACACCCCATTCTTCTCACAATCAATACCCTGGGAGTCATGACCTCAGACAAATAAAATAGATGTGGCATTAAATAATTCAAAGTCAACACAAACATATGGTCCTTCACTCAATTAGCATCCATTAGAATATATCTGAGCTTTGACTGATGGGTTAGAGTTAGCCAGTAAAGAGAGGGGAAGGTCCAAGCAGACACATGGATGCATTCATGCGTTGGAAATTTCATCTAACAGCCTGGTTTGGTGAATGATGCAGAAAAAAAGTAAAAAAAAAAAAAAAAAAAAAAAGAGAGAGAGAGAGAGACAGAGAGAGAAAGAGAGAGAGATGGTAGGGAAAGCAGGAAGATGTTACCTGTCATTGGTAAAGAATTTAAACTGTATTCTAGAGATCAAATGTTCCAGGAGAGGAGTGACAAGCTCATAATTTGGATGTGTGAAAAATCACTCCAGGAGCTGTGTGCAGAATGGATGGAAGAGGCTAGGCTTGACATGGAGAGTATGAAGAGAAGGCTATTAAATCGGCTCAGGTGAGAGATGATGGAGTTTGGAATTAAGGCAGCGGCACCAGTAAGAATGGAAAGAAGGGATGTGAGTGAAAGGTAGAGGTATATATTTTTGTTTTTCATAAAAGTATCATCCCATGCCCAGAGGTAAGAATAGAGGAAAATGGTTGACCACGCTACAAGAAATGTCCCCCAAAGTGCTGATAATGCACAGTAGCCGATTCCTTGGCCTGTCGCCTAATTACATTTTACAGTCTCCCTTATTGCCTTATTAATTGTCCCTACTCTTTTTTAGCAGCATAAGGCAAAATGAATTTCAAAATCCAGATGTGTGGAAGAAGTATCACTAACCAGAGCTTCAGCAAGTATTAAACTCCTACTAAACATATTTAATTTAGAATTAATAAGGTTGTGGTATGGAAATTAAATCCCCCATGATTGCAGAGGAAGAGCACCTATCGAGGTATAAATATATGAAAGATAAATCTACTTGCAATGTAATTAATTCAAATCTGCAGAACCAATAAGTGTGTGACGATGTTCCTATTATTACATTACACTTGTGAGGAATGCTCTGGAATTTAATTAGCATTTACCCATACAACTAAAGAAAATGAGATATTAAGCCTGCTATCTAATTAACTAGCTATAGATTGCCTGTTAAATAAATATTAAATGTATAAACACTTGAGACCAGACTGAAAATGTGGCCCTAACTAGATATCCATTTTCTCATGAGTCTTTTTTTTTTTTCTTTCTTTTTGTAACAATTATAGTTAATTCCAAGAACAAAAACACACAGAGGCTTCCAGTGGGATCTGTATGCTGTGTTTACATGGTGTTTTGTTTTGTCTTGTTTTGTTTAGCTCAATTAGACCTGGCTCTCACCGCTCTCTCCAAAGTTAGGCTGCAATTTGAACTATGAGATCACATGCGTTCTCCAAGCACATTGTCACAACACTCTGATCAGCGATGTTAGGATGTCAATATCCCCATTTTACAGGTAATAGGCACTGAAATGTGGACATTTCATCATCAATATGATTTGTCCAACATCATGCAGCAAGGAAGCGGTACATGCTTTATCACTTCATCCCTGCTAAATACCCCCTGCCCATACAAAGCAGCCATAACGATCCTGGTCAGATGGCATGCCTCTCTCCAAACTCCCCAGTGACTTCCCATAAAGAGTATACGCTTTCATCTGTAAGGTTCCCCATGATGTGTCTGCTGTTAATGTTCCTTCTGAGCTCAGATCCATTACTTGACTGACCTCATCTCCTGCAACCGCGCCCCCCTGTCTCCTTGTTCACTCTACATCTGACCTTCCGTTTTTGCTGTCCCTACACCATTCTAGCCCCTCAGCATCCTGCACTACCTCACTCTTTCTGGTAGTTCACATCTCTGCACGAATGTCACCTTAGCTGTGAGGGCTTCCTTGATCACTTTTTATAAAAGCGCGGTCTCATTCCCACCGCTGCCTGTCATCCTCACTTGTTTATTTTTCTCCTACCATACGATGTACTATAAGCTTTACATATTTATTTGTTACTTATCCACCCCCCCCTCAACTCCAATAGAAAGTTCACAAGACCAGGGAGTCACGTTTGTTCATTACTGTGCCCCTGGCACATAAGCTGGTGGTGCCTGGCACATGGCAGGTGCTCACTGAATATTAGATGAACAAATAAACAAATGCTCTGTCAACAATAGCATTTATACCACACTAGACGGTTCGAATGCCACGCTACCTCTCAAAGGTTGAATCGTACAGGCCTGGTTTGTATTCATTATACCAAGTTGTCATTTAAATCCAATTTACCGACTGTTTACCATCCCTAGAATGCTATGCCTCCGGAGAGTATTTAGTTCACAGCTTAAAAATCACTTCTCAGCAAGACTTCTCTGGGCCACCCAACAGGAGAAACGACCTGTTTTCTTAGGTTGGAGTTCTAGGGCTTCTGACTCATTGCTTCATGCGCTTTCTCATTCTCTCTCTGTTGTCATCCTGTATTTCTGTGCCTCACATTACCTATAGAATAAGTGTTTGGCACTGATTTGGGAGGAAAGAAGCAAGAAAAGGAAAAAAAAAACAACACCCAAAATATATCAAGTCCTGATTGTGAATCAGACATCATAGCGTGTTGATATCATCTGAACCTCAGACCAATCCTGTGAGGCAGGTGTTACTGGTACCTCTTTACAGGTAAAGATATGTGATGCCAAGAGTTTAAATGGCTTGGCCAGAAGTGACAGCTAGATCCAAGAGGTGCACATTTGTCTGATGCCAGAACTTTGTTTCAAGGCCCCACCGCTTTCTCTCTAACTTCGTAAGTTATCTGATTTTTAGTCATAAAATGCTGCTCTCCAATATTCTTTTTCTCTTATACTATTAGGTTTTATTACACAAGATAGGCTGAATATAGAGAGGATTAAATCCTTGCTTTGAAACACACAGAATGGAATTTAAAAAAGGAACGGAATTGCACTTTGGCTCACTGTCCAAACCATCATTCTGGAAGAGAGAAGGAGTCCATAGATCAGAATTAGTAGAAAAAGTAGACCAGATATTGATTCATCTTTCCTAGGCCACCACGAACTGGCCCCAAACCTGGGTATCAGTGAAGTCTAGGTTCTTCTGACTCCTCCTGACCCCACATTTATGAATCCAGAGGGACATGGCAGAGTGGGGGCCTTGAGGACTGCCTCTTTCCTGCCAGCAAGAAAATTTCACCAGTGTTTTTCTTATCTGAAGATAGGATTAAAATAAAACTATAGCTCTTTAACAGGCATATGATTCCAATATGAAAACAAGCAAACACCTGTAATAAAATGGGAGAAAACCTCATCATGCTAGAGGCCATGACAGTATTGTCTAGAGTACATTCCACCACCTTCCAGCCGCCACTCCACACACACACACACACACACACACACACACACACACACACACACACTGATTCCTTGTGGTATGGAGATAAGGTCTTTTAGTCAAAGGAGGGATATAATACATACAACTAGTAGACTCAGAGAGCAAAGCTTCTTTCATTGCAGTTAAGTGCCTTGGCCATTTAATGTCATCCATTTGGGGACTACGGATGCCAGTTTCATTGACTTAGTCAACATATTTATGGTCTGTCTATGCTACACCAAAACTTTTGACAGTATCTTCATTTTGACCTGTATTTCGGTGCGGCCCCGTTCCTCAGTACGAATAAAGCACATACTATTTATTTTTTCGTTGTGGTGCTAAATGCTTGATGCTCATTATCTCATTTATTTGTTTTTATCCTCAGGATGTGCATAATGGTTAGTTATTATTATCACCATTTGGTAATGAATATACATCAGCCCAAATATATTAAACACCTTGCTTACGACTGAGCATCTAGTAACTGTTGGAAGGCTAGCTCAGGTCTGTGTGTACTTGCAATCACTGCCCTCCCCACATG
Organism: Rhinolophus sinicus; assembly: GCF_036562045.2. NCBI lineage: Eukaryota > Metazoa > Chordata > Mammalia > Chiroptera > Rhinolophidae > Rhinolophus > Rhinolophus sinicus. The sequence goes on along the minus strand of NC_133760.1, from coordinate 37,620,531 downwards.
GGACTTATCCTAATCCCATGATGCATAATTAATATTCTTTACAGCTGTTTTATTTCCTTTGCACTCATCTGTCTCAACTATATGAGTCCCTTACTAGACTGAGAGTTGTAACAGACTACTGATACACAACCTAATAGGATGCCTGAAACAGAGAATGCCCTAAGTAAGACAATCCGTTTATTATTTGCCAGGGTTATCTAAAGGAGATACATAGAGTTAAAATGTTTAGAGATGACATAGGAGTGATTGATCTTCATTTGCTGTGGAGCAATTGAGGAAAGCTTTTCAAAGCAGGTGGCATTGGAAATGAGCCTTGAAGAATGGATAATGATCATAATAATAATCCGTAATGCTCGGGAAGGTGGAAACAGTGGTTAGAACAGAGGCAGGCTGTGTTTAAAAGGGCATTCTAGCGCCCTTCTAAACCAATAAACAAACAAAAATAGTCTACCAATGCTGAATTTCCCAATGTATCTGTCACTGCACTTCAGGTCTTTGAAAGTTAGTGTTTATAAAGTGAAATGCTGGAAATCTGAGAGCTGTCAGGAGTGAGGTGGAGAAACAGTGGCGTCTCTCCTGACCCAGCATAAACTAGAACACACAGATGGGGAAAAGGACGTGCCGATTGTTGGCTCGAATGGTGTGCAGTGAACCAGAGAGTGATCCAGTGTGACAGCCTGGAATGTGCCAGAATGGATTAGGGACACAGGTCAAAAGTGGCCACAGAGTGTCTCACTGGCTGACAGTTCCAGAGCAAAAGTCCAGGGGACAGCCCCAAGAGGTGCAAGGGAGGCAGTGGGACCCGCAAGCTATCCTGTGAAGGCTGCAGCAGGTGGGGCGGTCCTGGCAGCGTCTTCCCAAATATGCTCCGTGCATTTGCCTGAGGGCATAAGCACATTCTCATCAGAGGCGGTTTTTTTTTTTTTGATTTTGTTTTGTTTTTTTTTAAAGAAGCAGGGGGTGAGGTGGTAATCAGGTACTATAATTAGCTAGATTTATTTACTCTTCTAAACCTTGAAGCCGGACTCCTTACAGAAAAACCTCAATAGTTTCAGATACCACTCATCTCACTTTCTACAACCTAAACTGTTTATAAGGGGAGAAAACAAAACATGTTGGTGGAGGAGGAGATGAAAATGTTGGCAGGCATAAAATTGGAGGCAGCAAATGGCAACTTTGGTTTGAACGCTGTCACGGCAACCTGTCTCCGTTTAGCTAGGCTTCACCAAGTTATCTTCACCGACTTTGTGCTTGTCCTGATGTGGAAGTGTCCCTTCTTTCTCCCCAGCATCCAGGGCCACCGTGATCCCCTTCACCTCACTCAAGTGCTCCAGCATTGAGGAAAATATTCCCTTCTGTGTTAACGTTGGGTGGGTTACTTTTTCGGGCAGGTGAGGGTAGAGATTTCTAAAGGGAGGAAACTAAAATCAAACAACCACCAAAACAAAATGGAAGTAGAGAGCAGAATGCCTCTGCACACAGGACGCCTTAGCCCTGAGACAGACTGCATGGCCCTTCAGCCTCACACAGATTCCACATTAGGGGTGTTTGCATGCTAAACGTCAGGTCTGCCCTTCCTTTCCAATTCAGTGTTGTTACAGCAGCAGCCATTTCCGACAATTTGGGCCTTGATGGTTTCTCTTCTCTTAGACTGTATATTTTCGGTTGGCTTGGTGGTACTGGTGGTGTTTTTTAACAAGGAAGGAAGAAAAGCGAAAACTGAATCTGGCAATCAGCTATTGAACATCTCTTAATTGTCAAGCAGTATGCATGCTAGTGTTTTGTATATGTTATCTCCTCTGCTCAAATTCAGTTTTGGGTGCTGAGTTATATAGAAGGCTCCATGTAATTAATTGATTACAATATGCAAAATGGAATATGTATGAGTTTGCATAGCACCTCAATGAATATTTAAAATTTTTAATTTCCCCCTGTGTATATAACTTTACAAAGTTTTGTAGGGCAGTTTTGCCACTCACAATGCCAAGCATTTGGCTTAATGATCATCTGGGTTGAGGTTTATAACATAATATAGAAGATGTTCTTTCCTTGAGCAATTACACACACACACACACACACAGTCACACACACACACAGCAGGGATGCAAAAAATGTATACACATGACTTGTATTCATCTTTTGTTATCAATATATATTGAGTATTACAATTTTAATACCGTTTTTTTCTTTCTTAAAATGTGTATACATTTTTAGATATATAAAATGTGTATATATACTTGATATATAAAATGTGTATATATCAAGTGATGGATTGGGGACAGAGTTTTAGACTTAGGTTTGTCCCAAACTCACTGTATGGCCTTTGACAGAGCTCTTAATCCGCCTGCACTGCACATACAGTAAGGATGAACTATGTAATTTAATCCACGATCCCTCCGTGAACAAATAGCTTGCATCATGAGCCCCAAACCCTCAAGGCGTGATGCACTTATGCTTTCTTGTGATAATGCAGTTAGATGAGTAAACAGCAAAAGCACTGGTGGAAGTGAGAGAAGAAAAGAGAGGCCGGGGATAGATAGACGGGTGAACGAATGAGCACTAACATTCACTTAATGTGCCATGGACTCTCATCCTAATATTTTTTTCAAAGCATCACCATGTCTCCATTTTCATGTTTCTTACGCACAAACATACCGAAACTCAGGGAATTTAAGTTAACCCGACCACACACAAAGTTGTAGTCAAGAGGGATTCAAACCCTCCTACTGATAGCCCTGTAAGCCACTCTCAGGTGACTGTTGACCGCTGCCATTTTTCACTGGAAAAGTACTGGGGTGCTATGCGAATGAGAATTAGTCCCTGTTTGTGAGAATTCTAACACTCACAGGGAAAAAGTTCCATGAAAATTCAAATAAGATAATAATTTCTTTGGGTGATAAGATATAGGAGAAGTGAGTGGCTTTGGTAAGAGCAACATACGGAAAGAGGGCACCCCAAAGTACAGAAAATATAACACTTTGCCTTGGTGGTGGGGTAATATTTCTATGGATTCTTGAACTTTGTGGAGATGACTGTAGAGCTATTTTTTTTTTTCACCCTGCTTGGCATATCTTCTTTCTCATTCTGCCAGACTCTTACGTAGTAATTAGGCCCACAGAGCCCTTCAGTGTGTTACATATGCACCTCTTCCAACTGAGGATAGAGAGCGTTGCATACCAGAGAGCCAGTGGTTCATAACTCAAGGAAACATGCTTCTGTCGTGTTGCCTTACGCTGGACACAGACAAAAGTCTGGCACAATATAAACTCTGCTGTATAATGGGTTATGTTACATATATCAAATTACGAAATGCACAGTTCTTTTTAAATTTCTCTAAAGGGCGCCCTCTTATCATTTTTTATGCATTCGAGGGCTATGGTAGATATAAATTTATCATTTGAAATTCAAATGGTTATAGTTATAAAGCTGCTGACTCGTAAAAACAGGAAATCTAGCATATATCAGGATCTGAACGCAATGCATGAATTGCTGAACTCTTATGATAATTTCAATAAATTATTGAATTAGCTCTGTAGTTTTACAAATATGCTTGAAAAACGTTCAAATGGTTATAGCAATGAATAAGACTTTTTTTGGTTTTTTGCCCTACTTGGAAAATAAATTTCAGCTGACAAGCAAGTTTGAGACATAGAAGCCACTCATCAGAGAACAATAAAATTCAATTATTTAAATTTTGCAAGGTTCACTGGAAAACTAACTTAAACTTATTATTAGCAGTCCGCTTTTTACTGCTCTTCAATAGTCGAAATGTTTATTGACTTCAACATTTTTTCACACACACGCACAAAATAAAAAAACCTTTAAAATTAAATCTAAAGTTCATGCAAAATAGTTCAGGCTGATGGAATTTTAAAGGATTTAATTGTGACCATAAGAAATTGGAATTGGAAAGAGACCCGGGACTACAATGACAAATGCGATAGAAACGCATGTCAGAGATCATTTAATATTTTGCTGACATCTGTACCATCGATTGGTTCTATTTAAGTAAATATGGACCAATTGGGTCAAAACGTAAAGTTGATTTGAATCTGTCTGTTCCCTCTCATTTTAATGTGTAAGCAATATGCTAGGTTTTGCTAACACTTCTGAGTTTGGATGACTCAGGGCCTCCGACTGACTGATTTTTTTCACCCGAATTATTCTCTCTTGCATGTATTTTAATAGAAATACTGAGCCAATTCAGCATATCTGGTTTAGGAACCACTATTTTTCCCTTTGTGGCTTGAATTCATTAGGTAACTGCTAATAGCCACATCATTGAACAAATATCTCCCGTCTCTCTTAGTTAATGCATTTATTTTTCACTGCTATAACTCTACACCACAAAACAAACCCTTACAAAGCACCTCCTCTGTGCAAGAGATACTTTGACTTGCCATTACCCTTAGACTCATTTGCATTCGCCATACCTAAAAGCTGAGCTTCCTTCCTACCCCATTTTTATCCTTTTATCCACTTAGGTGCTTCTAAGAGTAATATGTAAGTGAAACATTTATCTTAATCAGATGAAAGGTTATATTAGTGGGACTAAAGATGTCACAGTCAAGGACAAGGGTTATTTAATGTGTTATTTAATGTAATAGTTTTATTTAAATAAGTTCAAAGTTTGTCGACACAGCCACTGACATGAATGTTGGAAGTTGATCCATTATGTAGTTTTCTCAAGTCTATGAAGGAGGCAAGAAATAATTTTCTAGCTCCATGATTCACTCGAAAACGTTTTAGTCCAGGAACTTTCTCAAACTCCCATTTGGCAAAAAACAAACAAACAGGGGATGCTTATTTAAATTTAAATGTCAGATAAACAAGGACTAATTTCTAATATAAACATGCCCTGTACCATATTTGGAATATTCTTATACAAAAACAGACAAAAATGTGTCTAATATTTATGTAAGGTTCAGATTTTACTCGGATTTTGTATTTTATCTGGCAACCATACACAAAGTCTAAGTAGAGTTATAAGATTCAAAGTGTATCTTTTGATTTCAAATCCAGGATACTTTCTATTATGCAACGCCATACTGGCTTAAGCCATAGCAATTCCCAGCCAAAAGGCTATAGCAACTTAATATCTGTAATTTTGATAATTAGCAAAGTGGAAAACATTGGTACAGTTACGTAAACAATACTACCTGCATCCAATGAAAAATAATTATAAAGATTCAGAGTAGGCCCTCTTTCAGTGTGATCTCTCCAAGGCACAATCAGATAGCATTTTTCATCTCTTTTCATCTTGAGTGTATACTCCATTATCATTAACAAATACAGTTGATTAAATTAGTACAGAATTTGATTAATACCTATTACAACCTAGGGAAAAATATAATAACCTTGAAAATCCACAATGTGTTTATCATTAATTTATTAGTAGTATATATTAAATCTATTTATTTGTGAATTACAATATAATTTATTGCTTGTTAGGGGACCGTGTTTCCACCTGAAATAAAATATTCTGTCCTAAGCGACAAGGCCAATGTCTTCTCTTATATTGGCATGCTATATTAATCATCGTTCACCACCATGTCTCATTTATGAAAAAATGTGTATAGTTTGTTTTCAGTAAAGCACTCAATGCCCTGTTCAGAGCACACAGTTTTGATTATGTAATAAAAGCTCTGTCTTCATTTTTGATAAAAGTTTCTCATCTTTTTCTATGTCATTAACTTTAATATCAACTCCCAACCCATTGTGTCCTTAAAACATTCTTTGATGTGAAACGTTGGCCTTGGACAGGAACCAGTATTGCAGCGTGATTAAGACAACGGCCTGGAAGGTAGACTCTTTGGCAAATCTGTGTGCTTGTGATTTCCATAGTGTGCCTTTGGCGAGTCAGTTAGCGACTCTAAATCTTAGATGCTTTAGATAAATTAGACATTAAGACCCTACTTACTACAGATACTGTCTGACAATCCTTGCAGACAACCCTAATGGAAAAGAATCTGCTCCATAGTGAGCACTATGGTCATGATTTTTACTATCTTTCTTCACCTTATGGAGCGAGATTTGTTCTTTTTTTTCTGGAACTCCTCTGTAAATTCACTCATGAACACAACACCTTATTTATTTATCCTTTCATTCTATTGGAATAATTTCCTCCTGGTTTCATTTATTATTATTATTATTATTATTATTATTATCATTATTATTATTTTCTGCATTCTGACCACATCCATTCGATTATTAATAATATTAGTAATAATAGCTAGATGAATACGTAAATAGGTTTTTGTATTGGGCATCAGCAGAAGGGAAATAAAATCTATTTGTTTATGTCCTGAGAACTACTGATTATCCGTGACTCAGTAAATGATAGCTACTATACCACTGAAACAGAAGAGAGGTCTATCTTAAAGGGCAGCCCTGGGATCCTAGCCCTTCCCATTCTTTTTCCTCAACCCCCTTCCCTAATAGCAGTCACTCAATCTGCTGCACCCCCAAGTATACTTCTCAGTGTGGCTCAGTTAGCAGTAAAATGGAATTACATATGGAAAGGTAAATTGAGCCCCCTCATAACCCAAATAGAGTTTGTTAGCATTTTTTGAAATTATAAGTTTTTAAGAGTTCTAAGGCCTTAACGCAGGTAAATTATAAATGAGATTTGCCTTCTTGGGACAACTAAATTGAACACTCCATATCAACTCTTAAAAGAAAGAAGGAAAATACAATATTCAGTGAGCACTCACAATATGCTAGCTCAGTACCACACATGGTTACACGTCACATGTCACAGGAAAACAAAACTAATGAATGAGGCGATTCCTTCCTATCTTAAAGATGAGTCAGATAAACTGAAGTCAGTCATTTGTGAACATGGAAAAGGGATTCTCTCCACCTCATAGATAAAACATGGAGGGGCAAGGAAGTAAAGAAATCTTCACAACCTTTGTCAGGTAGGTGTTAAACAAGCCTAATATATTATAAGTATCAAGCTCATAGAAAGGGACCCAAAAAAGCCAGTTCCAACCCCAGGTACTTTCCATATTCATAGCGGGCACACTCTGCATGGATTACTTCCCCCTCAAAGGGTGGGTGCACATGCCTTAAAATCAGGGGAAATGGCTCCCATTCGGAGCATGTCAGCAGCAAATGGGGTGTTTTCAGGAAGTAGAAGCAAACCACAGAGTATGCATAAGTACTGTGCAAGCCAAAAGCCTGGCAGTGATAACAGTCACTCCTGCATTGGCATTCAGACAGAAAAGTGCTTGTCAAGATCAAAATGCTAATCAGAGCTTGCTGGGAAAGTCAGTTGTTCCCAGCTGCAGTCAAAGCAGCAGTCGCTTAAAACAGCTGTACAATAAATTAGCACCTAGTCTTAATTGGACTCTCTGTGCAAGAGTGATCAGAAAATGGTCAGAAATAAAACCAAGGAAGTCTATGTTGCATAAACATCAGTATTACCACAATTAGTTCTAGAGAGCTTTACATTCCCAGGAGACATTTAGGTGTGATGCAAAGAATTAAGAGCCAGACTGAATGGGGTTCAAATCTCAGTAATAGTTTTGCCTCTGTGGGTACGGAGGTAAACTTTTATAAAATATCAGTAACAAACATGTATAAGGATAAAAACTAACTCACATGTGTTAGAGATTTATTGCTGTGTAACAAATTATTCTGAAATGTAACAGCTTAAACAAGTACAAACATTTACTATTTTGCATCGTTTCTGAGGATCAGAACTCCAGGAATGGCTTCGATGAGGGATTCTGGTTTAGAGTCTCTTATGTGATTGTTGTGAAGCTGTGAGAGGTAGCTCCAATCATTGAAGACTTGACTGGAACTGGAGAATGTGCTTCCAAGCTTACTCATGTGGCTGTCAACAAGACTTATGTCCTTGCTCACTGTGGAGTGAAACCCCAGTTCCTCATGATGTGGGCTTCTCCATCGGGCAGCTCACCACAGGACCACTCACTTGTCCCAGAGTGAATAATCCTAGCGAGAAAGAGGAGCCCAGATAGTAAGAAGGGGCACGCACAGAGTACCGTAGACGGAAACAGTATGACCCAATCTCAGATGTGGCATACCATTACTTCTTCCATATTCTATTTATTTGAAGTGTCATTAAGTCGAGTCCCACTCAAGGGCAGGAGATGATACAAGAGCATGAATTCCCTGGAGTTGGGGATTATCGGTCTGTTTTCGAGGCTGCCTTCCCTAGCATATAGTGCACCTAACACATAAAACATAAATGTCAGCTGAAATCTGAAAGCACTTTGAAAATGGTTTTCTACACTTTTGTTTAAATATGCAAAATGAATGTGATCATTTTTAGTATGTTTTTTTTTGAGTTTATGTAAGCTTTCTATGTGAAGTTAAAGATTTATAGTGGGTACCTAATGAATATTAATTCTTTTCAATCTTCTCCCTCATAAATTTCAATATGGCTTGACCTTAAAGTATTTTTATAATGTATTTGTTGTAATATTTAGTCATCCTTTCAACAGCCTAAATTAACCCACTCATTCTCTGCATCCAAAAAATATCTATACAGAGGGTGCCAGAAAAACGTATACACATTTTAAGAAAGGAAAAAACTATTAAAATTGTAATATTCTATATATACCGATAACAAAAGATGAATACAAGTCATGTTTGACTTCTGCAATTACAGTGAACTACTGCTTGAGCAACGTTGACTAAAGTGTCCACCTGTATACATTTTGTTGGCACCCCTGATATACACACACACACATATATATACACACACACACATATACACACACATATATGTATGTATTATGTTTCTCTTAAATGACTATAAGGAAGAAATCAAGATTAATCCAATGTACAAGTTTAAAGTTCAAAAGAATGAGGGTTTTCTCAACCATCGTTGTTTTAGCATTAATGTCTTGTTTTAATCTATAAATAAATCCTCACCTTATTACATAGGTTATTTTTATCCATGAAAAATGGTGATGTTTATTAAACTCTGCACCCATAAGTTTCAAATCCAGATGAATGGCTCTGTCCAATACAATTCCCTCGTGGAGTTGTAGGTAAGGAGAAGAGGATCCCAGGATGCAGACAATGAAGACCTTGACATCATCACCTTGTCAACACAATGGCTCTGGCTGAACCCCTGCCCCTCACCACGGTATTTCTTATTTCACGGAACAGCAGCACCATTTGCCTGAAAATGGTGTTACCTAGGACTGCTCTCTCACTTTCATTCCTGACATCCAATCACATCAAGTCCCACTGACCTTATTGTCTGCGTTTTACTTAAACCCATCACTTTCTTTGTCCATCCCCAGTGTTCTTTCCCCAGGAAGGAACTAATTGTAGTGCGAAGTACATAGAAAAATTCTCTAATTATCCCTCCTTCCTGTAACTGTTTTGCTCTTTAATCCAACCTCCATAGAGCTGCCACTTAAGCCATACGAAGACACTTGTTGGATACAATCTCTCTTAGTTAAAAGGACTTAGCCCCCACCCAATCAAACTCCATAAGATGACATGTAAAACATTACAAAATCTGGTCCTAGACTGTCTCTCCAGCTTTAATTCCACTACTCAAACAGAACACACACACACACACACACACACACACACACACGCACACGCACACGCACGCACCCCTTTTTGCTACAGCAAAACTATACTGCTTGAATTACCTGATTTCACCTCACTGCCTTATTCTTTATTTCATTTGTACATGCAGTTTACTTGGGCTAGAATGTCACCCCTTTGCTGTGTCCCTGGTAAACTTGTATTCTTTCTTCAAAACCCGATAGATGTGTGGATGTTCCTGTTAAGCATGCTGGACTGCTTTCTAAAGCTGAGAGAGTAAACAACTCCATCCTCACTCTAATGCTATACCTTGTAAACATACGAGTATTACTGTTCTTCTAAGCCATTGGTAATGTGTTGGCTCTAAGACAATTTTCTGTACAAAAATATTCATTTTGGGATTAATAGCATATTTAGCCTGCCTTTAATATTTGAATGTAATAGATGGCTATACATGTTAGAAATATTAAGTTGAACCATATAAAATTTTTGTCTTTGAAAGTAAAAAAATAGTCAAATGCTCTGGCAATTTCATCTGGTCACCACATTAGATAAACCCTTCTTTCATGGTGCCCTGGGGGTGTGTCGTCTACAGGTCAGAAGGCACATTATTTGGTAAAGAGTTGGGAGGTGTGTGTTAATATTTTCGTGTCGTCTTGTGGAAGAAAACCTGACTTATTTTAAATAACATTCATTTAAAAAGTGAACCACCGAGGTCAATAGACACAGGTTATCTAGAGTTAGATTGTATACACACACACACACACACACACAATGGAGCTTTAAAGGAAACGAATGGTATGAGGTGTGCGTGTGTATATATACGTACACATATATATTTGCTGTGGGTGGGTGGGTCTTGTGTTTAAGAAGAGGTTAGTTGGCCACATTCAGGGTATACTTAAGAGGATAATAAAAAGTTAAAGTCACCATGAATTATAATGTTTATGCTCTAAAAAGGTATTAAGCACCTACATAAGATGCTTTTTCAGAATTCTCATCTTACAGACTTCAAGTATCCAGATGGTATCTACGTTGAAAACTCCATGAATGGTTCTGCTACACGCCCGTTTACATTCATCGCTAGTCTATAGATAACGAGAGAATAGCTATAATAGCTATCTCTATATCAATAGATATAGTTATACCAAGCTTCATCTATATTTATAAGTATGTCAATATATTAAATGTGATTCTAGTTTCAGCATGAACTCCTTTTTAATTCAGGAAGCAAGAGACATACAGTCTGGTTAACCAAGCTGCTGGAAAGTAGCCCAGCCCTGTCATATGGGTTGGAAAATTTATTTGAGGTGGGGAGGAGGGTGTAGAACTATTTCTTCTTATCCCATCAAGCCATTTGGCTGCCCATCCATCTGTAAGGTGCCTAACAAACATCTCCTCCCTGTATCCCTCCCTGAGGAGAATCTCATGCTGATCAAAAGCTTCTCAAAGTCCTCGGCTCTTCCTACCCTGCAGGGATGCCCCTATTTGGCCAGGCACTCAAATCAATTTGCCTTTGCTTAATCCTCCAGGGAGGTGTCATAGAGGGAGTCATTTTCTTGATGCCTGAGATTCATCCAAGGATATGACACAGGTTCAGTATTCCTGCAAGTGACGCATGTGCTTGGCTCCCGTTTACAGTGGGTTTGAACTGTTCATTTTCTGTCATGAGGTTTCTTGGGTTGCTTCTGGCTCCAGATTTGCTTTGAAGCTGATGGACCATGCTTGCATTTATTTGATAAACATTGAGCTCCCAATACATTTATAGAATGGAACTATAAGCTGTGGGCAATTAAAAAAATGTTTTGAAAAAATGAGTTATATGTACTCCATGACCTTAAGAAGCATTTAGGTGCCTATATGTAAAACATTATTTATTGGTAAGAGTAAGGCTTAACAATGTAATAATGTAGCATACAGTAGGCTTCAATAACTGTTGAATAAATTAAGGAGGTACTAGAACAGAACTGCCATCATACTATTGTAGAAAGCTAGAGGAAGACGCTTATTTTAATGTTGTGGAACAGAAAACACTTCTATCTTCACTTCTCTAAATGTTGAAATCTAACATCCCTTGCAGGCTCACCTTAACCATAAATGTGGAAATGAAATATCTAAGCAGAGGTTTTTGCCTGAATAAAGTAGAGACGTGGAAAAATGATAAAACTGGGAAATGATGAACAGATTGTGGAATTAGAGGGGTGGGAGGCCATCAGGCAGAGTTAGTCTAAATATAAAATCATGAGATAAAGACAGATGGGGGAGGATAGTTTGTGACAATTAAATAACACATCTCCTACCAAAAAAAGGAAAGAAAAGATACTCAACCACCAGTCCCTTAATTTCTTCTCCATTATGTGTTTCCTCATCATCAGTAAGGTTTGCTCCTCTGGCCCTTACATATCTCTCAAAGTTTGAAGCATTACCTATAAAGCAAATGCTCCCTTAGGAGAACAGATAGCAGAATTGATTTCTGTTTCTAACTAGCCAGGCCAGACTGCCATTATCTTCTTCCAAATGTGCTCAATTCCATCCTATTTCATATTAGAGTTGGATGGGCCAATGGATTTGCCATTTTCTCTTTAGAATACATATTCTTTGTGGAAGGTTGACTTGTTTAATAAATCAAGTAAATGGTGTCAAAATCAACTTCCTCTGTGCACAGAAGCAGCAGAAAGTGAAAACGGCATTCAGCAGCTTGGGTGGGTGAGTCTTTATATTACGCGCGTGCAACTTAGATCCATAAGTCATTAACCCTCAACATATTTATGTTGCGTCTTTAGAAAATATTTTGGATCTTCTTGCTGTGTCTCACACACATAGTCCTATGTGAGTATTTTTTTGTATTGAAAAATATGTAAGTGTGTCTTGCAGTCTATCTGATGAGCTTGGTTATCTCACAGTTGTGTGTACAAACTAACACACATAAAATTTTCAGTGGTTCAAGAGGTGAAGTAGGTTACCCAACTCATCAGAGTTCTTGTGGATAATCATATAGAATTAAACCTTTACAAGGAGAATGTCCTTTAAAGAATTAATTTTTCATCTTGTGCTGTTATGCCTATAGTATTGCATACTTATTAGTTCTCATTGGACCTCAGAATTTGGCTTTCTTTTGTGAATGAGCTCTATGATCAACTTGGCTGGGTTTGGACTGTTCAACTCAGGTCACATCTGGGTCAAGTACGGGGAAGGAGGAACCATGTAGATATGGTGTAGGTATTAGATTAGGTAGAAGCTAAGAGTAAGGGATTCCCATTAAGGAAATATTAACTTTCATTCTACTTCTACTTCCTCAGCCATTGCCACATTTTATGTTTCCAAAGTTTCCAACAGGTGCATTGGCAACGGAGTCCAGAGAACTTGCTATGCACTGGCACTTATTACTCGTAAACACCTAAGAAATGCTAAATGTTGCCTAAGCACTTTCCTTGTTTGTAAAGCAAAGGTTTTCTTATTACCTACTTCAGAAGAAAATTGTGAGAATTAAATAATCTAATGCATCTAAAATTTTCAGTGGCTCAGAAAGGTATTCTGCATTTAAAATCCCATCATTTAAAATTACGGAGCTCTTGTTTAAGCCAGACAATTTACTAGGCATGCAGGGGCCAGCATAGAATAAACTATATAAGAACCCTGCTTTCATGGTGATTATATTATAGTGGATAAAGACAATAAATAATAAAATAAGTGAATAATTAAAATTAATGGTAAAGGATATATAAAGAAATTCAGATGCTAGAATATAAGCTAGTGGTCGTGCAGGGTCTTCCAGGAGAAATTAACCTTAATTTGAGATTTGATTGAACAGAATTAAATCATATGACAATAAACAAGAAGAGTGTTTCTAGTGATGGGAATATCTGGGCAAAAATCCTTTAGTGTCAGAGCAAAGACCAGAAAGAAGCCATTGTAGCTTGAAAGTTGTAAGGGGTAGAGGCTGGGATGTGGAGTGGTTGGATGTGGAGTGATAGGGTATGAGGCACATGAGGTAAGATAAATACACATGAGCCATGTTACACAAAGTTTGTAGGCCATAGTATGAGCTTGAATTTTATTCTAATATAAAGAGAAACTATGGGAAAGGATGGCATAATCTGACTTAAGTTGTAAAATAATGTCAATGGCTTCTGAGTGAAGAAGAAATTATAGCAGAGCAAAGTAAAAGAAGAAAGGCTATAGCTTCCACATAGGTGGGCAGAGAAGATGGGTCGAATTAGACTGTCAACAGTAGAAATGAAACATCATTGCTAGAGAACAGCGCTGATCAGTAGAACTCTGTGACAATGGAAATGTCCAATATCTGAGCACTTGAAACGTGACTTGTGTGACTGTGAAACTCACTTTTTAAATTTTATTTCATTTTAATTAATTTACATAGAAATAGCCAGACATGGCTCCTGGTTTTTCCACTGAGTGGTGCCACTCTAGAAAGTGACCAATTGGAGTCAAACCGACATGCCTTCGAAAGGCCATGTTCTTAGCCACTGCTCTGTGGTCCATCACTTAAAAGAGGCATGGCAGTAATTTCTGAGCTGCTCCATTTGTAACTATGTGTTCTCTGACCCAGAGAAGGCTACTACCAATGCAGAAAGAGCATAGAAAATGTCACCCAACACTTTCCCACTGTTAGCACATCTGAGGAGGCCATTCTGCCTTTCAATCCCCCTTTGGATCACAGTGTGTGGTGTGAAGAGAGAAGGAAAGATACAGTTATTTTCTAAGAACACTTAGTTGTCCTAATAATGTGTTTAGTACCCAAGACCTGCTTTAAATTTTGAAGAGGTTGCATTTAAAACTGTCTCTTCCCAGTTGATAATTAATTTGTGGCATCATTATTAGGGAGAACAAATGGCTTCTCTGAGATGGCAGAAATGCAATTAGATTGTCACAAACTGTCAGTTGTTGAATTTGGGTGTGATTTTTTTTTAATGCATCCTTTATATAAGCCTCTGATGCTAATAATAATAGAAAAAGAAATTGCTGTGTTCTTTTTAGGAAAGGGGGAATAATTACGAGCGTATTCTGTTATATTCAGAGTGAGAGTTGCAGCGAGCAAGGTACAATAAATATTGGAGTTCTCCAGATTCTCCTTGCTTAGTGCCTGCATTTAGTAAGAGCTCAATAAATATTTTAAATGAAACAATAAGTGAATAATGTAATAAAATAAAGGCCTTTAAAAATAACACTCCATAATGAGTATCTCTAAGTTGTGCCCTTCTTCTCAAGTAATCTCATTTGTTTGGTGTGTATTTGTTCCAATATTTCTCTCAAAACTCCTTGTTTAAATTCCTTTTGGAAATGTTCTGGTATCCTCTAGATGATTAGTTAAGATCACATATAATTGAAGACCTAGAGAAGGTTCTTAGGAGCTCTGGAAATTTAGAACGTAAGGGCTGAAAGACCTGTGACTATCCCTGCAGTGTAAGCCTCCCCCTCGTGCCAGTGAGCAAACTGAAAGTAAAGGGATCAGTGCGACTGACTTCCAAGTCCTGTGCCCTGTTCTAACACCCTCTCTGATGGTCAGGTGTAAGCCCTGGGAAGAGCAAAAGCCCAGCTCCATCGTGTGTGTGAATAGTGTAGGTGATCAAATTTGGAGATGTTTTTCTTTGCTGAGTGATGCAATATGATTATAAACACAAAAAACGAGCTCATAAACTGGGATAACAGGAGAGTTTCAAGTTATCCAGAGTCTAAGCAGTGCCATTGGACTAAGTGAACATGCCTTTGAGGGAACTATTCCAAAGTGGGAAAATCCCTGTAACTTTGGTTTCTGAAGACTAATCCCATTGAGGGGATGGAGACATCCTGGAGAATCTCAGCAGCAGCCAGCAATATCTAAGAGTTATTCGTCTGAAGAGAGATACACACTGAACCAAGCACAAGTCCACTCAGCTGTTCTCTTCCTAGTAATTTGCAGGAATCTTCTACTTCACCAGTCCAGGACTAGAGCTTTTGGGATATTAGTTTATAATCAACGATATCCATCTTACTCGTTTCTTTGTTACAGACTCTTTGCTGTTACTTCAAATAACCTTTGACATTGAAGGAAAAGAAGGATGACAAATACTAATTTAGTTTCTGTAGGTTTTAATCCTAAATTCTCCTCCAGGTAAAGGAAGAAATTCGATCATTCAAATATGACTCTGTGGGATCGGCCTGACTTCACATAATTTATTCCATAAATAATTGTGGAGCTGCTGTGAGGCTCCAGGTCTTGAGCCAGATTTCAGTATGGCAGAGCCTGGGAGAGATGTGGTCCCTGTCCGCAGATAGCTTTTAACAGGTATATTGCTTGTAAGGGGAGAGTCTACCTCAGTCCCAATATTGTCCCCTAGAAACTATGGGGCTCATACTGCACTAAAGACTTCTGTTGCCCATAAATAGTTCGGTATTTATTAAGCACCCAAGGCACCTCATACACTGAATTCTACCCACACAGCTAACAGTAGCCAGGTAACACTGACTACCAAGAGAGTAGCTCTTCTCCAGTGAATATGAGTCTTCTCCAAGTCCTTCATCTCAGATGACCACTTCCTTTCCTGAACTCCATACTTAGATATCCAGTGGGAAGTTGAACATAAAATACAGTTATCTCAAAATTCGTATATCCAAAATGGTGCGCCATTTCTTTTCTCTGAGACTCCTGTTCCTATAGTCTTCACCCAGTAAATGCTTTCACCACTTATTCAGTTGCTTCTCACAATACCCAGGAGTTACTTCAACCTCTTCCTTTCTTTCCCCTCCACATCCAGTTCACTATCTGTTTGTTGTAAGTACGTTTTGAAACATCCACTGTGTTCCCCCTTCATTGCCACCATCTTAGCCCGAGCTGCATTATCACCAATCTGGATCCCAATAGTAGACAACTTGTTGCTCTTTCTCTTCTACTCTTGTCTGACTACAGCCATCCAACACATAGTAGAGAGAAGGATGCTACTAAAAGCAAACCTCTCTGAAAAAAAACAATTGAATCACCATCTACTGTGTTTTTATTTAAAGTTCAAATTTCAAAACATGGCCATCTCTCATCTAACTGTAAAGGACACACAGCTCTTTCTAACCTCAGTTACTTTGTGGTTCCCCTGCTGGTAACACTCCTTCTAGGCTTCTCATTAGATTGCCTGGTTTCTTAATAACACTGAGATTTCTTCAGCAAAACCATAATTGACCAACCCTATCAAAAATGTAAAGCCTCCAATAAAATAAGCCAGTCACAGGACAAATACTCTATGATTCCACTTATATGAAGGTCCTAAAAACAGCAACAACAACAACAACAAAAAAACAAGTCCATCTCATAGAAACTGAGAATAGAATGGTGGTTACCAGAAACTAGGGATAGGGATGTATGTGGTTCAGTGGGTATACATTTTCAGTTATGCAAAATGAATAAGTTCTAGACATCTGTACAACATTGTGCTTTTGGTTAATAATACTGTACTATATACTTAATACTGTATTATATACTTAAAATTTTCTTGAAGGTAGATTTCCTTTTAAGTGTCCTTAGCATAATAAAAAAAAGTTTTTTGGTTTTTTTTAGTTTTTTTTTAAATAAAGCCTTCCATATTACTCTATTGCATCACCTGTTGATTTCATTCTTTGCAATTCTCAGTATCAAAAATTATTTTATTCACTTGAATACCTATAAGAATACAAATTCAGTGGAGACAGAGCATGAGATATTTTGGTTCTCTTTTTCCCAGAATCTAACTCATGGACCAGCACATGATGGATGCATATTAAGTATTTACTGAAAGAAGAAATGAAAGGATCTTTGGCTCTGGCTATGAAGACCATACATTAGGACTACTCTTTCAGCTGTCCCTGAAGGTATGTCATTATTACTCAGGGACCTTCTCATTTTCCTTCCCATTGGAATTCCACAAGGAAGCAGTCCTGCCTTCAGAAATTGGCCCATTGTGGCTGCTGAGATTCAGAGACTGACGCAACCCACCTAAATACAGTGCCTTGTGTTCAGTGATTTCAAAATAGCCCTTCCACGATTGTTAAAGGCCTTCACTCCAACAAGTCACCCCACAAATTAATTTGCTAGTTTTTGATCTTTATTCATGCAAATTGACTCAGTACTGTAAACATATACAAATGAATGCTCAGGCTTCCCCTTGTCTTCTCTGCACACTGAGGCAGCGCTAATAACAAGCTTTGCAGACAGAAACAACTTCAATAAAGAACATGGTTAAGACTGCACTTTCAAACTGACCAATTTTCTTTTTCAAAAGGAATCTCAACGCTTGTTTAAAAACGTGATGTTATAATTCCCTACCTACCTTTTCCCCCCAGAAAGACGGAATTTGACATGATATTTCAGCAACAAGAAGTTCTGGAATAATCAGACCATAGCACTGATCAGCATGAAGAGACATGGGGTACAGTCAAGTTGTTTAGTGTCAGCTACTGCAAAATGTGAAACTCACACAGGGAAAGTGGAAGTGGAATCACTTTTTCGTTGCTCTCTTTGTTTCCTCCTCTGGGATCCCAGTGGAAGGCAAACTAGGGACAAAGGCAGAAGGGCAAACACTTTTTCATGGTCACTAAATTATAGAACACATTTTTCACAAAAACAGTATGTACACATAGCATTGTGCACGTCTAAAAGAGTTTTCCATTGCATCATCTCAATAAATTCTCATCATCTTCATACCAAATGTCACCTAGCTCCACATCAGGACAAAGTGTCATTTTTTATCTTGTAGTTTATTTAAAGTACAGAAAAAGATCATGGGGAAGTCTCCTGAATTTTAGGAAAAAAAGATGTAAGTTAAAAAATGGAGCAGTGGTGGAGAGCATTTTGAATTTAGTTTTAATCTTTAATCAAGAGTTTGATAGACAGGAAAGATTCAAGTAACATATATAAAATGAATGATTAATTCACGAATATGATCATTTCACTTTGTAGAGAAGGAAACTGAAGCTCAGAGAAATGTAGATAGATAGCTGTCATCTTATTATATTTACACTGTTGCTCAGCACCCTGTCAGATAGGCAAATGGAAACACAATTTATGATTGAGGAAAATGAGTTTCAGGGAAATTTTTAGGGTTAAATAATGTAGTGTATACTTGTTGAACTTACAAGGCATATAGTAAATCATGCTTCATATGATTTCACATTATCTTCATTGTTTTCAAATTCCTTCTTTTCCCCAATTGAAAGAAGAAGAAGAAAAAACAAAAAAACAAACAAACTAAAAAACCTCTCTGCCTCCTCCATTTTCAGTCTGTTATAAATTCCAGTAAAATAATCGTAGGCAGATGCTCATGTTTGATGTGGTTTGTTTTTGATAAGTTAGTTTTGGTAAAGATCTAAACATCACTTCCATGGAGGTTCTAGATTGTCTTTGAAATTTGCATTTTACTTCATAGAACTGTATGGTTTTAAAAATACAAAACATTTTCTAAATCAGACAGTGATCTCTTTTTACTAGTAATCATAAACTTTTAAATGTCTAAAGACTAACCTTACAAAGAAAACACTGCAGCAGGTATGCATGTGTTTAATTACTTTTGTCAAATATCAAACTGGGCTTGGAGGGCCACTGTCATTTCATACCCATGACACTTAAAATCAGAGTAGAAAGGACTACCCCTTAAAAGAAAACTGTGGAAATACCAATTTTTTTTAAAAAATTTCCAGCCTCAGATTTTATTTCTGAAGTAGATCTTTTTTTTTTTTCCCCCATCAGATTGTTTTTTCCCACATAAAAGTAAAATATTTATACTGGCCAATATGGTAGCCACATGTGGCTGTTGAGCAATTGAATTGTGGCCAACGCAAATTGAGATGTGTTGTGACAATAAAATACACACTAGTTTCCAAAGACTTAGTACAAAAAGAGTTCATTAATAATTTTTAATATTGATTATACTCGTATGTTGAAATATAGAAATTTTAGTGTATTGGGTTAAATATTATTAAAAACAGTTTAACCTGTTCTTAGTATTTATACGCAGGCACTAAGAATCTTAGAAATTCATGTGCAGCTCATATGGACAGTGCTGGTTTAAACATTTTAGAAATGTATTTCAAAATGCATTTCTAAGGAAACGGAAAAGGTGTAACTCTTTGTCCTTACCATATACCAAAACCCTCTTTGCCTGAAACACGTTAAATATTAATCTTCACTTTGCACTTAGAAACTTATTCTGCAGTGTCTGCAAGTTATCTTCGATACACCATTTATTTCAATAATTGTGGAGAAAAAAATGCTCATAAAAGTGCCATTTTTCTCTTTTCATAGAATTCTAGTAGAGATAAAGATAATGTGAAAAGTCTTCTAAATTTTATAAATAATTAGGATAAAAGAAGATGGAGCACATGTAGGTGAGGGAGAGGAACTTTGTACTTGAAGAATTTTTGAGGCTCATTCCCATATTTTTTCATAATTCTGTGAGCTATTTGATTTAAGGAAAGGCTCACAGATATAATACTCAAAAATGAAAAATTACATCTATAATATGGCTTATATAGGGGAGAGGGAAAAGGGGAGTGCAAAGTAATGCATGTTGTGTTAAAAAAAAGTAATTTCCATTCGTTTATTTTAGCTTTTACTTCCATTGCCTTTGGAGTCAAGTTCATAACATGCTCTTTGAACCCAAGGTCCATAAGTTTAGTACCTATGTTTTCTTCTATGCAGTTTATTGTGTCAGGTCTTATGCTATATGAAACTTAAAAGCTTCTGCACAGCAAAAGAAACCATTGACAAAATAAAGAGGCCACCAACTGAATGGGAGAAGATTTTTGCAAACAGTGCCTCCGATAAGGGGCTAGTATCCAGAATATACAAGGAACTCATGCAACTCAACAACAAAAAAACAAACAACCCAATTGAAAAATGGGCAGAGGACTTGAAGAGACATTTCTCCAAAGAGGACATACAAATGGCAAATAGACATATGAAAAAATGCTCAACATCACTAATCATCAGAGAAATGCAAATCAAAACCACAATGAGATATCACCTCACCCCAGTCAGAATGGCTATCATCAACAAGACAAACAGTAACAAGTGTTGGAGAGGCTGTTTAGAAAAAGGAACCCTTGTACACTGTTGGTGGGAATGCAGACTGGTGCAGCCGTTATGGAAGGCGGTGTGGAGGTTCCTCAAAAAATTACGAATAGAATTGCCATATGACCCAGCAATCCCTCTCCTGGGTATCTACCCAAAAAATCTGAAAACATTTAGAGATAAAGACACGTGTGCTCCAATGTTCATTGCAGCTTTGTTTACGGTAGCCAAGACATGGAAACAACCAAAATGTCCTTCGATAGATGAATGGATAAAGAAGTTGTGGTATATATACACAATGGAATACTATTCGGCGGTAAGAAAAGATGATATAGGAACATTTGTGACAACATGGATGGATCTTGAGAGAGTAATGCTGAGCGAAACAAGTCAGACAGAAAAAGCGGAGAACCATGTGATTTCACTGATATGTGGTATATAAAACAAAAACAACAAAAGAACAAGACAAACAAATGAGAAACAGAAACTCATAGACACAGACAATAGTTTAGTGGTTGCCAGAGGGTAAGGGGGGCGGGGGGTGGGGGGTGGGAGATGAGGGTAAGGGGGATCGAATATATGGTGATGGAAGGAAAACTGACTCTGGGTGATGAACACACAATGGGATTTATAGATGATGTAATACAGAATTGTACACCTGAAATCTATGTAATTTTACTAACAATTGTCACCCCAATAAATTTAATTTAAAAAAAATAAAATAAATGTCAACACCAAAAAAAAAAAAAAAAAAGTAATTTCATGTCATCACTGTGGGTGGATTGATAAATTATAAGTAATTTCTATTTACCCTTATTATTTATATTTATAAATAAATGTAGGTTTATTTTTCACATTTTCTGCAATCAAGATATATTAACTTTATCCTAAAGTATTTCCTTTAATACAATGCAAAGTATTTCCTTTACTAATTGTCCACAAAGCTTTTAGTACTAGTCAGCAACCAGTAGGGGAACTTGCAGTGATTTCATTCTAAGAGCCCAGATCTTCAAGGGAATAAAGTTTCCCAGTGAATCTCACCAAGGTAAATCACTACTAAAATTTTCTCTGTAATTACATGCACGGTTCAGTGTCTGCAGCAGAGACAGACTGTAGGAGCCTGAGGCTGTGTCCACACAGTCTGGTTCCCAGGTAATTTTTCAGCTGTTTCTGTATTTTCCTGTGTATAAACCTCATGTAGATCCTGAGGGTCAACTCCCCTGGGGAAACTAAACCTGCAACTTTGTGAATTGGACTTGGATGCTTTAGGATATTTTCCCTACATAACACCAAACATTATCCTTTTAACTTGAAATGCAAAAAGTGGTTCAGGTAAATTTCAGCAAAAACAGACTTCAGAAGGGTTAAGAATAGCTTTTGTCACTCCTTAAGCAAGATAAAATGGATCTTTATACTTCTTTTGGCAAAAAAGATTCGAGGCAAAATAAAATTTTTTTTTTTTTTAAATCTTCAAAAACAGAATAAAAGGAAATGTGGTGCTTTCTATGGGAGATATGGGAAGGAATTTTTATCTAAATGGATACAATACATTTCAAATAGAAAAATATAGATTTCCCAGAGCATTTGTGCAAGAAAATTGAAAGAGTAAATGAGGAGTCAAAGTCATCACAAATAAGAAGGAGGCATTTCACTTGAAAAATGTTAATAGAAGTAAAACTTATGGAATATATCAGAAATTGGCCTGCAGACTGACAAGCAGAATTGGAAAAATATAGGCAGATGCCTGCTAAGGTTCCAAACATTGAAAGCACTGGAAAAAGCTCCTATCAGGGAACTTAGACGATTTTCAGCGAAGTGAAAATGAAAGCTTCTGAGAGGTACTTACAATGAAAAATGTCTCTTAAATATTGTCACAGCAGAGAATTATTTTATCAATGTAGAGTTTGGACTGTTGGCTTCATAGCCTTCTAGCCTTAAGGTTCTGTGAGTTTATCTCTCGCTTCTATCTTGGATTAGAATTAGTTTAGATTATTCGCTAACCAACTAACCTACCTCTCTTTTTAGTCATTCAACAGATGTTTGTAAAGCGTCGACTATGTGTCAGTTCTTACACTGGCCCTAAGCAGTAGTGATGAACAGAATACATTTTGTCTTTCCTTGCAGATCTTGTAAGGAAAACAATATATACATAAGCCTCCCATAATTACTTGTTAGTAATTACGGGTCTGATGATAGGAAGGAGAATTGTATGATGCATGTGGTCAAGTGCTGAGTAGGGAGACCTCCCTGAGACAGTGGACATGGAATTCAGGTCGGAGGGATGATCCGGAAGATGTGGGCTTGTAGGATGCTCCAGGCTGACAAAGCAGCACAGGAACCAGGAAGGAATGGGGATGTTGTCAGGATTTAAAGAAATGCACATGAAAAGAAAGAAGACAGAAAGGGAGGGGAGGGACAAGGAGATGGAGACAGAGGTGAGACCAAACCATCGTTAAAGATTATACATTTTATGCTGCATACAATGAAGTCAGAATGATTAAACATGTTTCTGACAAACAGAGGATAAGGAGGTTTACTATGTAATAACGACAGTTACTGAGCGTTTACTAAGTGATTTTACATGTATCTCATTTAATGAGTTGATTCATTAAGCCCGAAGAGAATAAATTGTGATTTAATATCTTTGGGGTAAACAACTTGAATACTTAGTCCTACAAAACTGAAGAATGCGTAGTGTTTCTTCCTTCCTCTTGGCCGTTCACGAGGTTTACTGCCCTAGTAAAATTCTGAGAAGTTTATGTAAATACTTTGACTTTGTTTGTCCAATGTCTGCCAAGTATCCCGTGGATTTTACATTTTGAGAAACATTCTTTCTTAAGTGATGAGCTAAAGAATTTGTAAGAAATCTGAAAAACATCTCCCAAAAACGTTAGGTAGAATGTCATTGGATTTTGACAATGTTGAAAGGAGGGACTTTGGATGAAAATGATTAGAACTAGTAAAAATATAGTATTACAAGCAACATGAATCCTTAAAAATACAACTAAAATGTCATAACTCTGCAATCCAAGGTTTTAGAAGTACCATCATTCCTTAACCATAAACATCAGATTAAGAAGTGTTAAAACTCTGGGCTCCACATGATGTATCTTGGATGACAGCTCGCCTATCCAGGTAATCTCACAAGTAGTTGGGGCTCATCTTTGGAAGTAAGAATCTATTTCCAATCCCTCTTGAAACATGGCAGGGGACTGATGAATCCGATGCCCGAAGCCACTTGACATGGGCAGAGAAATAACTCCTGCCATTGTTCTGGCCACAGGCCCTCAGAAACTTTATAGTTCCAGGAGTCTTGAGAACAAATCTTCCCCAGTCTGCCAAAATGTGTCTCACTGTTTGAAAATCTGCAAGCACACATGGCTGCTAGCCTCATTTTCATGTTGGACCCCTTTGAGGAGGGAAATTCATTGTCCCTCAAGGAATCCACAAGAGCACTAACACACTGTGGTTCCTTGGGCTCCTGGCACACCCCGGATTCTCATGAGGGATCACCTTAAACTATATTGTGGAGGGATTTGTGATTAAATGAATGAGAACTAGAGTTTGACAACAGTAAATCAGCAAATAATCACAGGCATGGAAGAATATATGAGTGCAATTTCCCAATGCCTCATATATCTGTATTCGCCTTGGCAGGCTTCGACACTCCCTGAATCGAGCTAGAAGTCATCTTTTATACCTGAGACACAAGAACAAGAATATTCCCTTTTGTTTACTCTTGTACCCACTTATGCCGCTGTACCCACAACTTTCCACTTCCGATGCTTCTGATACCCTTTAGAGCCCCAAATATATAACTTGTGTAAGGCTGTAGTCTGAAATTTTGCCCAATTTTTAATACTAAGATAATATTCGGTGGACACCATAAAACATTGTGTAATATTTTTGATATACATATATTTATTTTGAAAGATTTATTCTTTAGACAGGCTAATTACCTTTTATGCAAATTTAAGACAAAGTTATATGTGAAGAATGCCATGACTGTAGGGATCGTTTCTACAGATGGCATCACTTCAGTTTTCCATAACCATGTTTAATTATTATATTTTGTTTAACCATGATAAAAAAAAAAAAAAAGTTTTAAGATGTGTTAAAACATCAGAGCAATGGACTGGTTCACTGATAATATGCAATTGCTATTACTTATAGATGCACATTTGATAAACTCATAGATACTCTCATGTCTCATTAACCCTACTCGAATAAATGGAAGTTAAACAGATTCTAAATGAAGGCCATGCATCGCCTTAGAAGTTGTTTCAGAATATCACCCAGGTATTTTTGTTTTCTCACTTCTGTATTGAAGAATGGGAAAGGAAGACTCCGTACCTCACTGACATGTCCTCCTACCATCAGTGTGGTTAGACAAGTTAATGAGAAAAATCACAGACCATAGTCTTAGTTATGGTAGGTTTTTTAATAAGCTTGCTGCTGTCCTTCAAAAATTCCCTCAAATGCATTTATTCTTCCTATCAAGGGATATTCTTTGAAGGTTTTAAACACTTCTTTGCAGTTTCTTGATATACTTTTTCCTTTGCAACACCACTTAAAAAAAAAAAGTATTTCTTTCTATAGACCTCCAAAACAATTGATTATTTTAAGACAAACAGTCACCATAAACATTTTGAAAGTTGGATTATAAATATAATTTAAGTTTAGGCAATTTGGCCGAGGCCTTTACAGCCTGGAAACACTCTGGGTTTTGTTTTATTTTGTTTTTTGTTTTCTTTGTTGTCTCTTTATTTCAGCTGCAATACTTAATTTTTGTCATATATAATTTCAAATTTTGTTTTAAATGTATACAAATGTAATTCTATAATTTATTTATCCTTCAAAATTGTTTTGAGTGTAGACTATGTGCACTGAAGATGCTACAGATACGAGACAGACATATGCATAATAAAAACAGGAGACATAATCCTTACTTTCAAAAGAAGAGGACTAGGAATAGGCTACAAAATAATGTATGGTTTAGAAAATATACAAATCTTAATACAGAGAAATTATTTCTTGAATTGTTGCTCAGGAAAGCTCTCATGGGGGAAGGCATTTGAATTTGGTGGTAAAAAAGGGTAGTTTGTGCGTATGAAGGGAGAGATGATATATTTCAGGTGAAGGGATAGTACTAATAAAGGTAGGAAGCATGGAAAATATGGAAAATCAAGCAATTTGTGTTAGGTGAGTTAGATGCCTTGAGACATGAGATCCTTGCAGGGCAGCAGAGGGATAGGTGACAAAAAAGCCTGAGATTCTGAAAAATGTAATGGCAGTCTGGATAAACCTTCAGTGGTCTTTATAGACATGTAAGTAATCTGAGAACAGCATGGAAGAAAGAGACATAGAAAGCCAGAGACACTGAAGATGACCAAAGGCTAATTTGGGCCTATTCTAAAAGTTAAAGAATAGAGATAATGGGAGACTGGAATAGGAAATTAGAAAGAAAAGTAGAGAAGCCATTATACCTATAGAGCTATAGGTTTGTCAATTGCCTCCCTTCTCCCTTTTATAACATACATTCAAAAATGAAGCTGAGGATCAGAACCTGAGCCACAGGAATAAATATATTCTGTTTAATGCAAATGATGAAGTTGGAAAAAGTAGTTTTGACTAGAAGTAGTTTGAACGTTAGAGTCTAGTTTGAACGTTAGACGTAAAGTTATCTGTGGGGTTTTATTCATGAGTATCTTTTTATTAGGCATCTGAAAACCAGAGGCTAGAGCACTTGGTGGAAAAATAATAAATATTTAGCTATAGGCGTCATTTGATCATGTAAGAGAGTTAAACCTACAAGACTGAATATGAAATATAAGGAGAGAAGCCGCATGGTACATCTAATGTTACGTGGATAAATCCAGAAAATGGAATAGGTTTCTAGTTTCAGCTTCTACATGTAAAGAACTTAGAGTTGTCATTCCTATCCTTGCAGCAAGAAAAACATGGACATATTGAACATCAGCAACTTCTGCACCAATCAGAGAACTGATCTTGGAGGACAAACTGCCAAACCCAAACCTGGAGAAACAGGAGGAACCAGGGAGAGACACTGGAGCTCTACTTACCAATAGGTGGAAGCCATTGGAGCATAGACTGGTAGGTGCAACTGAACGATAGTTTTTGACAAATCACTGCAGGCCGAATGTGAACTAGCTTGAGAGTGAGAAAACCTTAAGGTCATCGTCAGGGTTTTCCACACTTTTATAGCCTTTGTCTCCCGGAAGCCCACCCGCGTCTGACAGTGAAGGTCCAAGAAGGATACCTTGGTGACTCTCTGATGATGGGGAGGTAGGCAAGTGGAGGGTGGGGAGTGGAAAAGGCATCACTGAGAAATATGTTCAGACTCTTCTTCATATCAAAGGCCTACTGTCAGGAAGGGGAAGAGGGATGTGGGGGAACTTTGCCACAGCCTGATCAAAACTAGAAGAGAAAGGGCTTTAGTTTCCACTCCAGCCACTGCTGTTCATCTTGTAGAGTGTACGAGGGAAAAGGAAACACAGTCAGTAGGAGTATATGTATATATATGTATATATATATACTTTCTCCAAGGAGAAATACAAAGGGAAGCCCATAATAAAGAGGAGTAACAAACAAACAAGCACCAAGTCCTTAGAGAAAGTTGAAGGCTCTGGCACCTATAGTTACAAAAAACATTATCCTCATCCCAACTCTTAGCCAGATGAACATAAAAATACTAAAGATCTGTATACCTTAGTTCCAGTTACTTGATACACCATCGCAGTTTTCAACAAAAGTACTCAAAGACAGGCTAAAGGCAAGAGAAAATAAAATCAGAACAGACAAAGCAGTTATCAGACCAACCTCAGAAATGACACCGATTTTGGAGTTGTCAGATAAGGATTTTAAACTATCTGTTTAAAATATTAAGGGCTCTAATGAATTCAGTGAACTCTTAAAACTCAACAGTGAGAAAACAAACACCCAATTTTTAAAATTGGAAAGCTCAGAAGAGACATCATACCAAAGCAAATAAAAAGATGGCACATAAGCATATGGAAGATGCTTAGTATCATATTTCATTAGAGAAATGCAAATTAAAAATAATGATCTATCACTACACACTTACTCGAATGACTTTTTTTTATATAGCAGTAACAATGAATTGCTGAGGATATGAGCAACAGGAACTCCTATTTAGTTCAAGTGCAAACACAAAATGGCACAGTAACTTTGGGACACAGTGTGGCAGTTTCCTGCGAAACTAAGCATGGTGTTCAATATAATCAAGCAATCACACCCATAGGTCTTTCTTCATCTTATTTCATAAGTTATGTCCACACAAAATCTGCCTGTGATTGTTTATGGCAGCTTTCTACCTAATCACCAAAAATATGGAAGCAATAAGATGTATTTTCATAGGTAAATGGATAAACAACCTTCGGTGCATCCATGCAACGGAACAGTATTCAGTGATAAAAAGAAACGAGCTTCAAGCCACATGGATACATGGGTAATCTTAATTGCATACTATCATTGTGAAACAAATCCGTCAGAAAAGGCTACATACTGTAAAATTCCATTTTTGCATATTCAAGAAAAAATGACACTTTAGATATAATAAACAAATCACTGAATGCAAGGGATTTGAGGAAGGTATTGAATTTGTGATGCTCAGGAGATTGTTAGGGTGGTGAATTAATTTTATGATACTGTAGAGGTGAAAGCATGACACTTTTTTTAAATCAAAATCCAAAGAACTTGATAGCACAAAGTTTGATCCTTGATGTATGCAAATTTGAAAAATCATTTAAGAGGTCAGAGGACTTCAAGTTTATACTACTAGGTACAAACTAACAAAATCTGAAAAAAAGCATGATCTTTGTTTAATAATAATGTACCAATGTTGATTCATTTATTATGACAAATATACCATACTATTTGTCAATCCCAGGAGAAACTGAGTGTCAGGTATATGGGAACTCCGTCTACTGTCTTCTTACTTTTCCTCTAAATTTAAAACTATTGTAAAAGAGAGAGAGAGAGAGAGATTGAGATTGAGTAGGAGAGTTCATAAAATTAGAAAAAGTTTCCTAGGAAGTCTTTTGACACTAGATACAGAGGAGAAACATTAAAAGTAGAAAGAAAAAAAAAAGGTAAGCAGCTGTGTCAAATAGTGCAGAAAAATTAACTTGCCATGGGCAAAATTATTGATAAAAATTTACAGTAAATAGAAAAACTCTTGCTACTATGAAACTCTTCTGTCTGGCTGTAGAGTAGGTCTGTTTTCCTAGTGAGCACACCACCAAGTGAAAGATGCTTAAATAAATTAATCACAAATCTCCCTATTCCTTCAGCCTATATGTTGCTTTTAACTATTTTCAACACACTGAATTATTGATTTCTTGAAACCCAGGAGAGGTTGGTTTCTGTGAATCTGAATGGGAGTCTGACAGCAGAGCCAGTCTCCCCGCGACGGGGGAAGCGGAAACAGCACACAGCCTGTGTCTTCCAGCTGGCAGAATGCGAAGGAACAGAGGGGGAGAAAGGCTGGCAGTGGACATAGGGAGCCCTGCCAAGTCTGTGGTTGCACAGTTGAAAACTCCATGTGCTTCCCGTCACATAGCAATATTTTCACACCTCGTGTGCCATTAATTAAGCTCTCTTTATCCTCCTGAATTCATGAAAGAGACCCACATCCCTGAATGTTGAGATCCATTTGTAATGGGGGCAAGCGTGAGATAGATTCAATATTGGATGGCTTTCCCTTATCCATTTTCGTGCAGTAGAGCTGAGGGAGCTTTGAAGCACCATATATATTTGCTATAGCAATTGATCTTTTCACAGAGCTGAACCTTTGGGGAGTAATCATTCAGACCATCTGTCTGAGACTGGGTCATAAATTGCATATTTTTTTCCATAGAATTTTATTCGGTAGCATTAGTATGCATTGAGTAGTTATTAGCAGACTGTGACTTGAATAAATGAGTTCTACGAGATGTCCACAGCACTGTGGAATTTCAAAAATTATAGCACGAATAGACGTACATAGAATAGTTTAATTTACGTCCAATCTGGTCACGGTCTGTAGTCCTCATTTAAGTTAGTTGCCTAGTCAAAGGAATTATGAATAACAAGGAGGTTTGGTTTTTAATATTGTTTGCTTCATTGTTTATTGTTCTTTCTAAAATAAGTATTTTTTTTCTATTTTATTTTACCTTTTTTGTTTTAGAATAATTATTGATTCATGGTAAGTAGTGAGAAAATGTACAAGAGGTCTCAGGCACCATTTACCCAGTGGAAACAATTCTTAATACTATATATAGTTTAATATCAAAACTAGGAAATTAATATTAGCACAGTTCAGGAAGCCTATTCAGATTTTACTATTTGTGTGTGTGTGTGTGTGTGTGTGTGTGTGTGTGGAGAGAGAGACTTGGTGTGTTCCTATTTCTAGACAATTCCATTGCATGTGTTGATTCCTGTAACAACCAGCACATTCCATATACAGCACGATTCCATCACCACCAGGCTCCTTTGTGCCACCTGTTATAGGCACACCCACCCTTTCCCTATCTGTAACACTTGGCAACCACTATTTTATTATTTCAAGAATGTTATATAAATAGAATCCTACACTATGGAACCTCATGAGATTGGATTTTCTTACTGAGTATAATTCCCTTGAGATTACTTGTATAAATAAAGTAAGAAATCTCAACTGATTATTAGAATCCCTTAGGTCACTTTAAAATTACAGATTTCTGAGCCCTGACAGCACAGATTTTTGGAGATGAAGAATGTACCTCCAGCTTCCACTGGCTAAGGATGCTCATGTGGTGTCTGTCAGAAGACTGGTTTCTTAAAGTAAGGCAGGAAACGGGAAGTCTCCTGAGAAGATAATCTCTCAGTTTCTCCTCCCTAGATATTTATGTAAGGGAGCAAAATATAAGAGCTAAGATCGTAAAGACAGAAGCAGTCGGTGATCGCGGCCAATGACAAACTCTCTGGGGTCAAAACAGAAAAGTAATGAACGTAAGTCACAATAAGACGATAACTGAGGAACTGGACAGTGTTACATGGTCTTGCTCTTGATCTGGTTCTCCCCAGCTCCCAGTAGTACTTTATCTCGTCTCTTCTTCCTCTGTATTTTCAGGTGAGTACCTAGAGAAAGGCCAGTGGTCAGCAGGCTTCAAATTGACGGGTCTCTCATGGAAAGCATAGGTGACAAATTTATTTATTGATTCTAAGTCTACACTAGAAATCTGATCTACTCGATAGCAATCAATTTTCATTATTCCCCAAAATGAGAAAGAATAGGGATCATGGGATGAAGGCATATATTTTTTTTAAAGATTAGCCTATACTGTATGTAATAATTCCTTTGAGATCCACAGAGACAATGAGATATAAGAATTATTTTTTTCCTTCAGGTGAGTCTCTCTTTAAGAAGAAACAAAGGAAGGGAAGCCTATTCATGTCTAAAATATTTGCTCATTACCAAGTGGCACCCTATATGCATATTCGTTAGAGAATACACTTCATGAGGCAGGAACAATATCAGTTTTATAATGCAAATGCATCCCAGAAATTAGCATGGTGCCTGACCCATGATAGGTGTTAATAACATGCAAATAAATAACACTCTGAGTTAGTAATTATCTCCATTTTATGGCAGAGGGACAAAAGATTAACATATTAAAACAAAATGGCCAATGTCACATAGTTTCTAGACATGAACTAAAAGTAGTACAGAAAGATTTAGAGCTCTGTTTGGGCATCCTCACAAACTGAACAGTAATCGTTTATCTGAGTGGTTTTCTGAGTCCATCCAGACTGACTTAAAATCCATAAAGAGCAAGCAGACTGTTTGGAAATGCTGTTGTTACTATTATTACAGAAGACACCAAATTCCAGATGTGCGATTTTTTAGAAAAATAGTGGAACAGGCTTTTGAGAACATGGCTCTGTGCGTGGCTTACTATAAAATTGTGAGTTATTTGATGGCAAAAAAAAACACAAAAAAAAACAAACGTATCTGTCTCGGTGTCCTTGCTGACTAATACACGGGCTGGCACACAGTAGGTTGCATGTAAGAGTGCTGTCCTAATTTGAATTGTTCTAAGCAAAACCAAACATAAGAACCTGATGGGAATGTCTTTCAACATTGAATCAAAGTTTCTTTGTAGGGGAGACACTATTTCTGTTGTTGCTCTATTGGTTGTTTTTGCTTTTTATGTGACATGATCAGAAGAGATGAGTTCTTTCATCTATCTTTCTCCCTCATACTTGGACTTTATCCTGAGATGTAGCCTTTAAGATCTTTCCAGACCATTTTTCCATCAGATATATACAAATCGCTGAGTCCGGTATTAGGAACTCAAAACTAAAATCTGTTGGTATGGATGGATACCAATTCATTATCCACCTCCACCCCCAGGATTACAAATTTGACAAGTGGTAGAAATCCAGACTTGAATTCTTGTAGTACTGGTGACAGAAGCAGTCGCCAAATCCCATTTCATGTCTTCCTACACATCAGAGAGATAAAATATTTCATACTCGGGTGGGGCTTTAGGTGTCTGAGCCACTATTGTTATCCAGTGTAGGATTATGACTGTGCGAATTCCCTGACTAAGGGTCAAATACTCATCAACAAATTGAAACATTATTTGGAGTAATTACTCAGTGAAATTATAGATTGTTGTAAGACCATATGTATGTCATGTTAAAGGGAGTGGATTTCCTGTTATGGAGAGGGAAATTAATACACACAAAGAGAATTGTAGCATCAGGTATGCTACAGAGACATCTACTGAACGAATCCCCACAGATACTGTCTCTTAAGTTACACCCAGAAACTACCTGATAAGCGTGATCACGATTGCCATTGCTCTTTATGCGAATATGAGTGCATGATTTTATGAGGCCGCTTCCTTGCATCATTAATTTTAATGCAGCTTTGCATAGGGAGATATTTTTCAGATATTGTATAATGCACAGCAAGGCCTATGAATCCTACATAATAAAGCTAATGTTATTCCTCATGTAGGAATTAATAAACGATTCTGACTTAAGATTTTAGTTAGTAACTTGGCATCAACCCCCGCCCCCTCCCCCCAACACGGGATTTACTATCAACCCCCAAATAATTTTCATAAGATTGAAACCCTGCACAGTTTTTGTCTTTAAAAAGTGCTTTTGAGAGCAAGGGCATACTGAAAAGGAATCATTATTTAAGTGATTACAGATGAGTTTTTTATGATTAGCCATTTTGTAGTATGTAGGAAAATTCACTCAGATAACACTGAGACATAACTCTTTTCTTTATTTTACTTTATGTTCTTATTAGTTTGAAAAAGTAAGAAAAGTCCACAACTCATCTTTAATAAATAGTAGTTAAGGGAGGACAAGCTTGTAGAAGTGACATGTGAAAGAAGACCACCAGATTGATCACATAAGATTCTCAAGATAAGGAGGTCAGAGCCTAATCTATGCACCCATAATATATGAGCTTGGTTTGCATTACACAGTGAGCTTGGGTATCGCAATGGATTCATTTGGGTAAATCGGAGTCATATGTTAATATTCTATTATTGCAAGCTGGGGGCTTACGTTTAATTTGATGCTTTGCATTCAGAAAGGAGTGTTTTGACCACATCTGTCAAGTTCCTAGATGGAAAAATTTGAAAGGTATTGGCTTTATCCCTGAAGAGTTTAGTACAGAGCAAATGCCTCCCTTCCGTTCCTGTTTCTCTAGATTTGAAAATCAAAGGCACATTGGTCTCTACAAAATAATCCTATTTTTTCTACTTTTGCCATTGGAGATTCTCCTTGTTTTCCCAACTCACTTGGACAGTGATACCAAGAAATTTGTCCCAATTCTAACTCCGATTCATCCTTATGCTTCCAAAAATCTGCTCATGTGAGCAGGAATAGGCAGATGAAAATGGAATGGACAAGGGATTTGCAGGGGAAGCAAGGGAGGTATGGAGGGATGAAGTGAAGGGAGGAAAAGAAAATCACTTTCTAAAATGTGTTACAGTTACATCCAAGGAGGGAAAAGAAGTTCCATAGTCATAAAAGTGCATTCTGGGTCTCCAGCATAGGACCTTGACCACAGTATTAAAAACGAGATAATTCATGTTAAAGCAAGGACTTATGTTGCTATATTTATAGGCTGTATTCACTGATATTGACTTAAAATTTACTTATTCCTTTGCATGCTACCAGATGCCAAAACCAGAAATTTTGTAGATTAGGCTAGTTAACAGTGATTATTGAAACATATGAAGGCAATTATTTTATTCTACTTGTCTTCTCTTTTACAGCTAAAATATCTTCAATGTCATTATCCGCCTTATCAACCCAGCTCAAATACAAGGGTTTAATAAATGTTAACTCCAAGTCATGTATTGCCCTCACCATCTTTTTACGCTTTATTTTGCTTAATCTTCAAAAATCTATAGAGTAGGTATTATTATTAACCTTTCTGAGTGGTAGATTGTTTGCAAATATGGTCATAGTAAGTCCCCGCCCTATATCTTCCATATATCCACAGCTTTGTATAGTTCCTTCACACACAGATTCTGGCCTTGGGCCTGTTACTTGCTTTGGCCAGTGCTCATTATCTGATTGTTTGTTTGTTTGTTTGTTTTTTAAGTCTAAGCCACTTCATAATGATCTTACTGGATTCTGTGAGTTATAGGTTTAAGATTAAAATGTGTGTGTGTGTGTGTGTGTGTGTGTGTGTGTGTGTGTGTGTGTAATCTTATAGACACAAAACTATGCATCTTGAAATATATTTTGATGTGGAAATACCTATTTTAGTAATATATTTGTAGATGTGCAATATAAATAATTACACACATAAATGTTTCTATATTGTTAGATACCTACATTGTTCCCAAGTTAACAATATAAATAAAAAATAAAGGAACGTATATGTCAACTATAATTTTAAAATAAACAAATGAGTAAAGTTAAAAAAAAGAATCGGGATATTTTGAGCACCTCTCTGGATTATGAAATACATTTTTGAATTTATATACTGAGATTTATATGTATAGATATAGTAGCCAAAATTTAAGTAGACACCCTAAAACTGGCATTTGTTTTCCAGTAACTGATTAGTAACTTATTTTCGGCTACTTATTAATAATATTAACTCTTAGTGCTAACAACAGCCCTATAAGGTAGTTATTATCTGCATGATTATTATCTGTAAATGAAGAAATTGAGGCTTAAGAAATGGAAGTGATTTTTCTATATTCATGCAGTTAATAAACAGTAAAATCAAGATTTGAGGTCTTTTCCTTAGATTCAAAAGCCCATGTTATCATCTCAGACATCTGTTGCAGGTGTTCTGCCAGTAACAAAAGTGCCTCATTGGCTTTTGAGGCGCCGTGCATCACTCCTCACATTCCTCTTATGAAAAAGAGGCTAGTTTCCGTGTCCTCCCAGATCACGTGGTGAGAAGATTGCTCTGTAGTTGCCAAATGCCCTTGATGAATATGAAAAGGACTCTCTGTGCCACGACACAGCCTCTGCCCTTGGACGGGTCACTAATTGCTTCTGCTCCTCGATGTCCTCATCTGAAAAACTGAAATATCCACGTTAATAAACATTTGTGAGGACATGGCTTTATAAATCCATGTTGTTACATTATGAGTTACAATCCTGGGTTTTACTCTATTAACATTATATAACCCCTTTATATTAGCTTTATATTATTTCATAATCATAATTTGTCATGGGTATTTAAAATACATAAAGTAGTTCGTTAATTCAAGAAAATATTTTTAAGCACCTATTTTGTTTTTAACATGTTTTAAGTCCTGAGGGTTTTTCAGTGATTTAAACATGGAGGTGTTTTCTGCTCTCATGGAAGTGATATTCTAGTCCAGAGAAGCAGATAATAAATAATTAGTTTTATAATTAATTGCTCATACTATTTATACAAAGTACTTATTATCATTGAGCCTTAATTTTTTTATCCATAAAATGAGGAAAATAATATTCATGTCTAACAGCTGTTGGGATTTTGGGTGGTCCTGCACGTACTAAGTGTCTGGTACAATTATTTGAGTAGCTAATATTTCCTTTTCTTGATATCATTTTAAATGCTATTTTCAAAGCCTGAGTGAGATATCACTTTTTACTTTGCCTGAATATGAATAATATCTTAGTGTCCCAAAAATATAGTTTACGATTTCTGTACAAAATCATTTTATGTTCAAAAAATAAAATAAGAATCAACTGCATAATAATCCCTTTCTAGCTCCACTTGAAAAAATGTGCTGCAAATTCTGTGACCCTCTCACATATAGACTCTCTTTCTTCTACAACTCACAACATTTTATAAGCAGCGCAGCTACCTCAGACTACAAGCCGAACTTCTACCGGTAATCTGTAGTGTGCTATTTTTTGTACTCTAACTCTGGGTCACTCCATTTTTTAGTAACCTGGTGGAAATGATGCATATTACTCATCACTTTCTCACTTTCTCTGTTGAGTAGTCACTGAGTCAAGGGGTAGTTACTCCACCAAGGGAACCTTGGAAAAAGAAAACACTGTTTTGCTAAGTAAATGTCTAATAGGAGCCATTCAGGCATAAAACTGTGTGGTCATAATGACATACTAGGGTTTCTAGAGCTCCAGGATATCAAAACATAAACTATAACAATAATTGTATCACAATGTAGAGGCATCATAAGCAATACGCCATCATGCATATGAGTCTAAGTGTCACAGTTTTAGGTGATCTGAAGGCGGCTCATATGGATATGTTTTAGTCTTTTGGTGGCTACACTGGTATTATAGTTACCACAGGATCAGAAAAGCTCTGTGAAGACAGATTTGTCTGGGAGAGATTGGCATTAAAACCCACAGCATAAGGCCTAAGACGTATATAATGTATGTTCAATAAACATTTATTGAATGAATTAATCAATGAGGTACTTGTGTCACAGCGCTTCATTAATTAGCTAAATTTGACAAAATTATCTCATTTAATTCTCAAAATTGTCCCATTTGGTAATATGCTTACTCTACAAATGAGACAGTTGTCAAATTGAAGAGCCATCATTTGAACACAGTTGTTTCTGTCTCTAAAGCATATGGTATATTAATCTTCAATTCAACTAGATTATATTCATTATTCTGTACTATTCTTGGAATATCCAAGATCTCACTATGTATTCATTCATTCATTCGTTGGAATCTGTTAAGTAATCACAATGTGCTATGTTTTATAATTGTTAGAACACATTGGTGAGTAGAAACAGACATAGTCTTTGTTCCCATGAAGCTCACAGTCTGATGGGGGAGACACTTTAATCAAATAGTCACCCACGTAAATGTAAGGTTGCAATTCTGATTGCTACGAATGAGGTCTGCATAGTGCTCAGAGGTTAATAATAAGGAAATCTGGCATTATATGACGGGTCAAGGATGATTACACTTTGAAAGGATAAATAAAGTGACTCAGTGAGACTAGGAAGACAAAGATTTCCAGGTAGAGGTCATATTAATACAAATGCCCTATGACAGAAAGGAGTAGTGTTGTAAATGAGAGATTGAACAAACTTGTAAAAAGAAAGTAGAAAGAGAGCATTAATGTAGAGAGGTAGGCAGGGGCTGGACTACGCAGAGCCTTCTCTAGGGACTTAGCATTTTCAGCTTCATCTTTGGTGCAATGGCAAGTCATTCAAAGTGTTTAAGCAAGGAAAAGATAGAAGCAGATACATGCTTTAAAGAGAAAACAATGGCTGTCAGTCCCTTCTTCCCAGATATAAACCTACTTAGAATAGGCGGCTAATTAATGGTTGGGATCACTCTTGGACTGTAATTATCTTTGCTCTCCTTTTGCCCATCAGAGGAGGGATGGAGAATTATCTCCATTGATGTTTTAATCACTGGAGAACCGTTCCACTTGATCAATGCTCAGAGTTCTTTTAATGCTATCTACTTGACAATAAC
This sequence comes from Rhinolophus sinicus, assembly GCF_036562045.2. Lineage (NCBI taxonomy): Eukaryota > Metazoa > Chordata > Mammalia > Chiroptera > Rhinolophidae > Rhinolophus > Rhinolophus sinicus. The sequence goes on along the minus strand of NC_133760.1, from coordinate 37,583,006 downwards.
CAAAATTCCCCCAAGGGTCATTCTTGCACTCTGGATACAAATTTCATAATTATTAACAAAAAAATTCCAACCCAGACTTTGTTTTCCCAAACTGAAAGGTTGCTTTAAAAATACTCTAACAACATGGAGTTATCAATGGAATCATTAATTAAATTACCTAATGATAAAGTTTAGGAATCCATTACAAAAATAATTAAAGTAATGAGACTGGCAGCATTTAGAAGATAGTATAAAGAGAGTAATTCTGTGCAATGGCACCTGTCCCTGGACACACTCAATAATTACAAACACTTAAATGCATTATTGGTTCCAAAATGGCCCCGTGTGGAGTTCAAAGGAGAGAGACTATTCATTCTCCCGATACTATTCTGAATTCCTTTCCAGCAATAAGCTATGCGTATTAATTTATAAGTATACACTAAAGTTAGACCATGCAGGTCCAGGTATTATTTTTAAAATATAAAACCACTGTTGAGTCTTTAAAACAAAGACAGGTAACTTCTTGGTCTTTGGACTTATCCTTAAGCTGCATCTGTTCATTGGATGGGTTTAACATAGCTCCAATATTTCAAATCATCTTTTTCCCGACTAGTAAAGGTCAACTTTTTTTTTTTTAAATAGAACTTACAAAGTGTGTGTAAAGTCCTTGTGCTTTGGTATCAGCCATGCATTCGTTCAAATTTCAACTCTGCACACTCGGGCAGAAGGGGTGACCTTAGGTCAAACTGTTTACCTCGCCTTTAAAAGTGAGGATATCATTCAATCTACATCATTGGCCTTATTTGAGAAGTAAATGGAATAATTCACACAAGGCGCCTAGACCATAAAAATCATTATCATTAATTATTAACTTACTAAGTACTTCCCAGTACTCAAGAGAGGTATTTTAAAAGTTTCTGTATTATTGTTTGTTAAGGTATTTTTCACCCTTGAATCAATTTTTTAGTATAATACAAGTTTTAAAAGTGTCTCCGTCTCTTCCCTTTATTTTATGACCAAAGCCCTATCTACCATGATGTCTCCCTTTTGATCTCGCCAGCCATTGGCTGTAAGGCAATGTCTGCCTAATGCCAACTACCATTATTAGTCATTCCCCCTTTAATACAGGACTCATCCTCCTTCTAGAATTGATAATCACTAAGTACTGTGGTTTTATTCTCACTTTGATTCTATTACTTTTCTATTTCAAGAAAGAATTTGATGTGGATTAAGATGACATACATAAGTGTGGAAACAAATAGAAACACAGCCAGACATGTCATTAGAGAGTATGAGCCTCATCCGTAACTTTAAATGTCCCCAGGGATAATCTGCTCCCACAGCCAGAAAGACTGTAAAAATACATGCTTTCATGGCAGCCCTCAGCACTTCAGCTGCTCAGCTCTCCTGCCAGCCTACTTATAGATTGATTGACCATCTTGTCCTCTCTGGCTTTACACAGCCATTACTGCAATCCCTTCATAAAATTTGGTAACTTTAATTTTGATCTATCTTATCTGTTTGCACCTGAAACTATTTGTTTCCACTTTTTTGAGTCGGGCATCTCAGTAGTTAACCTGGGCTTATGGTTGGGGAGTAGACTTACTTTACAGAAGGTTGGAGTGGACTTTGGGTCAGCCCATTAATTCTGGAAGCTGAGTTTTGAAGGGGCCCCTGTCAAACTCAGAGGCTGTCTGCTGCCTGCCCCATGGGGTAATCTAGCTCTTCAGACGCTTGCCTGACTTGGAGTCAGAATAGACATGCATCTACTTTGATATTTTATAGAATGAGAGTTGCAAACAGTTGAAAAATCATTTCCCATTTCTACCAACCAGCAGTGTACTCTTTTGTATTATAAGCTCCATAATTTAGAATGCTCAAATAATAGAAATCTATTCGAATGACAGATTCATCCAGTTATTAGGAAAGACAAAAGGGATGCACTTTTTAAATAAGGATGTGACAGGATTAGAAACCAATGGAGATCATCAGAAATTTGAGGAAAAAATATATTTTCCCCCTCTCAGTTAGCAATTAAACAGCTGTATTTTGCACAAGCTAAAATTGATACCAGGAATACAGTGCTCAAGTTGCTTGAGCTAGAAATAGAATTGAATATAAGTTATGAGGGAAACAGTCTTCCTGAAAGCCCATAAGACTATCTCACTCATATCTGGTCTGTGTTTCCATATTAATGGCTAAGTGAAATTTTTCCCTTTGCTTATCTGATTTTCTCTTCTTCCTCTTCTCTCTCTTTCTCTCTCTTTTCCTTTCTTCCTTCCTTCCTTCTCCCCTTCCTTCCTTCCTTCCTCCCCTTTTTTCCTTTTCTTCTTTATATTTTTCTTTAATAAGACAGAACTTCAACAGAAAAAAAAACCAAAAAGCCTAGTCATAAATATTTAAAGCAATAAAAACTAGTAGATAAATACACAGACTTAGGGAAAGAGAACTCCTCGGAGTCTTGGATCTTCTCAGATCTATGCAGCTCTCCATTCATCTACCTAACTCTTCATCTATGTGTACACTTTCTCTAAATAGAACATATGAGGATTAATTTAACTGAAATAGTAGCCTTTGGATAACATTCTTTTATCACATTGAAGTAGTCTGCCTCACGTTTGACTAACTTCACTGAAAGAACATATTCAGTTATCTTTGGAATCAATTAGTAAATAGAGAACACGTGTGCGCGCGCCAATCTACAGTGCTCTCCGGAGCTAACATTTGATAGGACACTCTGCTTAGGACAAGGTACTAAGGCTAGCTTTGTTTGATCAATATATTAAATATTTAGAAAAATAGAGGGTAACAATGAGTGCTTATATTATTGTTTGTCTTTCATTTCAGGAATGATTTTAAAAACTTTATGCATGAGTAGAGAAATAACAGCATCTTCTGCCTTCTGAATTGGCTCATATTTAGGGGGAGGATGAGACCGTGATGGAGGAATAGGGGATCTGTCTCATGCATTAACACAAAACCACTCTATGAAATCCTGCAAGGAAAAAAACCTATGCACAGCGTGTTGTATGACAAAACGTCCATTAGCCTTTTATTGTACCAATGATACAGCAATTACTCCTACATTCGCAACGTCCTTTGAGTCACTCCGTTTTGAACGATATCTTAATAATATATGTAATCGCATTTTACCTGTGGTAGTAATATTATTGATCTAACACCATTAATGTCCGCAGCATTTTTAAGACCCATTACCTGCCTGTATAGTAGCCCTGCCTGGCCAAAGTACATCACTTTCTCTGTTAAAGTTTGTCAGACAACAACACAAAAAAAGCAATTTTACCTGCTACAGTGTCTGTCTGACTGCTTGATAATGTCAGTCAATAAGTAAGTTCAGTTCCCTATGGTCTCTGGTAAACAAGATGTCTGCTCCATTTCAGATGCAAACAAAAAGAAAGGAGCCAAGATATGGGTAGATCAAAATAAAGTGTTTGGGATGATATTTAACGGGCATTTTGGAGAAGATTGGGGGGTTGGTGGTAGAGATGCTGAAAATTATGTCCCCTAAAGAAAACATTGCCTGAATAACCCATGGCAACAGCAGTGCCGAGGCCTGGGGGAAAAATAAAAAATTGAACACAGATAGGAGATTTGTTTCTTAATAGGGTTGTGATGAAAAGCCATTCGAATTGAAATAAACTTTAAAATATTCACAGGAAAAAATACACCATTTTACTGTAATCATATCTATCATCCATCTTAAACTCTAATAAGCTTGATAGTTAAATATTATTGAATATTTTTGTGTGCATATCTACTATCTAAATTTCCATTTCTACCTGATGAATGAAGGGCATTATGAAGACAGTTACTATTTTTAATGAACCTTTGGAGTGATTTAGGGCAATTTTTAAAAAAGGCTCAAAGAAATGTAAGGCATTTTAATCTAGTGAGCCAGAGACTTCATGAGTCATTAAACCTCAACAGTCATGCCCACTGGCTTGGCATCTGAATGGACTCAGTTTGGCTCATAATTTGTCCCTGTTCAGATTCCCATTTGAGTGTTGATATGAAGGAAATGGCAACTTGAGCTTGGGGCCAAACTGTTATAATAGTGCAATTTTATGACAGTCATCCATACTCACAAATTGGTCACAATTATCACCTGAGCTGTCCTGGGATCAACATCTCTGTCTGGTTCCTGGAAGACAAACGCTGTCCCCTGATTTCCTTACCCAGTTATATTCTATAAGGTGGGGGCCCCTGTTTTATGTTTATTTTCCTAATAATCACTAGGTGTATGATGTTCCTCCCAAAAATGCAAAATATAAAAGTTAGAAAGAAAAGAAATGTAAGGGCAGGTTCATACGAACAGCATTTTTCTTTTTTCTTTTTCTTTCTTTTTTTTTTTTTTTGTACCGAAACTATTACAATTACTAGAATAAAAGATGTTAACAGCTTTTAGAGATGACTATATGACCGGCACTTTGAAGCTTTCAGGTCTCATCAGGAAAAGATGAAATGCTCAAAAAGGTTTATAAAGAAATCCTTTTCAAAACAAAAAGAATGTAGTTAAAGGAGCCAAGAAGGGGTGGTGAGGCTCACATGAGAGACTCACATGACACATGGTGAGAAGTCCTCGTCACCCAGAAGCCTGAGAAGCAAAGGAAAGGCAGCTGATATTGGAGGCCAAGGAGAGCTGGCCTCCTTGGAGGAACTCAGGTACCGCTAGTGGGAAAAACAAACAAACAAACAAACAAACAAACAAACACCTGACCTCTCTTTCCTCTTATTCTACATTTTGGGTAAGTGGTTCTCGTTAGCTAAACCTAACAAGAAGCCAAAGAGCACTGGGAGCCCAGACTATACAATTCATCGAGGTCAGCCTGCTGGGGCATGGAGCAGTGAAGAGAAGGGCAGAGAACAGACTGTGAGTATTTACGAGGAATGGAGAAGAACCTGCAGGATGCTTGCCCTCAGTTACATCCCAACACACCCTTAAGAAGACCCCATATTTCAGTTCAGGAAATCGAGACTCAGAGTGGAACTTGGGTTCCACTAGGGGTCAACTAGCGGTGCTCAGGTTCAATTCCAGCTCCGCCTACCACTAACACACACACACACACACACACACACACACACGCACTGACTTATATACACACACATACATGTGGTATCTATGAAAAAGATTGAGATACCGTCAATTGAATAAAAAACATTCATTAGTTTTGGGCATGTTTTGAAATGAAGAATTTTATAGTTTAATAACACTTTGAACGGTACTGTGATTGACTTTTACAGCTATTCCACTGTTGGGCCTGGAAAGGAGATTTATCCCTACATGTTGAGAAGAAAATCCAACTCAAAAAGGTTAAGGAGGTTTGTTTCCAGTCATATGATCAATGTGAGAACTTGCACTCAAATCCTGGCTGCCTAAGCTTTAGTCCAGTGTCCCCTACCATGCCACATTATTTAACATGACTTGTGCATCAAAAGAGGTGGCATTTTATACTCATATCATTATTCTCCTGTAGTTCCTGGCATGCAGTAAATCTAAGTAAACATAGCACACCCCTCCCACATGTCATGCTTCACATAGTTGCAAACTCTATTTTCATAATGTTTATGTGTTTTGATTTGTGGATAATTCGTTGGCCTACAAAGCAAATATTAATATATTATTAACTGATTCCATCATGCAACTGATGATGACCTTTACAAAAATTGAGATAAGCTGATGAGAGCCACCCCACGCAAAATAATAAAGGTCACTCAGATTTTATCATTCAATTTTCATGATGCAGATGTCAAATAAAGCCTACTGAATAAAGTGTATATTTTGAACAAGAGAAAAATGACACCATGAATTATATTAGTTGTTCTGCCACAGTGAGTTTTGGTAAATATTCCCTACATTACACGAAGTCTGAGGATTAGTCCCCAGAGAGCATTCTCAAGAGGAAGATTGGCAGTCAGGGTGTCAGCCTCCATATGTGAAATGCCTCTGTCCCATTCTCACTCTCATCCATTATCTGACCCAGCTGTACCCTGAGAGTATCAACAGCCCCACTGTCTCAGTTATTTATGGCTTCGTAATAAATCATACTTGGTGACCTAAAATAATGATGCTTTAGTATTTCTCATAATTCTGTAGTTTAGCTGAATTCAGCAAGGCTGATCTGCTCCACTCGCACTATACTTGGGGGTCACTTATGTGACTGCATTCCGCTGTGAGTTTGGCCAGGACTATAATATCCAAGATGGTCTCACTCATGTGTCTGAGACACAGGTGCTGACGGCCAGGTGGGGAGCCATGCCTTTTGTACATGTGACCTCTCTCCACATGGTCTGTCATCATTCTGTAGACTATATGGTGGCTGGTTTCCAAGAGAGCAAAATCAGAAGCCCCCTAACTCACATGGGCTAAACCACAATTGGCACAATATGACTTTGGCCAAACAAGTTATAAAACCAGAAATAGACTCCACTCCTTGAAGAATGGAGCTGTATGCCCATATATGGAAGAGAAGATTGTGGTGGTCATCTTTGGAGACCATCTCCTACATCTGTTCTTGCCTAAATTCAAGTCAAGAAACATGATAGAGCTTCAAATAGAGCTCACATTCTGAGACACAAAAATGTTTTTGGCAGAAAAACAAGAAATGATATCCAGGGTAAATAACTCAATTGGATAATAACTCAATTAAAAAACGGGCAATGAATTTAAATAGGCATCTCCCCAAGGAAGACATGCAAATGCCCAACAGGTATATGAAAAGATGCCCAACATCACTAATCGTCAGAAAAATGCAAATCAAACCAAAATGAGGTATCACCTCACACCTGTTACGATGTCCGTTATATAAAAAAAGAAAGACAGAAAGGAAAAAAGAAAATAGCAAATGTTGGTGAGGATATGAAGAAATTGGAACCCTTGCATATTATTGGTAGGCGTGTAAAATGGTACACAGTTCCTGTGGAAAACAGTATGGAGATCATTCAAAAAATTAAAAATAGAACTACTGTGTGATTCCACCACCCTACTTCTGGGTATTTATCCAAAAGAATTGAAATCAAAACCTCGAAGAGATATTGGCACTACCATGTTCATTGCAGCTTTATTCATCATAGTTCAGAGGTGAACACAACGTGAATGCATAAAGATGTATACATAAAATGGAATGCTATTTAGACATAAAAAGTAAGGAAATTCTGCCGTATACTACAATGTGGACAAAATTTGAGAAAATTATGCTATGTGAACTAAGCCAGTCACAGTAGTACAAATACTACATGATTCCACTTAATGAAGTATCTGAAGTAGTCGAAGTCATAAAAACAGGAAGTAGAATTGTGGTTGCCATGGGCTGGAGGAGGGGAGAAATGCTGCTCAATGTGTATAGTGTTTGTCATGCAATAAAAATTCTAGAGCCATGTTGTATGGCATTGTTCTTATTGCTAACACCACTGTACTGTGCACTAAACATGTAAGAGAGTCAATCTCATGTTACGTGTTTTCACCACAATAAAAAACAAGACACTATTAATTACTGTTATTATTGTTCTTGGTGGTGGTGGTGGTATGTGGTAAGTTCTGTTCAGTTTTATATGCCTTTTTTTTTTTCTTCAGTTAATCCTCACATCTGCATAACAGAGAAGTAGAGATAAGGAAATTACTCTTAGAAAGGTAATGTACATTTTTAAAAGTTACATCCCTAAGAAAGTTAAAGATAGAATTAGAACACAGTTCTCATATACATTCTGGTACTTTCCTTACACTTTTTCTGTCTGGGGTGGCGGAGTGTGTCTTGAAATCTACATTTTCTACTCTCCTTTACCAACTGGTTTCCAATTATTTTTGTACAGTAGAAGGCAACTGACAAGAATTTGGAGTGTGGGGTTTGGGGAAAGCCAGAATAGCCCCCTTCTCTCTATAGCACAGCATCTTCAGAAGTGACCGCACCTCTTCCGTGTTTTTACTGCCTGCTGAACGGCCCCTCCCTCATGATTACACTGATGATAAAGGACTTCAGCTGTTTAGCTGTGGGAACTCCACCTTTAATTTTTTTTCCCCTCAAGCTATAAGGATAATAATGGCTTCCTGTTGATACTAATCTCTTGGTTGCCCCCTTGGTCACTTTTGTCCCATCAGCATTTCAGACACCTTTGTAATGAGTCATGCATATTAAATTCCTACTATTGACATAGCTTGGATTCTCTTTCCTAACTAGTTCACTGTTCAGGGTTGAGACAGCCAAGAATATGGCAGAGTCAGGACTTATTTCCTCTAGAATCTTTGCTCTTAATTTACTATGAGCTTGCTGACTATGATGTTTACAGATTGTTGATTTTCTTGTTGTTTTCCTCAATTAGATGTTAAGGTCTATAAGAGCACAGATTTAGATATTCACTCTGTGTGCCCAAGACCTAAACAGATTTGGAGAAGCTGCTTATCACTTTGTAATGCACAAGAATTGCTGGTTATAAGATCACATGTCTGATCTAGTCACCTCATTTCTAAATTAGGTTTCTGACTACATTAGATGCAGACATAGAAACCCTCTTTCTCATCCTCCACTCAATGCCTGGTGCCTTGCTACTTGGGACAAACTTTCCAGAGACTCAGTGCCTGCAGGCTACGTGCTCAATATATTAAACTCGTTCATTCCTCATTGTTGCAGTTCATAAACCTATTGAATCTAAGATAATACTGAATGTTTCTCTAAAATTTAATTTGGACACAATGTCATATCTTGAAATCTTTCATTAAGCTTAAATTGTTGAAAAGAATACCAAAATGGTCAATCGTGAAGATAGATTTGAAAGGGCAAAGCAAGAAGAGGTAGGTAATGAATGTTAAGGTGCATGGAGAATGTTTTAAGCATCTTTGATCATGATCGCATTAAATATCTGCCACATGTTGGGGAAAATGATTTTATATTCATTTGTTTTGAAAAAAAAGTGTCATGTATTAAAAGCAATGTTAATGCTCATGTGTTTTATTAAATATTCAAACTACGATATTTTATGAACTTGTTCATCCCATAAGAAAATGACTGTAAATCATCTAAACCAGGACATTGCTTTAAGTTATAGATGGCTTAAGGAGACTTGTTTACAACAGATTCAGGTCTCATTTTTGGAAATTATATAGTTTGGAAATAAACCAAACTGTTTAGTTTACCCAAATATTATTTCAAGCTCTATAATAAATAGTCTATATCAATATTGTAAAACAATACTATAGTTAGTGGTTGTATGAGTTTTTTAAAGAAATTTTGGTTTTATAAAACAAGCTCAGGTGTAGATCTTTCCTTCAAAAATAGAGATGATTCCTTCTCAAATACAAACTTCAGTTGAGAGAGGGAGGGGGGAGAGAGGGAGGGAGATAGAGAGACAGAGACAGAGAGAGAGAGAGAGAGAGAGAGAGAGAGGGAGAGAGAGAACAAATCTGTCTAAATATTATGGTTGATAATACATTATATTTAACCAATGTGTTTATAATGATCAATATGCAATATGACTGATAAGAGTCAAAACAAGAAAATTAAATTCAATGGCATATTTTGATAGAGGAACCTTAGGATGACAGCATTCTCTTACTCGTAGGATTAATTATTAAATACTAGATGAAAACAGATTGAACCAATTTAGTAATAACATTCTCTCTCTGTGTGTGTCTCTGTCCCTCTCTTCTTCAAAAACTTCTAAAATACTTGTTTCACCTGAAAATTAAAACTCGACTATTAACTTCACCCACTACTGTAGTTCCTCGCTTCCCCTTGGTATAGCTAAGGTGTTTCTAAACCACAATCAAGAGGTGCCCCCTAATTAAATACTAGTTTACTTTGACAACTGCAAGTCAGCAAACACAGATACTCCTAAGTTGTGACTTGTTATTTTCAATACGATACTGATCACTACTTTTTAAACACATTAGTCACAGAGCATTTTCCCTTTAATTGTGAAATATCAAAATCAACAGGAAGGACTTATATTACAACACTAGCATGGACTCTAAGTTTCTCAGGGAGATGAACACTCAAAGCCGTTAAAGACAAAATACCCTATCAATTCAATTGACAATAACAGGTTGGCGCGTCCATTAGTACATTACTACTACATGAATCTGTTACATTATTTCCACATATTTATTAATGTCCTGTTTCCACATATCTGTTAAAATAATTTAGTGATTATATGGAAAGCATTCGATATTTTCAAAACCTTCAAAAAGAGAAAATTTAAAAAGGATTATCTTTGCAAGCTGACATGGTAGTTTTTCCATAAGTTTTTTCGTAAGTCAAATAAGTTTTCTTTGCTTATTCAAAGACAATAAAAAGTTATTAGCACAGAGCTACCATCTCACAGATACATATAATCACTTTCTGCAGAATCCAGGAAATATCCAGAAGTTGAGCTGCTAAAACATCTTATCAAAGATTAAGGTTTTAGTTTGGGGATCAACATTTGAGTTGGATCTGTATGTTATCTTCATCACTAATGTTCCTTGTGACCCAGGCTAAGCTCTCATTTCTTCACTTATAAAATGAGGATGACAACATCTACCTCACAGAGTAATTATTACAATTATAAACCTCATTTTAGAGTTTAGCACATTTCTTGGAACATTGGGAGCTCTTAGTAAATATCAGCTCTTTATAGTATTACGCATTATCTCTTGAAGTCCTCACAGGGATCTCCAGTGGGATAGACTCATCTTCAGTTTGTAGGAAAAGTGATCTGAATCTGACCCATGAATACATAAGCAATGAGAGCTGGGGCTGGGTTTCCCAAAGGGTCAGTATCTGGGAGTTGGCATGCTGGGGTAGTTATGTGCTCAGCATGATGCCTGACAGAATTAACACATAGCAACTTCAACAACAATGCAATAGCATCGTATTTTCGTTTCTTCAGCATGTGTCTTTTCCGCGTATGATTCCTCCCTTTTGTAGTGGTTGTGCCAGACCATGTAGAAAGGCAGCCAATGAGGTTAGTAAAATAAAGGTATCAAAGGAGCCAGAGCCTTTATACCAGGGCATTTATAACAAAGGACTGAGATGTGACAATATTTGACACTCTTATTTCAGTTTTATCAGAGATTTTAAAGCTGAAGAAGCCATGCTAGACATCAGATCTGGAAGGTGATTCTGTTGCTTTAAATCTGGCTTATGGTCATTTGTCTCATTGGTAATTTGGTTTCATAAAATGGAGAAATGTGGGACTTTCTCTTTATGCTTTATTTTGGCTCTGTTCTTTTTTATTATTTTTTTGAGGCGTATTTACCAAACTTTAAGTGCACATAGCCTTTGTGTGAATAAATCTACAAATACAACTTTATCCTACAGATATCTTTGCCCATTTCTAATAGTAAATATATAAGGACAATCATTGTGGCATTGTTTGTAATTTTTATCTATTGATGAACGTATAGATCATCTTCAACTTTTTTTGCCATCTTAACAAAATATGGTACATTAAAAATTGTGTAACATATAGCCTGTAAAAATGAAGTATATCTATATGTTTTGACAAAGATGATTGCATTTACGTAAAAGTCATGAAAAGAAAGTAGTATAGGGTGACGTCTAAGAGAGCAGGCCATTGAATTGAACTCTTTGGGCTTACTGTCTGGCTCCATTTACTCAGTGTGTAATTATGTACAGGTTACCCAATGTCTCAGCATCAGATTTCAGCTCTGTTAATGTAACCCTCATCACGGTCACCTTAGCTAGGTTTTATATACACTGAAAGGATTAATTCTCGGGAGTTGAGTGGGTAGATGAAAGGAAATTTAGTTTTTACTTACATGGCCATTAAAATATTGAAATTAATTATCACAGCTATAAGATTAATATGTTTAATATTCAAAATAAAATTTGCAAAAGGAACGCTCTGTAGCAGACATCAATTATTGTAACGTAAAATCTAATGAATGAATGAATGAATGAATGTATGAACTGTATTTCTAATGGTTTGGCACATTATATACCTGCCATTTTCCAAAGGCTGCATTTGGTGCTGAGGGTACTAAGTATAATGCTTATTCCAGATTTTTTTTTCCTTTGAGATTAAGAACATCTTGCTTTTTGAATTAACATACTGAATCCCCCAACCCATTCAGTGGGTGAAACAAAAGTACCTTGAACATTTCTCATAGATTTCTAAAAAAACAAGTTCAAATTACAGATTCCAAATGGCTTCAGGTAAACAAAAGTGAAAATTTTATGAAGGGCATTAGACATTTTTAATTAAAAAAAAAAAAGACAAACAATACCATAAACAGTAATGCATAGTGTTTGCTACTAGGAAACTTTGCGATAGTCGTTAACTAAAGAATTTTACCTCATTAGAACTTTGTCATTTTACACATGGGAAATATAGGATGAAAATATTAAGTCACACACATATGAATATCCACAAGCAAAAGTAATAAATCCAAGTTTTTCCTACTTTAATTGTGATATTATAGAGATTTCTAGTGGTTGCGTTGCCCTAGTGGTTTATTCCAGTTAAATGAATCTGAATATTAGTTCAAAAAGAATCATCTGTGTATATAAATCCAGATGTTATGAAATTTTTTTCTAAGGAAGTATTTTAAGTTTATATATCAATGTGACTTATAGGCCAAGGTTAAAATCATATTCTTGCAACCAATAATAATAATAGTGATGATAATAAATAATTGGTCAAACATCAGCACCAATCTTTACTTGTTAAAATATATAAATGTGGAAAAAAATGTTTTCTTGTCCAGTTGGAAGTTTGTAGCATTAATTGAAATCAATCTAATTTTAATTATACTGAAAGGTTTGCAACAATAAATGCCTGAAGTTGATAAAGCAAATACTTCAAAAGCCTCAAGGAAAATGATGTGTCACCTAACCACTGGGGGGCAAATGGGGTAACAACTGCATAAATGAAGACTCTCATTTTCTAAGAGCTAGACCTTTCATAAGCAGTTAAGTTTATTAATTATAAGAAAAATCAGCAGTACAGTGTCTGTGCGCTTAGAAGTTGAATGGATAAATGATGATCCCAGCTATTCATTCATTCATTCATTCATTCATTCATTCAATTTATTTATCGTTCATTTATTTATTAAATATTTGTTTATCATATTGTGCCCAATGTTGTGCTAATTGCTTCAGAAAAAGCAGGAAATCAGACCCATTAACACTTATACCATCATTAGATTCTGATCTCCCCAAAAAGGACTTTGCCTTTTGGATTTGTTTGGATGCATTTAAGACTGTCAGTCATTGTCTTTCCATGGAAAGGTGGCACACTCAAATTAGAGAACTTCAGGAACCTGTTCTAACAGGCTATTTGAAAAGGCTACAGGTAGCATTTCGAAAAATAAATAATGGATTCTACAATTCTACAGGGCTTGTAACAGTGGGAAGCTAGTACCACCTCTAGGCTTGAGGGAGGAGGAATAGGGAATCACTACCAGAATGCTGAGAGAAGCTGATGAGAGTGGGTGCTTTCTCAGGAAACCCTGGCCATGAGCAGAAGATGATAGCCAATCAAGGAAACTTAGTAGAGAAGGCACCCAGGACACGAACGTCTCCACTTCACATTCCCATTACCCTCGGATTTCCCTCCCAGGTCTCCCATTGGTCTAACTCAACCATAATCTAGAGCATCAAAGACCCAGGTGAAGCCCTACAGAAGCTTAGCCCTTTGGGACACAGAGCAAGGTAAAGATAAGTACAGAAGGTCTGCATGTGAGAATGGAGGCGATTCAGCACACGAGGAAGGCATTTCAATACATAGAACTGAATGTTCCTCACATGCATACAGGCAGGCAGGCGGCATTTTCTCCCCTCTCCCACCCTCTGCACCCAGACTTCAGGGATGTGACAACAAGCTAGAGCAATAAAACTGAAAAAACAAGTGTTGTTCTCATCTTTGAGTTGCATTGTTAGTCACCATTTTTAGCACAATTGTGGTCGTGATCCCCGAAAGGTTCATCTTTGTTTTGTTGAAATTTCAACAGTCTTCTAATTAGTTCTTTATTAACACAATGCACCCGTTCTTCTAGAGGGGTTGCTTAGTGGAACGAAGCTGAATAGAGAAAAGAGCAGCAAAAATGGTGTGATGTGACATGAGGAGACTAGAGTGATTAGTTTCCTTCGGTTCAAGGAGATTTGGTTTTGCCTCAATCAACTAGTGGTGAAGGCCAGTGAAAGTGCCCCCATCTCGATAAAAGAGCACATGTCTATTGAGAAAATGAGGACTGATTCAATATTATTTTCTTTTTATTTAAATTAAAGTTTACTGAGGTGACAATGATTGGTAAAGTCACATAGGGATCACTTGAATATTCGAATGACAACTTCTGTCCTTTTTCTTTCACACAACGTATCTTGAACCGATGTTAAAAAGTAGCATCCTGTATTTTTCTACACTCCAGTGTGTGTGTGTGTGTGTGTGTGTGTGTGCCTGTATGTAATGTGAGGACTGAACGTAAGATTCTGACTTCTACTTAGTGAAAGTGTGATATTGGTGCTATATTTAAAATAGTTGTTGTTATGTTAAATTAACTGAATCAGAAGGTATTTTTTTCAAATGTTACATGAGATGAAACATGTACAGCCTTTGTCAGAGGCTGGTATGTACCAGCTATTTCTTAAATATTAGGTTCTAAGTGGGGATAGGAAAAATAAACTATTTTCTGCTTCTTCATCTAAACACGTATGATTCAGCTGCATCCATTTTAAAGCATTTCGAACACTAAAGTAACAAATTCATAACAGATGTCAAGCGGTATGATATCTCTCACAGATACCTCTATGAGAGCTGAAAGCAAATTCCACCTATTCAAAGGGCAAGAATTCCACTTTCAGGAAAGGGCACTTACGAGTGGGAATGAAATACTCGGACACTATTCTGGTTAGCTACTTGGGAAGGAGGAGGGACAAGCTGTATGAAACACTTGAGTAATGATAAGTTCAATACAGATATGCGAATGTCATTAAGATATTGTCTTTGTATTGAGACAGATATGAACTCGAATTCCAGCTTCATCAATCATTAGTGGGTAACCTTGGGCGAGTCAATCCCCATTTCTGAGTCAGCTTCCCAATCTATAACATAAGTGCTTTTTTCTTACCGTCTCATGGGAACTTTGAGAGGTTCAGAGATACTTTATTTCTGTGCTCAGTGGCTTACGTAGGTAATCATAGAATCATCATCATCTTCCTCTTCATTATAATAATTACATATTGAAAATAGCAATATTTGTTACACATCAAGAATGGCATTAAGTCTGCTGGACTTAGTCACTTAACCTTCATATTGTTTTCTGTAATACGCTTACAGGTGAGGACGACATGAGATAATGCTTGTGGCTAAAGCAAAAATTTTAAAGAAAGTCTATCTGACATGACCGCTTGGCTTGACTTATCTTCTTGATGGAAACATCACAGATAACCAGTCACTACTGGAACTATCCCCTTGCCCACGGGTCTAATAACCGCTATGTCTGGCCTTCGAAGATTCCTTTGGGATGCAGAATATGTCAGGAATCCTACTTTCCCATTCTTTCTCTGATCATTTCTATTTCTCTAAGAGAGGTTTCTCCTCACTCATTGCACATGTTTTATTGAAATTTTTTTTTGTTAACAAATGTACTAATAACACCAACCAATGCCATCATGCTAAATCTATTAAAACAGTCTGCCTAATAGTGAAACATTCATGCTGATTACTCAAGATCCAAAACATACAGGTAGATGTGAAGCGCCAGGTGAAGTCTGTACATACAGAGGGGTGTATTATGAAGAGTGACCTGCACCATAGGTGGTATAGGGAAACCTCAATTTTTTTTTTAGGAGAAAGAAAACAATTTTCCAGTTTTATTGAGATATAATTGGTATATAACATTTAAGGTGTATAAGGTGATAATTTGATACTCTTACATCTAGTGAAATGATTGCCACAGTAGGGTTCATTAACACCTCCATCAATTAACCATTACAATTTCTTTTTTGTGGTACCATTTAATATCTACTCTCTTAGCAGCATTTAAGTATATAACACAGTATTATTAAGTATAGTCACCATGCTATACATTAGATCCCCAGAACTTACTTATCTTATGACTGGAAGTTTGTACCCTTTGACCAGTATCTCTTCATCTCCCCCACCCCCCACGCCCAGACAGCCACTATTTTCTACCCTCTGCTTCAATGAGTTCAGCTTTTGTAGATTCTATATATAAGTGATATTATATAGTATTATTCTTTTTCTGACTTATTTCACTCAGGATAGTGTTCATAAGGTCCATCTATGTTGTTGCAAATGGTAGAATTTCTTTATTTCTCAAGGCTGAATAGTATTCTAAATAATGGAATAATATTATATATCATATTTTTTTCAGATATTTTGTCATTAGCAAACAGAAAGGCAGCTGATTTTGAATTCTGTAATGCACTAGGCCAAGTGTTGATAGCCTCCTTTTTGCTTTCCCAAGTAGGAAGCTGAAGCTCCACTTGTGGGCTGTCCCTGGATCGCAGATTTGGGCCAGCTTTCTGAGCATGCTTACTATCCATCCCCCAAAACTCACTCTCATCTAAATCGCACGAGCCAGCGTGCTTTTGTGGGAATGTGTGGGTGAGGGGGGCAAAGTGGTAGGGGTGCCTGTGGGCCAATAGAGGAATCGTTAGGGGAAGTGTCTTCATTTTAGGAGGAGCCATACACCTTCAATGACCTCTGAGGGTCCTGCCTGCCACTCTCCCAGCCTCTTCCTGTCCCCATCGTGCACCTCATGACCCAGTTCTCCAAGGGAGGCAAGAGCAAAATGAGCCTGTTTGGCAGCACCCACCACAGCTGGGGAACCCAGCGCTACCCCACACTGTGTCCCCACCACCCTCTGGAGAAATCGTGGGCCAAAGAGTTCTCTCTTGGCACTGGAGGAGGGGTGACATGGTAAATCAAACTAGCCCTCTTACCCTCTCCAGTGTGTCCAACTTGTGTTTGTTTTAACAGTGTGCTGGAATGTCTCCACTGGACCCTGGACTTCTAGAAAAGCCCTATCCTCTGAGGATAATGGTCTCAGTGAGTTCTCCAAGGCGTCCCGGACTGCTGCCTAGAGAGACTGGAGCTGATTCACAGCGCACGGCAGAGTCCACACTCAGGACCAAGGTCTGTCTACCTGATACTCGATGTACAGGTAGGTGAGGCTTCTCCTGGGTCCGTTGGTACATGGTGATGAAACCCACTGCTTCACAGTCACTTTTGTCTGCAAACGGATATCAAATCGTTGTTGTTGAGTGGGTGATACCAGTAAGGGATGCCCTCTTGCTGTCACTCCTTAGAGAGAAACAATTTTATTGTTGAATAAGCGTTAAACTAAAATGGGATGCACACCCTAGGCGATAGGCTAAAAGATTTCCTAGATAGAAAGCATTCTCATCCTGTTATATAGTCTCAGAGATACAACCCATTACATACCTGTTCTCAAAACAAACGATACATAGTCCTCAGTAGGACTTCACAGCTCTGTTGATTACACGTAGTTCATCCTAAATTCGCTTGGTAGTTGAGATGACCATCTGTGTTAGGTAATTGGCTTTATCCAAAGGAAAAGCAAACTTCTCATACATTTATGGCAAGAAGTGGTTTTGCAACTTGGGTGGAGGGGACCGCCCCCAAAGTTAGGCTCCTCCCCCTGCGTGATCCTCCTTGTTAATTACATTTCAATGATATTGTTTCCAACGTCTTGAAAAAGACATTCAAGACCTTGGGCTATAAAGCTGGTAAGAGACATATTTAGCCCTTTGACAGATTTACATACGTTTCAAAAAGACAGAACAATAACTTACCAGTTCTCTAAAGTAAATGCTCTTTTCAACCAGGAGAATTAAACCTCTTGCTCTCACTTTGAATCTGTCCTTACAGCACACAAATATATGCATGTGTGCACACACACATGCACCTACATAATTATAAATTTTATTTACTCTGAACCATTTTTAAAGCAAATTGCAGATACCCAGCTATAATGTATTTACTAATTTGCTCTTTCCTAGAATATGCAGAAAGTAGTGTCAGCATTGTTAATCTCTGTCACTGTCAAATAAGAAACCTGCAAGCTACAGCTCAATGTGTGTTTGTAATTCTATAAATATTATGTTCAAAAGTGATTTTCTGTTTTCCCCTTTCAGTAAGGTTATATTATACATTTAAAATATGGTTTGATTCATTTCATTTGGGTACAACGAGGGTTTGTACCCAGCCTCACTGATAATGTAAAAACGCATTATTCTTGAGTGTGCAAAACAGTCACAGGATTCTAGAAGTCAGAACTGTACAAAAGGTATTTTCAGAGAAGTCTTCATTCCTTCTCCACATTTCTCCTATCATTTTCACTTTGTTCTCACCCACTGTTTTTAGGTAAACGATCTCACTAGTCTCCATTTTGTTCTTCATTTTTTATTAAAAAGGAGCAGATACCCATATATTTTTCTGTATCTTCTTCTGAAGATATGCTATGTACTTTGCTTCTTTACTAAAAAATCTATCCCAGCAATCTCTCCACACTGGTTCAGATAATCTCATTTTGTTTTTTAGAGACATAGTAGTCCCTTGTGTGGGTGTACTACCGTTTTGACAACCACTCCATAATGTAAGGATATACAGGAGATTACAAACAATGCTACAATGAATTACTTTGTGCATATATATATCTCTGTATTGTTGAGTGTAATTTACAGCCGATTTCTTCTCCTCATAGCAAACGTAAGCAGGTATGCTATTTATACAGAGCAAGCTGAGATGCGGGCTAGGACCCCACAGGCCATTCCTACACTGTGTTTTCTCGTTTTCAGAATTTACAACTACGTAATCAATTCTTAAAAGTGGTCTGAGTGAAAGAACCATGAGGATCAGGGCCTTGCAATGTTGACATAGTTAGAGAGATTTGCAGGCATGTAGGAGGTCCATCATGGGTTGCCTCCTATATCTTCCTATGTAAATACTCCATGGCACTTCTTGAAGCTAGAGTAGGTTTTCCTCATGTGTCCTACTTCTTCCATCAAAGCACTTGATTTTGTGCATTGCAGTCATTGATTTTCATGTCAGTCTGTCTTTCCTTAAGAGAAGTATATCTTATTGAACTCTTCTTAAATGTCTGGAGCTGCTTTAGATTCTTGGGGATACAGAGATGAATAAATGCAGGTGAATGAACATGAGGAAAATAATAAGAGTTGAGGAGGAAAGGTAACCTGTACCTCCTTCATCTGAATTTAACTATCTCTTACCCCAGATGCTTAGGACAAAGTGGTACTTATTAAAATCATTTCTCCTTTCTCCTCCCTGGATGTAAGGAGTTATAATCTCCTCATTAGCCAAGAGAACCTGAAGCAAGTATTTCAGAAACTGCATGTAGACATGTAGAGGCCGATTCCCCACGTAGAGAATTAACTTTTTTCTGCCTGAAACTACATATTATAATAAGAAATTATAAACAGACCTTGAGAGTGGAAGCAAGACTTTCTGATGCTGCTCTTGTAGAAGTTGCATTGATAATGATATAGGTATCATTGATATGGTCATTACTACATGAAAGAACAGGCCAAACACATTTTCACTGACTGCATTAGAAAAAGAGATACAAGTTCCAACTGCTTAAGGATATAAAATACGTAGCCTTTGGTTTTAGGGGCAATTTAACCTTAAGCAAAGTGTGGGTTACTCAGTAGAGCGACTCTATGGTGGTGGTGACGTTTGTTGAATAAATGGCCTTTTGTAATCTCATTGGTCCTTTCTATGGAAAGCCGTAATGGAAAGGAGTTTGCCCAGGTTCCCTTAGTTGAAGGATTTACCTCCTGCCCACCTCACCTAGTGTTTTGAGACTGCCAATCATAGTGCCAGTTGTGGTTGTGTGTATAAAAGAGTGACGGCTTGGCAAACATGGTATGCTCTGTCTCCACAACTATTGGTCCAAGCACAGTAGACATGACGAGAGTCGCACTGTTCAGCGTCATTCCAAAGTATATATTCTAGTAAGTCAGGGAAGGCAAGTTCCAGAACCATTAAAACCTGGTGCTACTTTTCGTCATCTTCCAAACTGAGTGACTAAGGTCTGTCTGAGAATGAAGTCTTCACCGGAGAAAGAAGCACCTAGAAATGTAGGAGATGCAGAACCCTGAAATCGTTATTAGTCCACCTGGATCCAGCTGAGTTAAGGGAAACTATCCCTTAGCCATTGAGTTACCTAAGCCAGTAAGTCTCTCACCCTTTCTGCCCTTCTATTTTATTCCTATGCAACTTTCTAAAATTAGGAACTCTGTAATCCATCAGAGAAAGACACCTTCTTTAAAATGTCTCAGGCAGCATGAGTGAAAATAAATATCTAGACTTTCTTTTGGTAGTTATGACCTTGCTCTAGCACTCTGACCTCTTTCCTTAGATTTTTTTACTAAAACCCTTTTGTGGAAAACACACACACAGACACACACACACACATATATATATATATATATATATATATATATATATATATATATATATATATGTATATATATATATATATGTATATATGGAAGCAAGGTTAAAGAAATGAAATGGACCTAATTTTAGATAGTATTTGGGTCATGAAAGAAGAGGTGAGGGACAAAGTTGTCATTTATTTATTCAAATAAGCAGAGTCAATCAACTAGTGGTTCCAAATTACGTTCCAGAATTCCTTTTAGAAGTCTATAAAGATCATAATGAGACTTTTTACCCTATCTTTAAAATCAACTTTTCAGAATCCCAGATGTAACTGAGGCAACTCCTGCCTGACCCAAAGCAACCTCATATTTTTGTTAATATGTGTGCTCTTATTTGAACTAAGCCTGATAACTTTGGCTTCCTCATGTAAACAAAAACGGTTATGATTTGTGGTTTTTATATGCTTTGATTAATTATGAATTGGTAGCCAATTATTATTTAATAAACTCCAAGATTTGGAAGAGCACAGCCAGATGGTCCCATGGTTTCTGACCTTTATATCCCCAACAAGGACCCTTTTATTATTTTCTTCTCTCTTTTGAAATATTTCAAAATAATCCAAGGAAAAGTATGTGCTTGGTGACCTATAGATTGGAGTTTCGCTTCTCTATTTAGAAATAACCAGTTGAGTGTTCCTTTGAACCTTAGTTTTATTGCCTTTAGAATGGGGTTGCTGGTAAACACAGCACAGAATTGCTATAACATACAAATGAGATATTTGTTTGGCCCGTTGTTGATGTTTTATACATGTTAGTTTTCTTTGCAGCTCTAAGATTGTTTGATATCCTGTTTCTACCTTGACTGTAGTATACTGCAAATCATGCGAGACTGTAGACATCCAAAGGATTCCAAAAACAGTGCTGATTTATTGAAAATGGGTTACTCAAAACTTAGACAGATTTAGTAATGAAACACTAATGGAATTTGACATGGATCATATAAAAGCTAGAAGACTAAGACACATCATTCACCTAACAAGTACACCGAAAGAGAATGTCATGGTTAAGAAGTGCAAAAATACGCAACTGTCGCAAAATGTCTGGGATGAGAACCTTCATTGAAGGTCCCTTAATGAAGTGTTCACATTTGAAATTCAAGAAAGCACAAATTATCTAACTCTGTTAAAACCTTTAGTATGTATGGCAAATCTGGTGTGAAACCTGCAGGAATTTACAGGAAGATATAGCAGTGAGTCTTCTCCTTCCCATGAGGCCACTTATGTCAAAGTAAGACTTTTTCAGAATGGGACAAGGAGAGTAGGGATTTTCTGAAAGATCAGACTAATGCTTCTTCTGAGATCTAAATAAGATGAAAAGGATGCCATTGAAACCCTAACCTACTGACTTGCCTTTAAACAAAGCAATGTTCATGTGTGTCACAAGTTATCCAGAAAATTTAAAAGCTTTTGCAGCAAAATTTGGAAATGACTGAAAACTCACAGAAGCCAAACATCTTTGTAAAACTGGCATATAAGTACAGAGATGCTCAAAGTAGACCCACACTTTCCAATTTCAAGTTCTTTCCTACGGCTAATATGAAAATCATATTGCTGATCCATTCAGAACCTGAAGAAATCCATAGACACTTTCCAAGACTACTTCATGTATGGACACATATGCACATTTATTCAGGGATGTTAGAGAAGTAACCCCTGGTTTATTTGTTATCTCATAATGTTGATAATTGTGTCAATCTGTTAATAAAGTTTATATTAATAATTGGCCTCTACAGGCCATATCTGTCACGGCCACAACCCCGAAGGGGATTAATGGAAGAAGTCGAGACATCTACTTGGTTGAAGGATCCCAGATTTCCTTTCATCATGTCCTCAGACAGGGGTGGCAACTCCTGAAGCATGCGAGACCCAGAGCCCTGGGCTTAGTTCGGGTGCTGGTCTGGACTCCAGGCAGCCTCACCCACTTGTCCCTGCTGGCCTGGTGGCTCCTAGCGCCAGAGAGGAGTCTTAACATTTCCAGAGAGATGCTCTACAGTATGGATGCCCCTAGGTACAAGGCCCTGAAGACAGGCCCCATCTGTTAGATCCAAGGCAAACACTGTGTTCAAGAATTGATGCATCTCTAAGGGAGAGATTTATACTAAATAATCTGCCAGCATCGTGACAGAGACATTGTTTATATTTAAAGTGTACAATATGATGATGTTCTATGAATATACATTGTAGGATGATTACCAAAATCAAGCTACTTAACATGTCCATCGCCTCACATAGTTAACCCTGTGTGTGTGTGTGTGTGTGTGTGTGTGTGTGTGTGTGTGTGTGTGTGTAGTCTAAAGCTTCAGTTTCATAGAAACAGACACTAGAATGATGTTTCCAAGGGTCTGTGGGGAGGGAGAAATAGGGTGATATAAGTCAAAGGGTATACATTTTCAGTTATAAAAAGAATAAGTTCTGAGGATCCAAAAACATGGTACTTTTACTTAAAAGATGCTGAGGATAGATCTTAAAGCATTCTTATGACACACACACTCACACAAAGAGTTAACTATGTGAGGTGATGCACATGTTAATTATCTTGATTTTGGTAATCATCCCACAATGTATATTTATATAAAATCATCACATTGTACAATTTAAATGTAAACAATGATGTTTGTATGTTCTTCGATAAAGTCTTTTAAAAAGCTATTGAAACCAAAACTTTGCTGAGAAAAAAAAAAAAAATTCTTGCTTCTGTTGTGTTGGAAATGGGAAAAGTTCTGGGGGTTTTTTTATTTTAATTTTTTTACCAAATTCTCTTTATAGAGCAAGAAATACTTGCTAAGTACTATGCCAGCCATGTTATCTGTATCAGTGGTTTTCAACTAGGGATGACATTGATGTTGTCCTCCAAAGAAGCACTTGTCAATGTCTGGTGACATTTTCTGTTTGTTACAGTTAGGAGGGTGCTAATGGCATCCATTGGGTGCAGGCCAGAGCGGGGCTGCTAAACAAACTGGGAAGCACCGGATGGCCTCTGAAGCACAGGGTGGTTTTCTAGCTCCAAATGTTAGTGATGCTGATGCTGTGGGACTATTTCCAGTATGGTGTAGATGGAGGGTCTCAGTATCTTCATAGCCTATGTGTGAAATGCTCATATTAATTACTCATAT
Organism: Rhinolophus sinicus; assembly: GCF_036562045.2. Classification (NCBI taxonomy): domain Eukaryota; kingdom Metazoa; phylum Chordata; class Mammalia; order Chiroptera; family Rhinolophidae; genus Rhinolophus; species Rhinolophus sinicus. The sequence goes on along the minus strand of NC_133760.1, from coordinate 37,559,453 downwards.
CACTCAGAGATTAAAAATAAAAAGGCAGGCTAAGATTCTCTACAAGGTCTATCTCACTCCTTCCGCAGCTCCCACTTTTTAGCTTTTTGTACGTCGTCTTATGCATATTTTATGAGTATAACTTTCATAGTTCTGGAAGTATCTCTTTGTCATGCCTGTGTCCCACCAATCTCTCACCATCAAGTTCTGAAACTTTCTCAACTCTGTCTGTGTTCGTACATGCACTTTGTTTTACTCATGGACTGAGGATTTAGTTTCTATTGTAGAATGGAGCCTTGCAGTCTTTTTTTGAATTGAATACTGGAGAAACCTCAGCTTTAATTAAAATGATAGTATCACCATTTAAAGGCTAAAATACCTACAAGGACACAAGTAATAATAGCCCAGTTTTATGCGGCTTAGCGGGCTGGCTATCGCAAGCATGCTTCTTATGCACTTGGTTCACCGGGAGAAAGAGGAAGGCTATTTTTCTAAAGATATGAATTCTAGATCTGATTGCTTCTGTGAAGAACAGTTAAAGAAGGTTAGACACCTCTGGCAAAAAAAAAAAAAAAAAAAAAAAAAAATCACTTTGTGTTGAAAGTTTCATAGTATAACTGCAATATAAGTCCCACTGAGTTTTCCTGAGCAAACGTATTGAGTGCTTGCATCCCGTTGAGGACAACATAAGCCCCAGAGTTGTAACAGGAATAGGGCAGGTAGGGCCCGTTGTGCATCCCATGAAAGGTACCCTCAGACAGCTTGGGAAAAGGCAGGGAGTTAGAAGCAAAATCTAGGTTAAAGGAAAAACATAGGACCTCCCTAATTCTCATTCTCAGCTAATAATCTTGCTTCCTTTGTCACCAAGAAAGTACAAGGAAACCTTCTGCTTGTCTAAATCGTCATGTGTATCCATCTCTATGTATAGTCCCCTATATAAGTCTGCATCTTCTCCTGCTAATTTAGATTAATCGTCTTGTTCTCACATAAGTCAGTGTGCTACATTCTAACCCTTCTCTTTTCTAATTTTCAGCTTGTAGTAATTTTTCCTATTTCTTTGCTGCATTCCAAAACCCAACACCCTGTCCTCTAGTGGATTTTCTCCAAGCTCACATTAAAAACACTTTTAACGTGCTCACAATAAACACTTGTATTGCACCCCCCGCCCCCTCCCCATAGCTCCTATTTCATTTCTTTGTGGCATTTTGGTCAAATTCCTAGAAAGAATGATCAGTGATGCCCTCCTTGATGAATGTCCTCCAGCATTCTTATCCCCCTTGCAATAGCCCATTGTTCTCCACTGTGTGGATTACAATCTAATGCTATATGTTTCTTTGTTGATTGTTTGATTTGTCTATAAGAATGCAAGTTCCGTGAAGGTAGGGACTTCATGGTCTATTGCATTCATTGCTATATCTATACTCAGAAAACTATTTAGTACATGATGGGCAGGAGAGAAGATTGAAGTAGGATTGTGTATAGTAAGGAGAGAGTAGTGGGGCCATAATGGAATCAGAACAAAGAGCGTTCATTCAAAGACATCACGATGACTGCTATGGCTATCTGACCCTGGCATTTCACCTCCGCTGAGGAGGTACAACTGTCAAGCAGTAAGATATATTTGAATCCACAACCATGTGTCACCTTCATGGGAAATGCTGGAAAACTTATACATTTGTATATTTTGGGAACTCCATTTCTATGCATCTTTTCCTCCATTGATTCACACCATATGTCTTTAGGTAGAATTTGGAGAAAAACGGTGATCGTTTAAGCTGTTACAGTGCTAGATATTTGCTAATTCCAAAACAGAGCCTGCCTGGGGCACAGGTCTGATGGGCCTGCCCACCGTTTAATTTGCAGATGGAGCCAAGCTACTTCCAAAGATAGAACTCATCATCCAAGACAAAGCAACCAAAGTCAAGGTTAAGCTAGAAGCAAAGCTTTGGTTTTAGATGCCACACTATTTTCAGAGAGAGTATCATGCTGCTTTGGATATCTAGGCTTTAAGATGCTTTCTGACCAAGTTGGGGACACACCTTCCTTCTGCATTAGTCTGTTAATGGGCTGCCAAAATAACAGTTTTATGGACACAGTAGCTTAACTCAGCCTCCATGAAACCAAAACTCCCCCCCTCCACTGCGCACCCCCCACAGCCCACTCACAGAAGTCACCTTTCCAAGCAGTGTTCTCTAGCCAGGCCAACAGAGGTTCAAGGGGGCTTCGAGGATTTCAATTGCTCTTCAGTGCTGGTCAGAGTCCCTCTCACACACTCTTACATTGGTTCCTACAACCTGCTAAGGTGCCTGTGGGCTACATACATCTCTGTTCCATCTGTTCCAGAGGGGGGTAAAAAACTGTCTTCAAGAGCAGCAAAACCAGCCATCGAACACAGGACCAGGAGCCCGAGACACCATTCTGAGAAGGCAGACATTCATATGCACTCCCAGGGCACCCAGGCCCTGCTGACATCTCAGTACAGGCCTTGGCAGCCAGCGTGCATTCTCTGGCCTCTTCCAAACATCTTTCTTCCACAGAGAGCTATTGGTATTTATCTATAGAGATCTTCAACTCCCAAGGACCCAGACTTTAGTCTAGGAGTTCCTTGACCGTGTGAAAGACCCCCAATGCATGCGAGAGAATTCCCAGTGGAAGCAGCGACAATGCCAAAAGTGCAGATGCCTCAATCGACACCATGAATAAGTCTGTTTGTTTTTCACTTGGTGTCAACTGTTAGTTCACAGCAGCCAGGTACAAGCTGTAAACGCAGAAGAAACGAGAAAAATAAAACGTAAGCACATTTGAAAGAGCTCCTGAGATCTCCCAGAAATTCTTGGAACATGGGCATCTTTATCTTGGCCTAGCATTAGAAAGATAGAGGCAATTATTAGCAAAACAAAATGTGCAGAGGCGACAGGGTACTCGCTCAAAGGAGGTCTCATCCTCAGTAACACCATCATAAACCAGTTGCAAAGTGTAAATCTACAGTTTACATGGTCAGTGTCCCTATGCAGAGAATCTCCATCATTACATTTCAGTTAATATATGTACTGTTTCAAAAAATATGTATCTGTTACACTTCCTGCAATAAATAATTAAAGTGATGCAACAGATAAATTCATAATCAGAATTTTACTTGAGGAGGAGATTATCAGGAAAAAGGTGCTGAGAAGATCCTAAGAGATCCTTTGCTTCAGCGCCAGTGAAATCTTAAGGGACTGTGAGGGGAATGAAAAGAGTTCACGTCTGTGCTGGTGACTGGCAGGAATATGCTTGGCGTCCGTCTCAGTAGTCAGTGTATTTCCATAAAGGAAAGCGCCTTTCTCTGTCAGGGTTCCCTGATGGGGCAACTTCCTCCAGCATACCTTGTCAGTGTCTTCCAGTAACACATCCTAAAAAAAAAATCTCTATTTCATGTGACACTTCCCCTGCCTAGACTTCTTGGAATGCCTACTATCTGGAGCATCTGATTATGAATCTATGCTTTTGATTACATCTTTTTCTTAACAATGTTTCATGAAAATAACACATGAAGGCTAAAGGCTGGCAAAATCTCCATTCTCACTGAAAATGGGAATAAAAAGCAAGTAGTTTTGTTTTGTTTTGTTTCTTTTTAAATGGAAGAGTGGAATTCAGTTATTTGTTTCTTGTTTTTCAATTTATGTTTCTTTTTCTGACACCAGAAGCCTCTGTTTCCCTCTCTGCTGGGTTGCCACCTGTCCCCAGCAGATGCCTTCTTTATTAATCCTTCAACAGTGACCATTGCCAATTTATTACCTGAACTCTCAGGGTTCTTAGCAGGAAAACTTTCCTAAAGTCTCTCTCTCTCTCTCTCTCTCTCTCTCTCTCTCTCTCCCACCCCCCCTTCCTCCCCTCTGCCATTTTAGTTCCCTTGATGTAACCATCTTTCCTTCCCTAGGCTACATTAGTGGGGGGAATAGGATTCCAAAATCCCAGGAACACTGCCTCCTCCTCTGTGATTGGTTTTCTGACCTGGAGGAAAATGGTTTGATAAAAAAATTAAAAAATTAGCCCCATCCCCCTTTACACTCTAGGGGAAAACAAAGAAAGAAAACTATAAGAAAACTAAAACTACTTTACAATTATAGATTAGAAGTAATTTAACTACTTATATTATTTAATGTTATCAATTTAATTGCATTAAAATGCAGTAGTTTTGCATTTGTCGTTACTTCCTTTCAAATGACATCAATTCCATAAAATAGCCTCTGATCACTATTCCTCTTTTTGTCTGCCTTGGATATTACATGATTGTAAGAGCTAGTGATTCTTGGACCAGCTTATCTGAGAAAACTCTCCCTCGTACCTCGTGGTACCCACCCCCTTAGATGGAAAACACTGGGATCTGTGTCTGTTTGTGAATTTAAAGAGGCAGGAGACATATTTAATCACAAGTCGTTAATCCCAATTGAGCTTCATTACCATGTTACCTTGAGCTAATTACTTAACTTCTCTGAGTCTTACATTTCTAATCTAGAAAATGGGAATTAGTAATACTGCACCTCAGAATTGTGTGAGATTTAGAAACATAAGTGAGGTCAAAGGCATCTCGTACACTAGTTTACATATAATAAGAGCTCAGTAAGCTTTAGATCTTAATTACCCCATATTTTAACACAGTCTTTTGGTACTTTTCTATAAAGGATTATTCCATTGTTCAAACAAAATCTTTAGAATTATTTCATTATGTTTTGGTTTGTTTTGAGAACTTATTGAAATGATGAATATAAATGTAAATATAATCCCTGACATAAATTAAGTTTTCAATAAATGATAGCTGTTATCTTCACTATCTTTACATTACATAGCCACGCATTTCACTCTTTTCTCCTGGATAAGTGTGTTTGAAGAGACAAAGATTCCTCTTGAACCAGTTGATCCATCAGCTGATGGATCTTCCTGTGTCACAATTGGAAGTGTTGGCCCAGATCCGGCATAAAATAAAGAATAGAGAGATCCGTGGCATGAAGACAGGAAAGGTCAATTGTGGAAATCAAAATGTGCCCCAATTTTCCTTGTCATTCTTCACAATCTGTACAGCTCGTTGGGAACATCCTCAAAGGCTTGATGCGAAATGAACAGATGTCCTGCCTTTTAATTTAATTTCTTCTTAATTTTATGCAAGGACTAACCGTTTTTTTCTTAAGTCATTTTTATTACAGTTCATACAAGGAAGAGCTCTTGCAAGTAATTACTTCATAAAACTTGAGGGAATAAATCACAGAATTTTAGGATTAACAGAAAATAAAGGTGTGAATTTTCCTTACATACCAGGAGAGAACCTCCTGAAATAATCAGCTAAAATCCTAAGAGCACTGAAAGAGGGACTGGAGTACAATGAAAGATTTCCTTTCCCAAATGCCTTATTTGATCTTCTGGGGAAACTGAGGCCAAATCAATTAAGTAAATTACCAAGCACACAACTGATAGGTTATAAATCTGTACCATTCCTAAGACTGAATCTTCACAAAATCTGAAGATGAATACTATTAAACTCTGAAAACAGTTCCAGAACTTGCTACTGGAGATAGGTATTTGCTAAGATAGAACTAAAGCTATAAGCCTCAAGAGTAGTGATGAGGGTAATAAGGATTAAACAATAACATTTGTATGTACCCAGTTTTAGTTTCTACCCATCATTGTACTAGGTATGGTTAAAGTTTTTGTTTTGTTTTGTGTTTTGGTTTTTTTAACCACTGGAGGGCCATTCCTACTGTCTTCCTCCCAGATGCGTGGAAGTATTCTAAAGTGAGAGTGGAAAGCGGTGTGTGTGTGTGTGTGTGTGTGTGTGTGTGTGTGTGTGTGTGTGTTTGGGGGTGGGGGGATCAGTGCCATTAGATCCAAGCTCAGCTATTGGGATTGACCCCTTGGGGAAACCATGAAGGAGCAGGCAGTTGATAGCGTATTCTAACTCTGTTCAAGAACTGTTTGCTACAGTTCAAAATTTTGGATTTAGCTCTGCCTCCTTAGAGACTACTATTTCCCTTCTGAGATAATTTCCCTCAGGCATACGTGGGGGAAAAAGAATTTTTGAAAAAAGCATATCAGCCCATTTATATTTACTAGAGTGTAAGTATTTGTCAAAAATAACTGAACTGTCAATATACTCTAAAAGAGAGCTACTAGGAATTAAAATATATGGTTATATAGGGTTGTGGAAAGCACAATAAATTGCACAATAAATCTGATCAGAATTTACTTAGGGGACCTTCCCACTTTGAGGACTTACCTACTCTAGGCTAGAAAGGCAGAAAAATTAGAACCATTTAACCAAAACTGCCTTCAAGATAATCTAGTTCCACACTAAGTTCTATATTTACAAAGACGCAAAGAAGTGAAGTCATTTGCAAAGGTTTTATTTACTGGCTCAGGAAAGATTAGGACACATTTTATTACCCCAAATTCAGTGCTATGTTTATTAAGCCAAACTGTCTACCCATATATTAGTTACAAGAGAGACAGATGAATACATTTTCCAAAAATGAAACTTTAAAGAATACCTATATTTAAAGAAGCAAGAAAAGAAGACTTAAGTGGTACATGGAAACTTAGAAAGAAAAGATGAAATCAAGAGATCTAAGGATAATCAATTTTAGAAAGAAGGACTAATCAGCATACAGAAACTGACAATGAAAGAAATAATAGGACAGTAGACTGAAGATATATGGGTTAGAAGGATATCTTGTCTTCTACTCTTCACCAGTCTATTTAAAGTTTGGAGAAAGTGGTGAGGAACATGATTAAAAGATACATGGGTAGGAAAGTGACCTCATGTGATTATTTTTGGAGTTCACTGGCCTAAAGGTAGAAGGCCGTCACTCATTTGTAGCCAGTTGTGGTGTACAGAGGTACTGGCCTAGTTTTGCCAGGTTGTCTGATTTTTCTTGAGAAGCAGAAAATCTGGATTGTTTTATGATACATTCCACATTCTCTAGAAGCATGTGTAGATAAAATAGAACATGTTTCTTAGTGGGTTCGTCTTGTGACTAGCTCAAGCGCCGAGGGCATTGTTGTCAGTATGTGGTAGTTGACAGTGAAATCTCCAAATAGTCTGTAGACTGGATTATCTCTTATTCCCCCACGTTTTCTAAGAAAGGACTTCCAGAGAAGTACAGTGGGCCAACGATGGAAACCTCATCAACACTAATAGTAGGCTAAAGAAATAGAAGTCTGAAAAGAAAAACACTAATAGAAGTGTTTAGACTAATGAAATAGAAGTCTAAAAGAAAACAGAGCTGTGAGAGAGAAATAAAAAGACTCATGCAAAGTAGAGTGGAGACAACAGCATTTAAAGGAAAAGGTACAGCCAACTGCATCAAATTCAACCAGCTATTCACAAAAGCATAAATCGAAAATAACCTTTGGGTTTGTCAATCATTAGGATATTGCTGGGCACTGTGCCAATAGTTTGATGTGAGATTTCTAAGTGTTTGAAAGAGAATGAGGTTACAGAACACACAGAAATGGTAAGCTTCCCTTTACGAACTAGAACTGCGTGTAACTGTCTGCTCCTCTTCCTACTGTGGGTCCAGTGAGACCCAGGGCTTTTTGATTAGGAAGAGATTTGACTCACAAATGTTGTCAAGAATCAAGACCCTCAGCTTTTAATAGATCAATTTGTTTAGAGCAAAGGTGACGTTAAAGAGACTAGGAGAAAATAAGGGAGGAAAAGCCACTAATGTGAGCCAGCAGAGGGATTTAAATGCCAAACTCAAAACTCCAAACTTAGTAGGTTCCCAAGTTTTTACTGAGCAACCTTCATGTATATTCATCTTGTGAACACTTGACACAAATGACTTCTAATTCTTGTAGCGATATTGGCCGTCTCATAATCTTTACAATGGGCACAATATTAAAGCTACACTGTAGCAGCCACCTTTGATCATCTACATTGCATCGCTCAGACCAGCCTCTGATTCTGAGTTACAGCCATGGCAGACAGTTCCCATGGATTACAGGAGAGCTGTATCTGACATTTCTGTCATCTCTTTCTCTGGTTTTCTACTTTGGGAATGTTTTTCCAAGTTCTTGAGCGCTTGCTCAGCTGATGTGCTGGGCAGCCCAAACAGATAAGGGAATTGGCACGCTGAATGGTCAGCCTCTACCAATGGAGAATGGGAATCACCATCAAACGCCTCCATATCTCACCCTTTAGGGTGATCTATTCTGCACGGCACCTCAAAAGCAGCTAGTAGGATTGAGCCCCAGTTATCTACAATAGAAACTAAGTCCTTGTATCATGCTCTACTTTTAGGAGATTTCTAAGACACCCAGGGCATCTGGGTAATTTTTTCTAAGGTTCATTAGATAAAATTACATGTGGCTTTCAGAGTTTGCTGTTTATTTCACTCAAATGTCCATCTTCTTTGCATCATTCCTGGGCAAGTCTCCACCCAAAGACAGTGGAAGGTTTTTGAGAAAGACAAAAGAGGTTTTCTGGATTTTGGGGGAAGATATCACTGGCACAGGTGGGCAGAATAGGGTGGAAACAGGGATCCCCTAGAAGCAGAGGAACTCATTAAAAGGTAGTTGTGTGTTCTGCCAGCATATTGTTTCTTACCACACAACCTCACAACTGAGAAATCTGTAGACTTCACGTGGAGGAAGTGGCTCTCCAACTTTGCTTTCTCAAAATTTACTTTCCTTTTTACAGGAAAAGCAGACTCCTGGGTCCTACAGTTTACTGTGTTTTCCCTAGGTAGTCATTGCTTCCTTTGCAATTTCAGCAGTATTTTTTGATGGCTTTGACAGTCAAACTCGCCTGACATTTCCAAAGCAGTGTACAATGAGGAAACAGCTGAGTGCTTGATTTTATAAGTACTTTCAAAGAAAAGAGAGGCATTCTCTTCCAGCTTTGTCATTCCCTATCTTAATGAGCCTTAAATCGATAGATTAACCAAGCCAAACTTATGAGATTTTGCTGTTAAACCTAATAAAGATTTTGCAAATGTATTTGACATAGCATTTGGGTGCCCAGTTAAAATATTGAATCATTTGAGATCAGGGAAGAAGGTTATTAAAAGGAACATCAGGGCACTGAAGGGCAAAATACCTTTGGTAAAGTATTTGAGACAAACATGTAAATAATGAGTAGCACAAAATTCTACAGACTGGCAACATGACCCATATATAATATTAATAGTATCCATGTGGTTCATGTGAATGGGAAGCAGCATATATGGGTCTTCTTAAAAGAACTTAGGGAAAACATACATAAAATAAAAACAACATCGTTATGTTCGACCAGAATGTTTTGTGGGAGAGTGGACCCCATTCATTGGAAACTCCCTTTGTTCTGCTGGGTTTGGCTGCATGCAGCTGTGCCTGGAACAGATGGTAGCGGAAAAAGTGCAGGAAAATGAATGATTTTTCCTTATCGAGTAAGAAGACACTCCTGAATCCCCAGTGATCCATGTGGGAGTGAGGAAAGAAGAGAAATGGGGACAGAGAGTGAAAGGAGGACATTTTAAGAGGACATCAAGTGGGCAATTATGACTGAAAAATAGTTAAACTTTTTTCATGGCGAGAGCCAAAGTCTATTTTAAAAGCCATGTACATAATGGGCATTTTGAAGTTGTTATGTTTGGGATGTAGGCCTATTTCCTATTATGTCCCAACTCCCACAATCCCAGCAGAAGCCCATTTTTATATATACTCTAAAATGTATTGCACTATACAATGCCTTCTGTGAAACTGGATTTTTAAGGGTTCTGAGGATAGAGTTTCATTTGATACTTTTCAGAATGGACAACATACACAGATGCTAGTATAGGAGAGGGATCAAAGTCAGGCAGGTGTCGTCTCTTCCCCATTCTCTACTCAACATGTGTTTGCTGAAATCTACCTACTGGAGAGTTTTGGATTTCCATAGGGATTAAAGGAGAAGATTTAGCAGATATATCAATAAAAGAAGCCAAAAAGCCCCAGCTGACATATAAGTTACATAGGTATTAGTATCATGAAAATACACATGACCAATTAAAAAGAAAGAAAAACAGTAACCAGAAATTCACCTTTTCTCTATTTCCTGTAACTATCATGAACATTAACCATGAAGTGTGATGAGATGTGGAAGGGAAAAGGTAGAGCCATAGATTCAGAGTTAGAAAGATACCGAGTGTAGTAGTTTCCAAATTTAATGCTGCTTTAATTTTTTAAAGGACTTTATAGTTTATGTGGTCTTGAATATAACATCCCTTGACTCTGGAAAAAAAAAAAAAGGAATACTGAAATACCTCTTGTGACTTTGAGGAGCTCAGCTGGAGAATCATAAATGCAGTTCAATACTCACATTTTACAGATGGAGAAAAGGAGATCCACACAATAAATTGCTTCACCCAAGTGCATACAACCTGGGATGGGTAGAAGTGAACTCAGAAACCAATGTACGTTAGATTCAATGCGTCCTTTCTGTAGCATATCACTGTATCTATCCTCCCTAAAATCTATGTGGATGATAAACAATCAGCTCAAGATCTTTTATGTTTTTGTTTACTGCTGTTCCCCAAGCCACCAGCTTCAAATGAAGCTCCTTATAGTTGAATACAGAAAATCTTTGACTAAAATAATTTTAGTTGCATTTGCTCTTTAAGTATATATTTTCAATCATATAATCATTATCATTTCCCGACCTCCACCACAACTCTCACTACCACCACTGCCATTATCATCATCTCTATTTTATAAATAATGTACAACCTCTAATCCCTCTCCCACAAAGGACGGGTGCCAAAAAAGAGGCTCTGTCTTGTTGGCACCGAGTCGTGATGGTGAAACAAAACTCAGCCAGGGAAGGATTAGATTGCTTTGCATGAGAAAACAGAACAATATGCTCAGAAGGAGAATGAAGGGTAAACGGGAGAAGAACAGGATTCAATCATCAATGGTAGCCAGAGAAATTAGATGGAGGAGGAAGAAACTTGAAAGAGATCTGGGCAAAGATGGAATGGGATGGAAAGAAAGCTGTCAAAGGAAGTAAAGCATATGATGGAGATGTTGAAGGTGGTGAAGGTGGTGACTCTGGTCAGCTCCTGGTCACTGTTATGTTCCCATGTCTTCCGGTCTGTCCTTTTCTTATGAATCAGATGCTTTAGCCAGAGAGCAGTTCTAGATCAACAATAGCTCTAACCAGTTCAGTGATTTCCTAGAAGATGGGTCATATTTTGAACATAAAATAATACAAGTAAGAAATAAACATAACTGTTCTTACCACGGTTAAAAAAGAGAAAGATAGGGAGGCAAGAAGAGTAGATGGGTACAGGGAACAATGAGTGCCTTCTCTGTCCTCCATGTTTTTTCACTCTGTACCTGAGGAAAATATGACCTAGTGGGTTATTTCATTAATATTACTGGTTGTACTGAAATCCACCTAAAATTAGATAATACCAAAGTTTGTGAAATCCAAAAGTCACTAAGTTGAATTTGACATAATCTATCTATGTTTAAGAGCACACACTGACTGGAAGATGAAAGAAATAAACTTGACACATTCAAGAGATCAAAAAGGTGAAAGCATCTGTCAAGCTCTGGACATTTTTCAAGTAATGAATGTGTTATCGCCCCCATTTTATAGATGAAAACACTAAGGCTTAGGTTTGTTAAGAAGCTCTTCTGTGACAAATCTCAGCTACTAGCTGTGGAGTTTACATGCATGAATAGAGCTCTTACTGCTTTGGCAAAAAACCAATTGCATTATGAAAATTAAGAAAATAGTGAACTAGCCATGAGTTATTTTTATAGATGTTATAAGATAGGTTATATTGTAATATCACTGATTTCTCCATGGCTGATTTTTAATCCCTTTCACAGTGCAACAGGGAATTCTAGAACATATTTGAAAGTGTGCTAGAAACACACAAATTTGAATCCTAAATTGCTGAAGAAAATGAATCAGTAATACTCAGATTCTCTGTAACTTCTCAAATTGCATCGGAATCAATCTCTCTTTGACTTTGTGCTGCCTTAAGAGGAAAAAGACCACATGCTCAGTTGAGGTGTCAGCCGTTACTGTCTCCAGGGGATGATGTGGTTGCATCCCACCATTTTCTTTAGAAACTGTGTCTAATTACTTACGAGAAACATAGAACAGCACTGACATGTGAGTTTCAGCTCTTGAGAAGTCTCTTAGCACCACATGTTCTCCATGATCCGAGATAATAAAGCCAATTTACAAAGAGCAGAAGGCATTCTGGTGAGACAGGGTAAGATAGAAGGACATTTAGTCACTTCTTAAATTAGTAACTGTTTTTTTTTTGTTTGTTTGTTTGATTTTTTGTTTTTCACATGGTACCCTACTACTTTGTTCTTAAAGTGGAGGTATTTCTTTTACACCCTGCTATTGGGAGTGTAAATCGGTGTGTCACTTCTAGAAAGCTGTTGGAAACATGAATCAAAATGTTCATATACCTTGACTTAGTAATTGTAATTCTGCTTTTAGGAATTTTTTTTTTTTTTTCTGAGGAGAAAATCAGAATCATCAATTGATATTTGTGTAAAATGGTATTATTACATCAATAAGTATAATAGGGGAACACTATGAACAACCTAAATTTACCAATGTTAGACATAGAATATTAAGAAATTATTAAAACAGACTTGAATAGACATTTATCCAAAGAAGATATACAAATGGCCAAGAAGCCCATGAAAAGATGTTGAACACCACTAATCACCAGGGAAAATGAAATTCAGAATCCTAATGAGATGTCACCTCACATCCCCTGGAACGGCTGCTATCACAGAAACAGAAAGTAACAAGTGTTGACAAGGATGGGGAAAAATCTGAAGCCTTGTGCTCTGTTGGTGGGATTGTAAAATGGTGCTGCCACTATGGAAAAACAGCACGGCAGTTCCTCAGAAAATGAAAACTACCTTATGACCCAGCAACTCACTTCTGGGTATAAAGAATTGAAAGCAAGGATTCCAACAGATATTTGTACACCTGTGTTCACAGCACTACTGTTCCCAATAGCCAGAAGGTGGAAGTAACCCAAATGTTCATCGACAGATGAATGGATAGGCAAAACGGGAAGTGTACATACAATGGAATATTACTCAGCCTTAAAAGGGAAGGACTTTCTAATACTACACGCTATAAGAAGGGTGAACCGTGAGGACTAATGCTAAGTGAAATAAGCCAGTCACAAAAAGACAAATGACTATAGGATTCCATTTCGAGTAATGTCTGGAAGTGTTTAGAGTAGTCAAACTCTCAAAATCAGGAAGCAGCATGGTGGTTACCAAGGACTGATGAGAGAAGGATGTGAAGAGTTGTTGTTTCATAGGTGTAGAGGTTCCGTTTTGCAAGGTGAAAAACTTCTGGATTGTTTCCACAATGTGAATATACTTAACACCACTAAACCATATACTAAAATATGGGGAAGATCGCATTTTTGTGTTATGTATATTTGATTAGAATTTTTTTTAACGGGGAGAATGTGAGATGGACAGAGATGTCCTCCTTGAGTCAGAAACATGGGAGCAGAGATCTGGGCATGAGGATTCAGTAAGGGGGAGATCTGGGAAGAACTTTCCTGGAAGGGAGAATAGCAGGTGAAGGTCTATGAGATAGGGCCACGTTGATGTGCTGAATAAGAGAGAAGGTCAGTGTGCTAGGACATAAGGAAGCAGGTGGGACACTAGACAGATAACAGGGCCGGGAAGAGTTCAAGAGTTTATGTCCTGCACATTATAGACCGTGCAAGGAATATGAATTCGATTTGAAGAGTGATGGAAAACCAGCAGAGGGTTTTGAGAAGGAGGATAACCTGATCTGATACACTTTTTTTAAGCTTTTGCTTCCGTGGGAAGAGTTTTATGAGAGCAAGAGCAGAACCAGGGACTTCAGTTACACCCAAATACAGAGAAAATGTGACTTTATATGACTTGGGTAAGCCACATCCCCTGACAGGGCCTTAGAAATCACAGAGTTTGACTTTCTTTCCCTTTGGGAGTTGAGAAATTGAGATTCATTCATCAGATAATTCTGTGATTCCATGCAGAAGATCCCGTGCAATTGTGTAACACCCGCAAAATGATGGTCATGAAAATATTTCTCTTAATTGATTTTCCTGTATTATTCCTGCTCCTGGCATGCTTGTTCTGCAGAGAAATTCATATTTAACCATTTTCATTCGGGAAGGATCTGGAATCGGTACTCTGAGATACATTGTCTTATCTCATCTTGCTTTTGACATGAATTCCCTGCAGTTGGGAGGGCTGTGGGCTCCAGCTGAGGAAGCAACTTGGGAGAGAAACTGAACTACAGACCGAGAAAACAAGATCCACATGGAGCTCCTGCTCTTTCTAGTCTTGTCCAAGCTCAGTGCAAATGCAGTTTGAGTAAAACATTATATGATTTATATTTGGAGAAAACTGATTCTAAAATCTAGCTCTGACACTTCGGTGTCACTTAGCTTTATGGGACCTTCAAGTAAAGAATATCAGGGCTGTTTTAGACTCCAAATCCCATTTTCAATAGTCTTATTTCTGTCAGCAGTGTGTGTGGCAAACCTTGTCCTTCACCAGTAGCTGCACAATATGACAAGGCAGCACGGACATTCGGAGGCGGTCAGAATATTTGTAATCCCAGCCCTGTTATTCTTGATCTTTGCGAAATTGGATAATTTTCTTACACTGACTGAGCCTTACTTTGCTCACCTAAAAAGGGATTAATGATGTCTCTACCTCACATAGTGGATCTTAATATTGTTTCCCTATTTTTCCCTTTACTTTCTGTGTATAAGTGGGTAGAAACATGGGTCTGAGTTTCCTCACTTTAGTTGACTCATGATAAAAAGCAAAGGATGGTGTGTTTCCAGGCACCATGGCCACAGTCCATACAGGATGTAGGAGAGTGAATGACCTACTTTCAGAAAGCCTTCTCTTTTCTTTATATTCACTTCTCTTAAGAAAATGCATTTTCTCTTAAGAGGGTCTCAAGTTCCAATACTCCATGTGTTTTTTAAAATTTCTCTTGCTGATGCTGTCTCTGTTACTGTGGGAAAATGCATAGTTTGCTTATTCAAGGAAAAGTTGAGAACATCTGTACCAGTTATCGTGGCAAAGGCAGTGGTGCCCGCCCAATACTCCGTCCACAGCCCCATGTCTCCTACACTTCATTCAGTTAGGCAGGAGCATTTTATTTGTTTGGTTTTCTTTTGTTTTGTTTTAATTAAGTACATTACTTTTCTCTAAAAACTCAGGTACTCTTAATTAAAAGACACAAGAATGAATATTTTAGTAGTCTCTATTACAATATAATATGGGCAAGAAGTTTTGGGGGACGATTGCAATCCATGCCCAAAAGAGATTTAAGATTATTAATTTAAAATACAGTGTGATGTGGTTTTAAAAAAAAAAACAAGAACGTGTAAGGCTCAGAGTTAGTTAGGCATGAGTTAAAGATAGAGAAGTACTGAACTATATGACATACTAAGAGAGTTGTATTTGTGTTTGTCTATTGACAAGACTCAAAGTAAATATAATGTATCCCCAGTTGGCGGAGGAAAACTATAGCTTAGGAAATTACGTAATGTGTTTGTGCTGCCCCTCACTGAGCAAGCTTTTATGGGAACTCAGTGAGTAGTAGTGTCTTTCATTTTCTTTCAGGTTTGAATCTTCTTCATTACTTTGCCCCAAATAGTGCTCAATATGTGTTTTGTGATGACAAAGCCAGGTAGTCAAGTCAACCAATTCCACTTTTGTCACGTACATGGATGTGGATTGTACATTGATCACTCAGGAGGGCAGAATGTGCAGTACACTTCCCAAGCCCCCATCCTAGTGAATAACTTTAATTTTGTTTACTAGGAGCTTGAGTACTTAATTTCCAGCCATAGGAATGCTCACTGCTCTGTTGTGTGGGTTTGGGGTGAGGTAAAGACGCATCAAACTTTTCTTTCTCTGTCTCTTTAAGAACCGAGATGAAGACTTAAGCAGAGAAAGTTTTAACAACTTTTTTGTCTTTTCAACATTTGTTGTTTACAGTTGCCTCATAGACCAACTTGATGGGGAAGAATAAGAAACTAAAAATAAACAAGGCCTTTCATTCGCAGAGGTAATCAGTTACATAAGTCAAAGTGGCAGGTCATACGAAGCCTTCTGTGATTCCTTGGGGTTTCTGTCTTATTTCACTGGCTAACAAACAGTGAAACAGTAGGATATATATTTTTCAATTAGGTTGTCAATATTTTGACCAAACAACCTATTTATAACATTCAGGATTACTGTTCTGTTCGCAAGAACCAGTAGAAGCTGCTGTGTGCTGAAAGGCAGTGTGGAGATTTGACACAGCGTGATTGAGTAGGGTGTGCTAACTTGCTTCCCCGGTTTCATCTGCCTGTCAGTCATGCAGGTATAAAACTCTCATCATCATGGCTGATTACTGTGAGAAAACACCTACCTTTTCATATTACACCCACTTATCATAAAGACAATAATAATAGTAATAGTAACAAAAATAAGATGAGATTTAAAAAAAAAAATTGAAGTTCTGAGTCTGTTTACTGATGGGGCGTCAGAATCATACTAGTTCTACCAGAGCAATGGATTAACTATTTCAACACAAAATAGCAATTTATTTTTTTCCAGAGTGGAATGAGAAGAATTGGCTGATTGACCACTTTTTTCTTTCCCCAAATACTATTTAGCCTCCTATGACCACAGTTTTCCTATGATTTGGGGGCAAAGAATATGGACTTTGAGATCCTAAAGACATAGCTTCAAATTCCTACTCTTTCATGTGCCAACCACATGGCCTTGACCTGGTTATTTAACTCCTGAGCCTTATTTCCTTACCTGTAAAATGAACACACTGATATTTAACACTGATGATAGCAGAGAATCAGGTGAGTTAATAGATGTGAATGCAAATTGTTAACCAAAAAGCACTATACAAATGTTAGTAGCTGTTACTGATGTTGAAGGTCAATAATCACCCATGTTACAATTATAGAAAGAGGCATTTGTATAAAGGGAAATATATCTGTTAAGTGAATCTTTAATGCCTAACAATAATAACTTTCATGGCGTTAAACTGCCACTGCCTTTCAGTAAATAAGAATATAAGGGAGATAAATGAAAGGGAGTAGGAAAACCAATGTTTCAAGGATGTGTAATAAAAGGAAGCATTTTATCATAGAAACGTTTCCATTAAAAATCATCTTCTTAATTATTAGAAGGCTATCGATAGCCTTTCAGTCTTTCTCTTGCTTTGTTTTCATGCGATCCCAATGGAGACAATTACATCCAAAAATGTAATTATCCAGTGTAATGAAACTGCCTTTGTTCTAACTGGGCTCTGCTCATATCAAATCCCATCTGAGAAATGAAGATATTAAGTGTCAATAATCAATTGACCCAAATTATAGAGGCTTTGGGGAAATACACACATATCAAGAAGAGAGTAGAAATTTGAGATTTGGTCCCAAGGAACCTCATTTTGATTGTGTAGCATCCACTTTTAGGGATACAAAAATAGAGATAAATGAATACTTCAGCTATTTGAAATGTAAATAGAATGCCTTAGGAGAAATTTACTGAGAAGCAATAGTTAAAATGTCAGTGATACCCAAAACAAACAAACAAACAAAAAATAACATCATAAGAAACTTCAAAAAGAGATTTACTTCATTATTTTTTATTTTTTATTTTTATTTTATTTTATTTTGTTGGTTAAAAAGATATATACTACGTAGTACATCTGGTATACTGACTGGAGGCCACTGCCACACCTCCCATCGTCCATCACTTTACCCCCCTTTAAATGAACTTTGGCCACAAAAGCACAGATGCTACCTAAACTGTCTATAATCTGCAAGAGTCGTTGGAACATCACAAACAAAATTTCAGCAGTGCACCTTTACTCCAACTCAGCTTTCCTGGTGCAATTTCTCTGCTTCACCTTGAGCCCTCGATGTCATATCCCTCTCAAATATATGGTAGTCATTCAGTTCTTAGCCAAAGAAAACAACTGATACGCTTCTACAAGTCAAAGACAAGCACTGAAAAGGTATGGCGTCTGAAAGGAGACACTGGCTACCTGAAGAAATGTCAGTCCGTGAGCTTCTGCTGCTTTCACTTCCATCAAATGATAGTTTTTTACTGCCTTCCACAATTGCGTATCTCAATTCAGACCTGCATTCCTAGGAGAGAAAATGTGATTAAACTAACCGGTATTACCGGCGCACATAGAGATACATAAATTGGGCAAAGCGGTGATACCCGCCCATCGCCCCAGCAAGCGTGTCAGGCATATGAAGCCAAACACTGCCCATTGCCGTTACGACTGTTCCTTCAGTGTTCTTTCCTGGTGGTGTGTCACATGGGCATGCCATCTAGGGTAGGCTTATATGGGTACTTCAGTAATTTCATTAACATTTGAATATATACTACTTGCTAGGCATGACTAACCCTTGGACTCCAAGTGCTTAGAAGAAGATAGTTGCATTTTCTGTTTTCAGAGTGTACTTTCTAGTGAAATGAGGTATCACTATCAAAAGTCATCTTACATGGTTAGGAACGAAAACATGTATCACGTTAATAAGATCAGAGAGTCTAAACAGGGTTGTCAGAGAAGACCTCACTGCTGAGGGCCAATATACCCCATGTCCTGGGTGATAAGAGGGACCCAGTCAAGTGGAGATTGGGAAGAATATTTCAAGGCAAGCAGTGGGGTCACTGTTGAGAGATGAGGCTATAGCTCCGGTCTGTTTGAGGAATCAGCATGGCTGGGACATTTTGATAAAAGGCGACCATGCAGGATATGAAGTGAAAGAGGAAAGAAGGCGTTCTTTCATGCTTATGCTAGCTTGTGGGGCTGGGATTTGTGTCCAGTGCAAGTGGAAGTTTCTAGGGGTTTTTAAAAGGGTGGTATGAGCCACTTTCTGCTTTGAAAACTTTTCTCTGAATACTCTGAAGAATAGAGATAGTTGAAGAGTAAGAGTAGAAACAGAGACTTGACACATGATTATGATTCAAGGGGGTGAGATGTGGTTGGATATAAAACATATCATAGGGGTGTCATATCCTGTGTTAAATGCTAGAGATTCAGCTGGAAACAAGTCAGATACAGGCCCTGCCCTAACAGGATTTTCTCATTAGCTGGGAGAAGATGAAAATTGAACAAGCAACCATAAGTATCAAGACAGTCTTCTTTGGGAGATATTCAGCAGGGTCTGAGGTGCTTGCCCCAAAACCTAAGCTCTTCTGGGGGGGATTGATGGATGGAGCAGAAGACGTGGGACAGACTTCTGTTTTATATATGGCCACTACGGATTGCGAATAAAAGCCTATCCCTGACCCCTTCTCAGTGACCTGTGTGAGCCCTCTCAGTCGTCACTCAAAGCAAAAGTAATCATGTATATACATGAATAGTTTGAGAAGTTCTCATTCACAGAATGTTTCATTGAAAAGAAAAAAAATCAAAACACTATATTTATGAAAATAGCATGATTAATTGTAACAGAGTGTATAATATTCTGTCAAGTTGAACAGATATTTTCATTAAAGGATGTTGGCTCATTTGGAAATGAGAACTTGCAATATCCACTAAACATATGTTTAATACGAGGGAAGGAGCCATAGATTATGAGGGGAAATGGCTTATGAGACATGACAGCAGTGTAATATAATTCGGTGATTAAAAACAGAGTTCCTAATGTTAACCAGAACTGGGCTAGGATCCTGGATTTGCCACTTCCAGCTCTGTGGCCCTTGGGCAAGTTATTCAATCTTTCTTCATTTGTTTTCTTGTTTGTAAAATAACATGAAATATGGTGCCTACATCATAAAATTGTAATGAGGATTAACTGTGATAACTGAGAATGAGGGCTCATGTAAGCACTCAATACATTTTAGTTATTGTTATTATCACGGTTACAATAATGGCAGCTACTGATGGCTACGAAGTAGCAGAGCAGAGTGATTAAGAATATAAATCCTGGAGCAAACTGCCGTGGTTGACTATACCGCTGTCATATACCATAGATCTTTTCTTCTTCTTCAGATTTCAAAATAACCATTTCTGGACAAAAACTCATTCCCTCCAATTGCCCTTTCTTTTCCAAATTTTGAATTCAAAATTCTTTATTGTTCCTGATTTTCAGTGTATCAGTGTAATCGTGCTTGCTGGATTTTTTTTCGTGTGCCATCAATTTTCAGCCTTTCATGGTATCTTGAGTGCTTCACACAATATCTGGAACATAATAGATGCTCAGTATATGTTTGTTAATGAATGAAATAACAAATAAAAGAACCTTCCAGACACAAAAGCAGCAGACCTCTACTCTGATGTGGGATCAGCATATTCCAATATCCTGGGCTACACATGTGTCAGAAATCTTCTCACCCTTTCCTTTTTCTCTACCTGCATTCTATACCTCTGTTGTGTTTGGGAATGAAAAAAAGAAGAATTGGATTTATATTGCATTGTAAAAAGATCCAAAGACTGAATTTCAGTGAATCTTTTTCATATCACCGTTGTGTTCAGCCTTGGTTATGTCAGCTGATTTCTTTGTGTCTTTGGCCCCGTTGCAGCTCGTCATCTCAGTGACAATCTCATTACTTAACAAACATTTAGAATGTCCTACCAGATTAGGAATGTGTTTCTGTGAACTTGGGACTTGCAGTTGATGTTTCAGCAAAGCATAGAGGTCAAATCCTGCCCACACTACGGGCAGTTTTCTTGTCCAGAGCATCCCCTGCCTTTCAGCAGCACGTTTTGTTGCACATGACTTACCTTTGTTATTCTCGCTGCCTCCATCCCTCCCCAGAGCCACTTCATGGCTCCTCTCTAGGGTGGTGTAAGTAAAGGGATTTGCAGTTTGTTTCTATGCAAAAATAGAAAAACAAAGCAAAATGGCATATCTGAGTCTCTGAAACCTATTTACTCTAATCACAGTATTTTAAAGGACAGGAAATTGAGATTCCAAGCGGAAATTGATTTGTGTGAGGCCAAATGGGAAGTGAGAATCGGTAGTCACTGAAATCCAAGAACTGATTAAGCCAGTTAGTTCCCTTTAGAGTGCACGACCAGAAAACTCAGAAATCACAGCATCTTTGAGGTTGGCTTTTCTAAAGCTGAATAAATAGATACATCTCTCGATTAAAAGAAATATGTAAATATTGATTGAACGCTCACTAAAAGTATCCACATGCTACATTCAAAAGAAAATCCCACTGACACACATGAGCTTCGCCACAAAACTCATGTCTCCTATTCACTACTGTCTAGAATGTTCAACCTGCTTTAAAATACTGTTTTCAAAAGAAATGTTCCTTTGCTGTTATGCTCCTCCCTCCCCCTCAGGCAAAGAATGGAAGGAAATGCATAGCCCAACCACTATAAATAATAATTTTTTTCTATATTCTTTCAGACTGTTATATGTTAACACACACACATATTTATATTGAATTTTAAGTAAAACGTTGACCTCTTTCTCAACACAGTAGAAGTGCTATTTATTGTTCTTCAGCTCTATCAAAGGCTAGACACTCCGCTACATATTTTATAAATAAATCATTTTACTAAATCCACAGAGAAACCATTTTAGGTATTATTATTGTTGTCAACTTTAAATTTAAAAACTCCAAAAAGAAAAAAAAAAAAAAAACACTTGAAACTCAAATATATAATTTAAGAAAGATACCCAAGATCTCATAGTGAGCAGCTTAACACAGGTTTGAATTTATTTCAATTTTTTTGTCTTTTTTTGTTTGTTTGTTTAGTGTTTAATCCCCGTGCCATACATTTTTATATCTTAATATTCATCTCCTTCCCTCTCTCTTCCAAAATGCCTCATTCTTGAGCTGTGTCCATAGCCATACTTGGGTTGGGCAGACATCTTTGGTGTTAGAAGATCCTGTTCTTCGTCAAATTTTAAGGATTAAAAAAAAAAAAAAAAAAAAAATGAGCTTACAATGTCACTGACTAAAATGTCCCACCTTTTCCCATCCCTATAATGAGAAGATGGAATCTTCCCTTCAGGCCACCCAGAATTCCCCCTTTAATTACCAAGCCTAAAATGACTGCTATTTTCAGAGAGGAGCTCATACTACTGATTGGGTCTGCCTTGTACCGCCACTGACCAAGGCAAAGAAAATGGATATCCTTTTTCATGGAATGGCATTGAAGGTACTTGGGCTTGTGAGTTGGCTGTCCTTATGAACTGTGGCACCTTGGACATAATCATCAGAATGTTTCCATTCGTAAAACTCTGAGGTGATAACATATATGGCACAGTGTTAATATAAGAGTGGTAAAGCATGTTCACACGGCTATTTATTAAAGCTGCAAAGTGGGTTGTTTTGACTCTCTTGTCTTCTCTCAACCTATATGATGCTTGAGTTTATATTTGGTGTGGAACTAACATGACCGACTGTCCTGATTTGCCCAGGACTGAGGGTACTCTGAGGATACAGGACATTAGGTACCAAACTGGGAAAATCCCAGCTAACCAGAGCAAGCTGCTCACCTTATCTGGAGCTTAATGACATGACAGCAATTGTGTAGTCCAACTCCTGTGATGTTAAACTTTTAGTCTAGGTATATATACCTAGCTCTTCTGTGACACCTGACGAACGTGTGCTTGCCTTATCAGCGTGTGTCATGAAGCATCGATCAGGGTCATTTCCCCTCACAGTCTGACATGAAACCATCTTATCTGGTCCTTGCTGTGGGGGAATCTAAGTGAAATTCACTTATTCTTCTATCACCAACACTCTTGAAATAGTGAAAAGGAATTGGTCTCGTCTATCAACATTTTCAAATGAATTTTGACAGACTATCTGAGCACTGTATATTTGAAAGCCTACAAAATAGTTATTTCCTCCCTTGAGAAAATGTAAAAAGAAACTTGAGAAGAAACCATAGCAAAATCATAAACTAAATACTGAAGAAGCTTTCACATCATGTTCCAGGTATTGACAGATATCAGTGTAAGAGCTGAATTTCTTTGAAGATCAACAAAAGATATGCATTTGGAATCCCCAGCTTGCTAAAGAGCTTGTGAATTCACACGTTAGAGCTGAATAATAATCAAGATCATACCAATATTTTTTATAAAACCCTAATTTTCCATTTTCAACTGACAATTCTATCAGCGTATTCTATTCTGCATCATTAAATTGTCAAGAGACAACTTCTGCTTATTATATTTGAGATACTTTAGAAATTAGTAATTGTGTTTCCATTATGTTCTTTAATGGCACATCGGATCTCTTTCTTTCCCCTTTTTCTTTATTTAATTCTTAGTTCAAAAAATATGTAATACCTGGAATCAAGTCCACATCTAAAGTATGAAGAGATACATCATGTTTGTTTCTGGGAATCCTATAAATGAAGAAAAATGTATGTTTCTGGGACAGACATTTTACAACCAAAATTCTACCTTTGGACATTTAATCACCAGTTGTCAAATAATATGTTCACAGGAAAGAGACAGGAGATGAGAGTCAAATCACTTTTAAGAAAACAGATGGATATCTGTATGCCAGTACCACACAACGTTAATTAATGTAATTGTTTTTCTTAAATGCCCATGGATGGATGAGTAGATTAAAAAAAAAAAAAAATGTGTCATATATGTATAATGGGATATGATTTAGCCTTAAAAGAAGAAAGAAATCTTGCCATTTGCTGCAACATGGACGAAACTTGAGGACACCCTGCCAAGTGATGTAAGCCAATCACATGCAGACTAACACTGCACAATTTCACTTTCATGAGGCGAGGTATCTAAAATAGTTAAAGTTGTAGAAGCAGAGAGTAGAATGATGGTTACCTGGGGCTGAGGAGAGTTGCTGTTCAACCGGTGTAAAGTTTCAGTGACACAAAATGAGTAGTTGTAGAGCTGTGCTATACAACATTGTGCAAATACTGAACAATACTGTATTGTACACTTAAAATTCTGTTAAAAGAGCAAGCCTCAAGGTAAGTGTTGTTACTGCAACAACAACAACAACAAATGAAATTACTTTCTTGACACTGCCAAAGGGGAAAAAAAGGAATGAACAACACAGATGGAGAAGTGGCAAAGCACAGAAGACGTGGAAAAGAGACGGGACAGGGAGTGCAGGAAATAGGAGTTAAGGGAAGCAGCATGAAAGTGGCCTTCAAGTGTCCTGAAGCCCCGTATCCCCGATCCCTGAACACCTACCCTCTGGGGAAGGTGATATAGTACAAGCAGAATGGAATTAGGGGACCCATCTCCAAAGATAAGTCCCAGCTCTGCAACTGCATTGGTGTTGAATCCTGAAGAAGTTATTCAATTATTTTGATCTTAGTGTTCTATTATAATTTCTAAAATGGAAAATATATATATATATTTTAAATATATATAAATTTCTAAAATGGAAAATATGTAGTATGTATATACACATTATATACATGTGTATAGATACATGTATCTATACATGTGTATATACTGTGTATATATAGTATATATATACACATTTTCCATTTTAGCAATTAGAACACTAGGATAGTATGAAACATGACAAATGACAGAGGAGAGGGTTACAGCGACAGAAGTTTAGTAACAGGCAGTAAAACGGGAAAGGCTTCAGGAGTCAGTCCTGGCATGTCAGCAGGGCTTTGAGGAAAGAACAATGTTGGAATGGAAGAATGGGCGCGTGAGGAGCAGAAATTCAAGCAAAGGTGAAAAGGCAGAAAACATAAAACGGTAGTTTCTGTGTGGGGTGGAGGGGGGAGAAGACCTTTTATATATATATGATATGGACTATATATGGAATATATGTTTTTTTTATAGGACTAGGGTTGGTTCCAGTTCTATTTCAAAAAAAAAAATTATATTGAGAAATGAAAGAGTTTTAATGGAAAAACAGAATTGTCATGCATAACACGTTATTTCTACCAAGGAATGAGTTTCGATCAATCTCCTCAAACAATGATATTAAAATAAATTAAGATGATAGGTATTAAACCCAAGATTGTGGGTATTGTGGGCTAATCCTATTCTTGCTAGTTTGTAAACAGAATAATCTACACTCATGTTGAGAATTCCTCCCTCCTCTACTCATTGCTTCAGGCCTTCCATTTTTCTTTTCTTTCTTTTTCTTTTTCTTTTTTTTTTTTTTAAATTAAGGGTGGTGCAGTCGGTAATGACTGAAAATCTGATGAAAGCTTCTGGACCACCTGAAAAATGTGCACCTACACATTTGCAGTGTAATTTTAGAGGATACAGGTCATCTCCACCCCATCCCCAGAAATTACCGCTCTGTTTTCTGCCTTTGCTTGAATTTCTGCTTCTCACGCGCCCATTCTTCCATTCCAAGATTGTTCTTTCCTCAAAGCCCTGCTGACATGCCAGGACTGACTCCTGAAGCCTTTCCCGTTTTACTACCTGTTACTAAACTTCTGTCACTGTAACCCTCTCTCCTCTGTCATTTGTCATGTTTCATGCTATCATAGTCATTTGAACATGTAACTTGTCTTCTACCAGTTACAAACTTACGGAAGACCGAGACCAAATGAAGATATTCTAAAACATGTCTGCATGTATTACCAGAATCCCCTGTTGACGGCCACAATAGTTTTTGGAAAGCAGTTTGGTTATTTTTATGAAAACAAGAGGAAAACAGTTTTATATGTTGACCATGTAATCTTTGTGAGCTACTGGAGAATTCTCAGAAGCATCCTAATTTCCCAGAATAAGTAACACTGTAATGAGCATCTTTGTCTAAAAATAAAGGGGAAAAGTAGTAAGTAAGGTTTCCTTAAAACATTCTTATTAGTGGTAAATTTGTGACATATTAACTGTATTGAAAACTGTACTATATTCACAACAACTCTAGTAATGGAGATTATAAAGCAAATAGAATTGCATTCAATTTAAAATTGTGATTTTTTAGGGGTGTGTATATATATATGGGAAGAGAGAGAGAGAGAGAGAGAAATGGGGGTGCTGGTGCTGGTGTCAGACAGACCATTTAGGGTCATATTGTTCAAGAATTTGGTGAGATGACCAGAACCTCAGTCAGAACAGTACATGGGGATGAGGAGAACAAGTGTGCCTCTTATTGGCCCGTTTACCACTTTTTCTCATGTCACTGACATTTTTCTCACCGTACACTATGGCATTCTTACATTTCTGAGCTTTAGCACAGACCAAGAATTATCTGCAAGTGGCACACTTAAACAGCGAAGTGGCCGATATCAATGTGAAGTTCCCTTTAAGTATAGTCATTGTCACTTAATTGCCATGGAGACTTTGCTTCCTTCCAATGTGCTCTATCAAATGCTAGTTGCCTGTTTTACTTCAAAGGCCGCGAATGGCTTCACTGTGCCCCAGCGATTTTGTGTTCTGAAGTATTTGTATGTGTGTCACCTTCTCTGTCACAATTAACATTTTCTGCCACGCTGTCCCTTAGGAAGTTTTATAGTTTCACCCTGTAATGGGCAGAGTCAGCCCCTGCTTGGGGTCTCAAATGAAAATCATATTTTCTTGCAAAGGGCCATGACACTTCAAGTGTTACACAATTAAATTACCCTCTTTGCAGAAGTAGTTCAGGGTCCTGGCTGTTTACTCATATGAGACACATAATTGCCAGATGTAAAATTACCTATTTTTCTTACAGTTAAGACATCCTATAATATCTAATTAACAAAAATCCGTTAAGTACTCTGAAACAAATGTATGATATTCCGTGAAAACAATTTATAGATTAATAATACTAGCTGTTCTTACTTTATTGCTTGGAATTTTCAATAACCATCATTAAATTTGAAGAAGAAAAATGCTGCTGCTTCTTATTTTGGGATCAGTTATAAAGAGCTGACGACGTGAGAAGCAACTTGATCAAAAAATACTTTGTTTATTTAATTAGGAGTTTCCAAAGGGCTCATATCTGACCTCCCCATGCGCCCCCTACCGGTGAGTTTTCCCTGTCGGCCGCAATATAAGGATCTAAAGTCTCAGTCATCAACCAAAATAACTGAAAGTACTTATCTGGGGCAAGGAGGGGGCCCCCTTAGTGCAGAGTTTCCACAGCCTCAGTACTACTAACCTTTTAGGTGGAAGACTTCTTGGCTGTGCCGGACTCTCCTGTGCATTCTGGAAGGTTCCACTTTTACACACTAGATGCCAGGTACACTTCTCCACCCCAAGTACAACAACAATAAAGTGTTATTGGGAAACTTCACAGATGTTCCCCAGAGGACACAAGTGCCTCTCCAGGGTGAGACCCACTGCCCTAGAAGGAACTCCATTTGGATCTTATCACCTGCGTGTTTTCCAGCCCATCTCAAAGATACTATCCCAACTGGCTGAAATGAATATATCAATAGAGATTTAAGATCATTGGTCCTTTTAACATAATGGATAAATAAGAACTTAAATTTAATTATGTGGATACTTCCATTGGTCCCGTCTCCATTGACTATGACATAATGGCTTCACCAAAAAGCATACATGCTGGTTGATAGGAAGCAGAGCCTTAGATGGCACCATAATCAAGACAGGTGGTGCTACTGGATTGGCATCAACAGCCAATCATACTGAACTATAGATGATATTATTCTCCATCGGAAGATTATTCTCAAACAGCAGACGACTGGTTTCAGGACTCACTGCTACAGTACAGAGTGAACACAAGCTGGTAGAGTCTGTTTGGATACCCATCCTTTAATTCCTGTGTAACACCCAAAGAAAGGCAAGCCTGTTTTTTCTTTCTTTCTTTCTTTCTTTCTTTCTTTCTTTCTTTCTTTCTTTCTTTCTTTCTTTCTTTCTTTCTTTCTTTCCTTCTTTCCTTCTTTCCTTCTTTCCTTCTTTCCTTCTTTCCTTCTTTCCTTCTTTCCTTCTTTCCTTCCTTCCTTCCTTCCTTCCTTCCTTCCTTCCTTCCTTCCTTCCTTCCTTTTTAGTAAGAGCTGATATAAGTTTATAAGTATAAGGCTTATAAATTAGCAGTGGTCCCAGTGGGGAATTTCACAGTTCTGTAACTGATTATGGAACATAAAAATTTATGTTACCATCCTGTAGAAAATTATGCATAGTTTTTAAAAGCCTATTTTCTAGTTGGCATAATTAAAATCAAATTTTATACTTGTACAAGGTGACACATTGTGTCAACTGCTCTTTCTTTTTTATTTTAGTTTGAATGTTTAAATTACACATTTATAATGTATTCATATTCAGTAAAGTAAGGAGTTGCGAGGCATTTGATAAAATGAAATATAACACATCCTAAATTTTCGTAAAGTAGCATTTTGAAACAAATGGACTTTATCTGATCAAGCTTCAGAATGTGATGTTACATACCTATATAAAATTTACGTAGCCTAGATGTCTGCTCGTTGTATGACTTGGCAAAGTTCCCTACCTTATGTTTTTATCAAAGATGAGAAAGTCATAGCCTAGGCCTCATAATAAATAATAGCAATAATAATGTAGTTTATAAGATACTTGTTGCTTAAATTAATTGAGTTTTTTTTCCAAGTTACAGAAACCAACTAAAATTGACTATATTTTTTAAATCCAGGTATTATTATTAAGATATCTTATGGAATTCAGGAGCAGGAATGGAAACAGGATAAAAAAACAGAAACTAAGGATCATGAATTTTTTTCCAACTCTCTGCTATTCAGCCCACAAGAAATATTCCACAAAGAGGACCCGAGTTTTTACTGTCCAAGAGGAGCTGGATTGTAATATCTCATAGCCCCAATTCCAAAATTTTAGGTAGAAAATTAGCTTGGACCGTAGGTGAAAGTATAAATTATACCTACAGCTTGTGTGGGGATTTAATATGCAGGATGGCTAAGGGGACTCACCCAGGGAGATGAAGGGAACTGGT
Source organism: Rhinolophus sinicus (assembly GCF_036562045.2). Taxonomy (NCBI): domain Eukaryota; kingdom Metazoa; phylum Chordata; class Mammalia; order Chiroptera; family Rhinolophidae; genus Rhinolophus; species Rhinolophus sinicus. Next base: position 37,530,644 of record NC_133760.1, on the reverse strand, counting down.
AAGAGAGAGTGGAGAATTGCTGTCATTTGGGAAGATTCCTACAAATATTTATTATATAAAGTGTCACTGAAAGAATAACCTGTCACTTGGACCAATCAGTACTCTCATTTACTTATCCAAGTTCTAATTCATGTCTTTGGATGTTTCCAGCACAAGTGTGTGCTGGGGTATCGATCTTTTGATTTTCTTCATGCTGATTCTTTTTAACTGTCCCCAGCCTGTTCCACACTACAAACAGTGCACACCTGCACCTACGCATGGGAACATCACCCACGTTATATTTAATTCTATTTTCTCATATTGGCTCAATCAGTCACTCTCCTCAGTATCTCTTGTCCTTGTTGAATTGGTTACACGGTTTGCCTCACTCTTTTGAATGTACCCCCTTCCCATTGAGAAAAATCTTCTTTGTACCGTTTTAAAGAAGTTCAGATTATGTGTTTTACTGATTGTATGGTCTTAGAGTACTATTTAACACCTTTAAGGTTCAGGTAACATTTGTAAAATGGCCAGTATCCATATCCCAGAGTACAGATCGAATGAAATTATCTGTGTAAAATACTCAGTGTGGTGCCTGGTATAACTGAATTACACCCCCTCCCATGGATGTTAGCTGCTGCTACTGCTACTCCTGATAGTACCAGGATGCCTACTCTGATGATAGACATTGATTACCCCATAGGATTTTGATGGACATGAGATATTCTACTTAGGTCCCCAAGATATCACTGGTCAAATCCTGAGAGTTCTCCAAGGTCTATCTTGATCTTTGAGAAGTAGGGAAGTTGTATTTGTTTGAATAGATACAAGTGATCACCAAAATAAATGTAATACATTTCTAATTTTAAGTTTTCTTCAAGTAGAGCATCTTTTTGATCAAAATACTGTGAAGCAGTTCCCCTTCACTGTGCCGCAGGTAGAGCGGGCTCTCTGCTGCATCCCCTCAGTGCCTGGGCTCCCCTCCATGAGCCGGAGGCTGCCTCTTGCTGGCTCTGCCTGGGCTGCTGATCCATGAGGGAGAACAGCTTTCTTCACCCCCTTTGTCAGGAAGGAAATTGGTGCCTCTGAACCATGAGTGGCAGAAGCCTGGGTGCCATAGTACTTCATGACGCTTTTGAAAGTCAAACTTCCAGGGAAAACCCAGAAGGAAATTACTTGCTCATTCCCTGCTTTAAGAAAGTGACAATGACATGTCAGTAATCCCTCAGTTTAAAGATAGAGGAGGTATTTCATGTACATAATCATATCCTGTTTATTCCAGCCTCTGGTTTAACTGAAAAAACAAAACACAACAAAGAACAAGTATCAGGACCATGGGTTTTTAATTTTCTTCCTTTCTTTTTTTTTCTTCTCCCAAGCCAGGGCTATTTCCTTTACATCATGCTAAAGGACAGTAAAGTTATCAGTTTAAGCAATAAATAGACACACATTTAAGGTCACCATTTAAAATTTTATTGAGTATCTAAACTACAGTGGTGTATAAATAGCTATAAGGTGCTAGACTAAACCTGACAATTAACATTTAATCAACATCACATTCAAATATTCGTTTTCTAATGTGTTACATATAAAAATGGGAGGAACAGTGATACAGACCTCAGTAAACAAAAGCCAATCTGGCATTTTGTTTTGATGATAATGAAAGGCGGGGCAGGTAGTTCAGCATAAACACCCTGAATCTGTTGTCTAAATCAGTCTTCGCTTTATTAGCATAACAAAAGGGAAACATTGCATAGATAATTTCTAACCTCCAAAAGAGAATGTTACCGAAGATGCAAGGTGAGCACAGGCTGAGTTACTGTTTCAGCTCAGAGGAGGATATATTTAGGCTTGTTTGTAAAATGTAAATTAGAGGAAGCATTATGGTGACATAAATTAGTGGATTATTCGGAACCTGGAGCAGCAGCTCCTCTCCTTCTGAATAGTCAAGAAATCTGATGAAAAAGTATGTGTTTATGTGTGCAACTGTACACGTGTGAATGTGAGTCTGCCATTCTGTGTGCACAAGCATACATGTGTTTGTGTAAATGTGCATGTTATAAATTCAAGCTTTCACTGCTAGACATAAAGGCTTCTCAGGTAAATTTGATCTCTGGGTCTTTTCTGGTCCTGATAAAATAATCATAATAATAATGAACCTTCTTTAACCTTATGAGCGTAGGGGAGAATAATTAGCACTAATTACAGTTATTTTTTAAGCAGACCTATTCCTACTAATTAGCATTGTTTCCATAGGTACTCATTTTTATGGTGCAAGGGAATGGATTTAGGGAATTCAAAGAAGAAAAGTGAAGGGAGGGAGTGAGTGGTCTGGTTCAACTTTGTAAAACCTGAGGAGCTGGGGTGGTGCTGCGGGTGGCGCTAGCATCTCGTAGTCAGTAATCAGGCAGTTTCCTGTATGGAGTACCATCCTGTGACCAACTTTTCTATGTGCCTCGTAGTCTTGCTTTCAAAGTGCTTTAGCTAACGTCTTTTCATCACAGACTAAAAATCATCCTTCTAACATGGTACCGTAATTGTTGAAAAGGTAGTGGTTTAGAGAATATGCTCAGGGAGATCGGGTACCCCATAGTTACGTTATGACCACATTAAGATGGAAACAGAGACCATCTTTGTACACCTGGAATCAGTCAGTTGTTTGGATCTGCTCAGGTCCAAATTCCCTTGATGTTTAGGAAACAACTGCTTCTCCACCCTTAATGCATTTGAATTCTGTGAATTTGAGTCTCAGCTCCGGCCAGTCAGATCTTTACACCCTCCTGACCAGAGTGAATAGGCTCAAAGGTAGGCATGGGAAACGGGTGAGACCAAAGGAACGTACTTCGGACGACTGTTAGAACTACTGGGAAGGTTAGTTCTCCTCTGCTGAGCTTGCTAAATTGTGAGACTACAAGTAGGCACTGTCTAGCTGGGGACTCATAACTTCAGGTTTGAAAGGGTAAGTAAAGCTAAAAGAAAGATGGAGATCTCCTCTATCTCTATCTCTGTCTCTATCTCGCTCCATTCAGGAGCCCATATTCAGTCCCTCACCCTCTTGCAAATACAGGGAATGCAACCTTCAACTGCAAAGTCCTAGTTGATAGAGCTCTTTATTACTATTGTATATTTCAGGATTGATTGATTGATTGTCGATAGAAGAATCTACTGTAACATGTCAAGCACAGAGAGATTTAATACAATTATTGAGCATTGAGCAGAATCTTTGGGAAAGCCGTAGGCATTTGCTGTGAGCGAGGTTAACAGGAGCAACTTCCAGACCCCACTTCAGATTGATCTCGTTACAGAGTAGCAGATAATCGGCATTCATCATGCATGGCAGCCGAATGTTCCCGTATTCAAAATTAAATAAATAAATAGATAAATAAATAAATAGATAGATAAATAAATAAATAAAGTACAGCTGCTTATTTTCTGTGTGGGAGGCTGCATGGACATCAGGCCAGACTGGAGCTTTACGGGTGTCACCTGCAGCACATCGGGTATCCCGATCCCCCAGTTCAGGGGTCTTTATTCGCACCACTCAGCACTTCCTCAGATGCCTTCGGATATGCTGTGTGCTGTTGGAAAAGGGATTTTTCTCCCAAGTGGGCGCAGTGTTCTTACCTGTGATGATGATCAGGAAGGTGATAGTGACAAAGACAATTTATTAAGGAAAACAAGCACCACGTCTTAAACGTGCATTCGCTGAAAGGCACTCTGTTAGCTACTGCGTACGCCTGTTGGCGTCTGTCTCCAACTCCTTCCTCTGTCTGTCAGTGGAAGGTAGTCCTGAGAGTGTCCTAACTCGGCTGGTGTCCCCTTTCGTATTTCCTGTGCTGGTGGTGAGGGTGATTGATGGAGAAGTGAGGTCAACCACAGCTCCAGCCCCGTGGAGACCTTAAACTTGGCTGTTACAGCTCGGCTCCCATGGCACTAACGCTCTTAGAGGTGGAGAGGCCCCCCCATCCTCTTCCCCTGCGCACAACAGCCCACGACATGTTCTGGGGTTCATTACTGCGCCAGGACCTTATTCGGTCTCTAAATAACTGAGTCCACATCGGCAACGCTCTCTCACAGAATCACGAGGGAGGACGAGGTGTCACAGGCAGGGTGCTGACTTCCGAGACCAGAGATCATTGTAATGAAAGATAGCTCACTATGCGTGTTTGGGGAAGGCTGAGCCATCTATGGAATTTGATTGAGCTCAAATTTCCAATCAAACTTTGCTCATTTTTTTTCTAGCTGTTCCTACACACATGGTAAATTCACATCCCCTAAACTCCATATATATATATATATATATATATATATATATATATATATATTTTTTTTTTTTTCTTTTTTTTCCCCTCAAAGCTTCTTTTTGTCTTCCTAGCTTCCCACCCCAACCTTGCCCACCAGCTTAGAGACAAGGATAGAAAGTAGGTCCCTAGTCTTCAGGGTTGATTAGTTCTTCAAATTCTTATTAAACATCACTCATTCATTTTTCTTTCTACCTGAAATCACACCCCATTTTCATGTTTAGTCTCAGAGCCACAAAGCATAATTTCTTTAATAGGTTAAGCTTTTGAAAACTAAAATAGAAGAGTTTCCTTCCTGCATCCCTGTCTTATTCCTTCCCAAAGTAAGAAAGAGATAACTTTTTTATTTCTTTCTGTTCAAATTGTGGAAAAGGAAAGCAGAAAATAACAAAGATTTTCTTTCTTTTCCCCTAATATCTCAAAACTAGTTCCCTGACATACACTGGTGAAGACTGTAAAGCTTAAAGGGGGTTAATTAGTCTGTTCAGTAAGTGAAAAAACTTGAATTATGACTCCATTGTGATTCCAAAATCTACGTTATTTTAAGCTTCCATGATTAGTTCTACTCTTAACTACCTCTTTGTAGTAGAAAATAGGATTGTTTGAATGTCCTAATGTTCCAGATATCAAAATCCAATGTTTCCCCTGAAAGTTAAAGAGCTGGTTATATGCGACTTATGAACTCATTGGTTCACCTATAAATATATAATTCTATTTCTGTCTATAAATATATGTTATCTCCTTATACTATTTTTATAATCCTTCCAATATTAAACATAATGGTGAAAAATACTGTATCAAGCATATAAAGTTTAGTAAATTTCATACGGACCGTTTTTCTCTGCTTCACAGAGATTTTTCTTTACAGCCTTTCTGAGATTTTCTTCATCCATCTATTCCAGATATACCTAAGAAAAATAAGGAGGAAGAGGTGGGAAAGAAAAGCAGAAAGTTACATATTGTAAATATCTGTTGTGAATAACATGTCTGTAACATAAAGATGTTGTGTGGAAAGAATTGTGCCAGGGGTATAAGTGGAAAGAGAGGTCCCACAAATAGAAAGAAAGCAACTATATAACCTACAAACCAGGATGATAAAAAGGGAAAGAAAGAAAAGGTGGTGACAGGTAGGGACATGTATCGTATAGAAAAAAGAATTACCTTTTTCTTTGCCAGAAGGCTCTGAAGAATGAGCCATAGGTAACAGAGGATGTGGTATAGGTAACATACCAGTAAGTTCAAGAAATTCTGGAAGGTGCTTCTGGTGAAACTGTCGCACCATAGAATGCACCTATCACTTTCAGCTGTGGACATTTGGGAAAATGTGGCTACAACTTTACAATCTATCTGCCACAGAGAGTTATGATTTTCATAACTTTATTTAAAGTAAATATCATCTTTCTCCCTAGCATTTTCAACACAGTCGGCCTCTTTGTGGCACAGAAAAATGTGAGGAGAGTGCCTGTTTCTAAGAAGTTTTGTTCGCATCTGATTTACCGAATTCTTGGTGCATGGTTTCCTGCTCTCATTGCTTTTCCTTACCATCCTTGGATCTACCCATAAGCATTTCACATCTGCTTCTTCCATGGGCTCCCTTATATAGCTCACGAGGTTCCCATCTGACTCAATGCCTCACATCCCTTGATTTTGTCATCGTCTGGAGCTGTGGGAAGCAGACCCTTTTTTGACAGAGCCCTTGCCAGCCTGGCTAGTGGACTATGCCTCACTCAAGGAGAGAGTAATTCAAATACATGAAAATAAGAATATCTGTCTTTATTTATTTTATCTCTCAGGAACAAGAGGAATGTTCCTATCTGTCAAAATTCCAGAAAGTTCTATACTCATCTATGACATATATGCGTAGTACTAGGCCCAACTTAGGTGCATTATCTCATTTTTATGTTCAAATGAACATATGGGTAGATCCAGTTGTATCAGTGTTTCAGTTGAACAAATTGCTCTTGGTGACACAGACAAAATATAGCCAAATCCTTTTTCAACCTTAAACTTTTACAGTATTAAGACCTTACAGTTCAAAATTACCTAGTCAGTCATATTTAAGGATCTAAGGAAATAAGATAGAAAAGATGTCAATTTGGGAGGTGAAAAGAAAAAAACATAGAGTCTACTCTCTGGTTGATAAGGAGGAAGGGACGCTAGAAATAAACTAATCATGCCATTCTTTGTACATGGGTGATACAATTTAAATGTTTGCAATATGCTCTCTCCTCATTACTTCCTTTAAGACGAGGGGCAAGCACCACTTTCCTCCTAATATTCTGTCTTCTGAAATATATCTCAGTTTTGAGCTCTACATTACTCAGTGAACACTTAGCCCAGACAACTCTAAATTATTGGGTTTTTCTTTTTTTCCCTTTTAAGAGTCCAGTCTCTACAATTAAGCTATGATAAATAGAAGAAGGCCTAGCAACCGACATTATGCATTGTTAAACTCTAATGACATTCAACTTGGCAACTCACAAAATATGAGTGCTCTTGTTAAACTGATAACCAAATTTAAGTGATCCTGTCAGTGAGTGAACTCTTACCCCTTTATTAACTTGTATTTGTCTCCTTTGATACTTAAAAAAAAATAAAAGAATAGGTCAGTCCCATCAATTATTTTTAGCCCTTTGGATTAACACCTATAACATTTATTATACAGATATTTAAAAGATGAGGAAAATAGGATTCTGGGAATATGGGAAAGTAGGAAGCAGCAGGAACTGTCTCCTAGACAACAACTGTCCTGGCAGAATCTGTCTGAGATAACTAATTTGGAACTCTAAAGTCTTTTGAAGGTTTGCAACTTCCAGGAAAAGTCTTGGTTGGTGATTTGAAGTCGATTTTGGTCATTTTCAGCTCTCATTACAATAGTACCTCTTCATTCTCTACCCCAAACCACCACATTGCAGGCAGCTGTGCATACGTTCCTAGAGCACCTTGAACACAGCTTGTGGGAGCCAAGGTGGGAATAAAGGACCCTGTCTTCCAAATATCAGGGATCTCTATGATGGTTGCTGGTTCTGGTCACAGAGGTACAGACAAAGAAACAGGCAGCCATTGTTGCAATCCCCCTCCCCACCACCCCTTTTGGCTGAAGTAGCTTCCAGGATGTTTGAAAGGCTAGTGCCCTTTTTTCCACCCTTCATTTCTTGCTCTTTTCTACTTTCAAAATCCAGTCATTAAGGATTAGGACATTCAACAATAACTGCACAATAGAAAGTGATGGTAAACACCTACGGAAAAGCACAGAAAAGACTTTAAGTTTTCATTTTGGGCTGATGATCCTTGGTACACAGCCTATAACAACCAAACAAATGAAACCAATAACAATAATAAAATCAAATTTTTTGAGAAGAGGGAGAATCTGATTTCCAGAGTTACCACATTACTAGATTCAAATGTTCAGTGCTCCTCAAAAAGTCACACAACATATAAGGAAACTAGAAAATATGGCCCATTTAAAACAAAAATAAAATAAAAAATCAACAGAAACTGTCCCTGATAAAAACCTGGTGGCAGATTTAATAGACAAAGACTTTAAAACAACTCTCTTAAAGATACTCAAAAAACTGAAGGAAGAAATGAAGAAAGTCAAGGGGAAAAAAGGAAATATCAATGAAAAGATAAAATCTGAGAAACAGAAATGCTGAAGCTGAAAAGTATAATAGTTAAATCATGAGTTCACTAGAGGGATTCAGAGGTGGGTTTGATCAGGCAGAAGAAAGAATCAGTGCATTTGAAAATAGGGACATTGGAATTACTGAGTCTGAGGAACAGAAAGAAAAAGAGATTGAAGAAAAGTGAACAGAGACTAAAAGACCTTTAGGACACATCAAGAGGACCAACATATGCATTGTGGGACTTACTGAAGGAGAAGAGAGAGGGAAAATGGCAGGGAAAATATAATGGCTGAAAACTTCCCATATTTGATGAACAATATGAATAAAAACATACAAAATGCTCAATGAACTGAAAGATGAACTCAGAGAGACCCACCACAAGACAAAGGCAGAGAGAATTTTGAAAGCAGCAAGAAAGAAACAAATTGTCACATACAAGTGCTCCTCAATGAGAATATCATCAGATTTCACATCAGAAAATTTGGAAGCCAGAGATAATGAGTCAATATATTCAAAGTGCTAAAAGAAGAAGAAGGAAAACTACAAAAACAAAAACTGTCAACCAAGAATCCTATATCTGGAAAAAGTATCCTTCAAAAATGAGGGAGATCTTAAGATATTTTCAGATAAACTAAAGCCGAGGGAGTTTGTGTCCACTCTACCGGCCCTGCAAGAAATGCTCAACGGAGTCCAGCAGGGGAAATGAAAGTACACTAGACAGTAACCTGTAGCTGTGTGGAGAGATAAAGGTCTCAGAAAAGGTATATGAATGGACAATTACAAAGGTAGTATTACTGTTACAATGGTTTGTAACTGCACTTTTTGTTTTCCATGTGATTTCAGGGACTGACACATTTACAGAAATAAAATTAAGTGTAAAAGATAATAATCACACTGTCACTTTGGTTTATAACTCCACATCTTGATTTGTTTTATATAATTAAAGAGGCTAATGCATTTAAGGGATTATTAATTTATGTTAGTGAGCATACAATCTATAAAAATGTAATCCTGTGACATCAACACTGAAAGGGACAGAGCTGTAAAGGAGTTCCTTTCTTGTTTTAGAAAGACTGTCCTTCACCTCTATAGAATTACTTTTCTTAATAAGTTTTTATAGAAATCCCAAACCCTAGGTCACAAGATTTCTGATAGGTGTTGCATGAACAATCATGCCGATTACTGACTGTTCTATCTTAAATTACAGTGTGGATCCGTGAGTAGTTAGCAGAAATATTCTAATTTTAAAATCATCTACCATGTCTCAGACCTTTTATATGAATATCTCTTTTTGTTTCTTTCTCTCTACAATCATGAGCAATCCCGGAGCTCTAATCATTAATGTCTAAAGCTTATCCAGTGGATTTGGACTCAAGTGTTCAACTTTGGGTGTGGTGACAAGCCATATAACTTGAGAAAGACACAAATTGCCACCTCCTGGTACTTGTGTTAGATTCTTCATCAGCACTGAAGAATAATTTGATTTATTCAGTATCCATAGGTCAAAGTTTCAAAATGTTATTTAACATAGATGAGGGTGATTTGCAGATTAAATAAGAACCTAGTGGATGTTCCAGCCATTCTTACAGGAAGCACGTTACAAAAAAATCTGTTTCCTTTTTCCACTGTGCCTGCTTTCCATCATACATGTCACGGGCTTACCCTCTAGCTCACCCATCACGTTCCCATTCAGAAGGCGAACTGCACCAGTGACTTCACTTAGAAGTAGCACCAGATGTTCCAGTTGCTCCTGGGTAAGAATAAATTAACATTTTAAGTACTAGGTAGTGGAAATGTTCAAATATCATCTGTAGTGTCTGATTTGTAGCAAGACTGTTTAATGGATATCCTTTACTTAGGATGAGCTGTATAACTCTAAGACATCGGAAGGAAGCAGACTGCCAAAGTTTGTCAAGCTAAGAAAAATTATGCCCGCCTGAGGACAGCACTGAAGTGAACAGTTTGATGATATTGTTTTTCCAAGTCTTGCATATTGTATTGATTGAAACTCCCAGGAAGCAGTATTTGATGATTGTTCCTCTCAGTTCACTAGAATGTGGCAATATCCATTAGAGTGGTGAACCCTTCATCTAGCTGAGAAGTGTCTCAATATTTTGGTGACTTGAGTGCCCAACTCTGTTTGATAAAATTACACTGAGTCCATTATCCAACAGATATCTTGTTTATATTGGATTCGGTAATTGGGTCTCTGCCTTAAGAACCTATCTACAACCCCAGTACTTTCATAGCATCCCACAGCTAGTAAGTACTCAAGCTAGAATGTAGTCTTCTAGTGACAAGTCTAGCTAGCTTCCTATTTGATCATTCCACCTTTGGATTTAGGAAAAAGATTTCATTACCTATTTACAAATAATGAAGTGTGACCTTAACCTACATTTAGGCCATTTACATGTGTGTCAAAAGTGTTTGGAAAAAACAACAATAACATAACATGGAGAACACAGAATTTTTGCATTGCTAACTGAAATAAATCACTCATTTGCATAATGTGTTGTCATATTAAGACTAAAGGATGAAAGGAGTCATTGAAAGACAGTACCCAATTTATGATTCTCTTTCTCTTATGAACCTTTGATCTATGATTTTATTGGTTGCCCTGCTTTAAATTAAACTCGAGGAATAGCAGGCACAATGAGCGATTGAAAGTGATAAGCATTTGCCCTCATAAATCTGAAATGAAGACTAGAGGCCACTCACTAGCCTGAGCCAATGGTAGAAATGCTAGTTCCAGTAATGCTTTCAAATTGGTACTTCTTATTGACATTATAATGAGGTAATTTTTTCTTATTTTTAAAAACTAAAGAAAAATTTAAGTACTAAATAAAAATATATATAGTTAGACTAAGATAATGTTATTAGATAAAATTTAGCTGCATCTCTATTCTCACAAGTGTTAGAACCTGACTAATTATACCTTGCTGACAATACATAAAATTCCTTTCAATCAAAAGTCTGAATAGTCTCTTCCACCTAATATTTTATCAGAATTTCCACAGGGTTACTTTAAAAAACCCAAAACAAAGCAACAATAACAACAACAAAAGCCGGTTCATCACTTTTACCTGTTTTCCTGTCTCCATTAATGTGTAGTACTTTTATTAGGCACTTGGAAATGCAGATGTGAAGAAGTAGTTGTTGAAAATGCTTGCTAGCATACAGTTTCTTCTCTTTTAGAGTTTCAGTGAGTCACAACTAGCAATCACACAATGTGGTATATATAAATATTTATGAGGAAATACATACAGAACACTGTAGAAATCCATGGAATATCTTATTTTTTATTAGATAAAAGTGTGTGAAGTGCTTTATAGAGAGGGGTTGACATTAGATAGATGAGTATATATTGTAAATGTGGATGGAGATAGAGAGACATGTCATGAGTAAGCAAGGAGCAAAAAATTAAAAACTACTTTGAAAAACTGAAGTACAGCAGCTAGATCTAAGGGCAGGTAGAGATAAGGTTGTATGGACATTGAGGGCAGATCATGGGAGGTTTGAATACCGGGGGTTGGGCCATGCTTGTATTGATAATAAAATAGACACTGAAGAGTCGCCAAGGAAAGAATGACAGGATTTAGCCTGTGCTCTTGGAAAATCAATGTAAGGAGAATCATCTGACGGGGACTTGAGGCAGGGAACTGTTAGGACGCCAGCACTCCTCGCCAAGTGAGAGGCAATGAACGCTCAAACCAAGGCAATGACGATGAAACCTGAGAGAGACAGACAGCTTCAGAAAACATTGTAGGAGGATAATTGACAGGGTATGGAAACTGATGCTCTATCCTGGGAGAGAAAGAAATTGATGGTGGCTCTCAGATTTTGAAATTGTATGCCAGAATGATAGTACAGTTAACAGACAGAAAAAATAGCTAAATAATTGTTTTCAATAGACGGGTCAAGTCCAATAACAAATTAGTGGCCTTCTGGACCATTCTGATGAGGATTGTGTGGCCAGATCTAAACTTTTTGGAAAACAGCATGACGATGAATTAGTGTGTAATAGACACAGGGTGAGAGAACGTTCGCATGGCTATCAGGTGTATTCTCTCCTTGGTGACTGACATGAGAAAAAAGAAAAAGAAACAAGATTCACTAGTTTATTTGATTCATTTCTAATTGGTTGAAGATCTTCAAGATTATTGGTTGAATAGTTGGAAGAGGTTGTTTTTTCTTCTTAGGCTGTTACTGTATCAGAATTGAATATAGAAACAAAGACATTAAAATCCTAGTATGCTCATTGGACACAATAAGCTTGATGATTAGGGTGGAGGCTACAGTTGAAGGATCATTCAATTACAAAAAATAAAAATAAAAAAGCATGTTCTTCGGGTAAAACAAAATCTACATACTCGTACGAGTATGTGAATCCAGAGTTTCCTATATTCACTTTACTTCATGAATCACATTCGCATTTTGTGGGACAATAGATCTAAGCAGATAAATAATGATAGCTGACACATATATAAAAGAACGTGGGACATTTTCTGTCAAATGTATTCTTTATGAACTCAGTGAATGCTCACAATAACCCAATGAACTTAGTAGTATTAGAAACCCCATTTTGTAGATGAGAAAACTGAGGCAAGAGACGTTAAAAAGTTTGCCCAAGCCCACACAGCTAGGAAATGGTAAAGCCAGAATTTGAATCAGAGTAGTCTGACTCCAAAGACCACATTTCTAGCCACTGAAGTGTAATGTGTTGTACTGTATGTGCAAGCGTTCTGTGTGGAAAGGCACAGCAAATCTTTTCAAAGAAACACCTGTGTGACAGGAAATTGTTAATATGAAACCTAAGGGATATCAAATGTCCGTGCTAGGCAAGTAACTGAAATGAATGAAGCAGGCTGGGAATAGAGGAGAATGGGATCACGCATTTCCTGTCCAAAGAGAGTGGCTGTACCTCAAAGCCAGCAATACTGGCCCACCATTGACAGTATTCATTTGTCTTAGTGAGACACCAGAAATCCAGAATTGTATGGGCAATCCATCTATTTTTCAGTATTGGAACAAGTAAAAATAGAGATGGCATGGGGCAAAACAAACAAAAACAAAAGCAAAAACAAAAACATGTAGTTTGGTACATTTTAGCCACAGACTTCTAATGGAGCAACTTTTGCTCATGGGCGTGGAGCTGCGGACTTACTGAACACGTGGGTCAGATGACACATGTGCTAGGCATCCAGGGTTGGTTTAGACCTGAGGGTGTTTTCTTATTAAACACCCCATAAATCCTGATCCCAGGGACTTGAGATCCTTTCAGTCACAGAATTAGTCGTGTGACCCTGGGGAAAATGCTTCCTCACTCTCTTAGCCTTTGATCATTAGTGCAATTTTTGAGAGGAAAGGAAGATGAAAGTATCTTAAGAGTCCCTAGGGTCTTTCCAAGACTAACATTCTTTTTTCTCCACTTTTCTTTCATTTATTTGAATTTTTCAATTTTTGCATTTTTTTTTTAATTTAAAATAAGATTACAAGGGTCTTTCTGACATTTCCAAAACACCATATTATCTATGAATATTGACCCAGGAGAAGAGTAAAAGGCCTAGAATTTGAAACCTCTATTTTCCAGGGGATGGATGGTCAAGATTTTTCCAAAACTTTAATATTTGTTAGATCCCAGCAACACTGAATTGTGACTGAATTCACGAAGAATTTGAATTTACATGATTTTTAGAGCTCCTGGTCATGTGTTTCTCTAATCTTGCTTTGGAGAATTTGTCAACGCTTTTGAACATTTCTGGTTATCACGAGACATGAAGGTTTTTTGGATCTCTAACCATCCCCTACAAAATGCCTGTGTGCAGGAATGTTGTTCAGGACGTGATAACACAATAGTAGAAGAAACAAAAATAAACAAACAAACAAACAAACAAGCACATGACTTCTTTGGGTTTTACAAAAAATACTTGCAGAATCCTATAGGTTCTCTACAGGAAAGTAGAATTAGCCTTACTGTCTACTCTGGGTGAACCATATGAACCCCACGTTCACAGACTTACATCATCTAAACCCACTCTGCAACGGAAAAAAAGCAACTTGTTAGGTTTTAGGGTTGTGGATATGCACAAGGAACAAATTTTATCTGAAAGACAAATAAATGTGTAAACTAGGACCCAGGCAGAAAAACTGGTGGCTTTAAAAGAGATGCTTCAAGAGAGTTTCCTAAAGCGTCTGCTTCTTCCACCCAGAACCTATACACACACGTCATGTAATTTCAAATAAGTATCGCTTGTTTCTTGAGCTTATCTGGACATCCTGCATTTAAACCTTGGTTTGACTTGGCGGAATAAACTGACTTGTAAGGATGTGGGATAGTAGACTCTTTGTAGAACAATAAATTTGTGCAGTCTTCCTTGAGGTCAGTTTGACAATATCTATCCAGAATAAAAATGCATACACAGTGTTTTGCAAGCAAAAACACTTTGAGTTTATTTTATAGGTATATACACGTGAATTATATACCTTTACATGTATTTGTAAGATAGGGAAGGTTTTCAACAACCTTGTGTGTGGGGTGGGGGGTTAAAAAATCAAGTTTTCTATGCATACAATAGGAATATAAAATAGCAGTTATACCTAAAAAGAAATATTGGGGTTCTTTTTTGGGGAATAGACTATTTTCATTGAATATGTGTTTGTACTCTTTTTAATGTTTACTTTGTGCATATATTACTTTTGCTGTTTTTAAAAGCTTCTTAAAATTCACTGAAATAAACTAGAAAACAGTTTGTAAGCGGAAGGTATAACGTGCATTGTGACCATTAAACACAAAGAAACAAAACTGGTTTGCGATGAAGATGCTGGGTATTTAGCTAGGTCCCGTAATTGGCAAGGCGAGTTCTTCTCACCAATTACATAGCAATTCATAATCTTACAGAGGCATCAATTGGACTCAAACTAGCTTTATATTACACCTCTTTTAAGTCACACCCAAAAGTAGGAATGGTGATTTTTAAGTGGGTGAATGTTAAAGGTTGACTATGTTTTCTACCGAGTAAACACTTAATGAGGCACTGTGGACACACAGTACACACGTGTTTCTACCTAGAATTTGGCAATGTGGAAATCTAAGTGCAAGGTTCCGCTTGAGAGTCTATTCAAATGCTGCAAAGACTATGACTCAGACACTAAATACCACTTGAAATACAATCTTCTCCCTTTAGTCTGCAATGAACGTCAGTTATTGCTTCTGATCCCTAACTCCATGCGACGTGTTCAACGATTCCTTCTAGAATGAACGATGCATCTGATTTTCTGCAGTGGTTATGAGTGCTCATATCCATTTTGTTCTCAATTCATTCATTATCCAGTTCTGTGGAACCGTTAATATGCGTTCCTTCAATTCTACCAAAACCTTTTGAGCACTTATATTTACAAACTAATGTGCTCGACGCTGTGCGAATATAAAGACAAATAAGATACATTCCACTGTCATGAAATTTATGTCTAGTACGAGCGGATGTGAGAGCTCCTAAAACCAAATTGTGCTATAGAGCGAGTTCCTGGACGAGTTACCACATTACTTGTGTAGTGCCTGGCATTGGGCTATGCTTATTAAATTAAAATATTCCTAAGAAATCTTCTATAGCTTTTAAGTAACATTTTTATAACAGTTTTAAATTTAAGCAAATGTGAGATGATTATAGAGAGTGTCATATACCTCAGACCCTTTCCACTCCTGTTAACGTCTTACATTACTAGGACAAATTTGTCACAATTAATCAACGTAGCTATATTATTATCACCCAAAGCCCATAATTTATTCATATTTCAATAATTTTTACCTAATGTTCTTTTTCTGTTTCAGGATCCTAGCCAGGATATCACCGTAAATGTAATTATCAGGTCTTCTTAGGCTCCCCTTGGCTGCAAGTTGCTGAGACGTTTCTTATTTTTGATAACATGGAAAGCTTTGAGAAGAACTGGGCAGGTAAAGTTGTAGTGCTTCAATCAGGATTTCTCTGTTGGTTTTCATCATTAGACTGGAGTTTGGATAGTGGGGGAGGAAAACACACTGATGAAGCGTGATTCTCATTCCATCGTATCACGCACACGTGCTAGTGACTTGACTTAATCACTGTCGATGTTGGCTTTGGTCCACCCGGCTCTGTAGTGCCTGTCAACTTCATCCAATTTAAAGTTGTCACTTTCCCCCGTTTCCATACTGTAATTTTTTGGGGAAAAAGGTACCATGACAGTGGGGGTTATGTTCCTCTCCCTTGAGGATGAAACATCACCATCCATTATTTAGAATATTTCTTAAAAGACTCTGTGAGAATATAAAGACAAAGTCCATTCCACAGGGGAGGCTGTTCTCTACTCTCTCGTTGATTGTTTTTATTCTAACATTTCTTTATAACAGTATAGACTCATGGATACACGTATTTTATACTTTAGGTTATAATCCAAAAGTACTCTATTCTCGCTTTGCCATTGGGAGCCTTTTCAGTTGGCTGCCGTGCCCCTTTGACGTATTTCCATCCACCTGTGTGTTTGTTTCCAGCACGTCCTTTCTGAATCCCTAATACGCTCCAAGTTCTTGTGTATTTACCTCCTTAGTCTTAGAATAAGCCGTTTCTCCAAGGATACTCTGGGTCCTCTTTTGGAAAATGCTGTGTTTCCCCAAAAATAAGACCTAGCTGGACGATCATCTCTAATGCGTCTTTTGAAGCAAAAACTAATGTAAGACCCAGTCTATATTATATTATACTATTTATATTATATTATATTATATTATATTATATTATATTATATTATATTATATTATATTATACCTGGTCTTATAGTAAAATAAGACAGTGTCTTATATTAATTTTTGCTCCAAAAGACACATTAGAGCTGGTTTGGCTAGTTCTTATTATCACGGAAACATGGTATTAGAAATGGATGTCTGTGCACTCGACGTGCTCACTGCTACTAGGGTGTTGTTGCTTCTAGGATCTCTCGGCTGACAGAGCAAGGGAATATGTGTGTGTACACTAACCTGCATACTCGTATATGCATATATCAGTGAATGTCTGTATAGTCAACTAAACAGGAGTTTATGCTGATGCCTCCAGCTCTAACATATTCCTACATGGATCATTGCAGCCTGCTTCCCTTATTGATTGTAATCTCCCACTCCCAAAGTAGGAAACGTGGACCCACCCGTTTACTTGATCGTTCAGGTCCAGCATACGAGCATATACACAGTGTACAATGTGTTCAGAAATGCTAACCATACTGCTGGAGGGGGAGAGATAAACTTTATCAGCTAGAGTGCAGTGCTCATGTACAGCACCATTTGACTTCAGTCTTACCTCCCTACTCACCTGGGTCAACATCTCTCCCCCACCTCTTCAAGGAGGCATTCAGTGCATTTCTACAACAGTTTGATTCCTTGGTCCCATTCCACATTCCATCCTGGGATCCCTCAACCTCCCAAATAATTGTTGTTGTGATTTGCATACATTAAAGTTCACTCTTTTGCCATGAACGTCTATGGATTTTACAAATATAGTGTCATGTGTCACCAACACAGCACCATATAGAATACTTTCACCACCTTAAAAAACTCCCATGTTTCACCTGTGGAACCTTCTCTCCTTTCTGATTCCCAGTAACCACTGGTCAGTTTACCATTTCTATAATTTTGCCTTTTTCAGATTGTCACATTAATGGCATCATGTAATGTGTAGCCTTTTCAGACTGGCTTCCTTCACCTACACTGTGCATTTAAGATTCATCCATGTGTTTATCTCACTGAATAGGATTCTGTTGCATGGATGTGCCTCAGTTGTTGGGTCCATTTGCTGATAAAAACATCTTTCTTCCATTTTCTGGTGAGAATGAATAAAGCTGCTATCAATATTTGCATAGGGTTTTTTTGTGTAGACATTGTTTTACTATTTTGTGTGTGTGTGTTTTTGTTGTTGTTGTTTGTTTGGGTTTTTTAAATATGCTTAAAGAAAACCTTTAGCTTTAAGAAATTTTCTTGGTATTTCATTGTATTATACTTCCTAACACAAGTGAAGTGCATAAAAGTGCTTCTTAAGTGGTTACTTGTCTGTGTACAAATGCACTTTAAATTCCAAATTCTGCCTTCACAGGTGGCTGTTCTAATCTAATTCTTTAATCTTATCCCCCATTTGATGTTGTACTGATGGTAATTACCTATTTTATTGTCTGTCAGTCAGTTTTATGTAGACTGACGCTGGTAGTTTCAATCAGACAGGATGCTTCTAATTTCTCTATTAGATTTCCCTGCAGAACTTTTTTGAATGGTTTACTAAACTCTAAATAAATTACACTTTCTGAATTAGTTTCCAACTATAACAAGAGTCAAGGAAGGCTATCAGTTGTGTCTGACATGCTCGGGCTTTGTTATCCAATACTATACATCAGACAGCAGACACTTTGTCTCCGAAAAGAGGCCTTTGGTACATTCATTAAAACAACTATGAATGTTGATATGTTCTAGTAAAAGGGTCATTTTAAAAATGTGTCTAGACAAACAGTACATGGGTATGAGAAATCCTGGCCTTTATCGTCTCTCTTCTATGAAGAAGATTCTGGCTCTATCCACTTATCCTGTTTATCCCCATCCCCGATCTCTGCAAAGTATTTTGCCGTTTATTTCTTGTTGGTGTTTTGATGCAGACTCTGGAGACACAGGTGGGGTAGGAAGAGAAGAAATATGATGGTCAGAGAGGGGGCACAGACCCATGAGATGCCGTGGAGTGGAGGAGAGATGAGGAAGGAAAAAAAATGGTGATTTTAAAAAAGATTCTCTACATCGTGCTCAAGAAATAGAAGTAAAACACTTGAGCTAACTTGAAATTATTTCTGCCTTCCCGGTTGTGTTTTCTAGAATGTATGTGACTCTGCCCTGATTTTGGGTCAAGTGGTCTATAGCTTCAAGGAGGTTACATAAGTGTCTCGATGTCTCATTCAATCAGAGCACACACAAGTACACACACACACACACACACACACACACACACACACACCCCAGTATCCACAACAAGGATAATCCAGATTTACTCTTTCCCCCTTCCTGAGATCATGCCTCATTTCCCCCAAAATAGTTAAAGCAGTGAAGTTCTGAGCTGAGCTCTTTGAGTGTTAAGTAATTGTTCAACTTCTTGCTTCATATTGTCTTTTATGACAGCCTTTGGATTTCTTAATTATTGCATTTTGTCTTTCTCTGAGGCTCAGATAATAAGAACGTAGAATGGCTCACGATTCTTCAGACAGAAGGAAAAATAACAAAGCTTCCTGTGTTATTTTGTGATACAGCTACGTCACCCTTTCTGTCTTTGGAAATAAATTGTTGGCAGATCTGCAATTTCTTCTGTCTGCTCGTCAGAACCCTTCGCCACATGTCACCTATTCCAGCAGATTTTTATATTCAGGGCACAATGCAGCGCTCAGGAAGAATTCTTTACTGATGTCTTCCAGTCATTAATCATTGCCTACTACGTCACTATTAGAGAAACAACTCCGGCGACACATATGCATTCAAGTAAGGCTTGATTGTTTCAGTTTATGGATTATCTAGCTAGTGTGTTTTGCTTTTTAGTTTTTCTCTGCATTCCTCCCCAATCCTTATTTCCTAATCCATTTCTTCATGGGTTTTTGTCACAGACAGGAGACTGGGCAGTGGAAAAGGTAAAAAAAAAAAAAAAAAAAAAGTTAGTCTTTAGATGTCTATTAGTACATCTACGCAAAATTTCAGAGATATTCTGTTTGTTATAGAATGAATAGATTATATGATCATTGCATTTTCTGCTGCTCTTCCTCCTGTTCTTTCATCTTAATTTCTGAGAAATCAGCGTGAAGGAATGGGGAATGTCAGTAACCTGAGAGTTGGACACCTCGGCTTTGAATCCTGGCTCTGTCACGTCGTAGTTGAGGTCTCAGGCAACGATCTGAAACTCAGTTTATTTATCTGTGAAATCAGTTAATGCCATGACTTCCTGCCTGTGTCAAAGAAATATCGGTAGGTTATGAGATCACTGATTTAAAAGCTTTATAATACACACACACACACACACACACACACACACACACACACACATACATACATACTGGGGGTGCCAAAAAATGTATACAAGTGGACACTTTGGTCAACGTTGCTCAAGCAGTAGTTTGCCATAATCAGAAGTGTCTGGATGCTGATGGTAACCACTTTGAGCACCTCTTGTAATTGCAGAAGTCAAACATGACTCTTATTCATCTTTTGTTAGCAGTATATATTGAGTATTACAATTTTAACACATTTTTTTCCTTTTTAAAAATGTCTATACACTTTAAAATGTGAGTGTGCGTGTGTTTGTGTCATGTAAACATGTCACTATGTAGACTCAAAAAATGTTATACCAGATCAACCTCTGTGTCAGTAAACCGGCGCCGCAATATTGCTGCCTGAAAACCCACCGCAAAGTTCAGCCACGTAACCACCATGCACCACCATGGCTCTCTGGGCTTGGCTGGGGAAGCTCATCTAGCCTGAACCCAGCTGATGGCTCTAATCCTTGGGTGCCTTTTCTGTGGCCCAGACGGAAGGGGCAGAAGCTAATCTAGGGAAGTTCTTCTCATGGTGATAGCAGAAGTCAAACGGCCAAAGTCCAATGGGTCACAAGCACTTTCCAAGACCCTCCTTGTGTTACGTGTGCTATTTCATTTGCTAAATAAAGTCACACATCCAAGTCCAAAGTCAAACAAGTCCATTCTAGCTTCAGAGGGAGGGACTGCAAAATTTTATAGCAAAGAGCATGGATACAGGGAAAGGTGAAGCATTGGGGACCAAAATCTTATTTATCCACTTCTAATGATTGACCTCAGACTTTGTACACCCCCTCTAGCTTTCTGACCTTTCCTTGACCTCCTACCATAACACTCACCCTTTAATATTTTTCATGTAAGACCACACTTATAATGCTTTATTGGAATTTTCTATCTACATTGCGAAATTAAATATTTCTGTCTACATAGTGAAGTCATACATGCAATATACATTTTCATGCAAATGAATTTACAAAAAAATATCCAAAATGATGGCTGATTTTTTTCTTGCCATTTAAGTGGACATAATTCCCTATAATCAAATCATCTATATAACAGCTATATCACTGAACAAATTTGATACTCTTGCCTGCAAACAT
Organism: Rhinolophus sinicus; assembly: GCF_036562045.2. Taxonomy (NCBI): domain Eukaryota; kingdom Metazoa; phylum Chordata; class Mammalia; order Chiroptera; family Rhinolophidae; genus Rhinolophus; species Rhinolophus sinicus. The sequence goes on along the minus strand of NC_133760.1, from coordinate 37,509,572 downwards.
TTCTAGAGTTATTATATTATACATCGATCTGCCTTCTTATATGTAGGGTAATTCATAGGCACAAATCCAAACTTCTGTGACTTAGATCTTTGTGATATTGTGATGTGTAATTAAATATATATATATATATATATATATATATATATATATATATATAATATACATATATAATATGTATAATATATATATTATATGTGTGTACATATATATATACATACATATACTTGGTCTTTGTTCCTGATGAAATTGATAAAGGTATGTTTTGTTATGTTAATGAAGTGGCTTTGGGGCAACCACCTAGGTAACCTAAGGCTGGGGCTGGTAGCCAGTGGACCCACCTGCATGATTAGAGGGTTGGAACTCTGGGGACCTGAGGTTGAATCATAATAACCATATCTGAAGGTGCTGCTGATACAGGCTGCCTCTGCTCAAAGAAGTCAAGCTTTCTGACTGCTTTTTTTTCGTCCTCAGTGCCTTGATAAAATCAAGGCAAAACAATGGGAAGATATGTCTGACTCTACATAGGACCCTAAAACCTAACAAGTTGCTTTTTTTCCGTTGCAGAGTGGGTTTAGATGATGTAAGTCTGTGAACATGGGGTTCATATGGTTCACCCAGAGTAGACAGTAAGGCTAATTCTACTTTCCTGTAGAGCAGCTATAGGGTTCTACCTTAAAGGTGGAATTCATTTAAAGTTCTGTACATCAGAGAAGTAGTGTATTTAAACAACAACAAAAGGCTTAGAGTAAAAAAAGGAACTCGGATTTGCTGTCAGTCTCCCTGGATCTATGCCTTGCAGACAGTGCATATGGCCAGCATGTTAGAGTTCACGTTAAGAAGCAGTTAGCAACAAAAAATTCCTGGTACAAAACCCTGTCCTACATAAAAAGGAATAGGGTTTCTGTGTCTTGGAAAGATAGCCACTTGAGAGACATGTTATTGAGATTTCTGATAGTCTACAATTTAACTTTGTTAATTTATAAATCCACCAAATATTTATGTACTGCCTACTGTAAGCTTTTTTAATGGAAGAGCCATTCAGATCTTTAGCTAATTGTTTAAATTACATTCTCTGTTTTTAAATTACTTTATAGCAGTTCTTTATATATTCTGAAATACAGTCCTTTTCTTGATTGTATTTGTTACAAACCTTTTTCCCACTGTGTAATTATCTTTTCATTCCCATAATGGGCTCTGAATGAATAGACATTGTTAATTTTAATGTAGTCCAATTTATACATGTTTTCTCTTATAATTGATACTTTTTGAGGTCCTGATGGGACAAAAATTTTATTTATCTCAAAGTCATAGGCATGTTCAGCCATTTTATCTAGTAGTAGCTTTATTATTTTATATCTAAAATCTACCTACAGTTCATTGCATGCTTTGTGGGTAGGGGAGTAGGTGTGTGAATGGTACAAGGTGAGTAGTAATCAAATTCCTTTTTTTCACTTTGAATAATAAATTAACCCAACAACAGTTATAAAAACTATCATCCTTTTCCCACCGTTCTGCAAAGTAATCTTTGTCATGAAAAAGCACCCAGATATGCTGGTTTCTCTTTTTCTCTGTATTCTATTCCATTGGTCTTTTTACTTTATTCTCAGACTTAATGCTGTAGCTTTAGATCAGTTTTGACAGCTCCTGGTCTAAGTCCTATCATTTTGTCTTCTTTAAGACATCCTTTCTGTTTTTGACACTTTACATTTACCTTTTTTTGTAATAAAATGTTTATCTATGCAAAATATACATATAGGATAGTGCACAAATCAGGAGAGTAAGTTCAATGCTTTTTCAAAAATCCATTGTACTCCCATACCAAGCACTCGAGAACCCCAATTGTGCCTCTCCAGCTCATTCAATCCTGCAACTCTTCTCAAAAGCAATCACTATTCTATTATCTAAAAATATAGATCAGTTTTTTTCCTGGTTTTGAATTTATATTAGTAGAATCACATAGCATGGTATTTTTTATCTCTGACTAATTTGTTCATAAATGTGTTTGTGACATTTATCCAAGATGGTGTGCATTCATTGTTTGCTTATTTTTAATATTGTATACAATTTCATTGTATAAATATACCACAGTGTATTTGTCCAAACTATTGTTCACGCCAATTTGTGTCTAGGTTTTTGACTATTACCAATAACACTAATATAATTATTCTTATACGTGATTTTATGTATAATGTATATACACATTATTGTGATGTGCATAACTAAGGGTAGAATTTTGGTTTATAGTGTGCATATATTTAGCTTTAATAGTTAATAGAATTATATGTTTTCTAGTGTTACATCTCTCATTCTGTATTGCTTTACCTGACTTTTCTCCAAATTCACTAAGTATTTCTTAAGCTGTGTCTTATCTGCTGTCATCGCTCTCTTTATCCTCTAAATGTCTATTTTTATTAGTCTTTGTTCTGCTTGGTTTGGGTGGTTCTTGTATTCTGTCATGTGGTCTGGTTTTCTAAAAAAAAAAGAAAGAAAATAGAAGTTTGCCTATTTCACATTAAATACTGAAACTTGTAGGAGGTGCAGATATTGTAGAAATAGTTTGACAACTGTGGAAGATAGCGTATTTTTTCCAGAGGAAATTGGCATTTGCTTCTGGCTAGCACCTGGTCTGCGGGCTCCAGTCAATCCATGTTCTTTTAATCCAAATAAGATTTCAGGTGATTTAAAACTAGTTTTCATATGTTTTCCAAACTGGTTTATTCTGTATGGTCTTTTACTGAGAGGGTCCCCTTTGGTGGTCCAGCTGCCATTATGCACTCATTCTGGTGCTCCCAGGTCCTTTCTTCTGCAGAGGCCCAGAGCTCCACTTTCCCCATCCACGTGAGGCTCTTGAAAGCTCATCTCAGCTTTGCCATTCAGTACATGAAATGCAGTGCAAAATGCTCAACTCAATTCTCAATTGAGTTGATCCCTTAATTCCGTACTTTTCTGACTTGATATTTTCTCAATAACTTCTTTTTTTTTTTTAAATTCAGTGTTTCTGGTACTGAGTGAAAGGGTTAGTCAGAACCACCTAGTCCTCCACTGTCTTAAACCCTTAAACACTCCCTTAATCTACAAAATGTGTAAAGGAAAAAAAAATCAAAAATATACTTTGTAGTCCCCCTCATACCACCACCCCATTTCGCCCAAGGCTGTTAAGTAATAGAGTCAGTTAGACTTAATAGGGAACAAATTAGGTGAATTATTTGTTGCTAGCCCAGGAGATAATGCTCTATATTTTTCAAGGCTTGTTATCCTGTTTAAAGCTATAAGGTTTTAATTATTACTTCAATTAGGTCTTTCAAAACACAAACAAACTATGGGCTTAATCACATTATTTTTTTGCCTTAAGACTCGGATGGACTTTACTGATTTAAAGATGGAGAATGGGTGGTATCATTCATTGAACACAAAGTAAAGGAAATAATGTCACTGCTCTGTAAAACAATTAGGCAAGTAAACAATTTGGCTTTTCTTTCCTTACTTTTGTTTTTGTTTTTGTGTTGGATACATAGGTAGTAAAATAACACGTCAGATATTAATTTCTTTTGGGATAATCTGTTGAATATATATAACCTTACTATTTTGGTAGGGATTCTTTTTTAATTTTGGGTTTGGGGAAATGTAAATATTGCCCTCCACCCCAGGAAAAGAATGTCTTGTTCATACGTCATTCAACACTGCATTTCCTTATGTTTCTACTGTTTATTTTCCTCATCAAAGAATATGAAACTGCATATACTGATGCTCAACTGGTGTGAAAATTGCTTCCTCTCTCTCTCTCTCTCTCTCTCTCTCTCTCTCTCTCTCTCCCCTCTTTCCTCTCTCCTCTCTCCTCTCTCCTCTGTCTCTATCTACCTACCTGCCTCCAAAACTAGTGCAGGCCATTTTGGAAATATATTTTGTATGGCTATACATTGAAATGGGTCATTTCTCACAGTAAGCTCTTCCTCAAAAAGGGACATATTCTAGTTTCTTGGTTTATAATAAAATCCTTTACTGTGCTGTGTATTAGAAAACTAGCATATAAATTGTGTATTCTCTCTTTTATTAACAATTTCTTACGCAGAGTCTCTGTCGTCAGGGAGCCTGCCAGCTTGTATGTCTCATTCCTTCCTCATTTATGTGCCAGGCACTGTGATTGGCATTTGACAGCCATGGAATGAATATTCACTTAAAAGAGTGATTGAATGAAAGGAAGGAAATGAATTGCTGATTGCTAGGTGACCATGGAATTAGAACAAAAAGAATTAGACATTTCAGATACTTGTTATCATTATGTTAAACTAACTTGATGTGTCCATCTCTACAGTAAGAATGGCTTTCACATAAGCAAAAGGTCTGGGTTCCCGTTTTAACTTTATCAATGTAGTTGAGGTAGAGTGAGATCAGACACAGATCAAGAAAGAAAAACCAGAAAGAGTTTTGCAGTTTTGTTATGCTCACAATTTCTTGGCGAGAAAACAGAGTTCCCTGCAGGGTCACTCAAGGGAAGACTGGAGTTGGTCAGGAGGCAGAAGGAGGGAGGGGGACTGTGGATAAGAACTTTTACTGTGGTTCCTATGGGATGGAAAGGGAGAGGCAGGGCAAGCAAGTTCAAGATTGGTTAATTTCAATCATTTTGAAGGTCTCTGGGCAGAGGTGCTGTCCCTGCTGGTCTGATACCTGGCCCTGGAGGTATAGTGGCTCTGACTGTGAGAGCCGAACAAGCGAGGTGGTTGGGGGTGTGGACTTCCTCTGCTGCTCTAGCAGGGAACTAGCCAGCCTTTTTAGCCAGGGCTTTCAAACTGTGTCAGGACAGTGCACGTGGGTGCACGCGCACATGCACACACACACACACACACACACACACACACACACTCACACAAACACTCCATAGTACAGTTCCTGCATTTATTTTTCCACCTCTGTGAAAAGTTTTCATTGGCTTTGCCAATATAAGCTCCACAGATTTTGAAGTAAAATTAAAATTATGTATATATAGAGAGAGAAACAGAGAGAGGCAGAGACAGAGAGAGAGAAACAGAGAGAGACAGAGAGAGAGCGAGACAGAGACAGAGAGGAAAACCGAAGAAAGAGTAAGCGAATGAATGATCTCCTCTCCTCCTTCACTAGCAAATTCTGCTTTTAGATACAATTCCAACATTATTAGTCTATAGTGAATTCATTCCTTTGCACCTGTACACAACTTCATTTTTTTTTTTAGATATATTTTATTCTGACAGCAATAGGAAGGAAGAGATAAGATTAATTTTAAGTAAGGAACTCCATATTGCTGTCACTCTGTCCAATACTTCTTTACCTCTTCTGATAAAAAGAAAGGGGTGAGAAAGATAAATGTCCCAGCTATAAATTGAATATACACCCCCTCCCCCCTTCAAGTGCATATAGTGAAATTCTAACTCCCAGGGTGATGTTATTAGGAAGTTGGGACTTTGGGAGGTGATCAGGTCACCAGAGTGGAGCCCTCATGAATGGGATTAGTGCCTTTTCTAAAAGAGCCTTGAGAAAGCCCCCTAACCCCTCCTGCTATGTGAGGTTGCAGCCCTCGATGAGAGAGCAGGCCCTCTCCAGACATTAAATCTGCCAGAGCCTTGATCTTGGACTTCCCAGCCTCCAGGACCGTGAGAAATAAATTTCTGTTGCAAGCCACCCAGTCTATGTTTTTTTTTTGTTATAGCAGCGTTAATGGACTAAGACAATCTATTTTCAAATAATTTAGAATAACCTGTAGATTAATTGACATGCTACATACTGGATTTGTATTTCCTTTTGTGATGACATTGGAAAATCAAGTAGAAACAGTTTGCAAAGTATGTGCAATATCTTGAAGCATTTACCAAAATGAGTCTCATGGATTTTAATTACAGGTTTTTAAAAATCTATCTTGGGTTATTTATTCTTACAGAGAAATTTGATTTCAATGTTACCGGGATTTTTTTCCCTATACACATTAGCCTGGCAAAAGGAGAATGGAGAACAAAAATAAATACATACAAACACACAAAAAACCAACAATAAGTATTACCTTCTTTGACATTTCCTAGTAGAAAACATTGACTTGTCACCTAACGGGAAAATTTATCAGATGGTAACATCCCCAAGACAATTAAATTTGATATTGAATCTGGAAAGTATTTTTTCTATAAATATCATGCTATTATAAAAACTGATTGCTAATGTGGTGATTGACTTAAATGTCATCTCAGTTGCTGCCTAATGTTTGCTTACACATATTGTTGTTTAGAGATATTTATAAATTGGAACTTTACATGGTATGTTGACATAAATTTCAAGTAGAGACATAAACATGAAAATGTGACATCCAATTTTTCAGGTAGTATTGGTTTGCATGTGGATACAATGTATAGAAAACGGCCATGATGGCCACGCATGTTGAATTACTACCGGGTAACCTACTGCGGTCAAAAGGCCAACAGTTGTTGTAAGTCACATGGACTTACAACAATTTAGCAGGCTTTTAAGGGAAATTTTTGATACTATACTGGAATCCTGATAATGCACAATGTATTTTTTCTCATACTACCAATTATCATGAGTTCATTCATAGATTGTATTATAATTAGAACACATAGCACAGAGTTAGAGAAAAAGAAGTTATGAGATTTTGAAGCGAATTTTGTGAGGACTTTCAAATTTGTTCCCTTTTTACTCGATTATGTCGTTATTCATTCTTACATGTGTATTGAGGTTCTACACGTCACATACAGTAGTAGGTGCAGGAACTACAGAGATGAAATGGGCAGTTGCTACCTGTCAGCATTGCCAGTGTCATTGCAGAACCTACTGACCGTACAAAATGACAACCCACAAGATGTTTTGTTTTTTGGGTTTTTTTTACAAGCACCTGCATCTTTTTGTGATAGCTGTGTTAACTTATGAACTAAACATAGAGGATGAGTTCTTTGATATGAGAATTCAAGTTAGAATAGTCTTTTGTCTACGGAGCCTTGTCCACCGAAGGATGCAGACAGCATAGATGGTGGTTGCAAAATGTGACAAAAGCAAATGTATGAGTAATGCTGAAGTGTAATTTGCGAAATGGAGACCTACAGGAGATAAAGCCATGCAAAACATTTAACAATTTTGGAAACTAAGAGCCATTGACATTTTGACAGGATAATATCAGGATCCAATTTAATTGTTATACTAATGATTGTGTAACCCTTCATAGGATGAATTAAAGAGTGTGTCAGTGAAGTGTCTGTGTACTTTCCAGTCTATTACATGCCTTTTTCTTGTTCTGTTCTCTTATTCAGCGTAGCTATATTATCCAGAATCCCCTTTTCTCTGGCTTCTAGGAGTCTTTGTTCCATAAGATACCTTGGTAGAAATTTGGAAGGGAGAGAGAAATTATGTATTGACCTCCTATGTTGCTTCTGGGTCCAGCTCCCACCAGTTAGCCACATCCTTCATGGTTGTCTTTCACACTGACAAGCCCCCACCATGCCTCTGGCTCCTTCCGGCTGATTCTGAGTTTTGAGCTCTGTATACCTCTGTATACCTCTGTATTCCTACTGAATACCCAGCTCTATGGACTGTCGTTTCTTTCTGTGGCTAACCTCTGTGTTTTCTCACTGTTCTCTGTTTGGCTTTTCAGTTGTTTTCATTACTAACATGAACAAGTTATCTACCTACCGACCTACCTATCTATCACATATATAATTCAAGTATCTATATATAATTGAAGGGCCTAGAGTTGCTTCTGTTTTTGTGCCTGAAATCCTACTGACATCTCTGAATCAGAGTCTATAGCAGCATCCACACACATCTCCTTGTCCATACATTGAAAGGCAGTATGTCTTAATATTACTAAAATGCAGAGTCTTCAAATGTAGGTAGAATATATCCAAATAGCTAACTTTTTTTTTTTCTTCAAATTGTCAGATCTTTACATTGACTATCATCTTAGACTGGACATTTAAAAATTATTGACTGTAGGCAGACTGGTGAGACCACAATAGCCAATAGTTCTGCTTGTCTCTGTTTTTTTGTTTTGTTATGTTTTTTGTTTATTAGCAATGTAGTCTTTGAAAGCTAAGACAATCTATTTACTATTACCATGATTCTTATTCGCCATAGTAATGAGAAGTCTATTTGCTTAGGCCTCCTCTTCTCATTACAACACGCTGATCCTTCCTCTGTGAACACATAGGTCTCAAAGAGTGATTCATCTGCCAGATTGCAACTCCGGTTTCCTAAGTGCCTACAGGTTCAGTCAGAAATAACGCTTGTCAACCTCACCATCATCCCATTACGTACAAATACACACCTGCTGTATAGGAGGGCAGAGACCTCTCTTGACACATCTGTAGTCAGGGTCGTGGGAGCCGTGATCCCTTGTAATATTTAAAGGGGATTAATTATAATAATTATAGAGTATAAAATAAATAGTGTTTTAATCTTAGTTTAATACTGGTACAGTTAAGTGCTTTTGTAGTCATTCTAAACACGGCCATCTATTTCACATTAGCCAGGAAGTAACAACAAAAATAAAGAAAAGTAGCATCTATTCAGCCCATACAGTGTACCAGATGCTATGAAACATGTAAAATACAAAATCTCTAATTTTCCTTCTTTAATCAAAGGAATGGATGCTCAAGGGACTGAATCTATTTTCTGAGGTTAAAGCAAGATGTGACTCCTACTCTCTGACATTCCAAGTCCTGCACTTTCTCCTCTGAACCATATTGATCGTCTCTCATATTGGAAGTGCTCAAACATATTTATTAAAGATGTAAGTGAATGAATGAAGAGATGAATAAATTATGATATAGCCTCAAGTTTAGCCCTTTCATCTCTATATAATATATTTTCTAAGCCTTTAGTTTCATCAAGCCAGTTATATGATATCAATTTTCTTGATGACAGAGACTATGACCTATGACCTATGCAAGAATGTTTATGCTAATTGGGAGTATAAAGAGAGAAATGCAATTGCTGAAATAAATGGTCATATAGGCAATCAGGTTGCTACCATAAACTCATTTCTTCATGCAGGAACAGGAGAGTAAGTTATTAGAGCAATTATGGAGCTAAACTGGTCTATATCAGCTCCGAACAAGGGTTCTGACTGTATTTGCATGATAGCAATTGCAGGGCATGCCTGGATTAAATGCAGAGGAAATAGACTAAAGGTAGAAGAAATTGAGCAGACTTAGAAGTTTAGAAAAGTAGACTCACGATATAAAAAATAAAAATAATTAACATCAAAGGCCCAGTAGATTCAATTCTTTCCCAGGCCTGAAATTATGAACTAATGACCCAGGCAAGTGATAATGTGGGTGGCTAGTAAGGGAGCGGCCTGGGGAAGAGACAGGCTAGTTGTAGGAGGAAGTGGTGGTAGACGATGTCTTTGATGTAGAGCAGGAACAAATGCAGAATATCTATGATAGATCTCACTGGCGACCCACAGAGGTCCAACCCCCTCCACCAGGCAGAAGAATCAAGAAAATAGCTTCAATAATAACAAAAATAAATACCATCAATGAGTCTCCTTTTACTACAGTTGGCTCTATCTTGCTAAGTCAAAGATTACTTTCCGTTCTTCTCGTGTTTCCTTCATGCTCATAAACATCCTGTGAAGTATTATTATTATTATTATTATTATTATTATTATTATATAGATGAATAAACTTGCCCAGGGCTGCTCAGATAGTAACTGGCAGAGGCAAAATTTAAATCCACATCTGTCAGACTCCACATCTCTTTCCGTTATAATGTTGTTTTTGAATTTAGGTTGGAGCCCAAACATCTTCACAGGAATCAAGGTGCTTGTTCCTGGAGACATGGTTCATAGGAGACATGGTTATAAGTTGTCAAAATGGGAAATTACGGGATGTTTAGTGAAACCAGCTATAATACTATCTGAGGATCCATGTTATTTTTTATCCTGTAGTTAGTTATTTATTAGCTATATTCTTACTGGATCGAGGAAAAGGGGGTTCAGAAAACATTGGATTATTCTCAAAAGGGACGATAGGAAATTATTATTAAATAACTACTGTATCTCAAGAACTGCATTACTCCTATTGAATCCACTAAGAGCTATAGAATCTCATCCCATTATACAGATGAGGAAACTCAGCGTCCAAGTGACTTGCTTTCGATCCCACTTCTAATGCCAAAAACACAAGGTCGTTCTTATTTCCAAGCCTAAGCTCTTTCCACAACTGGATGCTTATTAGCTAAGATAAGAACATGGGGAGCAGGGTGCTGTGCTGATAGTTGAATCATTGTACATCCCCACTGTTGCTAGTGTGGCAGCCATTGGACGTCGTTTGTAGGCACCACAGGAGTAGGAAAAGGCCGTGACAAGGATAATTAGGACTTGGCTGATAAATGCTGATCCCAGAACTCGGGGAACCTAGCAGTTTCAACTGTCCACCTTTGTTCTATGAATTGATTTATGGCATTTTTATTTGGAGCGATACAATATATATAGGCGATGGCAGATAATAATAGAACAATACAATAAAATATATTTAAATCATTATCAAATGGATACAATGCCCAATAAGAAGTTGGAGATAAATTAAGCTATGCACAATCATCAACACAAGTATAGACAAAGAAACAGACTGCAAGATTTGGGTGTAAAATGAGTGAATGGATTACAATATATAAAAGATTTCAATAAGACAAATTGGTCAGTTTCTAACATTAATAAAAATATGTGAAGCAGTAGATACTAGCTGCTCAGTGTCTCATTTGCCCCGTTCACATGAAAGGCTTGGAAATACTTTGTCTTCATGTCAGATGTACTCCCGTTATGTAGAAGAATATAAAAACTCTCTTATCCTCATATCCTGAATAATAAATCCCTACTATAACTGACTCTTCTGGTTTTCAGTCCATGCCCATCAAGGAACCATCTTATTACATTTTGAATTGAATATATTAAGCTAATAGGAAGAGGTTGTGCAGGTTACTTCAAATGAGCTTTCCGGAAAGCCAAAGAGGCTATCTGCTGTTTGGTTGATAATCATCCCCAAGGTTTATGGATATCGTGAGTCCATCTTTATAAATCCCATCAACCCAGAGAGAGTAAAGTGTCCAAGTCACCGAGAATACAGTGCTGGAGTTCACCCCTGGAAGATGAGGAACTAATCAATGTATGTTTTTCAGGGGACTTTTGTTTTGGCAGCTGTTAGAAGGCCCCTAAATGGGGCCTGAGACATCCTGCTGTTGCCATTTTATATTTTTTTCTTCTCACTGAAATAGATAACATTGATAGATGTGACTGATATTCTTAAACCTTCAGTTCATTATACACTTTTCTTAACCTAGTCTTCATCTCTCCAATGAGGCAAAATATTGTCTAGCATCAGTAACAGTCTTTTTAAAGCCCCTTTAGAAGCCCTGCGTTAAAAAAAAAAAAAAAAAAAAAAAATATATATATATATATATATATATATATATATATATATATTTATATTTGCCTCAGTAAACTGAGAACAGAATTTTCTCCCATCCATCCATGCTTCTTGTTTGCTGGAGGAGTTGGCCTGTTTTTCCTGTAGGGGCTTCACTCTAGGGGTGGTCAGGATGACTTACAACCTGGAGCCAAAGAACCAGCAATACAAACTCTGAGGGTCCAGATTGTTGAGACCCCGAAGGAATCCCAGGTTTACCAGACAACGCTTAGGACCACTGTTAATACGCGCGTAGTATTACAATGATCTTGGACAGAGAACGTAGAGAAATTGACCTATTGAACTTCTCTCCGTCAATGGGTATCTTGTGATTTGTGTCTCACTTGATCAATAGCATAGAAAGGATTTCGTGTGTAGAAAGGATATAACCTTAATTATGAGAACTTTCCCTAGATATATCAACAAGGTCCAATCAAGAAAAATAACACTACCCTGAATGTCTTAAACAGAGAGAAATAGTGGCAGGCCCTACTCAGTCAATGAACTCTTGCAAAGCCAGATAAGGGACCGCAACCATATGATCAGATATTAACAACAGAAGGAAGCTTCTACCATCCTTAGCTTGAAAGAAAAACAAACAAACAAACAAACAAACAAAACTGGAGGCAATATTAGCATATTCCAGCGGAAAACGGAGACAGCTGTGTCATTCAGCAGGCACTGGAGCCATGGAGGAAATATGCCACCGCTGGAGAAGCTTCTTGATGAAGTAGAGAGATGATCGTCCTGTTTTTGTTTTTGTTTTTGTTTTTTGTTTTTTGTTTTATTTACTAATTTTTAAAATAAATGATTCATTTTTGAACAATTTTTGCTTTCCAGAAAAATTCATAGGTAGTACATAAAGTTTCCACGTACACTTCACCAAGTTTTCCCTAATATTAACAAATACAACTATGGTAAGCTATCACTAACTAATCTCCAGACTGTATGTGGATTTCACCAATTTACCACTAATGTCATTTTAATGCTTTGGAATCCAGTGAAGGATCCTAGGTGACACTTGGTTTTGTTTACTTTTGTTTTCACTGGGTTTTTGTAGAGCTTTCCAAAGAGTGAAATGAGGCAGAACCTAGCTGACAGAGGAGAAATGCAGCCTGTCGGAGTAAGTGCACCTGCAGTGCATAGACAGGAGAGGGCAAGACAGCTAGAAGGCCACAGTCCCAAGACTGGCACACCACATCTACCCTCTCTTTTGTTCACAAATTCTTTGAAGTTTTAGATACACTGTACTCTCATCGCTTCATTACAGTCAACACTTGCATTATGACTTATCTGCACAACAACCATGACAGTTGGGTATTCCTGTGCTCAGGTCACAGAACCTCTCATAAATAAAACAGGATGGAAATCCAAGTGCATTTGGCACTTTCCACGTGCTACATTGAAGTGCTGACATCAAAAATAGTCATTTCTTAATACTGTACCCAGATATCAAAAGTCCATATGCTTTGCTAAATGCATTGTTGTTTTGTAACTGTAATAACATTGGGCAAGCCTTTCCAATTCTGAATTAGATTATTCATCCACAAAATTAGAGGGATTTCATATGATCTTAAAGCGCTCAATTCAAACCGAGGTAAACCCAACCTGAATTGGGTTTGCCTGTTGACATGCCTGAAGCCCAACTGGGAACTGACTTCATCAGTTCCCTTCCTGCTGACTAAGTGATTAGGAGCCATGTTCAGACTGAGAGCTAGTTTTGAAGGGCACACTTGGGTCGTTCAAGGTGCATATAACACAACTCAACCCTCCACCCTCCCCTAAGAAGGGACAAAACGGTAAACATGTTGCAGGGTGGTGAAGCTTGATTTCTATGTGAGCTCATCAGAAACATACTAGCCTCACATTGATTCTCTACATTCAAATGGTCAGCTGCTGGACTAGAGAGCTAACAGAGTAGCCGTGACCCAGAAAAGAGTTTCAGATGTCATCAGAGCTAAGAAGGAGCTGTTGTCTGTGGTTAACCACATATTGTATTTTGGCTGCTCTGTATCCCTTTTTGTTGAACTCAATAAAGTTTTCATTTTTAGTGACCGAGCTTTGGACTTGTTATGTTTGTTTCCAGCAAACCACAAAGGCTTGTAGTCAATTCACACAGCCTGAGAGGCATGATCTCTTCATGTACAGATTTCTCAAATGTTTAATGGGCCAAGGGGGTGACTTAGCATTTCATACTCATTTACCTCGCCACCCCCTGCTCCACAAACCCTTGCTTGTAACTATCATGAGGAATACAGACAAACCACTGGCGAGAATATCACAATGGATACAGAGACTAAATAAATGGGTGGAACTTCTGTCTCTGCTTCTTAACTTTCCATATCCCATACAAATCATTAGGTGCTCAGTGTCATGAGTGTCAAAAGAATCACTGATTCTAGAATATACTGATTTACCTGCTGCATTCTCCCTTATTATAAAATCCCATTTATTTTCCAGATAGCTTCCTTTGCTCAAGCAATTCAGCCTTTCTCTAAGGAAGTTAACCTTTATTAGTTGAAATCATTTATTATTTTGTTTGTTTTGCCAATGATTGTTTTAATAACATGACTGTGCTATAATCTTCCCAATGAGAAAAGAGGCCAGTAGTGCCTGGGAAAGGATTTTATCCAGGATAATGCTGCTTTTCTTCCACTTGGATTTGTCATGTCTGGATGTGACATTTAGAATTGCTGCAGCCTTCTTGAAACCATGAAAGCAGCCAGCCCCAAATCAAATAAACACTGAGTGTGGCAGACATGAAAGCTTTGAAAAGACTATATCCTCAATGACGCTAGTGGTTTCTTAATTAGCAAAAAGTGGGAGACATAAGAGTTGGATAAAAGAGAACATACATATTTTTCATCTTTTTCTTACTCTTTACATTTACAGTAATTCAAAACTCTTGCATTTGGAATTTCTTGTTGGTTGTGATTGATAAGATAATAGGTGATGCAATGGAAAGCATCCAGGACAGTGTCTGATTCATGGTGGTGTTTTAGTAAGTCTTGGTTCTCTTTCCTGTTTTCCCTACTGAATATCAGGCAACTCAAAGGCAAGTTGTATCATCACAGGACCTGTCAAAAGGACCCAAAAGTGTGAGTTTGAATAAATCCGCTGGGGATTTATATTAAAGAAACATAAGGAATGAAACATATATTTTAAAGGAGTTTTGCTTCTTGCTGCCAGAGAAAGGGGGACTCTAGTTTTTAGGAGTGACTCTTTACTATGTGTGAGGCTTCAATATAAAGATAGAATGCAGAGACGAGAGAGAAAATAAGACAAACTTCACAGAATCTCCAAAGGAGATAATAAAAAAGGGAAAGGGCACACCAGCCCCCAAAGAATGACAATTCTAAGGTATTTATTATGTGCAATTACCTGTTCCCTGCTTACAAACACCACTCTGAGAGCATCTCCATTTATTTCCACTTACTAATGTCAAAACTGTAATTTTCACTTGTCGTCTTCTCTTCTTTCATGAATGACCCCTTTTGCCTGGCTGCTGACTTCCGTCTCCCTGTTGTTCCACTAATGGCATCCTATTGAATATCTTGACAGGGATACCTGGCATGAGTGGAAGGTTCCTAGATTCATTGTGATGTCCAGTTGCTTAGCAATTTGCTCCTCAGCCTCTGGTGACATGACCAGCCAAGGTCAATACTTACTGCCTTGCTGTGAGTGGAAGCACATAGAGTTGTGTTTATTTGCCTACTGTCATTATTGGAATTGGATGTCTAATCCAGAGGAAGGATCACAGCTATCAGCCATAAACAAGGGTCTCTGGTCTAGGAGATTCTACTTTGTTGGTAATTTGTAGTACTAGCTTCGAATCCAGAATTTCTAACTGTGTTCCAAAGTACTAGGATAGCTTGTGAAAATATATGTCACAATGTAGCCCAAACAAAAGTACAGTGAACAGAATTTGACTGTTGTCAAAGCAACAAGCAGTGTTTTTACTTCTTTTGGACCTTTGTGTATAATTATGTGAATAGCTTAACTGCCCTCTACTTCATTTTGGGAACTTGATGAATTTAACTGATGAGACTCTGGATTAGTATTTCTAAGTTGCCTTGGAAATAACATAAACAATGATATGGGATTGACAAGACATTTTTTTCAGGCCAATTTTCCCCATAATTTTTGTTGGAGGGGTTTTGAGGATCCTGATATAAGGTCTCAAGAAAAAAAAAAAAAATCTTGGTTATCACGGCCTCCATCTTAATGCATCTCAATTACCTCCATCTTAATCCTAAACTTGGGTGAAATGTTTTTGTCTTATCTTGAGAATGTTTTCTGGGAGTCTGTGTCAACCTGTTCGACCAACTGAGGAATTTAGGAATCCAAGTATCTGCGGCTCCAGCTTAGTACATTTTCTTGGGAAACTTGAAAGAAACATATTTTAGGATCTGTAGCTAGACAGATTTGGGTAAAAAATCCTAGGTCATTAGATTATTAGCTAAGAAATCTGGAGCAAGACTCAACATTTCAATATCACTATCCCTATTTTCCAGCTAAAGAATCTAATTGTCCTGAAGGGTATTGTTAGAAGCAAAGGACTTAATGAGAGTATCTAACACTCAGTAAAAAGTGGACATCTGATATACTCGTATGTTGCATATAAAAGCCCCTTGGATTCAAGTCAAAAGTTCTTGAAAGACTGGCCAAGGCAATTTATGTTTTCTTTACAAGCAGTTAACAAGAAAAAAGATATATATGGGGGATAGCTTTCTAAAATAGAAGCTATAAGAACAATATGATTTAAAAAATAGTAGAAGTACACATATAATTACTTTCTAATCTGTTGAATATTTATATATAGTAGAACTACCTTTGTTGGTTAAATCATATGAAAGCTGTAGGCTAACAATTTTTATCCCATGGTCCTGGTATTACTGGGTTTTATCTGGTTATATTACAGATACATATGTGCCAGATAATATTATACAATGTATATGTTGTTACATTATAAATGCATAATGATTGTATTTTGCATAATTTGGAAACTTATTGAAGTATAATTTAAATATAGTAAAATATACTGTTTTGGTCTTGACAAATGCATATAGTTGTGAAACATCATGATATAGAACAGTTTCAATATCCCGTCCCCCCAAAAAATGTTGACCTGTTTCCCTTTGAGATCAACATTTCCCTATCTGAGCCACTATTAATCTCAGATTTGTTTCTGCCTTTATATTTTGCTTTTTTTTTTTTTTTCCCCCAAAATATCATACAAATAGAGTTTATATTATGTAGCCTTTTTGTCTGGCATTTTTCACTTAGCACCATGAATTTGAGATTTACCCATGTTGCTCCTTCTAATAGTATTTTTGTTTCATTTTAATTGCTGATTAGTATTCTATTTTATGGATATATTATCAGTTGAAGGATAGTTAGGTCATTTCCAATTGTGGAAAATTATGAATAAAATTACCATAAACTTTTAGGGAATGATTTCTTTGTAAACATTGGCTTTCATCTCACTTGGGTAAATGCCTAAGAGTGGGAAGAACAGTAAATGTGTGAGAGTGGTTGTGATGGGCAGTTTTATGAGTCAACTTGGTTGGGCCATGGTGCCCACATATTTGATCAAACATTCTGGATGTTTCTGTGAGGGTGTTCTTAGATGGAATTTACATTTAAATTGGTGGACTTTGAGTTAGGCAGATTACACTCCATAATAGGGGTGGGCCAACCAGTGGAAGGCCTTCATAGAACAGAAGACTTCCCCAGAGCCAGAAGGAATTTTACCGTAGAGTCTACAAGCTTGAACTGCAGCATCTGCTTTTCTCTGAGTCTTCAGTTTACTGGTTCAACCTGCAGACTTTGGACTATAAGTCTTCACAACTGCAATTCTTTATAAATTAGACAGATGATAGATAGATAGATAGATACATAGATACACATCCTATTGGTTCTAGTTCTCTGAAGAACCATAGATAATATAGTTCAGTGCTGCTCTGCATGCACACATACAGTATATGGCTGTGTGGTTTATAAGTCACTCAATACTTTTTGGTGGACTGAACAAGCCTATTACTGGCAGTAGGTAGAATAATTTGTGCCTTATAGATGAGTACATAGGTGTTCATAGATTTTATATCCCTCACCATAGCCAATAGATTGGAGAATTAAGATTCAAGTCCTCATTTTCTTCTCTCCAAAGACGTCCACTTGAATCTTTGTTGCTAAGTCAAACTCTGTGTTGTAACATTTGTAAAGATCACATCACTTACCATTGATTCTCTGTTCTCTACCAGAACACTTAGGTCTACTTTTTTTTTCTTTTGTTTAAATAAAAGCTGTATAACCAGTTTCCATCTTCAATAGTTAAGAGCTGTGCAAAATGTGGGAATAATTTTCAGGGTAGTAAGCAGGTTAAAGGTATTTGGAGGAAAGTTCAAAGTCATCAAGATCATTTTCTAAGAAACAGAAGACTAAAGGAGGATGGAAGGCCGCTGCATCTCTCCACAGCATTAAGGACCCGAATGCTGTGATGTCTGGGGAACAGAAACACTAAGTGATTCGGGTTGAATTAATGCAGATTTAGAGACCCAGCTCTAATTCACTCTGAGAAGTGTTCTACTTGTTCATTTCAATGAAAAGGGAGAATCCATAGTCTGATAGTCTGATTCTCTTTTAAGGATGAAAGCAGTGAAAATGGGCTAAAATAGAGGGCTATTTTATTGGGAACTGAAAAGGTTATCCCCCCTCAGGAATCTAAATAAGGACCAACATGACAATACGAGCTGAACTTCTGTAACATCTCCTATACTGGGGCAACTACGTGGAGTATAGAAGCTTCTCTGTGCTAGTGTTTTCCAGGGAATAGTATCTAAAAGCAGTGGTGTGGACACCACATTTCTCAGAGTGTGTGCCAACCCAGGGGCTCTGGCATCCTTGGGACTCATCAGTTCACAGCTCTAACATTTTAAAAGCTGGACCGAATTACTCTTGGTCTTTTCTTTTGGAAAATTTGACAACTTCCTACAAAGGTGGCAGAAAAAATTCGTAATCCCTCTTAATCAAAAACCAACTATTAATTATTCACATCTTTCTTATAAATTCTTTATGCTTTCATCTAAATCAAAGTTTCTCAACCTTGGCGTTATTGAAATGTGGGGCTGGGGAATTGTTTGGAGAGGCTCTCCTGTGCAGTGTGGGATGTTTAGTGACCTTCCTTCATTCTTCCCTATCTTCTTCAAGTGATTTCAAAAACTTTTTGCTGAGTATTTACTATCTAACTGGACTTGGACTCAATTCCGGGGCTAAGGCAAATAAAATATTTTCTCATTTCCTGAAGAACTCTTGAGTTCTGTATTTAGAAAGCAACAAAAGAAAATCACCAAAGTGTTTTCATTTGATGCCTATCTTGAACACTTTTTCAATATAAATACATGTTATGCGTGAATGAATGTCTGTGACTGCCTTTGCCAATGTGTGTGTATCTTATGCTATAGTTGGATGATAGATAGATGATAGCTAAATAGATAAGATAGATGATATACAGATAAATAGATAGATAGATAGATAGACATTCAAGTTAAGTGGTACTTCAGAAGCTTCTACTTTAAAAAGTTCTCTCTTTCAATACCCCACCTAGATACCTGCTCATTTAGCTTTACTTCATTAAATATTTAATATTGTATCATTCAAAAAGATAACTGAAATTATATATATACATATGTATATATAAATACATATATATATATATATATATATATATATATATATATATATATGTATGTATGTATATATTCCTGGAAAATTTGTAATCCTGGAAAATTTGAATGGTGCTAGGTGCTAATTTTTCAGTTGTCCCAGTCCCAATAAACAGTGAGTCACCATACTGAACTGAACAAGTTTCTCCATATACGACTTAGAATAAGTATCAAGTTGCTACTCCTACCAAAAAGACCTGCATCTATGGCTGACCTCTACCTGGAACCCTGCTATCCTGACCATTGTTTAAAGACTTTAGGTGTAAGCAATAGTTAGTGTTCTCTGAAGGATGTATAAAAACCTTCGTACGAAGCTGACACATGTTCCCCATGGGGTGCTTATAGAAAGAGACTTCTGATAAAATTGAGGCTTCTATTGAGGAGAGTGTGGGTCAGCGTGGGGGAGCACAGTGCATTCTGCGTGTGATTGCATGGCTGTGCCAAAGTTGTTCTGACAGAGCACTTATGTAAGAATTATTCCTGGAAGGTTGGGTTCCCAAGAACAAAATAGATGATGTAGGAATATACACACAAAATAATATGTACACTTGATATATCATTGCTCAAGCCAGTTGAGATGGGGTCTAATCATTCACCAGGGCAATTTCTGGAACAGATAAGATTATCTATCCTAAGCATGGTTCTCCACAGAAATTTCAACTGAAATGCTTAGCACAGATACAGAAATATGTGGTAGATTCATGTGAAACATGGTGGAAGTTAATAAAACCTCCTTTATGGCAATATGAAATTATGTATGAAAAACCCTTAAAATGACATAGTCTTAAACCTAATAAATCATTTTTAAGACAAGCATACCAATAAAACACCCTATCTCTCTCTCTCTCTCTCTCTCTCTCTCACACACACACACACACACACACACACACACCATGAAAGTTCCTGAATAGTAATGTATTTATGACAAAGTCTATGGAACAATCACCTATTTCCTGACTTTAAGGTTAAGTAACTTTTGGTAAATTTAGCTTATGAATTATAGTATCATACAGATTTCTTTTTATCTTACAATATCATCAACCCATCTCAAACATTATTTGTATAATAGGTGAAAAACATGGTATGTATTACATATGTGTGTGTGCGCTCACCTCTATTAGAATTGTGCATAACATCACTGGAAGAAAATGCTGATTATTTTGGGGTGTTGGGACCAATTAATCTCTCTCTTTTTTTCCTCTTTCTGGACTCTGAAAAATGGTATGTAATTGTCATCTATGTCTGTTACGGTGAAGACAAATAGTAAGTAATGTCCTAAACAAAAATAAAGGGAGAGTGATTCTGGGGAAAGACATATAAAAAAATGTGTTAGACTCTGTCGAAACCAGTGTAAATAAATCTAATTACTAACTGCCAGGAAAGCTTCAGAAATGTGTTGGGTGATGGATAGCCTTTTTTATCTTCTAAAATGAAGAGAGAAGGAGGAGGAAGCATTTAGGAAAATAAATAATGAAGGAATGTGAGGGGGAAGAAAAGTGAGTGTTTCGCTAGGCAATCTTGCCAGGGAGAACCTGGTGGCCTAACAAAACCATTTCTTCATTTCATGGTCAAGAAAGGAGAAATTATACAGAAAAAAAAAAATTCCTCATTGTTTATTTTTGACCAATTTCCTGGTTAGTGAGGCTTTGGTTATTATTATCATTTTGTTTTGGGAGTGGGACATTTACTGAAATAAAGGTGGGGACCAAGGTAGAACCTCAGGTTAGAAACAGGATTCGTGCTTCTAGACCATTCCTAATCTTTTACTAATCATAGAAAACACAAGCCGCCAAATGCCTGCTGTGACCCCCCTCTTAGTGTTGTTTTGCAAAGAAAGTTACATTATGGATGTGAGTCTCTTAACTGTCAAGTGCTCCTAAGTGGGGTTTTTCTGGACACCCCGATGTATACAACCCATCATTCGGTTTTGGTGATGACACCCTCTCTTAGGAAAGACTTCACAGAAACCTTTGCACAGAGAAGTAGGCCTTCAGGACCACCTAAAGGTTTTAAATGGGGTTTGAAGTTGCCCAACTACAGCCTTTCAAATGAATCAAAGACAAGGTCAGGTAATGTGATGGCGTGGTCTGTGGCTAGTCTGCAGGAACAAAGAACAAGTGTTTCTCTCTGTGGATTATTACAGCACAGGCATTGAGTAAACAGGCTCTGTTTACCCTGGTCTTGATTCATTGTCTTTTTTTTTTTTTTTTTCCAAATAAATTGAGAAAATACACAAAAGGCTTTTACTTCAAGCGAGTGGAAAGAAATGTCCCGTGTCTCTTTGTTGCCTTTGGCCTTTCTTCATTGGACAATCAAAGAAGCAGAGATTTCTTTCTTTCTTTTTTTTTTTTTTTTGAGTGTTAGATTTCATCTCCGTAAAATAACTACTAAAAATTTAAATCTTTGAAAATGTAGCTAAGGAAAGTCACTTTTGTTTTTGTGAATGTGATTATAGATCCTGAGTATCTGTTTTAATTGCTTAAAGATATAGACAAACTCTCCCCAACAAAAAGTGGGCAGCTGGTAGCCATGTGTCCTGTGTGATAACTATCTGATGAATTAAAAGATACAACTAACACGCACACAGGGATTGTCTATGTGCTGCTTCAACCAAACCTTACATAAAACCTGTCTTCCATGTCGATGTCAGATAATTTTTATAAGAGTTTATTTGAGCCAAACTGGTAACATATGTCAGACAGACAGATCTCAAATGCTCTGGAGAATAACAGTTTGCTGTTACTTTTATGCATTCGAGATTAAGGAGGGACTTTAAGGAAGAAAGATTACATGAACGTGGGAGAAAGCAAGGCAGTGATTGGATTACAGGGCAGTTAAGATTATGTGCTCTCTTGAAGGTGGGATGCTTTAGAAGGAGGGGTCTGAAAGGGAGCGTTTCAAAGATGTGTTAAACTAGATGCTCAGAAACAGGGCTTGCTTAAGGCAAGGATAGCCTTTTAGTAAAGAAGTTATAGGCCTGGGGTGTGACTACCCACCCTGACCTGCCCAGTTAGGAATTTATGATCAGGTCACCTTGTGAGGTGACTTTCCATAGAACCTTTCTTTTCATCCACACACAAAAGGGGTGATAATTCCAGCAGGAGTGGCTTTACTCTCTCTCCTCCAGGACCTTGTGTTTCTCCCAAGGAACCTCTCATCTTTCATTTGACCCAAGACACAAATAACTATGAATTAATATCCACTTTAGAGGTTCATGAGAAAAGCATGGGTGAAATAAATGACCATTACTTCATCATACATTCTTCTTATAATATTCACTTAATTCCCTTCATTAAGACCTACATATTTTCTTAAATGTAATAACACATTCTGAGAGTTTTATCATTGCCTTTTTATTCATAATGAAATCTCAGGATTACAAAGTTTTACTCACACAAGATCACATAAGTAGTAGGTTTCAAAGTTGAGATTTGAGCCTAATTCTATCTTCATCCAGCAATCATTTTACATTTCTAGGCTGAGGATGGAGACCATGTGTTATATTCACAGAACAGATCATCTATATGACAATTCTGCCAGTATCTTTGCTTCAGAATAGGAGTGGTACAAGAGGATGAGATTTCCGTGCACTAAAAACCACTAAATACTAAGAGAATACTGAAAGGCATACACATATCTTTTTAAGTGTGGTATATGTCAATGAGAGAAGGCTACAACATCCAGTTAAAATATAAAGCTTCTTTTATTCAATGACTTATTGAATCACTTGGAAAAAGATTGTTGCCATTTACTTGTTTTTTCTTATTTCTTTGTTTACTTTGAGTGACTCTTGTCTTGTATTCTACTCAGGGAAACAGGTATAGTACAGTTTGCTCAGGATTTGAAGTACATTTGATTTAGGTTGCAGTAAATGAGTCACATGTTCTGAATTTTTGCATACGTTGTTGTATCTCTCCTATGTTATTTACTTCATCTGCAAATGAGAATGATAACTGCTTCACAGCATTGTATGAGAGTTGAGTGCATATTAATTAATTTGTGCTCAAAAATGTAAGGTTTTTTTTATACATTATAAGGACAATATGGATTGATTTTTAACTACAATATAACATTCTTGTCTGTCTATTGTCAAATAACGTCCCCTCCGGTAGTTTAAGAAATTGTGTCTTGTACGCCCCCGTTGCCTGTTATAATAAGTACCACAGGGGAGTTATTCAGTTACTACTAAATACATTTAATAACCTAGACTTCATTCAATATGAGTATGAAAGAGGAAACTTTTGAGATAATGCATTTTATTTTTACCAAAACAATCGTCTCCTTTCTATAATCATTTTTTTTTCCCGTCTACATAGAAAAATCTATGCTGGGATCCTTAGCCACAGGTTAGAGTATATCTATCTAAGCATCTCAAAATTCAGGGAATTTGCCTTAAGTCAGATCTCCCAGAATCAGACACAGAAAGGAGCATCATTTATAACAAAGTGCTCCTAAGAGCGAAAGAGTGGGGGAAACAGGACAAGAAGAAATGGGGACAATTTGGCATGAAGAAGATGCCAAACAAGAATGACATTTTAGGCACAGTCCCAGCCTCAACCCAACACCTAAGTGAGCTCTGAAGGGTCCAAACTCCAGCAAATGAAGCTGGACTTGCATATGCATGAACTATTTTATCCTTGGTTTTGAGCTGTCCCTGGTGGGAGGTAGGGGGGTTATCAATAATCAGACGATTCTAATTTCTGTGTTTTCAGGCAAAAGCAGCTCCAGTAACCAAAGGTTGCAGGTACAAGAGAGAAGACACACAGTTTGCAGATGGTGACGCAGAACAGGGATGGAGGGCCTGGGGTAGAGGGTGGGACGGAGCTTTCACAGTGCCCATTGCTGGCCCCCGAACACAGCCAAACTTGTTCCAGTGCTGTCTCATGTTTATCTGTGGAAATGGACCACCAAAGCGTCCTAGACAAAGTCTAACAATATTATTTTTTATATATAAAACTCATCATTTCAGGGAAGAGAAGACCAAATCTTTATTTTTTTTAATGGATTTTTTTTAGATGTATTGAGGTGACACTGGTTAGTAAAATTATATAGGTTTCAAGTGGACAATTCTATAATACATCATCTATACATTGCATTGTGTGTTCACCACCCAAAGTCATTTCTGCTTCTTTCACCACACCAAACCTTTAAAGCAAGAGAAACTTTGGTATGGAAGTACTTTTGAAAGTAAAAACCCAGAACCATCCATCTGTTTAGTCATGTAAGTTTATACTAAGTCTTTACCTACTCAGTCCCAGATTTCCCAGGCTGGTTCACATAGCAACAGTCCTAATAACAAAACACGCATAGCTCTTGATGATTTACAAAGTATTTTTCCCTTTTATTGTCCAAATAAGCCTCTCACAGCCCTTAGAATCTGTCAAATTAGGTATTAGTGCTTACATTTTGCAGCCAGGGAAACTCAAGTTCAGAGATGTGATGTGATTTATTCAAAGTTACTCAATGGCAAAGTGGCAGAACTGGGTCTTATATTTATCATTTTGTCTTCAAATCTAGTCTTATCTATATTTGGGGATTGATTCAATATGGGGCTATGGAAAGAGAATGGGAGGATGAGGTTCAAATTTGCAGCTGGAGTACCTGTATGTTACTCCTTATCGAGACGAATAGGGGATCCTGGGAGTGAAGTTTTTAGGAAATACTAGGGTTTATGGTACAGTTTGGTACTATTTAGTCTGTGTGGGGCTAAGGGAACAGTATGTGAATCTTACCTTAATTCAGCTACTGTTCCTCCCTCTGAGATCCCCAAGGGAGAGATAGCATGACTCATGCCCAGTGGGAAACATGATGTCACTTTCTCAATATTACTGAGAAAACGATCACTACAGAACTCTGGCAAATGTGGATGGGGACGTCGTTTGGAACTGAAACAGAATGTGCAGTGCCATTTCCCTAAACTTAAAGGCAGCCTTCACCTCGATTTTCTGTAGAGCTTGGGGAGGCTACATAGCAAGTGCAGAGGCTGGAGGAAGAGAGAAGGTAGTAGATGTGAGTTAGACATTTGGTAGGTGTATCTGATCTAAGACAGTACAGGGTGAGAGAGAGCCACCGGTAAAACCAGGCTGGGTGAACTTAGAAAAAGACAAGTCAACAAAAACATAGCAAAAATTGTGAATATATATAAAAGCAGAGAGAATAGTATAATGAGCTCTAATGTACTTACCATGGGGCTCCAGCCCTTATCAAACTAAGACTCCTGATACCTCATTTATGAAGCAAGCCCAAATGATTGTAATGAAGATCCAGGATGTCTTATCAATGCATCTGTAAGCTCTTCAGCATGTGTATATAAGAGACAACGTCCTGCCCCTTAGTAAAAGTTCAGTCTGATTCAGTTGAATTCTGATTCAAACAGATTAGCCTGGTTCTCTTTGGACCAGGATGTGATGTAGGTGTTAACTTTCTTCTTCTCTCACCTACACAGATAGACACAGGACATCCAGATTCTAGGGGGACTTGCTATCTCAGCTTTGCCTGAAAGAAATTTAAATGAGTATCCAAGTCTCACATTCAAATTGTAATGCTGAAAAAATAAATAAATAAATAAATAAATAAATAAATAAATAAATAAATAAGATAAAAAGGAACACAGGGATTTATGTGGATTTTTTTTTTTTTTTTTTTTTTTTTAATTTGGGAACAGTGTGTTTCTCCAGACCCCATTAGCTCCAAGCCAAGTCGTCCTTCAATCTAGTGGAGGGCACAGCTCAGCTCCAAGTCCAGTCACCCTTTTCAATCTTGTTGCAGGGGCGCAGCCCACCATCCCATGCAGGAATTGAACTGGCAACCTTGTTGTTAAGAGCACACGCTCTAACCAAGTGAGCCATCCAGCCGTCCCTGAATGGATATTTTTTTCCAGAATAATCTATAGGGATTTCCATAGCAATACTTTTCAGAAGTGAAAAATTAACCACCATATATTGCCTTAAAATTCAAAACAAAACAAAACACATTTTCAGTTTTCAATCCTGTTAGATTTTTTCATCCCAATATCTCACGCAGGATATTGCCTTTCTCACAGCCAGGGAATTAAAGTGGGTGAGGAGGAGGGGTTGGGGGAGACCGGCAGTAAAGGAGTGAGAGTGATTGTGTATAAGGCATTTAGCTCTGATTTTATTCCTGATGGAGCAGATCTAGGCAGAGGGCCACCCCAGGTCACTGGACATTGTAATTTTTCTGCATACCTGTGATATGTCTATTTATGAACAGTTAAAATGGTTCTGAGAAATAACAGACATTATATTGGCAATTCTCATAACCTTATTCTGGGGATAATATTAACATTTCTCACAGGTTTGTAGTACAGTATAGTGTTTTTAAAATATTTTAAAATGCATCATTCATGACAAATTTATTAATGGCCAAGTGAATAGTTGCTGCCTGTTACAAAGCTGAAAATGTCAGCATTCTAAAGAGGGGTTGATTGTACTTTAGTAATATGGACAGCATGTCTCTTGGAGACTTTAACAGCAGTGAGACAAACCCATTCTCCTTTATATCAGCAAGAGCTCATTCGCCTGTTCTCAAGTAGAACAACCATTACTGAGAACTTTGAATGTGTGCCATCCCACTTAATTCTCACTCATCCCCAGGATCTAGGTTTTGTTGTTGTTGTTGTTGTTGTTTTTGCTGTTGTTGTTGTTCAATTTATTGGGGTGACATTGGTTAGCAAGATTACTTAGGTATTGAGTGTACATTCCTATAATACATCATCTATATATTACATTGTGTACTCACCACCCAGTCAGTTCTCCTTCCATCACCATATATTTGACCCCCTTCGGAGGTGGATTTTAATGTCTAATTGTGGAGGTGACAACAATGGCCAGGTCATGTATTATTGTATCACACAGTAAGTCCTGGCTTCACATCTCTGCTGAACACACTCTCTTGCTCTGATTTCAGTGCTTCCTTTTGTATGTGACCACCTTCGTATTATTCTTTCTAGGGGAGTAATCGCTCATTGCCTTCATAAATCCTACTCACCCTTCAGGTGTGCACTACCTTCCATATCACTTCTTTTGGGAACACTTCCTGGCTTCCCGTCCCCAGACTGTTAGGTACACACTCTCACACTTACATAGTTTTAGTAATTTTATGTATAAATGTTCATATGAAACAGTGAAACTCTTATAATCTTCCACTTAACCAAAATATTGGTTTAATCAACACAGTACATATTCTGGGTAAAAAACATAGACACACCGTCAATAAGCTTCTCTATGATGCCTTCACTCTTTCTGCTGCCGTTTCTATTGTTTGTTTCTTCAAATATGTTGTCTTTGTTTCCAACCCTATTTATTCCATTTGTACTTTTCATTGCAATTATTTATTGTACTGCATTGTGTTTGTGTAATATTTAATTAGAGCACAGAAGGAATTGCTGCATTTATGAAAACAGAATGTTTTATAAAGACACAATGAGGACCATTGCACGGAAAAAAAAAAAGTGTTCCTAGTTTAGATGAGCAAGAAGCAATATAAAATAGCGGGAGAAATTGCAAATGGATGTCGTCCTTATTTTAAAAGTGTTAAGTTCTCTTTCTTTGATGAAGTTGAAATTGTAACTTGGAAAGGATGCATTATATGTGTATGTGAGAGTCATACAATAAAGATACGTTTGACTTCTAATCAATAAGCACACATTCCAAGAAATATATTTTCCTTAAATTGAGAGACTAATGAGTGTAAATTTATACGTTTAAATTAAAATTTTTGTTTTAAGTTTGAATACTCATTTTGACTTCCAGTTTAACCATGTTAGTTTTTGCTAAACATATCATCAAGTTTCAACAAATGGAAAACTGAGATGATTTAATTCATGAGACTGTAACGAAAGAACATTTGCAGAGGTCTGAACAGTTTAAGGAAACTGACTATGGATAGTGAAACATCTATGTTCTGGCAGCTGGAAGACAGTCCCACCCTCAGACCTAAAGCAGAAAAGGATGAAGTGATGTCACTACAGCCAGGTGCAATCTGGAACCTTGAAAGAGAACTTGCTCCCTAGGATCCTTGGCAGTAGATCAAAGAATTCAGCCCTTTCTGAACAACAGCCATGCAAGAAAACAGACGAGAAAGAAATACCCTGGCTTCTCTTTCCTGTGGCTCTCCAGTCTCTGGCTGGTTCCTCCCATTGGCCCAACTGAATTGGTATCCAAAGGAGCCTGATTGCAGTCCAACAGTTTCCAGCCCCCTATACACTCCAGGGTCCATGGCAAGACGGGAAAGGATGGACATGGATGTGGCTGGTGGAATCACCAACCCACTGACCAAGTACCAGGGCCTATCATGATGAGCAAGCAGATTTCCCCCTAATTCATTTACCATTTACCTTCTCAATTAGATTGTAAGTTCTGTAAAAGGAACAATGTTTCATGTGCTGAAGTCCGCAATGAGTAAATACCTGCACAGTGTGGACAGTCGGTCCATGTTTAGTTATCTTACTGATGATTTAGAAGAAAGAGAAGTTCAACTTTAAAACTGAATTGACGTTCCCTCTTCATTTTTTTTTTTTTAAATGCAAAATCAGGGCCTGAGTTGGTGACAAGCAGTGGTTTAAGAGATTAAATTTTGTCCATCAATTTAGTTTCTGCAAACATTGAAAGAGTGGTCTACTAGATTTGGTTTTGATTCCTGGCAGGATTTGAACCAGTTTCCCAAATGGAAGAAAACACAAAGCTAATGCTCTCAGCTTTTGGTCCCTTTAGTAGAAACGTTAATTAGTTCTCAGGATGAAATTACATTTTTTATTGTTCATCATTTTTGTGTTTCCTTTTCTACAACCTTATGCTAATTTATTTCACCACATTCACAAAATAGCTTCAAAAAGTAAATTATATACTCTCACCATGCGGTTGATTTATAATGCTTTTCTAAAAGAAAACAACTCATGTCGTTTGTTTAATTAAATATGTTGTGTTTGGGAATAGGTATTTCTCTGAGAATTAGGTATTTCTGTTGTTTCTCTCAGTTTATTTTAGTTTCTCCCCTTTGTAATAGCATTTGTCCATTTGCATAAGTATCTCTATAAAAATTAAAGCCTAGACAAGTATTTCTGTGCCTTAGATTAGGTAGAAAGCTAACACACCTGATAATATGTTGAGAAAAGAAATAGAATGGATTGAGAAACAGGTTTTAGTAGATATAGACTGTTAGATCTTAAAGATATATTAGATACTTCATGCCCGAATCATTTATATTTTTTGTGAGTTTTTATTGCAGATGTCTTTTTTTATTAGTTTCAGGTGAACAAAACAATATAATAGTTAGACATTTACACCCCTCACAAAGCAATAACCTCCCCTCCCCCAATGTACTACCCCTCTGACATCTATACAGCTGTTAACAATTCCATTGCTTTTAAGTGAAGCTTCTGAGGCTCAAAAAGAAGTATTGCATTGCCTGTGATACCACAGATCCCCACCCTGTAGAAAATTCACTCCCTCTCTGGCAAACCACATGGGCAGGATTTCAGAATATCTCCTTTCTATTTGGGTTCTTCTGTTTCCAGATCCAACTCTCAGGACACTCACCGAGGTACTGGGAAGGGATGGGATTTCCTTTGGCAACATGTTGTCTTAACTGTGACATGGGTGTTTGAAACCAGTTTGTTCCAGTCTCACATTATTGTCAGCGTGCCTTCCACATCATCTTTCACTTCATATTTCAGATTATGTGTGCACTTTTTATAATCTCCCCAGGAGACTGATTTCCTAAAAAGCAGGGCTGTGTTTTAAAAATCTCTCCCCACAGTGAGCAAAGTACTTCATACAAAGTGCCAAACACATAGCATTTTGTGTAAAGAAACAAAACAAGAAGATATAAATCCTGGTTCCTTACCCAAAGCTCTTTTCACTATACTATTTCACTGATTTGTGTTTTTTAGCACCTTTCTACAAATTAAATGATGGTTCACATTACGTATTTTGAAGGAAAATATTTAAAACTAATATGAAATCATTTTGTTCCTCTCACTTAGTCCGTGCATTATTAAATGAGGAAAATGCTAAAACAATTAACACAATTAACCAAACCTCAGTCGCATTAAATGCAAGTGTTATTTCCACAGAATCAAATAAGCCAAAATAGTCATGACTTCTTTACAATTCCAAAGATTAGATCAGGGAGTTCTGACTCCCCTTTGTTCCTCCACATTGTATTCAGAGCTATAGAAACATATGTTTACAAATTGTTCTTTTGTATTATCTACTTATCTAAACCCCCTAGATGGGAGTTCAAGCAAAGGAATTACGGGAAAACAACTTACTCTGACAGCTAAGGAGCAACTGAGCCAGAAAGGCCTCTGTAGCTTGGAAAGAAAGACCCTTGAGTTTAACAGGGGGAGAAGAGGCTGTCACTGGTAACAGCCTTGGATAGGTGGGTCACACAGCAGACAAAACTCAAGCAGACCCCCTCCCCTCCGGATGGGGCTGGTGACGGGCGTGGGAAATCAAGAGCACAGGTAAACTTAAATAGGAAATACCTGAACCCAGACAGGCAATGTTTGGTATTGGGGGACAGGTAGAGGTGATTGGGGTGGGGGTGGTTGGGAACCATCTCTAGAGACCAAACTTCTCTATTTGAAGCTATTAAAATATCAGAGTTATTACCTGTAGCACTGGATAATGGCCACTTGAAGTGTTCAAAATTTGCTTAAATTGTAACTACTTAAGAAATCAAGTAAACTTTTTTTTTTTTTTAATTAATGAGACACACACAAATGCACATGCATCTAAGTGAATAGATCTTCAGACAAGGAGGAGCAAAGACGTTTCCCCTCGGGTGGTGACATTGAACATTTAAGTGGCGGCCTGCACAGCTGTGTTCAAAGAGATTCCAAAACTGTTCACAGGGATGAGTTCACATACACACACACACACACACACACACACACACACCCCTAATGCTTGCTGTATGGATGGCATGGTCCTAAACACTTCACATATATACACCGATTGAATTCTCCAAACCACTTGTGAAGTAGATACCATCCGAGAGGTGCGGAGACTGAGCCCTCCAGGACTGCATAGTTAGACAGCAGCAGAACCAGACTGTGAATCTGGAACATCGAGCTCCAGGTCTCACACTGTATGGCTGTATTAGACTGTCTCTCCTGGCATAATCCAGTCTTTCATAAAATAGTTATTGAGCACATGCTTGGAGCCAGGCGCTGGTCTTGGCCCCAGAGCAACAACCATGAAGCACTGGAAACTACGGTTCTCATGATAGTCACACTCGAGTAGGAGAGACAAGGGTTGGTAAGTGCATCAGCCCATAAAATAATTTCATATGAAATATCAGACAAAATCAACAGAAGCAATAAAATAAAATAATGATAAGGAAGGCTTTGAGGATGTGATGTATGAATGGAGTCCTGAATGGTCACTAGCCAGCCTTATGAGGGAGAACATTCCAGACAGACGGAGCAGTAGCTCCAAAGACCTGGAAGCACTGTGAGGACAGAGCCCCAGAGAGCAGTTTCCAGGCTCTTGGCCTTACGTGGAAAGGCGCTGGCTCGGGTAGTAGATGGCCATCAGCTGTGGCTAGTTGGCCGTCAGCTGTTACCGGTTAGCTATTGGCCACTGATATAACTGCCGTGGCTAAGCTAGCAAGCGCGGGTTGCAGCTGGGAAGTGGGGTTGGTTGGTTGACAGAGAAGTGAACGGCGGATTGCGGATCGTGTGGCTCCTGCTTCCTGTGTCTCCAACCCAGCCGCCAGCGAGACTATAGTGGTATGACTCCCCTACCTATGGCTCCGTGGGTGTTCCCTTTTGGCCTCACCATATCCTGCGTCCTTGTGTGGGGAGCGGGACCAGAGACCCTGCATGACACCCTGCATGACAAGCACGATGCAAGTTTTGCCTTTTCCAGGAGCAAGAAGAAGGACTGTGGCTGGAGAGTGTGAGGGAAGAGCTGCAGGAGTTAGTGTGGAAAAGGTGTTCAGAGAACAGTGCGTGCGTGACCTGGGATGTCACGGTAAGGAAGTGAAAATGCTATCCATGAACACAGTGGCATGTTTGTTACCCATGAACGTAGTAGGGAAGATACCAAATGCTATTCCCATCTGCCATTCTCACTCTTGGTCCTAGGAGGTTCTTTCCCATGATTGAGCTTTTACGTGTTTGGAGTGTTTATTAATACATTATCCACAGTTTTAGTTACTCTCAGTCAACTGCAGTCCAAAAATATTAAAAGGAAAACGCCAGAAAAGAAAATACGTAAATTTTAAATTGTGTGCCGTTCTGAGTAGCTTGTTTAAATCTCACATCATCCTGCTCCCTCCCACGCAGGACCTGAACCATCCCTTTGTCCACTGTATCCACGCTGTACCCACCACCCATCCTTTAGTCAGTTAGTAGCCGCCTCAGTTATCAGATCAACTGTTGTGGTATTTCTCTTACTCTGCCTAATTTATAAATTAAACTTTATCATTGGTATGTATGCATAGGAAAAAAGAATACATAGTATCTATATTGTTTGGTATTACCCATGGTTTCACTGAGACATCCATCCACTGGAGGTCTTGGCATATAACCCACACCGATAAGGGGTTGACTGCTATAGAATAGTTTATTTTTTGGCTGGCATAGCCTATTGTCTGATTAAGATTCTGATATATTATGGGGGAAAACGCTCTTCTCATCAAAATAGCAATGTCCAGATCAACTTCGAAATGCAAAACTGAGACACAGACGGTGAAGTCCCCATTCCTACCCCTAGATTACTAATTAAAATGAGGGCCCTGTCAATAATGATAGAATTACCTTTTTAGAAAGAACAGAATGGAGCTTTCCAGTCTTGGAGCTTTATTAAATGATTTTATTCTTTGAAAAAGAACTCTCTCTCTCTGCACAGATTGTAGGTAGTTCTTATTTATTTAAATTAGATTGAACTGTTCCAAACAAACCACAGAATTCATTACAATTATTAAAGAATTAACTTAGGTCCTTGAAAGGATTCATAGCTTTATGTTTCATTTATATGGTTATTTAAAATGTAAGTCACTCATTGAACTATGTGCATTCCGTGGTTTGGCTCCTTGTCGTCAGAATGTGAAGGATATTTTTCTAATCATAATTTTTTTTCATAAAAATGATATTCCAGGTTTTGTAAGAAACAATTATTTTACATGATAAAAGGGAAGGCTGAGCTACCTTTTCAAAAGAAGGAGGGGAAAAGGCACGAACCAACTGGCATGTACAGATGAGGGTGATCAGTTGTTAATCGTAAAATTCATTTCAGACTCAGTAATTGAGTTTGGGAAAACAACGGGTTTGGGGTCAGGGACTTTGAGTTTCAGACTCTGCTTTATAAACTATACACCGTGTAATTATTTCATAACAAGCAAAATTAAAAATTTGAACAAAAGGCTGTTTATTTAGAGTTTCACAAGACTAAAGTTATTGCTTTACCAGATTCCAAAAATATCCCAATAGACCATGCTTCATTTATTCAAACCTAATTGTTTCCCATTAAATTGCAAACGGGAAAGACCCTGTTCATTTGTATTGAGTCCTCAGGTTCTAACATGTAATAGCTACTTAATAAATGAGACAGTAGATCTTTATTATATTAACATATGAGTAAATGAACAGATGAATGTAAATGAAGACAGGAGGAAAGAAAAGATATGAACTTGTTTTAAATTTTATTTTCAGGAGACTGATTAAATTGTAATTGGTCAGTAATTTTAGGGGCTTTGTTCTCCAAAACATAAACTATTAGTTAATACGTCTTCCACAAGATCTAAATGTTACATTCAAGCCATTGTATCTAAAGGTTAATGACATGATGGGATACTTTACATGAAAACATTTATAAGCTGAGTAATACGCAGAAGCGACTAGTCAGTTATAAAGTGACTACTCTGCCAAACAGCTTACCCTTGCTTTCCAGGTGGGCCTCCCACTTACCTTAATTCCAGAAGCATCATCTGTTTGTACCAATGAGTTTCTCTCATGTTTGTCCTGCTTTTAGCTGTAATAGGCTGTGGGACGCCAGCAAGAAAACAAAGTAGGGAGTTTATTAAGGTCAGTGTGTATATTTCTATGACTCATTTTTGCCTCGTCCTTTTCAGATCAACTTTTTAAAAAATACCCTGAGATTATCTTTTTCCTGGGACCCTGAGTGATAAAACTACCCAAATCCTCAAAACCACTAATTCTACTTCCCTCTCCCAATTTAATCTATATGGAAAATGACTACGGAGGAGATCTAATAAAATAAAAAAATACTGTGACTAGATGGGTATATTTTAGTGATTAGAATTTAAGTCCTGGAGTCAGAAAGCTTGTTTGAATATTGGAATCATGAGCTGTGAATCTGTGGATAAATCAATCACCATTTTAAAGAAGAGAAAACCGAGGCTTAGGTAAACTAAAAGTACATTGTCTCTCTTGTGTTAACGTTTGCTGAATATTTTCTAGGGGCCAAATATTTAGTTAAAACCTTAACTTTCCCGATGGGGTTGTTGGGAATGTATCTAGTAAAACACAAATTTGATTTTTACATTTCATTCTTTAAAAAAAACCAACAACAACAAAAACCCATAATGCTGCTTTGAGATTGAGACAAAAATAGGCAGTTTATTTTATTAGATCTTGTTTTGGTTAGTTTCTAAGTAGGGAAAAAATGTGGCCCATTCAAACGGAGTGTTCAAAGACAGTTTAAATGAAGGGTCAGTTTTCAAGAAAAAAGGTAAAGCAAAACTGTAGCTAAGGAAGGAAGAGAAAGAAAACACAAGAGAACCTGGTTTGTAAATTCTGTACAAACCCTCCACTAGGGCACAGAGCAGGAAGGAGAATAATGAGGATACATTTGGAGGGTCCACAGAGAATTATTAGGTAGGACATGTTTAGGTTTGGAAACTAATAGTTTATTTTGTATGTCAACTTCACTGGGCCAAGGGATGTCCAAATAGCTGGTTAAACATTATTTCTGGGCATATCTGGGAGGCTGTTTCAGGCAAAGATTAGCATCTGAATCATAGATCTAGTAAAGCAGACTGTCTCCTCAATGTGCCTGGACACCATCCAATCCACCAAGAGCCTAAATAGAACAAAAGGCAGAGCAAGAGAGAATGAACTCGCTGTTTGACTACTTGAGCGGGGAGATGGGTTTTTCCCCTACACTCTGACCAGGCCTTACACCCCTGGCTCTCAGATATGCAGACCTGCGTGGACTAGGACGTGTACGATTGACCCTCCAGTTCTCAGGCCTCTGGGCTTCGATTGGATCTACACCACTGGTTTTCCTGGGCCGTCAACTTGCGGATAGCAGACCATGGGGTATATCAGCATCCATTGTCACAGAAGCCAATTCTCTACAGTGAATTCTTTTCTCTGTAGATAAATACAGATGTAGGGAAATAGAGATGGAGATGGAGATAGAGATAGATGATAGATGATAATAGACAGGTGATAGATAGATAGATGATAGATAGATAGAGAGAGATAGAGAGAGAGAGAGAGAGAGAGAGAGAGAGAGAGAGAGAGAGAGAGAGAGAGAGAGAGAGAGAGAGAGAGATAGACAGACATCTGTATGTCCAGCATAGTGACCAGGGAAAATCAACCCTCTATGGGGAGGTCAGTCTAAGTTCAGTTCTTACTGCCACCACCCAGGGTAAGCTTGTTACAGAGGTCCTCTGCCATGCAGACTTCTGGGGCCCTTGTGCAGGTCAGTGAGATGGCCACCTAAAACTCTGAAGGTCTTGTCCTGCTAGTGCAGTTGGTGATATTCCAGGAAGTCACACAGGTGGGTGTCGTTGTTGTCCTTGGCCAGTTTTCCAAACCACAGCCTTTGGTTCATGCTCTTCTCCAGGTGGCAGGACTCCCTGGCTTTCAGGCCACTCTCCCAGTCTTTGTGGTCTAGCTTCTTGAGGTCTCTGAGGCTGATGTGGCCCTAGGACCATGAGTAGTAATTTAACCCCAACCTCTGCAGATGCAACACTGTGTACTCGCTTGGTTCTCAAATTTGACTTAATGTGAAATTTAGTGAAGGTGTTTTTAAATATCCTAAATCTCCTGATTTCACTGCATAGTAATTAAAGGAAAACCTCCTCAGGATAGACATCAGTATTTCTGAAGTTCCTAGATGATTATCATATATACTCAATACTGGAAACCAGTGGTGTAATGCAAGGTTTCTCAATGTGCTACTTGGGCCCTTTGTTGTGGGGTGCTGCCCTATGCATTGGAGGATGTGTAGCTGCATCTTTAGCCTCTCCCTGCTAAATCCCAATAGTACCTCTCACCCCATAATATCAACCCAAAATGCCTCCAGACATTGCTAACGTCTCCTGATGATAAAATCACCCATAGTTGAGTACCAATGGTCTCATGGAAATAAACAAACTCGACTGTGATTAAATCCAATTCCTGTCATGGTGGGATTGAGCTCTTCTCCATTCTCTTTGGCTTTTGAAAGATTGACTATGATGAGTCTTTGTGTAAATATCTTTGAGTTATCCTACTTGAGGGCTATGGAGCTCTTGGATGTTTTTCATCAAATTCAAAAAAGTTTTCAGACATTATTTCCTCAAATATTCTTTCTGTCCTTTTTCCTTTCTCTTCACCTCTGGGATTCCCATTATGCATGTGTTGGTATCTTTCATGTTGTTCCAAAGATTTTTTTTAAAAGGACTTTGTTTTTAGAGCAGTTTTACAGTAAAATTGAGAGGGAGATACAGATATTTCTTATATGCCTCTTGCCCCCACACATGTATAGCCTCCTCAGTTATCAACATTACTCAGCAGAGTGGTACATTGGTTACAACTGATAAACCTATATTGTGAAATCATAATCACCCAAAGTCCACACTTTATGTTGTGGTTGACCCTTAGTGTTATAATCTATAGACTTGGACAAATGTGTAATGACATGTATCCATCACTGTAATATAATACAGAGTATGTCCGCTGTCATAAAATCCTCTGTATTCTGCAATTTATCTCCCCGTGCTCCCACTCACCCCACAACACACACACTCTCAGCAACCACTGATCTTTTTACTGTCTTCATAGTTTTACCTTTTGCAGAATGTTTTACAGTGGGAATCATAAACCATGTAGCCTTTTTAGACTGGCTGTTTTCACTTAGATATATACATTTATGTTTCTTCCATGTCTTTTCATGGCTTGATAGCTCATTTCTTTTTTAGCAATGAATAATATTTTACAGGTAATCCACATATAACATGGTTGTTAGGTTCCTTAAAAAAATGCCATGTTAGGCGAATCTGTGTTATACAAAACAAAGAACTAGTACAAAACAGGGGGTTGTGTTCCAAAAATTATACAAAAAATACTATAATATTTTTTATAATTAAGAGATATATCTTTATTAAAGCAACTTTCAGCAAAAAATACATATTAACATATTAATATGTATTAAATAATGTTTTCTTCATCATCACTACTAAGTACCATTAACCAAGGGTGTTTTATTTTTGACAAGATATCTTCATCGTCTGAACTTAATACTCCACGAACAAAATGGATTTAAAATTCTAATAAATTTTAAAATTCTGCTGTCCACTTTGATACGACATCCATGCATGCTCAAATTAAAAATTTCAAATGAGATGTCTTTTTCTCTTAAAAGCTTTTATTACGTTCCATGTTGATCAGGGATTTCCCTAATTTCAAATGAGATATTTTTTGCACTTAAAGCTCTATTATGCTTCGTGTAGTTCAGGTATTTCTCTTTATCAAACCATGTTAGAGTGAAACCATGTTCTAGGATGTTGTGTTGTACAAAGGTTTCCCCAATTCTTGAACCATGTTATAGACGTGCCGTGTTATGCGGGGGTTACCTGTATTGTCTGGAGGTTTCAGAGTTTATGTATCCATTCACATATTAAAGGGCATATTGGTTGCTTCCAATTTTAGAAATTGTGAATAAAGCCCCTATAAACATCCATAAGTTTTTGTGTGGACAAATTTTCAGCTCTTTGAGGTAAATACCAAGAAGCTGTATTGCTGAATTATATGGTAAGAGTATGTGTAGATTTATGATAAGCCACCCAACTGTCTTGCAAAGTGGCTGGACCGTGTTTCACTCCCCGCAGCAACGATGCGAGTTCCCATTGCTGCACATCCCCACCAGTGTGTGCTGCTGTCAATGCTCCAGGTTTTGGCCATTCTCCTAGGTGTGTAGTGGTATCTCATTGTTGTTCTAATTTGCGTTTTTTCATGACATACGATCAGAGCATCTTTTAATATCCATATTTCCCACTGTTTATATTTTTTAATTCATTTTTCTGTTGTTTTTTTTTCCATATTGCATATTCTCTACCAATCTATCTTTGGGTACAGCATTCTTTCTTCTGCCACTTCAGATCAACTGTTGAGTGACTCTAGTGAAATTTTCATTTCAGTTATTATACTCTCTACTCCAAAATTTCCGTTTTTTAAACAAATAATTTGTCTCTCAATAGACATTCTCTATTTAGTGAGACAGTGTTCTCATACTTTTCTATAATTCTTAGACATAGTTTCCTTTAGGTTTTGTTTTGTTTTACAACTTTTTGCTATTTACAACTTCTTTAACATCTTGGTCTATTAGGTGCAATTTGGGCTTCCTCGGGGAAAGTTTATATTGGCTGATTTTTCTTTTTTGTTTTCCTTGTATAGAGATCATACTTTCCTGTTTCATTGCATGTGTTTGTTGTTGTTGTTGTTTGTTTGTTTTGGTTAATACTGGATGTTTCAAATAATGTGATAAGTATGGAAATTAAATTCCTCCCCCCACTCCTCCAAGTTGGTCATTGTCACCGTCAATGAAATTCTGGTCTGCAGTGAGATTGGAGAAGTAGGACAGCACTGCACATGCAAAGCCAACATTCATTCTATGTGTGCTATGTGTGAGGTTGTCTTCTAGATTACAGGAAAGTAAGTCTGACTAGTTCATCTAGAAGTTAATGGTCTAGTGAGTGAATGGGCATTGAAGCAATTGATTGTATTCGTTCTCTTGTGGTAATTATCACTTTGCTATGAAATGTGCCACCGTAGCATTTCAGTTGCAGCCATCTCTACCTCTCTCTGCAGGAAGTGGAGGTCCTGGGACTTGGAACTGCTCACGATGGCGTTGTTCTCTGAGGAAGAATTGGCATTTACCTGATTTGTGAGGAATGAGATGTGATTGGGGCATTCGAAGCAGAAGAAAAATATCTATGCAGGACCATGGAGGTACAAATAAATAGAGGGGGCATGGAAAACAGAAGGAGATGGATTGGGAGAAGCAATTTGATGTACTGTATCTAGAACTGATAGTCACTGGGATCCTCGTTTCATTGAAGATGAGTTGAAGTTGTAAATTTGACCGGTGTCTTACTGCACTTCATATAAAACAGATAGTTTTGAAAATTAGTTTTATTGAGGGAAGTTCAGATCCACATCCCTTATGGAGAATTCTCACATAAATTTGAAAATATAGCAGGTCACTTGACCTTCTGCAGATTTTTACTTTTCTTGTTTATTGTTTCCAGATGGGATGAAAGAAGAGGGGCATGGCAGCTAAAAATGTACCTGGTTAGTATAAGGGAAAAAAGAAAGAGGCGGGGGAAATAGGCACCTTCCAGTCACAGGGTATATATAGCAATGTTAGTGCAATTATATTATGGAGATATTTTTAGAGAACCGACTGGGAGGTTCTGGACCCTAAATTGCATGCTAAAGCTATTACATCATATGTATATACTTTTAGTAAATATCTAGGGAACATAAACAGCTTAAACACCTAAACATTTTTGAGGGTTGTTTTATTGTATATGAAAACCATCTTATTTATAATTGGCTGGTTTTGTGCTGACAAGATTAATTATTATAAAATAGGTTCCCGGTAAAGGAAGATCCATGGGCGTACTAAACAAATTAAACATGCACAAAACAAATATTTTCTAAAGCATTAACTGTACAAAGCATCTAGCTGTGTGCAGATTAGGGGAATGAACAGAAGAATGTGTGTGTGAGTGTGTGTGTGTGTATGTGTGTGATCTCAAGAGACGATTATCTGCCTCACAGACCCCCCCCCCCGCTCCACACCTCTTAAATACTGGATTATATTGTCTCAGACAAGTATACAGATAATGCAAAAGACTCTAAGTTCTCTGCACACTTTAAGTGTGTTCCTCCAAAAACAAAGAGGAAGAGATACTTGGACTGGACTCCTAAAGATGAGAAGGAAGGGTTGCCATTTCATAAAAAATAAATAATATTTGTTTATTAGAGAAAGGGAAATGATACATGAACTTTCACACCATTATAGGAGATCTCTACGATTCATGGAACTATAGTTTTATATATGGTGTCAGATGTGTACTGGACTTCGGATGATCACTTGGTAAGTTATATAAAAGTCTACTCACTATGTTGTACACCTGAAACTAATATAATATTGTATGTCAACTATAATTGAAAATTAGAAAAAAATATTTTAAAAAATAATAACAAAGTTTTCATTGCAAAGTAGAAAATGTTTTGGATATTTTTGTTTGTTTTTGTGAAACTAAGTATACGTTAGAGCCCAATTGCTAAAGTCCAAGAATTCTTCCCAACTTTACTTTGGAGGGAAGAGGAGCCCTTGAGGATTTTTATTTTTTTAATTGGAGGGGGAGGATAATAATAGGAGAAAGGCCAAAAACAACAAAAAAGGAAATACTTCAATTTCTTCTCCTGTAAAAGAAAAGCGGTTAGGAATGTCAGAAAACCCAAATAAACAATAAACAGAAACAAAAATCTGTATCTAATTCTTTTAACTTAATACTCTCAATGACCCTGAAGCTTCCTTTTTTATGTATTTTACTATTTAAAAGAAAAAAAAGGAAAGGAGAAGGAAAGAGGGGGTTGGAGGGAAGAGAGATTGAAGGAAGGCAAGAGAGGGAGGGAAGAAGACAGAAAGAAAGAGAGAAAAGAAAGGAAAAAGAATAAGTGGAAATGGTGATTGAATTCTATCAGGATACATAGAATTCACAGAAAACATAAATTATTTTAAAAACCCTGCTTTTATTCTTTCATTGTTTCTTAGAGTTAGTATAGGGTAGTAGTAACAGAATGACTTTAGAGTCAAACTGGCTGGAATCTTATTCCTCAGTTTCCTCATTTATATATTACTTAATGCCTAAATTTAGGTAAATTGCTATACTTTTGTCATACCCCTCTACACACACACACACACATGCACACACACACACACCAATTTGACTTTTCAAAGCACTTTAAGGAGGTAAAGTTTTGTGGGTTTAAAAAAAAATAAAACTGACATAAAGATAAAATAGATTACCATTTAGTGAATATACATGTCTCAGCAACAGAATATTTTTATTATGTTTATTGTTTATTGTCTGTTTCCATCACAACACTGTAAGCACCTGGGAAGCAGATGCTATGGCTCTTTTGTTTAGTGATATTACCCAGTTGTCTAGACAGTGCCTACCACAGAGGAAATTGACAATAATTACTTGTTAAATGTGAGTGAATGGATACATGAATGGATAAAGGGAACATACATTGAAATCACATCATCTTTTTACTCCCTTACTGTGTTTGCAATCTACAACGATAATTTTATGTTAGGAAAAGGTACAATATTTCATTTCAGTAATTATAAAGCCTCCATTTTATATTTTACTATAGGAAGATAAGGTCAAGGAAAATACTCTCCAACTACACCTTGAAGTTGCTTGGTTGGCTTTCTATGCCCCTTGACCTTTGGATTGGCCTCTCCTCTATTGAAGATAGTCACCCTTGCTAGATATTGATATAAGCCTATTGTTTTTCTAGAGCTGGGGGGAGATTCAGAAAGACAGTGGCTTGTCTAATGAATTCAAAATAGTTCTCCCGGGAATGGGCCAGATTTTTATTGAGTCATGTATCTAACAGACGTGGTGCCGTACGAGGCCCAAATGAACTCTTCGTTCAAATCAATGCTTACTGATTCATGGTGGGAAAGCCAATTTGGATAACCCTTAAGTGAAGGCATTGAAGGTGAAGGTTCTTTATGTGCTGTAGCATGCATGTCCAAGGGACTGCCTGGAAGAGATTCAATTAGCTCCCTTTGGAGGAAATTAGAGCTCTTTAAGACTCTAAATATGGCCGGATATTAGGACTGAGGCCTGATCTTAAACCCAATTTAGAGAACATTAACCCCCATCCCTTGAGCCCACATCTCCAAATGTGAAGTAAAGAATTTTCCACTAATGAAGGCAAAGACTTCAAGCAGAGGTCATTGCAGATCTCCAGGCGGAGGACAAAGGGTCCCTTTCCTGGCTCTACCAGGCAACTTTTGTTTGGAATACTGTTCTCAGACCTGCTGGACAGCCATCTGCATGGAACACTTAAGACCCTGTCAGAGGAACTACAGTAGCAAATGAAAATCTCATTATTGATAGCTCTGTGCATTGTCAAGATTCAGAAAATGTCAAGGTATTTTCTTTTCTTCATAATGTTGATGTGTTCTTAATTGAGGCAGCAGATAAGAGAAAGACAAATTCGCGGAGAATTGTTATTGACCACACTGATTGTTCAGCTATTTTGCCTTCTGTTTTTATGGTCTGAAAGGATGGAGGCATGCCTGTGATTAATTGGGTGAGTGAAGGAGAAGGTATTTTAATAGAGGCCAAGGCAAATATTTGCCAGGTGAAAAAAAAAAAGGAATAATAGCCCCTGCCCTAACTACCAAAGCAGTTGTCATGAAGATTGGTTGATTTAATAAATTAAAGTGAGATTCTGACTACTTCAAAATGTATAAAAAGTCAGCATCACTTCCTATCATGGGAAGAAATATCTGTGATATTTTCAAGCAGGAATAGTCACTTTGAAGAACATAGCTGAGAGAGAGGGAAGGAGGGAGGGAGGCAAGAAGAAAGGGAGGGAGGGAGGGAGGGAGGGATTGAGGAATTGAGAGAGATTGAAATTGAGAGATATATTGAGGGAGTAGGCTTTATGTAAATCTTTGAAGGCATTTTGCAAGTCCTAAATTAGTAATAATTTCTACTACACATTCATTTCCCTTTAACCAGCCCTGGGCACCTAGAAGAATTTTAGTATGTCACTCCCCTGAGTTTCAGTGAGATGCTTGTAAATTCATTCTGCCTTATTATGGATAATATGCATGCCAGGAGGGAATTTATTTTCTAACTGTGGTTGGTCTTCCATTCAAAATTATGATGCTTTTCTGAATTTATGGGCCATGAAATATAGTTTCTACAGCCACCTCCTGCCTCTCTCAGCCTCTTACTTCTGATCCATATTCTCTTGTGGATATCAAAAAGCATCGTTCTAAGACACG
This sequence comes from Rhinolophus sinicus, assembly GCF_036562045.2. Lineage (NCBI taxonomy): Eukaryota > Metazoa > Chordata > Mammalia > Chiroptera > Rhinolophidae > Rhinolophus > Rhinolophus sinicus. Next base: position 37,466,105 of record NC_133760.1, on the reverse strand, counting down.
AGTTTACCTCTTTTTAGATCTTCATGGAAAAAAATCTATCTGTCTATATCCATCTATAGCTATATGTATATCTGTATGTATATATATATATATATATATACACACACACATATATATACACATATATACATATATACACATATATACACACACATATATATATATACACATATATATATATATATATATATATGAAGGTGAAGGAAGGACGGCATCTGCTTTCCAGTGCTTACAGTGTTGTAAAGGAAATAGACAATAAATATGATAAAAATATTATGTTTCTGAGACTTGTGTATTCAATATATACATATATAGATATGCATATATTTATATATAGATATATGTTGTATTGTTATAAATACAACATATATCTATGTTTTTCTAAGCCTTTATTGAGCAAACCCTGCCTCTCTGTTCTGAACATATGCAACTACCATTTATTGACTATGATTTACCAGGCAGCATGCTGAAAATTTACAAAATTTACAAAATGATCTTACTAAATTGGTACATCTCAGGGCAGTAGTTATCATGAGCCCTAACTTATAAATGGGGAAGAAACCAAGGATGGGAGAGTTTAAATAAGTGCTAGTTAAGTGGCAGATACCAGGTTCTAATTTAGGTCTGGTTTTCTTTACCTCCTTAACCTCCATGCCAAACTGTCTCCTCTTACACTAAACTCCCTTCAATTTAGAGTTCCAAAACAATGTATACAAGCGGACACTTTGGTCAGTGTTGCTCAAGCAGTAGTTCACCATAATCAGAAGTGTCTGGACGCTGATGGTAACCACTTTGAGCACCTCTTGTAATTGCAGAAGTCACACGTGACTTGTATTCATCTTTTGTTATCGGTTTATATTGAGTATTACAATTTTAATACAGTTTTCCTCTCTTAAAATGTATACATTGTTTTTGTCTCTCTCTCTCTCTCTCTCTCTCTCTCTCTCTCTCTCTCTTTTTTCTCTAATTTTTGCAATTCATGGTTACTGGAACTTGAACTTTCATAATTTCCTAAAAGAATTACCAAAGTAAAATTTTGCATAAATTCATCTTTGTCTATACAAGAGTAATCAGTATCAAAAATTTTTCCTTGTAGCCTAAAACTTATATAACCACTCATTAATCCTCATTGTAATTCATGTAAAAATGCACTGTTACTGTTAATGGATGTAATTACATACTGTAGATAAACGTAAACGCTATCATTTTACTAATGAAATGTAAAACATTCCTGAAGGAACCAGGAACTTCGTAAGCAGATGAAACATCAGGTTACGGTATTCCACCAGTTATTAGAGATAGTACCGTGTTTCCCCGAAAAGAAGACCTAGCCGGACCATCAGCTCTAATGTGTCTTTTGGAGCAAAAATTAATATAAGACCCGGTCTTATTTTACTATAATATAAGACCGGGTCTTTAATATAATATAGATAATAATTAATATAATATAATATAATATAATATAATATAATATAATATAATATAATATAATATAATATAGGGTATAATATAAGATAATACCAGGTCATATTAATTTTTGCTTCAAAAGACGCATTAGAGCTGATTGTCCGTCCGGCTAGGTCTTATTTTCAGGGAAACATGGTAGTAACACTTGTCATGTATTTGACAGCAAGCTTTGTACAGCATCCAGGTGATTTTTAAAGAAAATATTAAACAGAGTATTGAAACAGGGACATAAGAGAGTATACCATGCAGAGATTTACCTTAAAACGCTCAGGGGAAAACGGCATGATGCGGGAATCTAAGGTCAAGTGCCTCGGGGTGGACAGCCCTTAGATTTCTTCCTAAAATAAATTGACATCAGAGTTGTTTTTTAATGATTTCCAACCCCAAGTAGCTGCAACAGCAACTATACCCTGCTGGGGTATAGACTTGCCTTTGTTTCTAAATAGCATTCGTGGGCTTACTTCTCATCTCCTTTCACCTTCCTCTCTCAGATTTGGCACAGCTCCCACCCTCAGAGAGGTCTCCTCACCCTCATTCCATTTCACCTGCCTTTTTTTTTTCTTTCTTTAAGTCCATTTATTTGATTGTTTGTTTGTTTATTATCTGTATAGGGGAGGAACAATAATTTTCCCTCTTCCTAAATTCTTGGCTGAGACCTCCCTGTAATAAAAAGACAGATTAACAGGAAAACAAACAAAGAAACAAACAGAACTTTAATAACATGTATACCCCTTGAACACATGGGAGAGACCCAGGAAAACTGAGTCACAAATGGCTCAATCCATCACTTAAAAATACCATCTCCAGCTAATGACAAAAAGGAAGATACCTGGAGGGGGTCAGTTATGAGAAATCACCAGAAAAAACACAGTAAACAAGAGTATGGTTGTTACACACATTTAGTCTATGCATTCTCCAATGATAAGAGCTCCTAGAGATTTCGTCAACTTCACTTTTTGGTACCGAGAGGAAGACACCCTTGGAAATTTCTCTTATTAAAGTAAATGTCTCTTGCAAAAACGTAACTTCTACAAAGTTTTTAGAGCTTTTTTTGGTGCCTGCCATTTCTTAAAAATAATCAGCCTGAAATAATCCTTATTCCAAAAAGGCATATTTTGGGTGGCAAATTCTGCTCCCCTTCATCTGTCTCCTGCCGCTGAATAAACCTCCATGAAGGCAGGGACCATGTCGGTCTTGCCAACCGGCACATGTCAGCATCGAGTAGCATGGGGCCTATTCACATATCATGAGTTTAACGAATCCTTTTATTTTTATTTTCAGAAGGAATGAATGTGCAGGCCATTTGTTGTTCCTTCTTATTACTAACGAGAAAACAGTACTATTCTTATCAAAGACCAATTCTTTTACATCTTTTCTGGATTATAGTCGTTGGGGAGGGGAACATTTTCCTTTACCCTTCTAGGTTTTTTCAGATGATCTAATAATTACATTGACGTGAGATAGATTAACAAGAGAAAATGTCACTGGGCTGTCATCCAAAAGACCCTAACATTTCTCAATACCTAAACTGTGTCACAAGCTATGCTTGTTTACAGGAACTGAAAAGGAGTCCCGACCTCAAAGACCAGGATGTCGAGTGCAAAAATAAAGATGGCAATGGGCTTCGTATGCAAAAAGGACCATGTGCAAATGGGCCGAGTGCAACAGAAGAATAACTACGCATGCCAAAAATAATTGAATCACCACAGCCTAGGAGTACAGAAGGCTCCTCTCCAGTCGGGGAGAAGGGCCCTTAGAGCTTGAGCTCTATTCCTTGATCAAAGAATAAAGTTTCTGCTTCACTTTACCTAATTCAGTCTCGTTCTATTGGCGCTAACGGCACTGGGCAGAAGGACCATGATTTGGGTCCCAGACCTAGAAGGGTCGGTAGCAATGATACCACAGAAGACTAGGAGCTTTCAAGGAGAGGTATTGAATCTTACAGTTTTTGTTCAACCCCCATGACATCCATTATCAGGCTTACAGCATAATAAGTGCATAACAAGTAAGGTGCATCCTTTGAAGTAGCTTTTTATATAAGAATAGCTCATACTTCTTTTGCATAAGATGTTTGCTTCCAGACTGATATGGCTTTTGTTCTTTGCACCTAGCATTTATTAAATGCCAAGCTTCTTGACTTTTGGAGAACTAAAGTTCATTTAGTTTCTTAGGAAAACAAACAAGCAAACAAACAAAATAAACAAAAAAGTGGCAATAAACAAAAAAAAGATTTGTTTGCATATGTGTTTTTTTCTGATTTTTTTTTTCTTTTTACCGTAGCTAAATCAGACAGACATTTCAGACAATTCTCTTTCCTTGAGAATTAGCATTCAATTCAAATAAAAAGGACATAGCTCGGGAGTACTTCCTGGACAACATATTATGTTTATATATAAAGCAACATTTCCTCTGCTTTAAGATAATCATAGATAAATATTTCAGGACATCACTCCTCATTTCCATTAAGAAACATTTTCAATAAGTGAATCCATTGTACTCCAGCCAAGAATGAACTCACTATTATGGAGACTTCTTTTTCTTTTTCCCTATTTCTAGAAAGCTGAAAAAAAAAATTCAGATTAATCAGTCTGGGTAGGTTTTTCCTGCCTGAGATGAAGCATGTCACTTGTGACCTTTACTGATTCAGCTATTGATGTAAAGAAGAATCGAAGTGTATGTAGTAATGTTTTCTAGAAAGTTCTTTACATACCCAACATAGGAATTTCTACAGGACTCTAACTTCTGTTACCTCTTCTGTTGTGGATCATTAGAGGACTCAGGATGTTTGTTTTTGATAAGTAGATCCTCTATCATCCCAATCTTTGTAAATAATCCTATCTAAACACATAGTTGTTCGAGTCAAAAACTCGACATATCACCCTTAAATGCAATATTTTCCTCATCATACTCTAATGCAATTACCAGTACTGTCAGTCTTATATCCAAAAATAAATGTGGATGGATTCTACATATTTCTTCCATTTCTATTATCACCTCAGTAGTCAAAGCCAAGATAACCTCTTGCTTGGGCTAGTGCAATAATCTGCTATCTGGGTTCCCTGCTTTCATTGTTGTCTCCTGTAATCCCATTTCCATACCAGAACCAGAGTGAGCTGTTTAAAAATATAAGCTAGGGCATGTCATTCCTTTGACTTTAGATCCTTTCAATGGCCTTCTATTGGACATAAAGTAAATCTGAGCTCCTATCCTGGTTAACAAGGACTTACAATGTAGCCTCATGTCCACAGCATATTGTGTCAGTTTCACCCTCACCCACTAAGATCCAGGCCTCCTTTTCCTTTTTATGTATATGCCCATCAATTTAGTACCGTAGGACAACTAACACAAACTTTTCCAAGAACTTTGCTATGGTTTGTTCTTATTATGGCAACTCAAATAGCACCCTGTCTCCTCTATGTAAAATATTTAGTTTCCCGTACATCTATTTTTATGTTCCAACACCTCATCTTCTCTTTTATTTTCTTATTTCTACTCATCTATATTTCATACGCACCACCAGATCCTTGAAGGAACAGACCTTCCTGTCCTATTCGTTGCTGCATTTGCAGCACCCAGTTTACTGGAAAATCTACAGCACATACTTGTGAAATAAATAAGGGTATTGGAAGTTTTGTCACATGGATATTTCATATGGTAAAAAGCACCAGCAGTAAAGTCTACCCCAGGAGCACAATTCATTTTCAAGTGTTTGGACTTTAGCCTAACGTTTCCTACCGATACCCCAATCTACTGAGATGCTCTCGCCAAGATTCACTGTAACATCGTCTCTAACAGGATGGCAGGTGTCATGCAGGGTCTCTAGTCCCGCTCCCCACACAAGAATGTAGGATATGGTGAGGCCAAAAACGAACAACAGAGCCATAGATAGGGGAGTCATACCACTATATTCTCACTGGCTGCTGGGTTGGAGACACAGGAAGCAGGAGCCACACAATCCACAATTCACTGTCTGCTTCTCGGCCAAACCACCTCACTTGCTAGCTACAACCCGCCGTGCTAACTGCAATCTGCCATCCGCTTCTCTGCCAATCAACCAACCCCACTTGCTAGCTAGCTTAGCCATGGCAGTTATATCAGTGACCAATAGCTAACTGGTAACAGCTGATGGCCAACTAGTCACAGCTGATGGCCATTTACTACCCAAGCCAGGACCTTTCCACCTGAGGCCGAGAGCCTGGAAACTGCTCTCTGGGACTCCGTCCCCACAGCAGAGTTAGATATTTCTCTGTACTTTCATAAAGCTGTCTGCGCACCTCTTCCAAAACATAGACCAATCTAATGTTTTATCATTTATTCATTTCTATTATAAATCCAGCTAGACTCTATGTCTTGGAAACACAAGACAAGTGTGTGTCGTGCAGGGAGGCCTGCGGGGTCTCTGCTCCCGCTCCCCATACAAGAACACAGGATATGGTGAGGCCAAAAAGGAACACCCACGGAGCCATAGGTAGGGGAGTCATACCACTACGATCTCACTGGAGGCTGGGTTCACTGGACGTGCGACCTGCTGTCCGTTTTGTCTGCAACCCACTGACGACTCTCTTTCACTCTCCTCGGCTCTCCTTCGTAGCCACAGCAGTTATATTAGTGGCTAATGGCTCAATGGCTACAGCTGACGGCCAACCAGCCCCAGCTGATGGCCATCTACTACCCGAGCCAGCACCCCTCCACGTGAGGCCGAGAGCCTGTAAACTACATTCTGGGACTCTGCCCCCACAGTGTGTTACTATGATAGATCGGATAAAGCATTTTTTTTTTTTAGAAAAGACATTTGGAACGGTCTTTTGTTTAAGTTTATTTACAATATGGTTATTTATAGCTCTGTCCTTGAGCCTAGAGATAATTCATTCAGTTATGCAACAGTGGGACTTGGCAAATATGGAATTGTTCTCAAACTTTAAAGGTTGTGTCATGCAGGGTGTCATGTGGGGTCTTTGATCCCGCTCCCCACATAAGAACGCAGGATATAGTTAGGCCAAAAAGGAACACCCACGGAGCCATAGATAGGGGAGTCATACCGCTATATTCTTATTGACAGCCGGGCAAGACACACGAAGTAGGATCCACATGATCTGCAATCTGCCATCCACTTCTCTGCCTGGCAACCAACTAACAACCAACCCAGTCACGGCAGTTATATCAGTTGCTAATTGGCTAACTAGTTACAGCTGATGGCCAGCCAGTCACAGCTGATGGCCATCTACTACCTGAGCCAGCACCTTTCCACGTGAGGCCGAGAGCCTGGAAACTGCTCTCTGGGACTCTGTCCCCACAGTTGAATTAAAGAAAACCTAGGAAAGCATTAGATAAAGTTGTAGTCAGGGGGATGCATGTATTACGAAAAGGGAATGATCCCAATGAATCCAAATTCTTGTGGTCAATTAGAACATAGTGTGAAAATCTTGCTGATATTAATGAGGAGACATAGGAGGGCCCTGGCTATCTTAGCACATACAGAGGAGATCTGAAGGCATTAAAACTTACCTTCAGGGACCTTCTTTTGTTGCGTGGACCTCTTGATTCATTTGTTCTGTGCAGATTTTCGCTTCAGACAGCATACTGCGTTATTCCTCCTAACAACCCTTCTTCTGTCATTTGTGGATAATATTAGAGATAACCATTATCTATTAATAAAGAGATAATACTTACATTCAAGATGTGAATCACATGATGGCCGGTAGGTAACTCAAGGTGGGGCAACAGCTGCACAGACACCAGTTCCTCCCGCTAGTGCCTACTGGCCTCAAGACCCAGATGACACTTCTGTAAATAAAGGATCTGTAGCACACACACAAAATTACTCCCACCTTCACGACCTTGGTCATGAGCTAGAAGACCAGAGTTAAATTCCCATTCCTCTCACTTACTAGATGTGTGATTTAACCCTGGAAAAGTCCTTGAACTATCTCTGAACGTTATTGTTCTCATCCACAATACGTGCCATGATTTAAGCTAACCTATGTGGGTCCCATGAGCACCCACTTTCTGGATTTTTCTGAATGTTCACAAAGGTGTCAATTGATGAATGTGGTGCTTTTTATAATTCCCCTCTCTTAGTTTTGGGTGCTTGGAAAGCCATGATTTCTATGGCACCTATTCTTCAGTTCCCATCTTTTTGAAGACTTCTCCGTTAAGCCTTCTTGAGTCTTCTCACTTAACGTCAGTTACTTCCTCCTCAATTCTTTCATGTCGCAGGAGATGACTTCATTTCTATTTCTTAACATTACAAGTTTCACATTACGATTACGAAGAATATTGTTTATTTGGAAGTCATGGGTCTTTCGTGTCAGACCAACCGAAGTTTAAGCCTAGACTTAAATACTATTTACAAGACCATCAACAAAGAATGTTTAACAGTTAGTTGAAATGAGATTCATTAGCTCCATTATATAAATAAAAGTAAGCTTGGAGATGCCATTTCATTTCATCTTTCCATATCAACTCTATAGCCTAATTCTTGAGCTGGTTAGTGCTCAATATATGTAGGAGACACAATTCTTTCCTTTTAGATAATCCATCAAGTCAGGGGAATTTTAAATTGCATGACCCCATAACATGATTGGGTCAAAAAATACTAGCACTAAAATATCTTTAATATCAGGAGTATATTCATGTACAAAAAAAAAGTCTACTGTGTGACATATAAATTGTGTTGACTAAGAAGAAAATAATAAAAATAAATGTCTGTTTTAATGATAGTATTTCTGTCTTCTCCAATCACCATAAAGAGAAATAACTATAATGACAATATATGCAATACTGGCCAACTGACTAACTTTTCAAAGAAACTTTGTATAGCAAGTAAAACAATACTGGAAATCAGGAAAAAATAAGTTGAGAACTACTTCTTGCAAAACACATTCTATGGCTGTTTTCTCCACAAAAACACAGTAACATAAAAAAAAATGTAGTCCAGCTTCACAATGTGATACATTTAACTCTAATCCCAGATATCATGAGCTGTTATTTTGTTCTCAAATAGAAAGCTGCATTTAAAATCCTTTATTCTCAATTCAACATCTTTCAAATTCAAGGTTAGAGTCAGAAAAAAACAAAACAAAAAAACCTACCATTCCAGATTTTTGGTAGTGTGTGAGATTGAGAGACAAAACATAAATATAAATGAATCCCTGGTAACTTAATTGGGTATATGTGTTTATGTGTATAAATAGATATGCATGTGTATACCTATATATTTTTTCTTTTCAGTGTTGATATTCATGTTTAAGTTGTGCATTTATATAGCTTTTATAGTGATGCCCACTGTTACCTTATCTTTTTGACTGACAATGATGAGATTTCCGTCATGCTCAGCCTTTCCTACAGTGCCAGTGATGGGATTTTTTTGAAATCTTATTACAGGTTGCACTGCCCTGATCTCAGATGGAACTTTCAATCAAAAAGACAATCAGAAGGTTATACATTCGTGAGATTCCCTGCAAAGCCAGTGATCGCATAATACAACGTGTTGGAAGGGCCTACTTGCCTCTAGTTCTTATGGGGCTATAAAGAGTAATTGGCTACTTAGCTCTCAGCACCCGCTTCCCTTCTTCAAACTACAGCACAACTCAGATCTCTGTGTCTCAGTGTGGACTCTGGCTGCTCCTAGGAGATTTCCAAGTCTCATGGAAGCACTTCTCTTACTTTAAGCATCTGATTAAACAAACTCCCAAAGACATATTTGGCTCTTTCTAAGCATTCTTGTTTCACCGACGATGCCAGTGAGTCAAAGTTTTCTTTTAGTTTATATGCACAAAAACACTCACCCACACTTTTTTCCCAAAACATTTTCATTGTAAAGTTCATATCCTAGAAATCACAATCCTGTATGGCAAAGGTTAACCCTTGAATTTAATTTCTAGCATATTTTAACTACCCCATTATATTAACTCTTAAAATAACTGTACTCATTAAAAATTATTATAAAAAATGGCCGCAATAGTCTAGAGTATACATGTGGATGTTTAAGACACGTTTTTGTGACTTGATTTGATCAAATAGTGGACAGGGTAGAGGTTGAATTGATCCCGTGTGATGTGCAATTTCCCAGGGATGCATCAGTTCCCCAGACAGGAACCTTAAATTGTGAGGTAGGCAGAGGGAGATAATTTTGTCTCACTTGGCTCCAACTCAGTGTTTCATCTCCATGTACCAGAGAACTCTTGGGCAGGGATAAGTTTCGAGAATGGAAAAGGACTAATGCTTGGGACATAGTAAATACCTACAGACACATCAAAATGCCTGTGGACTGAATAGCATTTTATTTGAAAAATATCCACACATGTATATTTAAGACATGTCAATATTGCTGCAATAGAAAACAATGTACAGAGACAAAAATAGTGACTTTGATAAAGTTAAAAATATGTACTATTTAAGAGTTGAACATGAGCTACTAAAATCCTAAAAGTTTGGGAACCCCAGTGACCTATTTTGGTGAAGGAAGTCCTGGCAAGTCTATTGTTTAAAGTACAAAGTATTTAAGTCAAGGTGTGTGTGTGTGTGTTTTGTCATATGTTTGTTTAAATTCAGTGTACTCTAAAAGTATGGTTCAGCCCTGCTACTGTATGAACATGATGTGATTTACTTGATTCTATATTATAAAACCTTAAATGGATTTTTAAGCACAAAGTGCTAGCATGGTGGTGGCAAAGAAAATCAGCAAGAGATTTCCACTTCCATTTTCTCTTCCTGAGTAAAATGAATTTTGAGGTAAGATTTGGGCAACTGGTATACTAGACATCATCTCCTTCCTATGCAAAACACTGTATAGAGATTATCCCATAGATTTTCAAGATTGAAGGACATGGATTCTACATTACTGAAAAATAGCATATTTTTTTTAGACTTGTATATATATATATCTGTAATCCATGGCACTTCATTGAGAAATATAGTAGAAATGAGTCTGGTATGCTAGAGATAAGTAGAGTAATAATCTCACCTTGTTTTGAATGTGTAAGATAGTTGGAATATTACTATTGATTACTATGACAACTACTATTAATAATCTACATTCACCAAGTATCTGTTTCAGGCACTGTGCCAAGTCCTGGTGTATTTTAAAGTTGCTCTGGGTAATCACTTTGAACTCAAGAACAAGCATTCAATAGCCATAGTTATAAGCACAAAGGACAAATGAACTATTCTCAGGTAACAAAAATTCAGTAAGGATTCAGTTAAGTCACTGGATAGCTGTAAATTCTAAGTATAATATTTAAACCTTTTGTTTCCATCACATAGAGGCAGCCTTTAGAAGTTGATGCCTTCCTAGACAACGTCATGTTCTTCTCAGGCAGCCCAAGCCAATGCCTGAGATGGCAGAGGAACTACAGCTTACTTTTGACCAATGTAAGACTCTTCTCACAGGCCATCTTTCACCCAGAACCCCCTATTTTGCTGGCAGATTTTTTCCAGGTCTGTATTGCAGTCCAAGACTCTCTTGCCAAATTCTGCTTTCTAATCTCTTTACTTTGACAAGTTTTTAGATGTCCATCCCTGTCTGAAGGCTTTCCCTGATCAATCCTGCTTTCTCTCTTTTACCTTTTACTCCTAATTCTGTTTCAGTGTCTGCTTCCAGGAAGACCCAAGTGACACAGCTGGACTAGCCTTTATACACACTATGTTCCTTTAATGTCCCTGTTGGTGTCTTGCTGTGTGAGCATCGCCAAGCCTTTTCTCTTCTCTGGTTCTTTCTAACAAAGACTCTTAAAAGAGAAGGGATCCTTGCAATAATTTAGTGGACATTCTAGCATTTTCAATAGACTTGATGACTCTGTTCATAGGTCTTAATCTGATTGGAAAAGAAAAAATGATGACAACCAAGGTATTTATAAAAATATATTTCACAAAGTAGGAAACAATACAGGAGTTTCTCTGAATACAATAAATGGAGTAAATAAACAATATTGCATTAAAGCAAAGTAGAAAATTAAAATGATCTGCATGTAGTACTTGAGTTTTATCATACATTTTCTACTCCTAAATGGCAGGTTTGCATTACAAATTGAGTACGCTCACATCTTCTAGTGCTGTTCTCTTTTGGAGTCTAAGACGTTCTGTGCATCACCATGAAAATCAGGGAGAGAAGTGCTAAAAACAGAAGCGGTAAAATTATGTACAAATCAGTTCCTGCTCTCAAACAGTGGGGGCAACGTGAAGCATCTTTGTTGGGCAGGGCATTATGTAGGTATCTAAAAGTCTAGAGTTTAAATATTCACATGAGTCAATATATTTTCAGATGTTTGTGCTTGTAGTAAAAACACCAAATACTAGGGTTATGAACAAAATAGAAAACAGTCCAAAAGTTTCTCTGGGAAAATGCTGTTCCTGCCATCACCAGTCACAATAACACTGTCTAATCTAAAGAGACTATTTGCTCCCCTTTTGATAATATTGCCTGCCATACTCATCTCATCAAAATGTACATGTATTAAACATTCATTGTGTATATATATATATTTATATAAAACAATCTAAAGGATTATTAATGGATATAATTTAGTTTTTTTTCCATATAGTCCCTTAATCTAGAATTACCAACCTTAATAAATAAAAGCATTAATGGACATCAATAAAATATTTATTTCGATAATTAAACAAATAAATTCACGCGCTAGCAATAAAACCATCTGTTTCTCGTGTAGTCCACTATGTGATATAGTTTATCTTTGTGTCCTTGTGAAAGAAGATGAAGTGGAGGGAACGAGTAATCCTGCATCCAAAAAACAAGCCTGTTTAATGGGATTTCTCTCCTCCCACCACTGATTTGGCAATCCCCACCCTGGAATGGATTACGAACATGTGAATATTTTAAGGCTCGACACAATATTTAAAGATGCTAGTCAGTCTCTGATGAGTGGGGCCAACAGTTATGTACAATGTGTGGTCACCGTACCATATATCTAGGAGGCCTCCCAAAACTCCAAAAAGTCAGAATGTACAGCCGACCAAGTATTGCTTTATCATTTGTGGCGGGATCCTTATTGGTGAAGGGGAAAAAAACCATTTGCATTTATAAAAATCCTTGCAGAACATACATATCAGCAGCAAATTCCTTGCAGGTCCATTTTTCTAAGAAAGCACCTTTTTGATTTTGATTTTTTTTTTCCTCTTTTTAAACCATTTGTCTAAAGATTAGCCAGGATCCCAATCTTTGTCTGTGGTGGTAAATAGCAAATATCCAAAGATTTCTAGACACTCCACATACTGTAATTCACACTCCACAAGATTTGTAACCTCCTAACATATATTTTTTATTATTTTCTTTTTTTTTTTTCTTTTTGGTTCAACATTAAAATGTAGTTGAGTTGATAGATGATTGGTGCTAGACTTGCCTCTAAAACAAATAGCCACATTGGTTGTATCTAAGGGGAGTGACCCTAGAATATTACAGAATGCTTGGTTCCATTGATTTATTTATAATCCACTGTCAAGTTTCTTTGTCACTTTCACCAACAGAGTAAAGTTCGCCCAGTCTCTTAAAGCGGGGACCCCAGTCACTGAGGTAGTCAAAATTCTGATCTGAGTCTGACGTGGAGGACTCTAAAGAGCTCAGGGACCCGGCCACTGAGCCCCGGCCTTCGTAGCCATAAATCTGGATGGAGTCATAGGGTGGTGCTGCGGGGTCATTATCGGCCTCGTGGAGCCGCACGTTTATAAATTCGTCCACGTCCACACCGTTCGGGACTGGAGCGAGCCCCTGCCTGGGCATAAACTGCAAATCCGGTTTAATATCCTTCCGGGGTAAAAAACCATTAATTCCGTCTGGGTTCTGTAAAGTTGCAATGTCAAACGCCTCTGTGTCTTCCTCGCCTCCTCCTTCGTCATCGTAGCGAATGATGTTTTCTCGGACGTCCTCATCGTCTTTGATAATTAATGGCTCGTTTTTATGTCGCCGCAGAGTTACAAACAGCACCACGATGACTGTAGAGAAAAGCATGAAATGACAATGAGCCCAAATCGCGTACACTGTCGTGAGCAACACGCCATGTATTTTAAGAGAAAGGGGCATGATTTTAAACCGTGTGAGCTCATAGCTTTAATAACATTGACTGGGGAAGGAAGTCAACACCTCTCTGAAGACGGAGCACTGCATTTATAGCGACTATTTTTCCAGGTTGCTTCTGTTTATTAAATGGTGATGAAGCTGGAATAAAAGAATACGTTTGCATCTATTCATTGTGAAAGCTTCATTGACTCCTGTTATAAGCTCCAGAGTGAATGGCACAAAAATAGAAAACAGGGCGGGTAGCATAACTAACTTTCTGTGTATCTTGGGAGAGCCATTTAATATCCTTTGGTTCCATACCCCTGATCTATAAAGGAAAGGGGCAGAAGGGATCGTATCTAGTATATTTTGTGTTTTATCAGTTATTCAAGGCTCTCCCATCAAATAATATGCATGCATAGATGAAGTGATATGTCAAGATAAATGTCAAATCTGCATGGGTAACTTCTTGTCTTGTGTGAAGGCTGGAACTCTTCTACCTGGGAAGATAGGCCTGAAGGTGAGGGAAAGGAGAGGAACATGTACCCACCCAGCCAGTTCTGCCAACTCAAACTTGGGCTAATGGGATAAACTATATCAGGAAATGATGTTCAATCTAGGGCACTGAGTCAGATGGACACATGTAACAGGGAAGGTAGTACCTGACATAACCTTTATTTAAGCAGGACAAGTCTTAACTTTCCTTTTGCGTAGCTTTCTACCATCGAATCTCATTTTTATAATTGGATTTTTTAATGGAAAAGTTATAAAAACCTTTCCTTAATTTGCAATTTTCATTTTCGTTTGATTTCCATGTCAAGAAAAATATCTAAGGAAGACAAAGTAATTTTGAAGAAAATGGATTTTTTGTTTGCTTGTTTGTTTTTCTTTTTATCTCGCCACTCTGTAATTGGATGGACTCACAACCCAATCTCTACATTGTTTAGATGAAAGAGTATTTTGGACATACCGGAGGCCCTTATTGCTGCCAACTGGTGTGCATCAGCTTTGGAGGTCTTTGTAATAGATGCTGTTATAACGACATAAAGGCCCATCCCCACTTCCATCACCATGTACTTCGTCTGTTCCCCTCCTCCACTAGTGATGGGATAGAAAAAGGCATGGAATAGTCCTCTCTAATTGGACATTTACTATCACACCCTTTTCCTCTTCATCTCCTCTTAGTGACCTCAAAGCTTGGAGAAATACAAGGAAGTTTCTCTTCCCCCAAAGAATGCTGGGACCTCACTAGGTCACGTTTGCTGTCCTTACAGTCATTTATAAACCAGAAAAATGGTGACCATTAGGCTATGAAGGAAATACATACCTAGCAGCAAAACGATGCAAGCTAATATGGCAATTAAGGCGCCCATGCTGAGTCCAATCGGAAGGACATAAGCTTCAACATTACAAGACTGGACAACTCCATCGCTGCTACAGCCACAGACCCGGATGGTCAGGGTGCTAGTGCTGCTCAGAGGAGGGTTCCCGCTGTCACTGATTACGATTGGCAAAAGGTAGACTTCTTGCTTCTGGCGGTTGAATCCATTATGCTTTGCTAAAATGCTGAGGGAATTATCTGGAAAACGTGAAAATTACAATCGTTTGCATTGTTTCAAAATGGCTGTCCAAACAACACTGTTTTTCTAGTTCATAAATCCTCTACGAACCTCAAGATAATCCCAACTCCACCAAACCATTCAGCCCCTCGCTGTTCCCCTCTTCCCATTTTCCCAATTGGCATGAACCAAAACATCCACACACTGACATGTCCTGTGAATCAGGCCCCAGGATAAACTAATAGAGTTTTATCATCATCTTGTAAATGTAAAAGATGTCTTCCATAAAAAAAAAAAATTTTCAAATGTCCTTTCAGAAGACACAAATTATTCCAAGTCCCCATAAATAAGTTTACTTTTCTTTCACTTATCCTGATAATGCTAAATTGGCTGGACAGAACTTCATCACATTTGAAAGGCATGTTTGAGAAGCTCTGTATTAAAAGACAGACTGCATGACAATAAGGCACAAAACCATGCACTTCATTGACTCCCACGGGTACCTAAAAAGTCATTTATGCCCTGGAGCATTTATACTAAGATTTAACAAAACTCCCATTTACTGTCAATTGGAGGAGATATGACACACATATTAGAATTTTGTAGAGAATACCTGTAGTGGTTATACAAATAAGAATAAAATGAGAAATCACAGGAGCCAGTGTTCCATTTTGCACAACTAATTATGTGGAGACACATATTGGCTATCTGAAGCAACACTTACAGAATTTAAGCAATGTTTAAGGGCATAATTAGTTCAAAGCAAAACTGCTCAGTGAGAAGTGATTGATCCCATGTAAGCCCTATGGTCTCAAAATTTCACCTCCAAAATGATTTTTTTGTTGTCTTTCATCTCTATCTCACGAACTATAGTCATACTGGATGTATTATTAATCTAGTTCCTCATTTTGATTAATGAAAGACATACATCTAATCAAAATGGGAACACTGACTATCTCATAATGGTTTTCCAGTCAGAAGTAAGTAAACATAATTTTGGTAAGTGTGTGCAATATTTTGGGGGCACAATGATTATTTCAGTGGGGCTTTTTCAAATACTGGCAAGTTTGCAGACCCCAGAACACTTGGCTACCTCCTTGTTGCATATTATACAGGGATTCTAAAGCACTGTTGTCCAATTCCTCATCACCGGTGTCCTACTAGCTTCCAGAATATACGAATACATGAACAGATATTCTCCTCAAATGACTTCAAGTAAATGTGTATAATCTTCTGTAACAAATAGTACTATACCAAAATTTCAACAACAAAAAAATCCCTAAAAATAGCTGTATAAATTATATTTTGCTTTGTTTAAGATTTAAGTGAACCTATAATGACTTACTAGTGGTAAGCAGTCAGACAGAAAAATCAAACAAAAACAAAACACTCAGACTGAGTTAAGATTTTTTTTCTCAATTTCTTCCTGTTGTACTTTCTTATTTAGTAATTTGAAGAGTGAAAAGAAGTCTCTAACGGAGTTAAAGAGTGATATATGAAATGATCAAGTAATCTTTATTTCCATGACCTAGAAGGAAATACCACTAAGCTAAAAGCAGGAGAACATTACCTCAAAACAGATACAGACTAGATAGCCGTGTTGTATTTTCGGAAAGTGTGTGATAAGCTTGAGTACAGTTAATTAGTGCAAGGAACATTTGTGGATGATTTCATACACCATAGTTCAAAACAGAAGATGGGAATTGTTCTTCAAGATGCAATTAATAAAATTACAATGAGGCTTTTTTCTTTTTGCGGTTGACATTATTTATGTGAGAAACTATCTTTGCATAGTCTCTCTTTAAAACAATCCATAATGATAATTTAGAAAGTGCAGCAGTAATATTACGCTTACAGAAGAAAGCTATGTCCTTTATTACTTAGCAAAGCGTCGGTGGGTCTCACATTAAACTCATACGCATATAAATAGAAGGTGCTAAGAAAATGTAAACATATTTTAAGAAAGGAAAAAACTGTATTAAAATTGTAATACTCAATATATACTGATAACAAGAGATGAATGCAAGTCATGTGTATACATTTTTTTTGGCACCCCAGTATATATTTTTTTTTACGACTACTGGCATTTGCATAAGTTGCTCCCCTTCTAGGTACAGAAAATGACTGACTGAGTAAAGCTAGTCTATGAGTAATTTTTGCCAAATTTTACCTGCTACCTCCAGGCAAAGTCAATCCCCTATTTGCCTATTCATTTTTTTAAAAAATACATTTTTGATTGTTGTTTGTATTTATTAATGATTTAGTTGAATTATTTTATTAGGCCAAATGAAATTGGTGTTACTGTACACATAAAATAAAACAAAACATTAAATACCAGCAGTTTCACACAGTCCAAATTCATATATTTGAAATACTTTAAAAAAAAAAAAAAACTATATGTGCAACTGTCTTCTATGAAATTCTGGTTTGTTTCTTTAAAATGTCCTCTTGAGGGCTCTCTATCATGCTCCAATGCTCTGTTTTCTTAATCCTGCATCAATACCAAGCTTTTATGTATAAAAACTTTATAATACTTTATAATAAATATTGATGTTTATTAGGTTATTTTCCCCATTGGGTTCTTCAAGAGTATCTTGGCTATTCTTGCTCATTTGCTAATCTATAACAAATACAGAATCAGATTATCAAGTTCCATGAAAATTTCTGTAAGAATGTAAGTAGAAATTATATTAAAGTATAAATCAATTTTGAGAGAATTGACATCTTTATGATCTTCAGTCTTCTATATAAAGATTGTGGTTTTATTATTTTCTTTAATACATGTTAATATAATGTTTTCATTTTAGCTACAGATTTTTACATCTTTTGTTAGATTTATTATTGGGTGCTATATATATTTTGTTGCTCTTGCAAATATTATCTTTTTAAAATTATATTTTCAACTCATTGTTTCTAGTATATACGATGTTTCTAGTAAATGTTTTATATGTTGACTTACTAGTAATCTTCTAAACCTTTCTTTTACTTATAAAAATACATCTCATCACAGACTTCCACATCAGCATGGTAATATGAAGAGCACCACTGAATTGTTCCCCGGTGATACTGGTGAAAATTATAAAAACCATTTAACATCTCTGGAAATGGTCCGGGAGGCAAGCACCAAATAAAGAAACTTTATTCAAGAAAAGCTACTAGAGCTTGGTAAGAATGATGAGACTGGTGTGTGAATCAGAACCCACTCCCTTCATCCCCTCTCTCAGCTCTGTGAGACGGGAACTCCACCCCAAACTGGTTCACCAAGAACACAGGGCTTCCTTTCCCAGAGCTAGCAGCTGGAGGTTTAGCTTAACAGGAGGGCAGGCCGCCCACAGTTCTCATCCTGCGTCTGCCTGTAGATGATACTACATCTTGGATCATTGTGGCCAAGAGATAGGATTCCTTTCTTCTGCAAAGCCTCTACCTGTGCAACAGAGGCTTTACCTGGGCATTGCTCCCCTGGGAATAGAAGGGGGACTATAGGGTCTCCATGGCCCTTGCCCTGGCTTGTAAGGCAGTGTGCTTTCACACTGGGAGGTGCAAGCCCAAAAGACTTGAGGCTACTGTGCCCCAGAACCACATGTTCAGCTCCTATAGAAGTGTCACCCAGAGAAATACCCCTAGTCTCCAACTGAGCTGCAGTAACAGGTCAGAGTTTTGCCTCAGTGGAGAAGCAGAGATCCTGGGAAAGAGATGGGGAGTCAGAGGGAGCCTGCCTGCATCAGAACAAATCTGAAACAGAGATCAAGGGAAATGTCGTTTTGAAGGAGCTCAGTTTTGATTGGATTAGTCTATAAAATAAGTTAGGCCCTCAAATTGAAAACAACACAGAAATTATCTGGCAATTAGTGAAGTTTAAAACCAAGGTGTAAGCAGGGAAAGAGACAAAGAGAGACCTGCCAAAATTACCATAATTCTCGGTGACTGTGGACATACCCAAGGCTACGATCCCCTGAGGTGAAACATCAGAGGCTTAACACCACAGAGGGGAAATATACTTCACTAGAATAATACAGCCAGTCATTAAACAAATAAACAAACAATAATAATCCATGTGTGTTTTGGGGGATCAATACCCAGATTTGCTATAATACGTTTCCAAAATGTCCAGTTTCCAGCAAAAGATGACAAGATATACAAAGAAAACAGGAAACCATGACCCATAAATCAGAAAAAAATGTAAGTGAAAGAAACTGTCTATAGGAGAACCCAGATATTAGATTAAATGAAGTCTTCTAGGGAGCCGTTAGAAATGTGTTCAATGAACTAAAGTAAGTTATGATTAAAGGAGGAAAGGAAGGTATGATAACAATGTCATATATATATATATATATATATATATATATATATATATATATCACAAATGGAAGCTCTGGAAGTGAAAAGAACAATAACTGAAATCTAAAATTAATTAGAGTGACTAAACCATAAACCATAGATTTGAATTGGCAAAAGAAAGTATTACTGAATTTGAAAATAGATCAATAGAAAATACACAAGCTAAAGAATAAATTTAAAAAGAAGAATGAAGAAAAAATGAACAGAGCCTCAGAAAAATGTGGAACACCATTAAGTGCACCAACAAATATGCAGTGAGAATACCAGAGAGAGAAAAAGGAGGGAAAAAAAAAAAAAAAAAATATATATATATATATATATATATATATGCAGAAAACTTCAAAATCTTTGAAAATAGTCTACATATTCAGAAAGTTCAACAAACTGCAAGAAGTTCAACACAAACAGATTCACAAACAGACATACCTAGGAAAAATGATGAAAGTCAAAGACAATGAGGAAATACTGAAAGCAAGAGAAAACTCTTTACTTCGAAGGGAATCCCAGTAAGAAAAATAACTGAGTTTTTATAAAAACAATAAAGGCCAGAAGAAAGTGGGATAACATATTCAAAGATTTAATGAATGAAAAAGCTTTGAACCAAGAACTATATATTCAACAAAGCTATCTTTCAAAAAAAAAAAAAAAAAAGAATATGAAATAGAGACATTCCCAGACAACCAAGAACTGAGGGAATTTGTCACCAGCAGACATGCCTTATAATTAACACTAAAGGAAGTCTTCAAGCTGAAAGCAAATAACCCCAGATGGTAATTCAAATCCACTTTAAAAACAAAGAGCATCAGGAAAAGTAATCACATAGTTATAAAAGACCATATAAATACACAGTTTTTATCCTTTTTTCTTTTTTAAAAAGCAATTGTATAAATTAACATGCACATATTATTAAGCATATAATATCTAGAAATTCAAAAGTAACAGTTGCATATTCCAATATGTCACTTTCAACAATGGATAAAACAAGAAAATAGACTTGAAAAATAGTATAAAACAACTGTACCTAAGAGATATCTGAAGAACACTCTACCCAACAATTACAGAATGAATATTCTTCTCAAGTATATATGGAACATTCTGCAGTGTAGACCATTAAATGAACCTCAAAAAATTTAAAAATATATAGAAATAATACAAAATATGTACTTCAACCACAATAGAATGAAATTGGATATTAACAGAAATTTGGGAAACTCACAAATATGTGGAAATTAAATAATATATTTTTCAATAGCCAATGAGTCAAATAAAAGATCAAAATGGAAGGTAGACAATATTGTCAGACAATGCAAATAAAAATACAGCAAATCAAAATGTAAGCGATGCAGCTAAAGTTGTGCTCAGAGGGAAACTTATAGCTTTTAAATGCCTATATTAATTTTTTTTCTTATCTTACTAAACCAACTAGAATACTAGTAACTAGTCTGGTTGCTCTCCATTTAGCAGATTTGTGTTGCACTGAAATTGAAACATATCTTAATCTCATCAACTGGTTCTCTGATACTCTCAATAGGTAAAATATTCAAATGTCTGTATTCTCTATTATTTCCTTCAGTTAGAAATTTTCCTGCTTTACCATCCTCCAAAAATGTTTTATTTATGAGCATTACATCAAAGAGGATAAATGACTCCATTTTCAGAACACTGCTTCATACTCCACACCCATTTATTTCTGTTTGTGACTGACGATTGAGGGAAAGATCTTGATGGGGAGTTAAAATGGACTAATAGCACCAGCGATACTTTAAAGGACAATATTTCTAAAATAGTGGTATAGTTGAATTCTTTACTCCTTGGCTAAGTAATACAAACTTTCTACTAAGTAAACAGTAAAGAAGGGACCAGATAAACAGTAGGTGCATTGGCTTGCTTAGTTTCAAGTGCATAGCCTTGCTTAGTTTCAGACAGCAATTATAGCTATGTCATTATGTATGAAATTTCTTTCAGGTTCTGACAACAGGTTAATTATGGAAAACAAGGTTTACTTATATTTTCAGTTTCTGTCATTTTGTTTTTCCAGAGCAGTTATTAGAATTTTACTGGAACTTGTTAGAGGCTCTCTGAAAGGCAGCCATCTTAAAATTAAACTTAGAATTTTTATGCAGTATTTTTGATATTAGAGAGGCAAATAGACACTACCAATAAAATGTGTGCATTATCTCACTAGACTATAACCCCCTTGAGGGAGACTAGCGTTAGGCAGTGCTCTATTCTCAGCCTCCGGCACAGGACTTGGCACAGAGCAAAGATCTTCTTAACAACATTGGTCATGTTGTTTAACCCACTTTTATTTGGAATGCTTTCTTTCAGTTTTATGGAACTGAACATCAAACTGATTCATTAGAAGCTGGCCAAGTACACTTAGAATTTGTATTATGGATTGGAGATTCATTTTTCTTCCCAGGCAACGTGCATGGTTTAGTCCCTGCCTAGTTCTCCAGCTTCAGGTCCTGCCACTCTTCTCTCTCTGTGTGTTCTAGCAGCCACCCTGGTCTTTTCTGAGTCACAGATCTTTTCTCCTCAGGGCTTTCATATGTGCTCTTTACTCTGCCTGACAATCTCTCCACCCTTCCTTAGTCCTAATTTGAATTAATAATATTTATGCATTCTTCATGTGTGTGCTTAAGTGTCACTTCTTTGTGGATTTCATTCAATAGTTGTCCCAATCTCACCAGATAAATTAGTTACATAATCTTATGGAAAATTATATTTTCATCAAAATACTTATTACAAAGAAATGATAGAGCAAGGGGATTTGATAGAGACCAGGGATACAAAAATAATCTAGGAGACTTCTAAGTCACAAATAACCAATGTTAGAGGCAAAATGAGTTCTCAGCAAATATTTGCTGAATAAATAAATGACTAAGTAATCATTAGCTCATGTTTACTTTCCTTACATTATTTTGTCATAGAGAATTATATGTGGTTCAAAATTAAGTCACTGAGAAAGTTCAATTTCAAGCTATTGAAAACAAAATATAGCCTGGGGTCCTAGATGGAAATTTAAGAGAAATATTGATAGTTTCCAAGTCTTTCTCTAGGCATGCTTCATATTATATAACATGAGCAATGAACTGAGGATGGTTAGATTCAAATAGAGAAGGCTCGGAGAGGAAGAAACTTGGCCTAAAATAATCAACCTATTAAAGAAGTACACATCACAATTCTCTTTTATGGAACTGAAATTGGATGATTTGGTCCTTCATTCAGAGGGGGGACACACAGTCTGAATAAGTATCTCCTATTGTGAGTCTAAGAGGAATATCTTCTTTATTTATATTCAGACTTTGAATCATTTGGAGTTGAAAATCAAAGGCCCTTCTTTCATACAACATTGATATCCTTATAAAAAAAAATTCCCTTCGTAAATAAGCCAATAAGTAGTTGTGATAGACTGAATGTTTGTGTCTTCCATCCCCCAAAATTCATATGTTGAAGCCCTAACCTCCAGTGTGGTTGTATTTGGAGATGTGGCCTCTAAGGAAGTAATTAAGGTTAAATACGGTCAGAAGAGTGGTCCTGATCCTATACAATTAGGGTCTTTTTAAGAAGAGACAACAGAGGGCTCTATCTGCACCCATGGGTGCACAAAGAGGAGGTCATGTGACTACACAGCACCATGGTAACCACCTACAAGCCACCAAGGGAATAGGCTTCAGAATGAAACATACCTTGCCTGCACCTTGATCTTAGACTTCCTCACCTCCAGAATTGGGAGGAATCAGTTTTTGTTGTTTAAGCCACCAGTCTGCAGGATATTGTTATAGAAGCCAGAGTTAACTAAAACAACTCTAGTCAACAGTTAATTCTATACGCATAGTCCATGCAGAATTAAAAGTCTAGCTAAAGAGATAGACTGTGCCTACCTGGATAATCCTTCAACTGTATTTGCATTATTTTTCTCACAGCCATCCCTCCCTCCCTCCCTCCCTCCCTCCCTCCCTCCCTCCCTCCCTCCCTTCCTCCCTCCCTTCTTCCCTTCCTCCCTCCCTCCGTCTGTCCCTCTCTCCCTGCCTTCCATGCATATTTTCTTTGTATTTTTAATAAAACAAGAATGGTGATTAGTATTGCTGTTATTACTTAAACATCCCATGTTATTTCCACATTGTCCATTTTTTTCAGATAAAAGAAAGCAAGAGAATCAAAATTCTCTATTTGTTTCATGTAGTTCATCTGTTGTTGTCCTGATGCAGAAATTTTACTTTGGTCTAGATCCCATTTATTTGAAATCTTGAAGCTATGGCTTTTGTTTATCCTTGTAGATGCAAGCAGGAGCAACAGGAGCAACAGGAGCCCGTGTTAATGAAGGCGCTCGCCAGACAAATATTTATGACAAAAGCAATAGATGAAGAGAAGATCAGTAGATAGTATGTGTTTTTGAGAAATGCCTCCTGGCATTTGACTTGCAAATTTAATTCAAATTTTCTTGGTCAAGTCAAATGGAATGAAAATGGCAAGAGGTCAAAACAAAGGGAAAATGGCACTCTGTTCAGTGGACAAGAGATTTGATTAAGTTCTTATCATTGTGTTGTGCCTGTTGTTTATTAATAAAAACTTTGAAAAGCAATAAAGATACCAAATCCATGAACTTTCAGCATATTAAATACACGTATATATACTATTCACTATCTAGGAAAATGAAGCAAAGATCCTAACATCTACAGTTCATTTATATATGTTTACTACTCTAAATACTAAGTCTTATTGGAAACAATCAGGCTGTAATGAATTAATAAAAATAAGACTCTGTGAAGCCACTCTCCTCCTGTACCATTATAACTTCCTATATAATTCATTGAAAATGTACCAATATATGAAATCTACACAGCAACTGGATACGCTGAGCCAGCTAAATAGATCATTTTTCATTCACTCTTTCCCTCGTTTTCCTCATTAGATTGTCCACCATGCCACCAGACGTCAATAATCTCAATGTCCCATCTGAGTGTTAACTCATTACTAAATCGTCTAGTATTTAATAATAAAGCATATCTAGCCATATGATATTGACCAAGGTTTACTTTGGCTTTAGAAAAAAAATATCACTGTGATTTCTTTTGGAAATTCCTCGACTTATATCTGACTTCATGTTTAGTCGACAATTTATAAGTACATATAGGACGAACTAACACGTTTTTAACAGAAAAAAAGCTATTTCATTATAGCCAGGCACCATTCTAGTTCTATAAATATCTGAACGTTTGTCATTTTGCAGAGGAAACATACAGAGGGTGGGATGCTTCACGCTTTACAAAAACTTAGGACTCATCAAGTATCCTATGGCACGTAAGCATCTTCTAAAAGTCTTTAAGAAGCTACATATACTGTTCTTAAATTGTTAATACAAAATCAAATTCTCTTTCGATCACATGAAAATGGTGCTGAGGGTGTAGCAGTCTAAATGGTGACCTCCAAAGAGACATGTCCACGTCCTCGTCCCTAGAAACTGTGAGTGTTACCTTGCTTGGAAAATGGTCTTTGCAGATGTAATTAAATGAAGAACTTTGAGATAACGAGTTCATCTGGAATTACCTGGTGGGCTCTAAGTCCAAACACATACGTCCTTGGGAGAGTCAGGCAGAGGGAGAATGGACGCAGAGTAAAGGAAGAGGTAATGTGACCGGAGGCAGACATTGGCATGATGTGACCACAAGCCATGGAATGCCTACATAGAACAGAAGCTGGAAGAGACAAAGAATGAATTCTACTCTAGAGTCTCTAGTGACCCGGTCAACACCTTGGTTTCAGACTCCAGAACTGTGAGAGAATACATTTCTGTTGTTTTAAGCCACCCAGTTTGTGATAATTTGTTATGGCAGTGCAAGGAAACTAATCCACTTAGTAAACCTGATTAAATGATTTACAGAGGCAGGGAAGGACACCCTTCTTTCCATTTTACATATGAGCAATAGGGTTTTTGAAAGAAAAAGTGACTTGCTCAAGGCTTCTCAGATGGCAGCTAAGAATTACAACCAAGTCCAATGTTATTTTCTACACTATCATGTTAAGAATAGTCACCTCAGAAATAAAGGGAAAATGGGTTCTAAGAAGGATATAGTAAGATAAAAAAGAGGAAGCATGTGGAGGACAGTTTTTCCATGCCATGACCCCTTTATCTAAGTCAAGGAGAAATTAAGTGGTCAAGGACACTGGCAGGAGAGAATGTAGGATTTTAGAGGATTCAAACATACTCAACACCACTGTATAAATCCCGTATCTGGAAGGTTGCCATAGCATAGGGCAGCACGGCCCTATAGCCAGAGTCACACAGTATCCAACTCGGGTGACTTATTCTGAACCCCTACAATAGCATAACATAATATAACCTTGCATTAATTATCAAGAAGTGATTATTGTTGATGCCAGGGAGAAAATCAAGCATCAGAGGGTCCAAGTTCAGTGCCAGATACAATCACCTGGCCAAGGTCTTCTGAGTTTATTTCCCCTGCGCTCAGTTTGCATGCTTGCTCTTACTCAAAATGTTCCCTGAACGTCTGTCAGTGCTCTGAGGAAAGGCAGATATATCTCACTCCAGGCAGGGGGAGTGAAGAATGAAGCTTAATATTACCTTCATTTTATCTGAAGAATACCTGCTTTAACTAACCCACACAAGTGAAAACTATACCAAGAGCCAATTCCTATTTTGTTTGAATGGGAATTTTAAAGCTTTTATAAATATCAAGAGATCTGGAAAAGAATATGTCTATCTATTTGGATATATGCAGAAGTGAAAAATATGCATTATTTGTTTTAAGTGTGCAATCTACTTAGGGGGAAAAAATAAACAAAACAAAGACACATGCAGGCCCTTAGTAAAATTTCTTGTGAAAAGTTCAGAAAACAAACTAATAATAGTGGTTAAAAAATCCAGATATTGGAAAGCTAGCATTGTCAGGAAAGTGACTTTTCTACCACATTTCTGTTGGTTGAATAGATAACTCTAAATATTTAAGAAACTGGGAGTCAGAGATGAATTCATTTTGCATGGGAGCTGATAAATTTGGGCTCATTAACACACTTGTAGTTAGTTGGAACAGAAATTAACACTGTTTTTAAATAGCAGTTTAATTGAAGTATACATTGTGTATAAGATATTGAAATCATTAAATATAGTGAATGGAGAGCTAAGAATAAATATGAAAGAAAGGAAGTACCAAAAGTAGTTTGTTATCTAAATAACCTGCTTTGATTTGAAGGAGGTCAAGTATCCCTGGAAACCATCACTTGGTTAGATGCTGTCAGCTCCCTGAAAATTTTGAATTTGCACATATGAAAATAGAGTGAAAGTCACCCAAAATGGCACAGACCCATTTTCCCTTGCCATCCTGCCTGCCTCCATCTTAACTTCTTTCAAATCCATGCCGACACACTCAGCTGATCCCGCCCTCAGTTTCTCGGGGCCCATTTCCTACAAGAGAACCCATCAGTGGAGTCTTCCATGACACACATTCCACTGGGCATGCTGCAGGGCAGTCAGACATGATGGTTTTCTGTCTCACCAACCGAAAGATCCTTGGATGCAGAGATTGTCTCTTCTTTAGTGACTGCCTCCCATTGTCTGTCATATGTGTCACTGTCTAGAAGTCTCCATGGGAAGATTTCAGTTAATTGTTGAATGAACAAATGGATGGCTAGGTAAGTGAAGATATAATTACTTATTTTAAGGAACTTCCGACCCAGAAGAAGAGAGAAAATAGCATATAACCAGACAAAATATCAGTCACCAATTTTCTAATTGTGATCCCCATCCTTCTGTCTCAGGTCCCATACCTTGTGGGCCACTATGGCATCTGTACCTTGATTTAAACTTTAATCATCATAGACACAGACCATAGAAGGCCTTAAGGAAGGAAAGGCATGTGGGCTGGATTTAGAGGAAAAGGCTGGTTTGCGATAGGAGGGGGATGGCATTCCCTTTTCTCCCTCCTCCCATGTTTCTGTTCTTTAGCATTCTGTCAGCCTTTTTATCTAACCTCTTTATGAACTGTTTGAATCTGATTCACTTATCTGATTTCAAATACCAGACAATATATTTTTTTTTAAATAAAAATTCAGCCTTATACCTCCTCCAATACTGGGCATATCCACCTGAATGGTCCATACCACTTTTCAACTTTTCAATAATGAAGCCAATAATATGTAATCCCTATTCTTCCCCACATCAAAAAATCTCTTTCTTGGATCCATTTCTTGTATCATCTTTGTGGCTATATAATTTGCATATCTCTTCCGCTTGGATCCAATAACTTCACATCTTCCTTTGCAATGCAGGAAAGTTCCATGATCTTTCAGTAATCAGCTGAAAATTTACTGCTTTCTTTATGAAAGAGGCAATAGGAACAAAAAGCTTTAGGATTGTGGAGGATCTAATTCAGAGATGTAATGGAGACTTGATTAGAAAGTGAATGTAAAGTGAATATGGTGGTTTTAACTGGTCTGTTAAATAAATACATACTAGACATCAGTGATTATGAAGGAGTCAATGTTTGTAACAAGAGACTCAAAATGGAAAGCAGTACCTTGAGAAGTCCGAAGTGTATCTAACTCTACACAAATAGAATGCAATGAGAGAAGCATATACAACTAATCTTACATTTATTATTACATTGATCTTAAAAATAAAGTGCCCATTACCTCCTAAGCGCTGATATATCCGGTCCATCTTGACATTCTGAATGTCAAGCCCACTTAGTTATCATCGTGTCTGACCAAATATCACACAAACAGAAGCCAATTGTATAATTCAGGCAGTAATTTAGATCTAAGCACATTAAAAACTGCATATTCTTAGATTTTATTCTAAATCAACTGAATGAGAATTTCTGGGGCTAGACCCTGGACATCTGCATTTCGAATACCTTTTGTTTGCATAAAAATCTTCTGTGATGTCTGAGAGCCATTCTACTCTATCCCATTTCTTCCCTTAGGTGTTAGCAGTGGTTAATGGCTTGGCCCAAGTAGGCCCTCAGAGGTGCCACTGGGAAAGCTATTATGCTCTGGGTTCTGCAATCCAGCGGGGGTAGCAGCTGATAGCAATTTTCCTGCATAATTCCTTCTTTTCTGGTTTAGTGGTAAAGTAGCTACTGAAAAAGGAGGGAAATGATGCAAGAAAATGTGGCATCCTGCAGTGAGCTGAAGTCCAGTGTTTGTCCTTGAATCATTTTAAAGTTTAATATGTTATATTAAAACAGCTTGCTTAAACATATATCTTTGGGCAGAAGTCTTAATGTACAGTGAAGGCAAGAGGATGGAAAGCAGTTACGGAGATAAAATTATCGTTCAAGCAGTGGTCACGTTATCACTTTTCCCAGGTTGCTGAGGATGGCACGTGCTTTTGAATCTTAAAATCCACATTCTTTATAGTATTGGAAATAGTACTGTTTTGATCATACTTTAAAAATGACTTCACATTAATGGGTGAACTGATTTGCGTTGCCTCAAATTCACCCACATATTAACAGGTTAAAATACAGATGGAGAGAGCAGAAATAAAATGATCGAAGAAGATACGTCTGTAGGTCACCTTTATGATTGAAATAGAAATCACATCAAACTCATTCAAACTCTTTTTTATTGAAAATGTAATCTGATAAAATTCCCTATTGTTATACACTGTAGAGAAATCTGAATACATTTTGAAGTCATGCATGATTTCATTTTAATACTTTCTTTTAAAATAAAGGGATTTTTTTTGATGAGTCTTTAAAAATATTCTCAAGATAATATCTGATTTCCCGAGCTTGCTATCCCCCATAGACAGTGGATGTGTGGTGCTTCCTCCCACTGGGCAGTAATATAAAGATCCCTACCATTAAATTCTCCCAATTTTGGAATTCTTAGAGATATGCCTAACAAATACAAGTTTAGGTAAATTTGTTCCCTTTTCAATATTCTAATTTCTGAATAGCTTATATGAGCTGTAATTTCTTCAGGATTTGTATTTCAGAATGCTTCTGAATATCATATTAGATAATGCTCGGGCTCTGGAGTCACTCCTAATTGTGTTTGCCTTCCAATTTCATTACTTACCTGCTTGCATTTTTAAATAATTTCCCCAAGGTCAGAGCAGGCACTCTTATTGTGCCCAAATTACTAATTAAGAAACTGAGGGTCAGAGGTCTTTGAGGAGTAAATATGTTTTTCCCCCTAAAGCATATTTTCAGGGTCTGTCACACGAAAACTCTTTAATGAAATGTAAAATAATAGTGGTTATCATTAATATATGTAAGGTTATCAGTTATCTTGGCTTTGAAATAAAGCAAAGAGCTGTAATCATTTAAGAATATTTGAATTTCATCCTTTCACACTTTATAATGCATTTCTATGTGAAAGCCTCAAATTTGGAATGAAAAATAAATTATAAAGGAAAACAGAGAGGGAGAGCTAAGAGAATGTTTGTTAAGAAGTAGAGCACGACTCCTCAAGATACACCCTGAAGAAGAGTTTCCAGAATGAAATACAGTATCCAGATGGAATGTAAAATGGTTTCCAAGGAAATAGTCCACTTAAATTAGTGTAAATCTATCAGTCAATGGTTTTCGTAATCCCGACCTTGATTTAAAGCTTTATATTAATCAAAGGCAAACCCATGTGAAATCACACCTTCCTACATCCTCTCAGGAAAAGCAAGGCCCACTAGGAAAATGCTCCAGTTCCTGACCCAGGCACAGAAACTCTTCATAGACAAATGAATGTTTACATCTCCACATGTCCAGTGTGCCGTATTAGATTGCACGAACTGTAGGTAATGTGAAATTGCATAGTTTTCTTCTTCTATCTTAAAGTTTAAGCCTTTTAGCTCAAGATCACTGGTATCATTTGATAGACTTCTATTCCTTTTTTGTTTTTGTTTTTTTGTCTTCAGGCCACTTCTTCCTTCCTTACAGAATTTTCATGTGTTTGTGTCTTACGAACTGGAAACACAAATAGTCCAACAATTAAGGATAAAATTTGCGAGTTCTCTAGAAAACTTTATCCATGTCACTTTAGGATGCATTTCATTCATCAGCAGAACGATCACTTCTTTCTTTAAAATGGTCTGATTTATGTCAACTCTTCTTCCTCCAACTGTGAACCAAGATTGTTCTTGGGAGAATATATAAACATTTCCCCTTCCAGATTGAATGTTATTTATATATTTATTGGATGCATGGTTCTAGTCTTGGATTACTATTTTCTTTTTGTTATTATAGTAAATATTTTATTGAACCACTATGACAAGGATAACTCATTCATACAAAACATTTACTCTTTCTTACCAAGGAATATGTATCATCACACGGTGGATTTGTTTTTTGTTGTCCAGGAAAGGAATTTTGGGCGCATTATACAACTTGGTGAGTTTTAATGACAAGATGACATCTCATTTTAATATTTAAAAAGAACCATTCAATGTAATTTGAAAACTCCCAACTTGAATAAAGCCTAAGCTGAGGATAACAGTCTCACTGAGCTGAAAAGACAGAGATGGGGGTTTGGTAATGGTGAGATGGCTGGAATTTGAAGGAGTGAGTACCCGAAATGAGGGGTCTATGCAGAAAAGGAGTTTGAGAAATAACATTAAGATTCCTCTTGATTCTTTGGTTGAATAGCAAGCTATATATGCATAGGGTGAGATCCCAAGAGACTTAGAAAGAACAACTACTGGAGCTAGAACACGATGTATGGTGATATAAGCTGAACAACTACTGTAGCTATCACAGGATTTGGAAATAGTTGATTGTTGACCTTGTGGAGTAGAGAGAACTTACTGAATACATAAGTCACTCAGCAGAAGAAACAGAAAGTATACATCATCAGAGAAGGGATAAACTAATCTTATAGTAATGGCTACTGTACCGTGTTTCCCAAAAAATGAGACCTAGCTGGACAATCAGCTCTAATGCGTCTTTTGGAGCAAAAATTAATATAAGACCCAGTCTTATTTTACTATAAGACCAGGTATAATATAATATAATATAATATAATATAATATAATATAATATAATATAATATAATACCGGGTCTTATTTAAATTTTGCTCCAAAAGATGCATTAGAGCTGATTGTCCGGCTAGGTCTTATTTTTTGGGAAACACGATAGATGTGCCTGAGATTTATTAAAATAAAAACAAAAATCTAAGCCTCAAAGAAATCAAGCTGGTCTGAAATGCAGCAAATTGCTGCCAAACAAAACAAGATATAAAAAGAACTATCAGAATCTATATAGCTAACAACAACAGTGGTGTCCAGTACCCAAAGAACATTACAAGGCATGTGAAGAAACAAATATGTGACTGATAAAACAAGAGAAAAAAAAATCAGCCAATAGAAACCAACACAAAATGACAGCTGATGATAAACCACACCAAAATTTTAAAAGAGCTGTTATAAGTATATTCAAGTACATAAAAAATAAACATAAAAATAAGAAATGGAAGAATATATGCCTTAAAAATACACACACGGATATTATATAACTAAAAAATATAAAATCTAATGTCTGTTGATAGGCTCAACAGCAAATTGAGTATTATAGAATCAAAGATTTGTGAACTTAAAAGACATGGTGATAGCAACTATCCAAATTATAGCACAGAGATAAAAAGGCTGCCTCCATTGCAAAAAAAAAAGAAAAAAAAAATCCTCAAAGACCAGTGGGACAATATCAAGTGGTCTAATACATGTATATTCAAAGACCCAGGAAAAAAAAAAAATAGAGACAGAGAGAGACAGAGAGAGAGAAAGAAGCAAAAAAAAAAGAAAAGAAATGAGAACTATTTTCATCAGGAGACCTGTGCTGCATAATATGCTAAAGAAATTTCTTCAGTTTGAAAAACATTACTCTACTTAGAAGCATACATCTGAAGCATACATTTAAAAAATACTTTGAATGCAAATTGACCCACTCAATTTAAAATAACTAGAAGTTGTGGTTTTATAAAATATGCAAAAATAAAATATAATACACTGTTAGCACAAAAGATGGCTCAGGAAAAAATAAAAATATAGCATTGTAAGTTTTTAATAGTGTATGTGAAGTAATATGCTATTATTTGAAGATAGACTTGGGTAAGCTAAAGACAAACATTATAAACCTTAGACCAATGACTAAAATAATATTGTTCATAACAACAATATTAATAGTAAAGATACTGCCAACAGGACAACAGAGGGCATAAAATGGAACTCAAAATTAGAATATATTTGGAACTGAATGAGAATGTAAACACAACCTACTAAAATTTGTGAGATGGAGCAAAATTACTAACAGGAATTTAAAGTATTAAATGCTTATATTAGAGACAAAGAAAGGCTTAAAGTCAGAAACAATATATAAACTATTAATGAATCAAATATGGTTTATTGGAAAAGATCAACAAGTGTGATCACACCTTAACCAGATTAATCAGGAAGCAAAAGAAAACTCAAATTACCAACCTCAGGTTTGAAGTAAGGTCATGATATAAACAATTTCCTAAACAATAGATTCCACAACTCGTATGAACTGTACAAATTCCTTGACATTCACAAAATGCCAAAACTGTGTCAAGAAGGAAAATAAATTCTGCTATACCTGATTCTTACCTCTCCATGATCTGTCATAGAGAACTTACAGATCAAAGAAACGGGTATATTCTTGCATGCCCTGAGAGAAAGATATAGGATTCTTCATGTGTTCTGACTTGCCCACTGGAAACTTCCAATTTTAACTCATTGGATATAAATAGTGCCTTTCCCTAAACAGTCCTCAACTAAGTTATTCAGCTTCTCCTATTTGGGTACCTCTGCCCTTCTAGGACTGGGCATTCTTTTAAGATGATCCCACATTCAGCTCTTTTATTACTTAAAGAGGGAAAATAATCTCTGTAAGTAAAGAAGGATAAGCTCTTGAAGCTATTCCACATTAAAAAATAGATATTCACATAACACAATAAGGAGAGCTTGGTTAGTTTAACTTGCTGTTCTATAACAAAAAAGATCTTATTCAATTTTTTTTTCCTTATGAAATGTGAAATCTAAGCCAATTTCCTGAAAAGAGTCAGAGTATTTTCCTTTTACAAGAAGGCATTTAAGACTAAAATCCATTTCTGTGGATTTTTAACAGCTCATTAATTTTTTAGTGATCAGAAGCAATGAGAGTTTACTTATTAGGAAAAAAAAATATTTTATTTTTTAATTTGAGATGGAAAATATTTTTTAAAAAAATTAAGGATAAATGGATCTGGTTTCAAATGACTCCCAAGGGATGCCATATGTGGATTTTCTGCTAATTGCTCTGCATCCTTACTCTTAAACATTCATTTGCCAAGATCTCAGTACCCACAGCAGTAAGTAGAAGTGATACTGAAATTCCTATGTCGCTTTTGTTATCATGTTCTTACAGTTGAACTATTTTTCATTTTTGTTTAATTTCCTCTCACAATATGCCCAATTAAATCCCCCTGTTCATTATAATCATGGCATTTTCCCTCGATTACTCTTCTCTTCTCCCACAGCTCTTATATTAAGGACAAAAACATTGAAAGAAAAATACAGCACACGCATTTTTGATGTACATTTGTTTCATTGTAAATTCTGTTCCTATCCAATAAGCTAATGGAACATCTGTAATGATCCTGCTTAACTTTTGGAACAAATATTGCCCATCAGCGTATAGGCCGACATGGGTAAACCACCCGTGACAATTAAAAATGAAAGTAAGTGATAACTTTTAGCGTATCTGAATAATAACCAGTTCTGCATTAAACTATTCCATCTATAGGTACAGAAAGTTGTTACATTAAAAAAAAGAGCTTAGATGAAATATTCTAAAATATTTATGGATGAATGCTATCTTACATGGGACTTGCTTCAAAGAAATACAAGTAGGGAAACTGGTGAGGAAATAAATGAAATAAGCTTGAGCATGAGCTAGTAGCAATTGTTGAAATTTAAGATATATGTATGTGGAGTTTAATAAGACGCCTTGTCTACTTTTATATATTTTTTATATTTTCCATAATGGAATGTTAAAAATAACCTAGATAGATATTTTCTAATTACATCATTACTTTTTATTAGCTTTGTGGATTTGGACAAGATATTCTACTTCCTTGAATCTCTATTCCCTTAATTGAATAATGGAATACTAACACATAACTTGTAGAACTATTAGAAAGATTAGAGTTAGTACTATATATGTGAAAAATATAGCACAGTGCAAAACCTAATGTCAGTAAATGGTACCCAAGATTTAATTCATGGACCTTTGGAAAGAGGCATTTGTATTTTTAAACGAGAATCAGATGACATAATGTACGTCTAGCTCCAAATACAGTGCCATGCTCACTGAAGTCACTACAGAACAAATTTGAATTTCCATCTCTCTTTGGCATGTTCCAACCAGCCACAATCAAGGATTGTCTGACAAGCATACCTAAAGAGGTAGGACCCTTAGGAGATACACTATTTGGGTCTTTTAAAAGTATTAAAGAAATATTGAATATCATTAAGTATTTTTCTAGAGGTGCTGACCCTAGGTATTATTAATTTCATCATGCATTGCTTTCACGGATATCTTTGTCGAGTTCATGATCACCAATTTCTGGCTGTCCTCCCGTGAAGGGTCTTATAGATGGAACGATTCTGAAACCCATTTGAGCTTCTTGCTAATCAGCTGCAATTTCTCTATAAAATACATTATTTTAGTCACTTTCATCAGCTATGAGGAAGAGCAGTCCTGTATTTGGTAATTCTAGAAAAGCCAATGGAACAGAAAAAAGAGATCTGTGAGAATAGGTTCCCTCCAGGATTAGCTCACCACTACTCCCTTGGTGTTCAGTGGAGATGGTTTCTGTTATCATGGAATGGTCTATTTTATTGTCATTTATTCTTATTTTCTTACAAATACTTGGGATTTTGTAGATATGGCATTAGCAATGGTGCTGCGAGACTACACAATAAACCTTCTTCAAAACTTGAGATCAACTGGATGCCCTTGGCTTTCTTGGGTTAGAAAACTAGGTTAGGAAATAGAACTAAAACCAGTAAAGAAATAATTATTGCACTGTAATGATAAAGTGTGCATAAATCACTCTGTTGCTAAACATCGGATTATTCACTCATTCATTCATTCACCAGGTATTTATGAAAAGAACCCTGCAAGTTTTTCTATGGATAGGCATTATAGATACTGCAATAAGAGGGTTCAGATGCTTTCCTGGAGTTTATAATCTACTGGGAGACACAGTTATGCAATAACAATAATAAATGCAGAAATCACACATATTTCATTAATTATAACTGTTCCATGTGCTACGAACAAAGCTCGGTTACTTTGAGGGTCTATGACCAGGGCCCTAAAGCCAAGCTGGCACCTCACGCCTCACTGAGACTTTGCCAGTTATCTGACTGCTTGTATTCAGATTCATTTCCTGACGATCCGGTGCTCTGCTCTGGACGGCAAGAGGGGCTGACCTAACAGCTCCGGTGTTATCTGGACCTTGGCTGGATTCAGACAGTGGCTGGAGATTAGAGGGCTGGAGAAAAGAGACTCCAAGCTGTTTACCTCCCTTCTTCCCTACGTCAAGGGGCATTTCTGACAGCAGCCGAACCTCTTTGGTGGCTTCAAGTCCCCTTCCTCTCATTTGGCCTCTTGTGATTCTAACTGTTCCAGCGAACCCCAGATGCTGGGCTCCAGTAATTCTGCATCTTCCCTTTTCCTCTCTGCTTGGGGGTGGTAGTAACTTTCTCTTGTTGCCGGTCTTTAGATGGTCTCCCTGTTTCCTGTTTGGCTTCTCAGCATCTTCCATCATCTTTGTCACCATTGCCTGGTATTACATTTCCTGTCTTAAATACTGAGAGTGGTTTTTGTTGTCTTTGTATGGACCTTGGTCAATACACCATTTTGAATAGAAAACAGAGAGAATTTGAAAGCAAAGGGTTTGTTTTATCTAAAGAGTCCTTTCTAACAACAACAACAACAAAAATCTACAACTTTCATCTAACTTAGTTCGGACAGCAGATGAACTGGGTACAAGAGCGTGGCCAGTGAGGCATCGTAGGAGATGAAAACTGCTATGAAGGAAGATGAAGCCGGTTGGGGGGGTCCAGGAGGAGAGGAGAGAAAAGCCTGCTCAGTGGAAGCCTGATGTGCAACAGTTGAACAGATTTGAGGCAGATGAGTGAATCAATCATTCAAATATATGGGGGTGAGAAGTGGGGGAGAGGAAAGTGTGTCAAGAGAGGGAACAGTAAGTTCAATGACCCTGAGGTGAGGATACCCATGAATAGTTCAGTGCATTGAAAAAGCAGGAAGCCAGTGTGCCTGGGGGGTAGCTGGAGTGAAGTGGATCATGGAGCCAGTAAGAGGAGATGGAGTCGAAGCGGAAAGGAAGGGACCTAGGGTTACTTTTACATAGTTCCTATAAGACTTTTCAAAACTTTCAGTTTCCCTTTATCACTTTTTTATCACTTCCCTTTTTATCACTTACCTCACAGGCTAATAGTGGGACTGACATGATATACGTATATATACAAAGTGCTTAGCACAGCCCCGACGCTTAATAATGATGTTTACTATTATTTATTTATTTATTGTACAATTATTACTGCTTTTTTGTGTTTCCTCTTCTCTTGGTGCTGCTCTGGCCAGTGGAGACAATGGGTTTGCCTTGCTCCAAATAACCCTGGAAAATGACTGTTGGCTCTTAGGGCAGAATCAGTGGCTCTAAATCAAAGCAGAACTTGCTCTCTCACCTGAAAATAAAACTACCTTAATTAATCACTTCTGTGCTCATCAGAGTTCAATGGCACATTCCTCTGAGAACAGGGGTCTGTCCTCAATGGCTTTCTATCTGAAGAATCTTGTGCAGAGGCTATAGGAAAGCTTTAATGTTTCTGGAGAGAGAGGTGAATGTTTTAGTCCAGCCAGGCTATCTAATTTGGGGAAATTAAATAAATGTGCAGTTGCCTGATACATAACTGAAGCATAAAGTCTTCATGTTAGAATATTTCTGTATCAGTCAATCTGGTTTCTCAAAACCGAAGTAAAGCCACATTTACAAACACGAAGGTAATCTGGATGTTTAGACAATTATTCAAATAATGATCTCTCTTCATGCAAGAATGCTTCCATTTTTCTTATTCCATTTTCACAACAGCAAGATTTTATTTTTTTCTTTTCCTGAATACTCGTTTTTCAAATGTATTAGTCACCTACTCTTTACAGGGCACTGTTCCCAGTACTCATTGCCTCAACTATCCCTTTGATTTTTGCCTGTGAAAATAAAGCCAAAGAGATATTGAAAATCCACTTTCTCATTCCAAAGTTCTTATTTAAAAAATCAGCAGTCGGTTTGTGTTCAAGTGTTACTTTGTAAGTGCCCCTCATCTGGTTCCTTTAATTCTGGTCCACTCTCTTTAATATGTTCCAATCACTAGATATTCCTGCTGTGTAACCTTCCACCTACCTACCTCGGGTCTGTCGCTGTCTCCTACAGGCTTTTAAGCTCTTGGCGGAAAGATCAAATCATTAACGGTATTAAAGATGTCACAGTACAATTGCTATCTATGCTGGAAATGTTACTTGAGTAAAGAAAAGGAGAAAATTTTAATTGGAAGTCTTGCAGCTGGAAACCTTGACAGGGCTGGTGTTTTCTGTTTCTTTATATTTATTGGAGTTAATGCATTTTAAGTTAGGCAGTGCGTGTTTAGAAATTACAAGGACACTTCTGAAACTTGCATGTGTCCTTTTGAGGTTCGAAAGCAGAACTTATGCTTAACCCAAAGGCTGTTGGGTTGAATTTATGCTGAACCTAAAGGCTGTTGAAACAAAAGGGAATAAAAAGTTTCTTCACCGTGATCAGGCAGTTTTGAAGGGGGCAGCAACGGTGAATGTTATGAAGAGTCCTGTAGACCAACTCCCCACCTTTCTAACCACAGAATTGTTTGCAAATTAGATACTTTCTTTTCCCTCAGTTCCATAATGGTATTGACACTTTCCTTAAAGGTTGTGATGGAGTATTTTCATCTGACTTGTCTTCCTTCTTCCTTTCACACCACAGTGAAAAAAAAAAAAATGATGAAATGTGATTGTAAATCAAATTTGGGAAATTTCAGTCCTCACCCCATTTTGAAGCCAAAGAAATATCCAAGTCATAACTTTCATAGAGTTCACAAAGAGTTCTCCTTTGTGAAACTCTCACATAGAGTTTCATAGAGTTCTCCTTCTTGAATGTGTACTGTACATACACAGATTTTGTTCAGCAATCTTCAATATAAACTAAGCCATGATAATCATATACCCATTTTATAGTTCGGGACTCTGAGGCTCCGGTCACCTAAGTAAGTTTCTAAACGCCATTCTGTCCTTTGGCAGTAGCACGGAGCATCTGCGATTCCTGACACTAAAGCCTATTCTCATGAATTTAATGAATATTAGAAAGGTGGTGATTGTCATGAAGAAGATTTTATTACTTTGAACATCCTACAAGGTGAGTCTATATTTACAAGTCCATCAGTTCTCACACAGACCTTCCCACCAGGAGCTATTTTCCTCATCTTACACGATAAGAAACATTAACGCCGTGGTTTTGCTTGTGCATCCTAGAGTCAGACTGATTGGGTTTGATCCTAGTTTTGCCTTTATCGGCTCGGTGCCTGGGACACATTGCTTTACATTCAGTGCTTTGGTTCTATCATCTATAAAACGGAGACAATACCAGTCCTAGCCTAAGTGAACTCTAATGATTTCTTAGTGAATACGTGTCATCGATAAGCTAGGAATTGCAGCAGCTTCTTTCTAGGTCTCATCTCACTGCGCTATTATCATACTTGTTTTTATCACGTAATATGTCAATCGGTTCCCCTCTCCTCTGGCGAGGCAAATCATCAGCCTCTTTGGGCAAATGAGAATATTCAGAGTGAAAGCAGTGAAACAACTCACCCACGTAACTGGCAAGGAGAGCTTCGTATCCACCTCCCTCGGTCCCCAGAATTTGTGTTCTAAACACTTTGGAAAGAACTTCCAAGTGATGCTGGAGGAAGTAGAGGGAGAAGCAAGGAGGGGACACCTATTTGTGTTCACTTATGCCTGTCATTATGTCACATGCCAGCGTTACCTCCATTATTCCAACCCCTCTGCCAGAGCTGCTAATTTATACCTTGTTCATTCAGGTCAGATGCAAGCCAAGGATGTAATTACTGCATATGTGCCCTTGGAAACTCCAATGAAAGACCCCAGCTTTCTTTAACTATAAATCTAAGGACACAAGACATGTACAGCAGACGTTCTCTCTATGCCCCAAGACTCCCGCAGGGCCCAGACTTGTCTGCAAAGCAGTTTGTTTTCAAAGGAGCTTAAAGAGGACACGTTTGTCTCCTTTGACAAGTGCTTCCTTTTGGATATTGTTGGTGGGCCACTGAGCAGTGGGAGGGAATGAAATGCATTTACCGTCGAGGAGAACCCCAAACGCGGCAATCCTGAGGTCTGAAGGTAACTGTTAGTATCCCCTCGTGGTTTGGGTTTCTGCAGAATTATCCCACTGAGATGACACTGGGGATATGAAGATTTGAACAGCGTGAATTCCCTTCCACTCTCTCACCAGCTAGGGAATACTCTATACGGAGGGATCTCAGGTTGACTGACAGAAAAAAAAAAAAAAAGAAAGAAAAAAAAAGAACAATACCTGTTTTTTTAAAAAAAGGTGTTTTCTGCCTTTAGTGGATGAGCCATCCTTAACATCAATTTGAATGGTCCTTATTATATTCAAAGTGAAGTTTTCAAAGGCATAAGATGTCCCAGACCCATTCTATGCCTAAACATTTTCCAGCCAAAGCCCCGCAGGAGGCTTGGAGGGGGTTGAGTGGGCAGGACTACCTTCTGTGAGCTTATGTTTACTTCTACTTCCCAGTTGCCTACAAACCACACACTCAGGATGTCTGCAGTATGTATCAGCTTAAAGCACAGAAGCTAAACGGTGAGAAACATAAAAGGCCATGGGTGGGGGGGGAGGGAGAGGGGCGAGGTGAAGGTAATGGCACTGAAACATGGATTGGCAGGTAGCCCAGATGTACAGGGACAGCGCTCTGCCTCACTGGACAGTTTGAAAAACCAACATCCTCTCTGTTACCGGCCCCCAAACAAGACTTTACAATGAAAGAGTAAGTAAGGTCTCTAGAATCAAAGTAACTGGGGATGGAATCTTAGCTCTTCTGTGACCTTAAAAAAGCCCTTTCACATCATTCAACTTAAGTTTCTACTTATGTAAAATGGAGCAAGTAATACCTCCTTTTTAGGATTGTGGTAAGGCTAAAATGAGAAAAGATACTATATGAAGTACCTGACCCCCAGGAGGCACACAATTAATGTCAGCCATCTTCTACCAAGTCTCATCTTCTCCCTCAAACTCGTCCCTTACCCCCAGCACACGGACTTGGAATTTCCACTTATTAGCTTTGTGATTTAGGGCAATCACTTAACATCAACCTCATTGAGACTTAGATTCTACAGCTCTAAAATATGGATTAACAGTAGTATCTCCTCGTGGATCTTTGTGGGGTAACAAATGAGGCAGTGAAAGTGAAACCACTGCTTTGTAAGTGAAGAAGCAATACTTACTATGTGTTCATTATAATTGCAGATTTTTTTTGCTTCAATGATTATAATAATAACCAAGAATTCAGTACAGAGAAAACATTTATTGAGTCCTCCAGAAGGATTTTATAAACATAAATCACAATTCTATGAAGATGGTTTTACTAATATGTTTTTTTTTCCCCCCCAGATAAAGACTGAGTTTTAGAGCATTTAACTAACTTGCCCAAGGTCACACCACTAATACGTGTTACAACTGAGCTATGCCAGTCCAACATGCCCTAAAAGCCACTGATCTAGACCACCTTCCACTCGCAAGGGATTTTAATCACATATTAGTTATCGAGTTAAACTGTGGCTATGTCTGTATTTTGATGCCATTCCACCAAAGCTGACATTTTTCAGGATATATAGGAGCATGGAAGCATATTGGATATATGTTGAATGATAGGTGATAGGGGATTTATATTGGCATTTTGGCAGTATAATATCCATATTTTAAAGATGATCAGGTTGCCTGGGTCGAGAGGGTCTCTGAAGTAACTCCCTAACTCCTGAGGGCATTGTTGAGAAGGAGGAACAAAGATAGATTGTAAAGGTTAATAATGCCTCTCCCTCTTGTCTTGAATGTTGGACTTGTTATTGATCCTTGTTGCAATTCTGTCATTATTGGCTTTCTGAAGCCTTGGAAAAACTTGGCAGTGATGGCAAGTTATAAAGCCCCTTGCTGAATGAGTTTTTTCGCACATAGATGATCCTAAAATGGTCTTTCTCATCTATATAAGCTCTCCTATTTCACATGAGCAAAATGAGGTTTCAAACGATGCCATCTTCATCAATATGCATGATACGATCTTCAGAGTTTGGTCAGTGTTTGCAGGAATGGGAATTGTGAAATATTTATGCTCCTTCGATAAGGACACACACCTTTACAGTTGCTATTGATTAAACGTTTGAAATAAATCTCTCAGCTTTCTGATCTTTTTTATTTGTTTTTTG
Source organism: Rhinolophus sinicus (assembly GCF_036562045.2). Taxonomy (NCBI): domain Eukaryota; kingdom Metazoa; phylum Chordata; class Mammalia; order Chiroptera; family Rhinolophidae; genus Rhinolophus; species Rhinolophus sinicus. Next base: position 37,424,156 of record NC_133760.1, on the reverse strand, counting down.
TTTTCCTGTGCCAAGTAACATGTTCATTAACAAGGCCATATGTTTACTCTAAGATTGTTGTCCAATTTAAGAAAATGCAGAGATAGAATGAATATAGCTACACAACTCAACTCACATTTGGAATCTCTGGGATTTTTATTTATTTTTCTCCCTAACAGGGATAAGTTTGTTATATGTGGGTGACTCCTCTTTCAAGGCTGATTGTAGTATAGAAAGTCACTGTAAAATGGCATCCTTTTTTTTTTTTTTTTTTTTTTTGACTTATTTGTGATGTGCCTGGGCCATTGCTGAGCTGAACTTCTCTATTTGCATTGCCAAACACTGTGGTCGACACAGATATACCTTATGCTTTTACATAATCTTTTCTTTCCCAGTTTTGTTCTCTTGGTTCAAAGCATCACTAAGTCTTTACTTTGTCATCTCATAATTCATATATAAGACCCAGCCCAGGTGTCTCCTTTTCCTAAAAATACTCTTAGTCCAGCTTTCGCACTCCAATCTTTGAGATCCCTTTGTCTGTGATCTATGCCCTCTGAAAAACCACAGACTGAAAACCAGCAAACCAATAGATGGGATAGAGTAAGAGCTCCAATAGCATTGTTGAAGATATGGATTTTGACGTTGATCTCTCCCCATATTTGTCACAGGACCTCTGTCAACTTTTGTTAAATGTGATAAGTCACAGGAACTCAGTCAACTTTGTTAAATGTGTATGACTAGATGAATAAAAGGGGAAAATGGATGTATGGAAGATAATTTCTGAAGTACTTGGTCATAACACTCTTTGAAAACATACTGAATAAGAGTAATAATGCACAATTTAAATGCATTTCACCAATCAACATTTCTTGACTTCCTTGCCAGACACTAACAGTTAGTGAAGAAGCTGCCCTACTTCAGTCACCTCTTGAGAAGACAGGGTTCTTTGGAAAAGACAAGAATGCTGGGAAAAACGGGAGGCAGCAGGAAAAGGGGAAGACCAACTATGAAATGGATTGACTCCATAAAAGAAGCCATGCCTGAGTCTACAGGACCTGAGCATGGCCACTGAGGGTAGGACATGGTGGGCGTCACTCACTCATAGGGTCACCGGGAAACAGTGCCAACTCAGTGGCACATAACACATGTGGGGTACAATGTGTCTTTTTAGTTCATAATCTCCTGATTGACAGAAGCTGAAACTGAGAGAGCTCATCTGTATTCAGACCCATTACATTCAGACCTGGGGCATCCTGGGACAGAAGTAACCATATATCAAACATGAGACGAATATGAAGGATTTGTGGCCAGAAGGTAGAGACCAGCAGATGACAGAAAATGGCCACATAATATGTATCACTCTTTCTATCAGAGACTGGAGTCTGTTTTCCCATCCTCTAATGAGAGCTGTCCTCATGACTCACTTTGACTCAGAACATGGTGAAAGTGACAATGTGAAAGTTCCCAGCCTAGGAATCATGAGAACTGGAAGAATCTGCTCTCAGTCTGGGAAAAACTGTCTACCACCTGAGTCCCAGTTAACCTTCTAGAGGAGGAGAAACCATGAGGAATGAGGTCCCAGCCAAAAGGCAGGTGAGTGAACTAAGGTGAGAATAGCTGAGCCTAGCCCAGACTGGAACTATAAAGCTAAGTAAGCACAGCAGCACAACTTGCTGATACGGAATTGTGACTAAATTAAAGGATGGTTATTTCATGCCATCGCAGGGTCAGGTACTTAAGAATCACTCAACTTGGCAACACTCATTAAATGATTCACACACAAAGTTCTGAAGCAGACCTTCTTCACCTGTACCTTGGATTCACCACGTAGTCTTGAATTGCCCTTGGCCAAGGTCCTTAACCCCTGCCTCTGACTCCTTGTCTGCCAAATGGAGATTCTCCCATAAAGAAAGGCTAGACACTCGGATGTTGTTGGTATTAATGCTATGTGTAAGCTAACATTTATTGAGCATCAAAGTTGGACCCTGACATCCCAGGAGTCGCCTAGAGATTCTCTGCCATAAAGAAGGGAAAGCGGAAATAAGATGAGATACAAGGGAGTGAAATTAAACCACCTCCATTTTACAAATGTTTCCAGGACTCTTTCTGGTTGTGAGTTCCAGCTGAATAATCACAGTAGCTACCATACATGAGGCATCTTCTACATGCCGGGCACTTTACACACATTCTCTGTAATTCTCACAATTATAATATTAAGCAGTCAATAAGTGATAGCGATTATTATGCATCACACTCTTGTGTTACATGCTTTACATCATTATCACATTTAATTCGTAGAATTACTTCTGTGAGATGCATTATTAACCCAGCTTTACAAACAGAGCAACACAAGTACCCAGACCTTAAGTAACGGGCTGAGACATAGAGTTAGTCAGCAGCAGAGCCAAGGAGTCCTGCCTGGATCCGTCATAATCTAAAACCTATGTTCTTTTTACGGGTGCCACTCTGTATCGTGGCAGATGGAAACCCTAGAGAGTGAGAGTTCTTTGTCAGGTACACATAACCACTGACAATGGATTACTGTCTCCTTTGTTCTCAGAAGTGCCTTTCTGTAACAAAGGGGAAGGTTGAGGAAGCTGTCCGCACACCACGGTGAGTTCTACCACTGAGCGTGGCTGACTCTCCAGTGTTTTCCTCTGGCACAATTTATAATATCAAATCAACTTACCCCTTTTGTATCACTGGTTTTCAAGTTATGTCTTGGGCTCTGTCATATTGGGTGTGAGGGAGTGATGGGGAAGGGACAGGGTCGCTGGTCCTGTCCCTCACCTATGTTTCAATCATAGGAGCTTCAGGCCTATGTATTCTAGATAATTAGCGTACATGAAAAAAGCATAGCTTAATAAAAGGATTCCTCTATTTAAAAAAAAAGCCAAATACTTCTGCTTTATGCAAATTTCCATAGTCTGGATGAGACCACTGAGCCTGAGATTCCAGAAAACCATTTTCCAAAGGCCCTCAAAGATAAACGTACGCTACAGATAACAATGATACCTCAAAAATCAAAAATCCTGCTCTCTTCTCCTTATGGGACCTACTGTGAGGCTGTTAGTAGATTAAGTTACCCATTGATTACGATGTGCAAAGAGAGTCTGTGAAGTGCCCTTAAGTCCAAAAGATTTAGCTGAATGTTTAAATAATCTATCACCATAACCTGTCTTGAGGAGGGGGTGAATTAAAGTAACCAGAGCTAGCGAGATCCATCAGAATTTTGCTCAGGCCACCTGTAGACCAGGTCAGGACCATATCTAGACCAATCGACTTAAACAATGACCTCTGGGGTCAGAGGCATTGCCATGTCTTTAGCCAGAATGACCTTGTGCATTGTAGAATGTTTAGCAGCATCTCTGTCCTTTATCCATCAGATGCCAGTAATATCCCACCCCTCCCCCAGTTTTGACATCTCCAGGCACTGCCCAATGTCTCCTGGACTGCAAAACCACCCTCAGTTGAGAACCACTGATCTGATCTACGCACTAAAATAATTTATTTGATAATCACTTTTTAATGATAACCAAAAGAAAACTAAATTCACAACCTACACAAATAAATAAATAAAAGAATATTGCACTCGTTCGTCTTGGAAAGCAAGCACAGAGTTTGAGTTAAGACTGATGCAGCTTTTAGAGTGTTTGGTTTTGTTTTTCTTAACTGATTTATGGTAACTGAGTTGTGCAGACACTGAAGTGTTTGTGGATGTTTCAAAATGACCTGCTTTTCATGAACATCAAATTTTTGATCTATCTGCAGGAAAAAAAAAATGGATTGATAGCTGCTATCAAATTTGATAGCAGATCCTGGATATAAAAAAAGTTTTCTTGCTGTAAAATTTTAGCTGCCTGTCACTTACATTATATTATGTCACATCTCACAATGACATATTGCAATGTAATGCAATGTAAGTCACACAACAGACAACTGCAATTCATAACTTTCTGAGCAGGGAGAGTTATTCTTTACTGAGCAGCTTCCCAAGGGAGGTAAAGAAATCCCTTTGCTGAGGTCATTCACAGCACTGATGTTCCTGGCTTGTTTGTCACTCATCTCATCCTGTCCATACTCTTTATTTTTCCAACCTGCCTTCCTTTTAAAACTGGCCTTCCTCCATTTCTTCTGGTTGTGGTAGAGCTGTCAATCAAGTGGCTTGTCTCCAGTGGAAGGTGGGGACTTAGCCAGGCTGACTCATCAGGGATCTCCAGGCTGCTGCTAGCCAAAAGTTGCATTTGTGTAAATTAAAATGAATGAATGAATGAATGAATAAATAAATAAATGGGTTCACCTTTGGGAAGCTACTGCTTCAATGGGTTCAAGGACATGGTGATGAGGTGATTATGACTTTCTGATAATGAGAAAAAGGAGACCTCACTGGGATCATAGGCTGTCCAGGGGAATGTGGGCTGGTTTTCAGCGGTCACTTGTCCCAGGGCTTGGGGCCTTACACGGGGAACAACTCACACAACTGTACACAGTAGCCCTGAGACTACGTTATCCTCATAGGTACAGAGAGTGGCTCAGCTGAGTCACATGATCATCATTCAGGCCAAACATGGCCCTTTTGTCCAGGAATTGATATGGAACCTGGGGTACAGAAGATCTCTCATCCACAGCCCGAGCTGTGAGAGATGTACAAGCCTACTCCTTCCGGGAGCTTTCTTTCTCAATCTTTGGAGAGAATGTGCAGGGAAAGCAATAGAGCACAGAGAAAGAAAGTAGAGGAATAGTGCAAAGGAAAAACTGGGTCCTCCAACATCCCTGGGCACCTGCAGCTGGTCAGTAGAGAAGCTACTTAAACTCTGGACTTTTGTTATTTGGGCCCGTTTCCCTTGATAGTTCGGGTAGTTTGAGTGGGGTTTCCTGTCACTTGCAGGCAAGTAATTTCTTATAAATATATGTACTCCCTCCATCTAATCATCTTCTGTCTAAGAGAAGGGTAAGCTCTTCAGGAGCTCTTGTCTGTGAAGTCACATTAAATGCATTCATTCATTCAAGAGCCTCTTATATTCTTTAAACACAGCCACTGTTTACTGATCTTCCCTTTGAGGCCATGTATTAAGCTCCAAATTTACTTTTTAATTTTAATCCTTGCAATGCTGTAAGTTATGCTTGGATGTGTCCATTTTAAGAGAAAGTGAAGGCTGAGAGATGCAATAGCTTAACAAAGACCAGCCAGGAAATAGAGGAGCCCACAGACAGAAACCAATCTGTGGGAAATGGCCTCCCTGCCTTGCATGGTTGTCTTTGTCATTGCTCAGGTTCATCACTGTTGCCTCTGAGAATATTTTATGTTTTAGGAGCCGGAGGAAGACAAGAATTGTGTGGCATCACGGATAATAGAATCACAGCTGTGACAGCCCATGCCTTACCCCTTCCCTCCAATTCTCTCTGCATCATAACATTTCCCCCCTCAGCCCTCTAAGAGAACACACTAATGTATGCTGTTTATCATGAGGCTCAGACCCATGGTAATGTAAATGACCTCGCTTCTGTAAGCCCAACATCTAATGGGCCTAACGGAGGACAGCGTGCAGGGATCCAGGAACTGACCAGTAAATTATGGACTGTATCTGCTTAATCTCCATAATCAGGTTTTGGCCTTGGTTTCCTGAGTTACACTGGGTCTCCTAGAAGTGATGATTGCCCTGGGATCTTTCTTTATGCCTTCCGTTTTTGCTCTCCTAAGGAGCTATAGGAAGCCCAAGTAACAAGTAACTTGGTTGGGTCCTACTCTAAAGAAAGAGTGTCACAGGTGGGGACATTTATGTCCAAGTAGTGAGAAGTACTTTTACTTTTTGGAAATTCCTGCTGCCATATTATTCTCACTAATTTGACCCTCCTTATTCCTCTTTGGGATTAGCTATTGAGATTTAGGATACATTTCACAGGAGGTTTTATACAGCTAGGCACATACCTTAAATTTCATCGTTACCTGATGCCAGTTTCCTTCTTTCCTTTAATAAAGTCCTGCCAACGTTGCTATTTGGTCCACTTGGATTATAATACTAGAAAACTTTGTTATTTTCCTCCTCTTCTCTACCATTTTTATATTACCATCACCCTTTTGAAGTAAAAACCAACCAACAAACAAAAACATTCTATGACATTAAAGAACTCCATATTCCATACTTAAAAACAAGACCCCATAATGCATTTCCAGGAGAATCTTAGCCAAGATTTTGATTTTAAATTCTTACTTTGCAATTTCAACATTGGAAATTGTCCTTTTGAGAGAAATGAATAAGTAATTCCTTGTTAATGGTACTTTGCTTATTTTGAAAGACATTGTATTAAGGGATTAAGCAAGTGAGTAGTATAATAAAAAACAATGACTGCCTTTGGGAATGTGCTTTGTTATAGCTCTTACAGTTTATCCATACTCAAATGTCAGGGGAGTATGGATCTAGAATACATAAATTTAGCACCCAGCATGATTTTTGTACTGAGATTCTGGGGCTTTTCCTCCAGTTCTGTTCATAAGCCAATGTGCTCTCCTTCAGGTATATTAATGGGAATCCTGTATCTCATTGATTCTAAGGAATTTATTTATTTTTGTTTTTTTTTCATATCTGTGAAATTAGGGTGTATGTTATAGTTGAGGGCATGTTGTGTTTAATTGTCAACTCTTAGGGAAACAGTATCTTTGTTTTTTAGTCGGAAATAAATCAATGGCATATCTATTTAATAGTGTCTTATATTTGATGAAATTCAAGATTTAAGGCATGAGGTTCAAGTTTTGAGTTTGGATCTGAAAAAGGTAGAGGTAACGTGGTGGCCTGATGTAGTTTCAGGCCATTGTGTTTGACCTATCCATAAATGGTTCGCAAACGGTTCGTTAGATTACATTGACATATGGGTTCAGTGTCCCAGCTTAAGTTCCTATTTTGTTCTATATGAACATAATAATCCCGGAAATATCCAAGGGAAGAGGATACTGATCTAGGTCAGGAGTCCAGTATTTACGTGTTCCTAATTTTAGATCATATAAACGTCATATCATGTTACTAAAAAGTATGTAAAAACTGTTTATGTGGGATCACAGTGCTACAAAAGTCCCATCTCCAGAAAATAGCCAATACTTCTGAATGCTTTTTCTTTCCATTTAATGCATTTTAGACACTTTTTATTTCAAAAGGTTAAATGATCTATTGGTGTTCTCTTTGTCCTAATGCATTGTGTGTATGTTTGAGTAATAATACATGATCATTAAAATAGGATAATGAAGAATGAATAAAATATTAAATGGTGGTTTTCTCTTGCAATTTTCCATTATTAGTAACTACATACCTCTGTTCAATTGACTTCTATGAGTTTTAACGATTTAGATGCTATGAAAAAATAAAAGGAACACCCTGATAGGATTGGTTATGCAATTTTTGTGATTGATGTACACTTTTTTTTTTTTTTTTTTTTTTTACCAAAAGACCACTACAGGCCTTTCAACCAACTTTATGAAAAGCAGATTTCCTCCATTTCTGATAGACTATCTTTGGTGCACTGTTATGGGTGCTGCCATTGCTAGTAATTTTTTTTTAATCTAGACATTTCAGCTTTTTTATTAATTGACAGTTCTTCACATTTTGATGATATGTAGACTGCAAGTCTTAGTTGTTTTGTTTTTCTTTTTTCTATATCTTGTATATCATCGTTTATATCTTTCTATATCTTCATTAAATTTAGAGTGGAAAGTTCTGCAAGGCTGAGTCAGGTCTACTAGCCCAATGCAAGAGTCACTGTTGTCTTCCTAAGCATAGAAAACGAATGCTTTGTATGTCTGTTAATAACTCAATATCGTTGTAATAAATTACAAAGACCATTGTGAGGATCAGACACATACAGTCTAAAATCATGCTTGACAGGTAGTAGATGTGAAGTAGTAAACATAATAACATAGGACTGCAGCACCTGTGATAGATCATTTGATTGTTTTTATCTTTTTTGATGTTGCCAGTTTTTACCCAACTAATACTGTGATGGTCTTTTCTAATGCTTACTTGATAGTTTCTAGTTTCAGTTTGGAAAAAAAATAAAAGCATAACTATTTGAAAACTATAAATAAGATATCGACAGTTTTACTGAGTAAATGTTCTAGGAGAAAAGCGCAAGGCTTTGAAAGGCAGATATGCTATTGGTGACAATCTAGCTTGAGCAGTTGGTAGCCACATTCTATGCCTAGCAAGTCAGTTACCGTATCTGAACTTCAATTTTCCTCACCTATAAAATGGCAATAATGATACTCATCCTGAACATTTATATGTAGCAATAGATGCATAGATGTAATGTAAATTATCTGAAATTATAGATGCTCAATTAATTTTAGCTTTTTTCTTTTTTTGCCTTGCAATTTGACATATAGCCCATTCAGAATAATAGAGTGCAGATCTGTATTAAAATAACCACAGGACTTCTAATTAAAACCCTAAAAAGAATCATAAGCATGCTTTCTAATCTTTATAATCACTTTTTTATTTCTCAATAAAAGTTATTTTATAAGCAATTATATTTTTATGGTATGTGATCGTAGATAGATTATTCTTTGAAAAAAGTTCTTCCAAAATTAAACACCCATTTTGGAATACATACTTTTTTTTAGAAAGACAGATAAGTTATAACAGCAGTCATATAGGGGCATAGATTTTCTCCTTATTTCTCCCTTACCTAATCAAAATGTGAAGTTTACATCATTACTGGCATACATTTTAGGTTTATTATTATTATTTTTTTTCACTTTGGGGGGGGAATGAATTTCAGATAATTATCTCTTAGTCATTCTAAAATTTTCTTCATTGAACTTTAGCCTCTCAGCATTTATAACAAAGGCATTTCAACTCATAATGTATGTTTTAGAACATGACCCCAATTCTCACTTTTTTTATTTTTAAGATTTAACTACGTACTGAGAAATCTTTCATCTATATGTTCCTCATACCCATAATGTGTGTCTGTATCCTTTCACTTCCCACCCCCTTTAGTAATCTCTGTGTATGTGTGTGTGTGTGTGTGTGTAAAAACCTCCTAAATGTGTAAGACCCATTTGTTATCCTATGAAAAACATCAAGAATGGCTGCAGATGTGCTCAAAATACTAAGAACCATCTCATTCATTTCCTTTTGGGAATCAAATAAAGGCTTATGATTATAGAGTTTATAGGTCCCCACAAAATATTTCATTATACTTGTATTTTAAAAACATTTTTGTCCATTCCCTATTTCACCTTTAAGTAAATTACTTGTATATATGGCCATTCTATCTTCAGTGTGACTTTACACATAACCGTGTTTTTATTTCTGCAAAACTTTATTTAAACTGTATTTTTTGAGAAATCTTTCTGATAAATCAAAAACTTAATCCAATAATTAAGTATCTTTATAAAACTTTTATTTCCTTGCCTCCAGCCAGAGAAGCTAAGACTAGCAAATTATAAACTGGTAGAATCATGTGCCATATATTTATCGAGATCTTTTGGTATAGGGGAATAATTTGTTTCTTTAATATGTCCAGAATTCTCCCTAAATACACTAAGAAAGAGAACCTATAATATTATAGAAGCATACCTTGTAATAATACTTTCCAATATTTTAATATGGATGGTATTTAGTACAATAATTTCTGGGTAACAAGTACTTCCATATGCGTTATTTCTTTTGAAGGCTGATAAAGAACAGACAGTGCATAGATACCATGTAAGTTCCAGGGACTGTCCTTGGCATTTATCCTACGTTCTTTCATTGGTTCATCACAGCAGTTTTGTTTAAACACTGTCAAACACAGTCTGTCATAGAAAGTTAAAAGCCTTGTCGAAAGTCACATCTTCATTAATCAGTAGATGCGGGACTTGTCTGATTTTAAGGTTTGCGATGTTTCTCCTAATGCCACATGTTTGCACACTCAGTATGTTAGAAGAGATGAGTCCTTATAGCCCCAGCTCTAACCCATTCATTTTGTACAAGAGGAAACGCAAGTCCAGTGGGGAGTAAATCACAGTGTGACCTCGATGGAATTAGCACTGACTGTCTGGCCAAGAAGTGAAAGCATGAAATTCAGAGAAGGATGGTTGTGCTCAGTGTAGCAGGTGCAGTATCACCTTTTTTGCAGAATGCCCTAAGATAAACAGCCTTCAAAAGGCTGAAAATAATATACTAAAGCAATGGAAGGAGTAAATTCTAGTAGGCAATCTACTAGGATGAAAGCAAAGACAATGAGTAACCCAGAAAGGTCCAAGGACAGCAATTATGATCTTTCTCTACAAAGTGTACCGGCACATTCATTCTGGTGGCACCTTAGAAAACAGATAGAATAGAAAATAGCTAGAAAACGAACCCAATGTCATGTCCAGAAATCAGCATCCTCTAGTTGCCAGGTAAGTTGCCAGGGACCTTCAGTAAACATGTTACATTGCAAATTAGCTAAAATCTGTTCACTGACAGGTACCTGAACCAACTCTGCATAGAAACTGGAAAAGGCATAAACTGTTTTTAAGGAGATTTGAATCACAATTATAATGGATTCTAATAAACCAGCCAAAAACAATCATCAGCCCCAGCTCACTGGCAGTGCTACAGCCAAATTATAGTAATGGCTATGGATCACTGTGAATTTGAAAAGAGCTCACCAACATGTTTGACTCTGCAACCAGAAACCCAGTGAATTGTATGGTTCAACATAGTTTGTCTAAGCTCAGGCATAATGAGGACACAAATGTGAATTCACATCGAGAATCAGCTGCCCATGACCACAGATGTATATCAGCACCCTGGCCAGCCAAATGCTCTGTGAATATGGGAGTGATGGAATCCATGCAAACCTAACTCTTCTTTATGTAGAACCAGGTTTGTAAGTCGGGTAAGGTCTAAGAGGTCACTATGACAGCATGGAAGTTAGAATGTGTAATCACTCCTCCCCAACTCACAGTATTTTGCAGACTAGCCTGTGAATTTGTCTACTGTCTAACAAAACCCATGTTAAATTATAGCCTTCCTCTCTGAGTATTTAAACTAGTAAAAGACTGAGTCCTGAGGGAGAACACAAATACATTGTATATGAGGATAAAACTGCCTGTTTCATTCACTGCTTTCTTCCCAATTTCCAGGGTAGTGCCTGGCATATGGTAAGTACTAAAAAAACAGGTGTTGAATGAATGAATAAATGAATGAATGAATGAACATGTGATCTGTTATCAATAACCTCAGAGGACAGTGAAGGAGACACTCCTGGACTCCCGTGTCTGCCTGAACAGTGACCACACTGTCCCATGGAGCAAAGCAAAGCAAACACATTTCACAGCAACACGAAGTACTCCCTTGCTCTGCTCACAAATGAGAGGAACCTGAGCTGCTCTGAAGGACTGGAAATTAGTTAGATGGGAAGGGGAGATGGCAGAGGATGTACAGTCCAGGAAAAGAAGAGGCGAGTTTAAAAAACATCATTGGTTTTGCATGTTCAAGCCAAAGCATGAAGGGTATATGAGGTATAAGGAAGACAGTGATGGAAAATCAAGTTGGGGAAATAGACATCCACCATCTTTGCTCTTTTAAAACTACGCCATCACTGTTTTGTTTCAGTTTTTTAAAACACATTTGAAGTTCTGTATTTAACATCTACAGTCTTCATAACCTGTGCATTTACTAACAACTCCTAGCTCCTATCAGTCTATCATCCCTCAAATGTCCCATTTGCCAGTATGTAGAGATCTGTGTCCAACTGGATCTAGATATAGAAAACCTAGCCCTATGGAAACCTACAATTTTTAAATACTCTTTATGTTTATTCTTTGATGATGTTATGATTCAAAGAACAACTTAAGTTATACAAATACTCTTTCCCATTTTTCCTTTCCTTCTGCTTTACTCATGGCCCATGTTTAGAGACATGTTCAATCATTAGCCCCTTGGGTAAGGGGCTTGAATAGCATATCATTAGTTATCACTGAAATGCCTTACTTAAGGCTCCTTATTATTATTTTTGCTTGTTGCATTGGGTAGGGGAGAGAAATTCAGAAGGCTCACAAAACTGTAGAAGAAGGAGAACATAGGAAAGAAACTAATATTTATTGAGTACCTTCAATTTACCAGACACTGAACTTAGCACATTTTATTTTTTTTAGTTTACATTAACATTTTCTTATTTGAAACAAGATGGGGTAAATATTATTTCCATGTTACAGATAAAGAGTCAAGACGATTAAGCTATTTGTGCAAGTTCTCACAGATCATAATCAGAAGAGCTGGGATCCAAACTTATTCTTACCTATGAAGACTGTGCTGGTCTATATTCCACAAGGTCTCTCTTTATCATTCATTCTACTTCATCCCAAGTCAACTTTTTAAATGTCTAGCTATGCGAGTGCCCTCTTTATGTTTCAAAATTATTTCTATGCCTTCCATATCCGCTTCAGTAAATTGAGGGATCCAAAGTACATGGTGTCTGCTACTGAGGTCACATGCCTAAATGGAACATTACGTATGCCTAATGTCATGTCTATAAAGTGCTCAAATTAATTCCAGATACAAACTTCTGTGCTGAAAAGAGATGAAATGATTGTCAACTACGTTTAATACTTTTTCAGAAAAGAAGAATTTGCATAGACTGACAGCTCCTTTTGTTTCCACGTTCAATTTTAATACTTTGCTTGTGCTTACCAAGGGACAGCCATATTGATTTGGACCCACAACATCCCAAGGCCTATTTTTATGCTTCTAAATAGATGATAAATCAGTAAATAGCATTATTTTTTTAAATGATACCAGCAATAAAATGGTCCAAAAAAGATTTGTTAAATAAAAAAAAAAAACTTTCTCTGAAAAATTCTTTATACTCCTCCTGATGTTCAATTGATTCCTTTATTTTTCTATTTTGCTTTTGAAGCAAAATTCTCAGAAAACAGAATTCTCAAAGGAAAGGCTCTATGCCCTCGGTATCTTTAAGAAAACTGTGCATGTGCCAATTTATTTCGCTTTTTTTCTTTCAAAAATCATGAGAATTAGAATGCTGTGTAAGACCCAGGAATCATTGCTAGCCAATGGACAGAGAATCTCTCAATCAATTCAAGACTTTGGATAGCATATGGACAACAATACATATAAGTCTAAGCCATGTATCTAAATTACATTCCTGGTAGTTGTGAGAGATCTCAAAACTAAATTATATCCTGTAACATATACTGGAAAATAGATGTGAAGCGTCATGCTATGTTTGATCAGAGCAATGGTTTCAGGATTTTCAATATTTGCAAAGAAAATTCTTAACTTCTGACGGTACTCTTTGTCTTATGACTTAAAAAGGAAAAAAAAACAAAACCCAAAGATATAAAGAGTATATAAAATAACAAGAGCTTTATCAAAACTACTTAAAGCAAAGAAAATCTAGTGTTCTGAATTAAGCCATACAGTCGCATGCAGCTTGGAAAGTGGAAGTAAAGATCTGTTATCTATTTTTCTTAGCTTACACATCGTCCTTAATTACAGTTTAGACGACAAAATGAAACATAAATGGCTTTTTATCAACGGAACATTGCTGGAAGCATAAACAATAAATTATGAATTACTGAAGCAGAAGCCTTTTCAGATCATGTATGCATAATGCTATGCTGCGTATTCGGGTCCCAGTTGGACCTCCTGTTTCATGCAAATGGAGCAGTATCTTTTATGATTCAATGCTGAGGAAAAGTGCCATGCTTCACATGGGTAAGAGTTGACACCTTATAGGAAAAAGACCTCTAGTCAATGTTTCGTGTTGGCTGTGGTGCTGTGGGGAAGTCCATGGTGTGAGCAGAGTCCATGAAATCACCATCTTGAAAAGGTACCTATATAGTTATTCATTATCACACGCATACACGGTTTTCACTTGTTTAGGTACGGTTGCCTGAGAAACCCAATAATAAGGGATCTGCTTAGCTGAGAGAGAGAGGGTGTTGTAAAGGCCACTTGAGGCAAGAGATGCTATTTCAGAAAGTTCTCTATTAGCTTCCATGAAGCCTGGCATAAGGGAAGAACTTAAGGAGGTCCCAGGCGGCCAGAAAGGCAACTAACTGGCTTACCGAGGTGGCCCTTTTTGCTGTGTGGATCATTAGGCAGGCCTATCAGGTCCACGTTAGCCTGGATGGGGCACAGCTGGCTTAAGGCGGACATGAAAGGGACTCCATCTGCCTCAACCCCTACATCCTGAATACAGAAGAGGCAGGTATGAGGTCTCAGCCTGAGAGAAAATGGAGGACAGGCAGTCAGCTCTTGCTGGATTGAGATCAGAGACACCCACTTCCATTTTCAGGAAGCACATTTTAGTTTTGTGATAAGAGGAATCTGAGATAAGTTGACCTTATTCAAAAGAGCAAAGGAAGCCTGTCTAATTTTTCAGCTTATGCAAATGATTCCCACAGAGTTTGTGTGTTGGGAGATTACGGGTGATTCAAAACAACTTGATATGCTAGAATGAAAAGTGATCTTAACAAGTTGGAAGTAGGGGTTAGCCACTGTGTGGAAAGAGCTGAGTTTCATTTTGTCAAAAGACGAAAAAGAAAGCCTGCTTATTCAAAACCAGATCCAGAAATCCTGCAGCTATTTCTGTGGCTGACAAATATTTTCATTATTTTCCTCCTCCTTCGTCTTTCTTATTTTGTTTATCTTCCTATTATAAAACCCTTTAGGCTGAAACACATTGCTAAGCAGATTTCTTGCAGTGCAGTCTGGTGAGGATCACAATTACCAATGAGCCCACTTTCAGAATTACTGTACCTCATTCAAAAATCAATGGAGTTAAAGCTGCAAAGAGACCTGGCTGAGAACGGCAAGGCAGAAGAGGTGGAACATATGATGCAAATCTAAGAACTAATGAATTCATAAAACGAGGATTTTGTCCCATTTGCTGATGACTGACTTTTTTCTATGTGCCAGACATTCTGCTAAGAGCTGTCTAAACCCTAGGTTACATATATCCATCACAGGGGTAAACAGATATGGTTATCCTGCATTACAAATGAGGAAACTGAGGCTTAAAATAACTTGCCTGTAGTCAGTGTCCATACAAGAGACGCTTCTAGAAAATAAAAAGAAATAAGGCCCATACTACTTGACCAACCAGTTGAAACAGAAACCCTATAAAACACAGCATGAGTCATATTTTAAATGGGTAACCATGTTAGGTACACTGACACAATCCAAGGTGCATGTCTATTCTAAATGGGCAACTACGTTATTATGGACATTGAAATAACCCGAGGCATATTTATTCCAAAGCTCTGGTCAACATCTATGTTACCCAAACCAATTACCACAATGATGCCTTCAGAATAAAATTCTTGCCAATGGGAGATTGGCCATAAAGGAGATACCAGGAAGAGAAAAAAAAATGTTAATGTCATCAGGTATTCTAGTCCCTCTGCTGTCTTTTGTGAAGCCTAACCAAGCCACAATTAATGCCAAGTTCATGATATACTTCTTTCCTTCCTATAGCCCTCTTTAGGCAGCAGAGCTTTGTGTTTTTTTTCCCCTCATTTCTCTATACACCTGATTAAAATACTTCAGTTTAAAACACAAAGACTCCCATTTCACCAGACTGTTTCCTGGCAAATCCAGTCAAACTTTTTACCTGCAATGTGCAGGCTGGAGAAGGTCAGGTTTCTGCAGACCTCAAATTTTCTGCAAGATATTTTTGTATCTGTAAAAGGTCCCTTTATCTTCCTTGTCTTGTTACATTTAATTGCTAGGTATCTTCCATTTTCACGGTTGGAATGTAAACCAATACTGAAATGTGGTCAGCAAAACTCCTTTTGTTTAAAAATTCACCCAACTAGAAGATGGACAAATCAATGTCTGGGCCATATAATTTAGAAAATTCAAGGTGCGATGATTGTTTGGTATGTACATGTGCTATAAATGATTCATCACATTTTTGACCTTTGCTTGCACTTTTATCCATATTGAAGGTTGCTTTCCTATTCTGGCAGAAATATGATTCTCATATATTCAAAAAGAGAATTATATGTGAAATCACTCAACTGTGTAGGAGATAAGAGACAGCTAATTTCTATCTCATTTTGTCTTTGATTTTGAATTAGTTGGCTGAAAATTGCAGTAGGACCAATCTATATGAGAGAAGAGATCACAGTAACTATAAGTTGAAAGACACAGCTGCAAGTTCCTTAGGAAACACCAAATACTGAAACCATTTCCTTTAAAGTTCTAATTTAAAAGGGGGCTCATCCATCCATCAATTATGGATTTGAATACACTGGCTAGCTCAAAATCTTAACCTTCAGCTAGTGGGAAGGGACTTGTAAATCATGATGCTTTCAGTGGAGAAGCATCAGCTAGTGACCATTTTAAAGTCCATATTAAAAAGAAAAAAATTAAATATATCATACCATTTGATTCCTTCCATGTTTTAAACATAAAATATACCATAGTCTTAAAATTTAAAAGGAAAAAGAAAGTCTATTATTTGGTTATTTTGGGTACTTTTGTGTTCTCTCATCATCAGTAATAAGGAATGGGTAACCGGCTTACAAGATAGCTATTTGTCTACCTATTTATCAATTTATCTCCAACAGTTTAAATCTGACAACTCTTTCCATTACTATATTTCTACACGTTAAGGAGAAACAAATAGCTTTTTCTCTTTTCACAGTAACTATCCAGATGCCAAAAAGTAGTGGTCTTGGAGCAAAACTCAAGAATTTCTAATACAAGAAAAGGGAGCTAGAGTATAATAAACTTGACCAATCTATTGCAAAGACCTGTGTGTTCACGACTTATTCTATGGAGATATTGGATATTTGAATCTTAAATTCATAATCACAGTGAACACATAATCCTAGTTTCCACAAGATAATCCTGGTTTATGATTTTTCCAGGCATAAACATAAATATAAATAGCAACCCCTTTCACTTCAAGAATTATTCCAGTTGAAATAATAGATTGCATAGTCGTTCTTTGTAAAATAAATAGACACATAATTTAAAATAAACATTATAGCACAAAGAGAGCTCTTTCTGTCTTGAGTAATTTTGCAATACCTGGCATCATCTTTTCTCAATTATTTCTCTCTGTATCACACACACACACACACACACACACACACACACACACACACCTGTGAGATAAGGCAAAGCTGCAACTTCTATTTTCTAGTTTCAAAATAAAATAGGTAACCCACATGCCTTTAAATACTCCATTATACTGTGTTTATTGAAATGCACGATGGGGCTAAAACATGCTTTCTGAAGCATATAACCTTTTACTTTCTACTAGTTCCAAAAATTAGACAAAATGCATGAAATTCATCCACTGTATGACTAAAACATCCTCTTTAAAAGGTTTAGAGCATAATGAATATAGTACTAGACAACTATACTCACACTGGCACCCAATAACAACCTCTCATTCGTTCAAACATGTTAATATAGAATCTTTGACAGGCCATGCCTCTAACAGACACATCCTGAAATTGCAGCACACACAGAAAACACCAAAAAGCTCAGAATCTTTGGGATGGAAACACATTTCTTCACAGAGACTTTTTAAATGTAGGGCATTTTACTTGCAAAAATAATGACTGATACCTATTAGCTCACAATCAAAGTAAGCACAGACCACACTTATGCACAGACTTTCAGCTTAGTTTGGGATTTCTGAGGGGACTCTCAGCTTAGCCATATGCATGTGACTTCCGTAAAAAAATAAATCTTGGCAGTGCTTACTGAAAAACACAGGCGACGCACTTGGATTAGAGTTCTTAATTAGGGGAGACAAACAAATGAGTACTCCATTACTAAGGAGAAAGAACAGGATTTTGTCTCCTTAGTGTTTGTAATAGTGGAAGCCAGCTAAATGAGTAATATCCATATAACGACTTTCTCATTTCCTTTTCTGTGATACATCACGTTTATCAAACCATCCTCAGAGAACTAAGTGGAATTATGTTAAAAGGTAAGGCCATAATATTTTCACTAAAGCCATAAAATATTATTTTATTTCATAAAGGAAATTGTATCAAAATTCACTACCTCCTTGAAACAGAACAAAACAAATAACAAATAATCCCCCCCTAATAATGCCAAGAACCAAATTTTACTCTTCTAATTGAGCATAGTTTTTATATAGACCATTCAGAAATCTAAACAAATGCCTATAAAGCCAGAAGACAGCCTGAGACAATACATTTATTTTGCTAATCGTTCTAAAACAGCTGAAACTAAGACTTAAATATATCTGAGCCAAAATAAACAGTTAATAATCCTTGTTAAATAGACAACAGTTTAGAAAACAAAAAATGAACATATCAGATAGACTTTTTAAATAATGATCCATGACCTTCATATGTAATAAACAATAGTTAAGGGAAATGGTTAATCTAAGCTCGGTTCTCAAGAACTAACGAAATGCATTCAATGTTCTCCATGAGTGAAAAACTTAACAATAAAATCAGTTCATATTAGTGCCAAAATAATACTGATAAGGAGTGTCCTTCAAGGAAGATTTTCTGATCTAATTGCTATTGTTAACGTTGGTACAGGATTACAACAAATACTTCTAATGTGCACCCACAAACCAGGCAAAATTAGAATAGGCTTTCCCTAAAGACTTGGCAAACATTCAATTAAAATGTAGCAACTGAAACGTATAAGCCCAGCTCCTGTTCTAACAGATATTTCAGTATTTCAAAATTCCTGAAACTTTCACAAGGGTTAAATCTCACTATTCATTTTTAAAAGGAAGGTGATTGAGATATGCTCTGGGATAAAATTAACTTTCACATTAATAATGTTCTTAGCTGTTATTTCAATAACGGAAAGAGGAAGTGATATTCACTACCACGCCATTAAGCTCATAAGCTGGATTTCAACGGCTCATAGGTGAACAAAAATTATTGTATCGATATTTTCAGTCATCGTATGACCTTATATCGTATTTTTCCAACTTACATTTCCCCCTGTTTCCAATGCTTGATATATTTACCTTCATTTTTCTTGATGGTAAAATTTGGATTGTTGACCATTTCTGGAAGAAGACTGTACAAGAAATAATGTCCGTTTTTGGGATCGTCTTTGTCCATAGCACTCACTGTCTGAATGACCTGTAACATAAAACGTGACATCAGCATTTCTCATGACATCAAAGGACTTGAACTGCCTTTACAAGTTGAGCGACATCCCTTTTGATCCAAGGAATCTTTTTCAGTTTTCTAAATCGTCATGGATGGTGTGTGCCAAGAATAAGGAAAAAAACATGTATTACTTTTAAACCTCAACTTTGATAAATTGATGAAAATTAAGGTCATTACCTTTGTGTCTATTTGGTGTCTGGGGCTCGAAATAGCATATTTAAGGGTATTTGAAAATTCCACTGGGCAATTGCAGGTTTCTTTCCAATTTGAATATATACGGGTATCTAGAATGAGATTTGGAATTGTTACAGTGATTGCAGTGTGGCTTTTGGGAAGATCTTGGAGGTAAAAGACTTAAATCTTGAATTCTCACAATTCCTCTTTAATTTTACTCAATCAGGTTGCAAGTGTTTGCCAAATAGAATTTTCCTCGGCACAAATACCATTGCAACAAACCTTTCTGAAGAGTTGCATCTCTTCCCACCCAATAATGACTATTGTTTTTAAAGCTAGTGGACAATACACACAAACAGTGCCTTGGAGGGAATCCTGAGATGAATAAATTATAGGGATTAGAAGAGTTACCACTGCACAGAGAACTGTCTGGATAGATACACATAGTTGAAAGTGGTGCCAGTTGAATGTGCTTCTTTCATTTGCAAAGTTGCATTAACTGAGTGCTCAGTTATTTCTTCAGATGTTAAGAGAATTAGCTTAATAATTCACATTTATGATTCTGTGATAGTAATCATTTCAATATGAAACACTGGGCAACAGCTAATGTAGAAAAAATTAGAGCTGATACTTCTCTTAGAAATAACTACAACATAACTTCTACAAAAAGATGCCTATGAAGCATGACAGACAAGGTGATGCCTAATTTACCGTAAAAAATTAACAGGGAAATGCTCTCATGTTTATGAAATTTAGAGAGTGTGATGATGATGCCTAATACATCATGTCTGTTTGAACAATTATGTCCCATTAAACTTTGCCAATTTCATTAAAGAGGAACAAATGGATCACTTATTTTTAAGAAGGTGACATCATTGTCTTGTAACTTATCACCTAAACAGGTGTGAGAACCTCAGTTTCAGAATACTTTTAGCAGCTGTGGAGATTTTCATTGTGCGAAGCACACGCTACATGACAAGCAGTGCATTGAGGTTATCTGAGGCATAAATGAAATAACTTCTCTCTTTTATTTCTCTATTTTTTAAATTAAACCCATCTTTGTAGGTGTTTCATCTTTGTTAAGGACCATAAGAAATATCTTATAATTGTACCAGCTTGAGTAACAATATGACAAAAAACAAAAAAACAACAACAAAAAAACCCAAACAAAGAAACCACAACAATATGACAAAAAAAAATAGCACCGAATATAACTCATGGTTAAGACAGAGGTAATTATTAAGGTGTGTACTTAATGAAATAAAGCTTCCTTGACAGAAGTTAGAATCTCACCCTTTACTCACCGTGTGACACTGAGGGAGTTATTGAATTCTGAAACACAGTTTCCTTGCATTCCGAAATCGTAAATAAAAAGAGTACCTTTCTCATAGAGTTGCTTTAATTATTGATGTAAATTCTTAATGTAGTATCCAGTTTATAGCAAATGCTCAATTAATGTTAGAATGTTAATCATCATTATTATGCTTGGGTTTTTAATTAGGGTCACTACCGTTTATTTATGACACAGCATTTTGACAGATGTAATGGCTTTGATGTTACCCAAACAGGACCCTGACATCATTAGATTAGATGGAAATGCCATTATATTTACTGTATCTAAACACCTAGTATATTTGCCTTGACATTTAAGTGCAGAGAGACATCCTGCGGTTGCAGATTTATAAACATGAAAGAAGAAAAGTACCAGGAGAGAAGCTATGAAACTCAGCTAGCACTTTGGTGGACAGTCTACACATGCACACATTTAACAGGAAAATTTGGGGAAAGCCCTCTTTGACGCAGTTATAAAGAATAGAGGGGGAATTCCTTGTGAGCAGGTAAGTGCACCATCCCCTTCTCCCTTTGCCCAATTTTGCTTCAAAAGGACTTCTATTTCCAGGTGCACCTATTGAAGAAGCAACTCTTGAAGTGTGTATGCACATGTGAAAAATAAGGGCACAGAAAGAGAGGGTTTCTTGATATTCTGTGGTGGAAATCATTTACAACCAAGTGCATTCTTATAGTATATTTAGCGGCAAGAGCCCCTACAAGTAATACCACTCCTAATATTTCTAAGTAACCTGCATGGAAAAGACTGATATGTGTTGGCAAGTGCACCTACATGAGTTATTTGATTAGTTAAGCCACCAGGACCAAGACAAAAGATGCAATAATTTAGCTTACCGGAAGTAAAGGAGCATAATTACCTGACATACCACTTCTCAGAAGTTTGGTCTGAACATCACACCCACAATGACCATGTTTTCCCACCATTTATTTAAGTCCATAACTCTGGTAGGCACACAACATTTTAGGCCTACTCAACCAGAAGGTCTCAGGGTGGGACCTAGAAACCTACATTTTAAACAGTCTTCTGGGTGATTCTGATGCATGTTTAAGGCTGAGAACAACTATCTTGAGCCAAGGGAGAAGATTGGTGTCCACCGCCCCTTCATTGTTATGTATTTGGACGGTTTGTATTGTCAACCTGGCATCATGCTCAGTGTATAATGTGTTGAGGAAAAACTGATGAAATGGTAAATCTTTAAATCAACGTCCAAATACCTCATGTACTGGTTATGGTTAAGACTTTGGTTTAAGCCATCTTTGACACTTCATTTAATTTTAGTGAGGATGGCCGCTGTCTCATCATTTTATCTAAAAGTAGATGCCTGGTAGGTCACTTGAAGGACTTTAGGTTATTAAAATGCATTAAAGTACTCATATTAAAAAAGCTGAAATTTTCATTGATGTAATAACATCTGAATACACTTAGTTTTAATCACTGGAGAAGAAGAATGGATTTATTCAAGCAAGTACACCTCTACACAAGCAGATTTTATAGGCACACGGAGTAGATGGTAAATGAAAACCACACATATTTCCCACCATGAGCTACTATGACAGCAATTAATTTTTTAAGTATTTGGACAACTATTTCATGGAAATGATATAAAATTTTCTGGGGAGTTCACAGGTTTTAGGAGTAAATTTTTAGCACACAGTTAAAATATTTTCCTTTCTACGAATAAGATTAGGACACAATTGAAAAATCTAATATTTAACCATTTATTGTGAATTAAAGGGAAGCTGAAAGCTAATATACGTCTCTATCTGAAAAGCAAAGCATATTCAGATGTCGGGATAAGGAATGGACCATGCTTGGAGCTCTAGGACAGCAGACTGTTCTGTTTCTTGAGACTACTGATTAGAAATAACTTTTCTAAGGCATGAAACTGAAAAACAAAATTGAGAATTGTGGGGCCATATCATAATTTTAACTCTTTTTTACTTAACCTATTCATTGCTTACCAATAACACTAAACTGAAATTAGATCATTTTTATTAGCAGGATTTCTTGAACTTTATTTTAGACTATGTTATATTAACTCAAAAATATTTGATAGCAACAGGCTATCACCGGCATTAGTAACTTTTTAAAAGGCAAGCAGCCAGGAGCCAAATACGTTTCTGATGATCTGATCCGTTAGCAACCATAAAACTATCATGGCATCTATTAGAATATCCCCTATGAGTTCCTGCCTATGTTATTCATTGGTTTGTTCTTAGGTGATGAGTTGGTGCTGTTTTGTTTTGTTTTGTTTTCTTATGTTTTGCTTTCTTCCTCACTACTATTAGCACATGGTGACTATTTAATAAGTATTGTCTAAATGAATCAATACATGGACGAATAAATAAATTATGGTAGGCATGCTTTAGCATCATCACAAATTCTTACATGACCTTGAGAGGTAGGTATGAAGAGTCTTATGAGAACCCTGATGCATCACAGATATTATATATAACATCTGATACCAGATATATCTGATAACAAACTCCCTGAATCTTCCTGCCTCAACATGTCAGGATGCCTCAAAATTTTATTGAGAGTTATACCTTCTGTACGTATATTTCAGTTAAATTGAGGCTTAGACCTTCAATATTTTGGAGAGTGCATAAGGATGAACTCCGTCAGTTTTGCTGTTCACATACTTTGCTTTTTATGGGTCTAAAGGTTCCCTTCTGATTCTGACTGGTAGCCGGCAAATGGAGATTTAGATATCATAGTTCTTTCGGAGTATGAGCAAGGTGAGAGAGGACTAATCTGTTGTAACTTTCGAAATGTTTTCCAAGGCTTCTGGAATATACAGCTATTCTCCAGGAACACTCAGCAATGATAGCCAAGATAATATCTCCCATCGCATCACTGTCACTTTCTCAGGAAAGAACTTAATTTTCTCTTTCTCGGAAAATCTTTTCTGTAGTGACGTGAGCTGGAAGGTGGTGGAAAGGGGCTGAATGAGAGGAGAAATATTCAAAGGCGGTGCAGACAGGACAGCGATGATTTTTGGTTTTCTATTCATTCTTCTGTCTGCTATTGCCAGTTTATTTCTGATTATTAATATTCCTCTCCTGAAATATTAACTTCTGTTTCTTAGAGTAGCAGTTTTAAACTTGGGAAAGGAAAGGATGATTCATGAGTGAGAATCACACGGTTCAAACCTCTCAACTTGAAAGTAAAATTGAAACAGAGACCAAAGGGACGGGTGAAAAGGGGAAGGGGAAAATAGTCACAAATATTGTGAGACGTTTACATGATGACATACGATCACTAGAATTAGTGGTGTGATCCCATTGTAAGGTATAAAAAATCTGTATCTTACATCTGAAACTAATATGACCAATGTAAGATTGTATACCAACTATACTTAAATTAAAAAAAGGGGAAAAAAAAAGTAAAATTCTATGACATGATATATGCACACGTATGAGGGGAAAATCCATAGCTTTCATTACATTATCAATGGTATTCAGAACTGAAGGAAACAAAACAAAATAGGTTAAGAACCATTCCCTGAAAGAGGGGTCCTGGAAAATGAAAATTATGCATACAAGAGAAACCAAGTTATAACCATGGTGATGAAAAAAGAGGAAATATGAAAATTTGAGAAATTATATTAAAATCCACCTATTAACCCAATTATCCTCAATTATTTTGAAACCGCATAATATAGTATAGTTCACTCTAAACATCATTTATATCCATTGAATGGATATCCTGGATGTTTTTTATCAGTTGCATGGCAATCCACTCTCTACCAAGACTTTTCTTACCCAAAGTGTTTCCCGTGTCACATTTTTTTTTACATGAATACATCCTTGTTTTTAAAAAGTATTAGATAGCTATTCCGAGCATGTACCTTAGAGGCCTGACTCATAGAAAATACAACAGGAGAATGTAGATTAGATTGTATATGTCTTTTGAACACTTACTGAAGTCCTCAGTCCTCGGGGAAGATATTTTGGGCGTCATAAACTCACTGCAGCACTTCCAACACTTTCCCTGGCTTCAGTCTTTTTCACTCCCCTTTCCCTTACTAACACTAAGTGGAGGTAAAATGATGCACAGAAAAGGCTCCTGAAAAATGTGTTTATACAACGTTTGGAATTTTCAGTTCCTCCTGACTCTTACTTTCTTTTGCTGCACTTGGTATATTTTATGTATATTTTGGACATCTCTGAAATGAACAATATTGCTTTTATTAAAAAAATCACTCCATCACTTGCTTTCCTTTGAAAACGTCATTAGTAGGATAAAATGCAGTTTTTAACATAGCTTAGAAGTTTCAACCTTCTCTTTGCTCTTCTCTCCCCTCCATGTTCCACTAGATTACTTCACAAGAATACTCCCTGATGCCTCCCTAACATTATAAACATTACTACCTAGGCTGAAAAGGTATCCTATTGTTTATTCTCCTGAAGCAAGATTTTCCTAACCGGGTTCCATTTACCACTAGTTCTATAGTTTTCTGGGAAGGAAAGCTGAAAGACTTTATAAACAACTATGTTTGGTACGTGCAAAACACCATATAGCCCTTTAGTGATTCCTATGTATTTATGCATCTCACACGTAAATAAAACCAACAGAAGATGATATTATTTAACTTTGTTTAATACAGTGGTTCCCAACATTATTAGGTCAAACATACATACACACACACCACACCATATATCGGCATGCTATACCCTACAAGTGTTTCTCAGGCACTCAATTTAAGAAATGTTATCTTCTAAAACTCCATATGAATCATAAAGATCTGGAAGACTTTTTCGACCTCTTTGGGATGATGTTGTGTCTACATAGCATGGTGGTTATAACACTGTTTCCACTTGGTTCTCTGCCCTTCCATTAATATGTCAGCTCCTCGTGGTACCACGTGTTACCCAATATATGAGGTTGTACAACTAAGTTTGCGAACTTATCCTAGAAAAAGTGCTGCATACCTCATTGCTGAATATCACTAAGGTCACCTTCGAAGTACTCCCCTTGGGAAGCTATGCATCGACACCAGTGCCTAGTCCACCCTTCAAAGCAATTTTGGAATTATTTTTCTGGAATGGCCATCAGAGCTGTCATCGGATTACCCTTGATGTCCTGAATGTCATCAAAATATCTTCTTTTCAATATCTCCTTTATCTTTGGGTAAAGAAAGAAGTCACTGGGGGCCAGATCAGGTGAGTAGAGAGGGTGTTCCAATACAGTTATTTGTTTACTGGCTAAAAACTCCCTCACAGACAGTGCTGTGTGAGCTGGTGCATTGTCGTGATGCAAGAGCCATGAATTGTTGGTGAAAAGTTCAGGTAGTCTAACTTTTTCACACAGCCTTTTCAGCACTTCCAAATAGTCAATTTGGTTAACTGTTTGTCCAGTTGGTACAAATTCATAATAAATAATCCCTCTGATATCAAAAAAAGGTTTAGCAACATCGTTGCAACAAGTTTGCAAACTTAATTGCCAGACCACATATGTCACTAGCACGAAGCCTAATACCTTCTAATATCTAGTGTCAAATTTACTTCCTTCAAAAAGACATGCTCATCATCATGGCTTCCACGAGCAAATGGAAACAAGCATGCACATGTGTCTACCTCACTTCCATCCTAAATTCTTATTCCGTCATTTGTAGGTCAAAACTAAAACAAAGAGAATACAGCAGTCTGTAACAGACCAAAATTTTTAAACAATCCTTTGTACCATTTTCTCTGTGGATCATCAATCTCTTTTAGGTTAGGGGCCAGAATAAAACATGTGGAATTTAGAATCACACAAGAGGTTTAGCCACCGCATGCAGAGGCCACAGCATGACTTCAATAAAATATTTAGATAATATGTGTTCCTGAAAGTGGATTCTAGCAAATTTGAAAAAAAAATACTTATATTAACCCACCAATTCATGTGGCAAGGAATGAAGTAGGAACTATTCCTTTACCCTTGACAAATAAAACACTTGTAAATGTTTCACAAGAAATCTTTTGTAAAAAAAAAAAAATGTTTTACAGAGGGAGGTTTATTCCAATACAGGAGAGTATGTTGTCTTGTTATATTAACCCATTTAGGGGTTATTTACAGTGTTTTGCTCCAAATGAAAGCTCCTAGAGAAATAACAATAAAAACAATAAAAATAACAAAAATAATACTAATAAAGTATATTTTGCTTTTAGACTATGAGACTACTTAAAATAAATACTACTAATAACTACAATTATTTATTGAGCAGCTAATATTGACCTACGTACCCCTAAAATATGAGAGTTTAAACAGAGATTGCTGCCCAAAGTCACAAAATCAGTAAATGGTAGAGCTGTGACTCGCACACTTAAATGGTTCTAGTTTCAAACTCATCCACGGTATTTTTTCACTTATGCTTTTCCTTCTGTCAACGTTGTGCTCTAAAAGGCATACTTCTACTAATGATTCTCTTGAAAAATGTTTTGGTACATAGGATTTCCTTGAATATTGTTTTATGCATTCTACTAATTTACCGTCTCCTTACTCCACCCAAAACAAAATGAAAATCATACTTTATGCATTTTGTTGAGGCCATCAATTTCATCCATTTTTAAAATCAATCCTGTTTCCCTCTTGTGTATAAATCCTGGAAGATGCCTGCCGGCAGAAAAGTTAAAATTAAATCTCCTATATTTATTGTTTCAGGAATGCTATAAAATGTCATAATTGCATTTCCTTGTTTCACATATATTAGGAAAAAAGACCAACAAAAACTAAAAAAATAAATAAATGAAGTAGCAAACTCATTCATGGCTGGGGTTTATCAAGAGATAATTATCTTTTCTTATTAAGCTTTATTTATTTTCACTTAAGATTTCATGGAATGCTTTTGAATAAAGTGTATTATTGGTCACAGGAGTTCATTTCTTTTTCTCTTGAAAAATGCTCACTCTTGATCAGAACCTTATTCTCATGACTACTTTTCTAAGAAGTGTGTCATACAGGCAATGTCACACAAGCAATGGCATTACAAAGTCTGCTTCCTTGGGAAGCACTGTGAGTCAAGAAAGTACAGGAACCTGGGGACCTTCAAGAACAGACTTTGAAACCCACCTTTGCGACTTTTCATGGCCTCAAGTAAGACCCTTACACTTTATCAGACTCAGCTCCCATAACTGTAAAATGTGAGTGCAACACAAAACTCTCAGATCAGTGATGATTTTATATATATATATATATATATATATATTTGTCTATATTATTTCATTCATGTCAGCATGCAGCTTTTGCAATCATTTCTCTCCATCTCTACTGCCTCCAGCTTAGACTACACTACTGTTATCTTCCACACTTACAGCCTTAGTGCTCTTTCTGCTTACTTGTGTGTGTGTGTGTGTGTGTGTGTAGATTTTATTTAAGCATAAAACTCTTTTATCCTATCTTATTCGTGCTTATTACATTATTGTTACACTTGCTTATTACATGTATTATGCTTAGCCAAAGATGTCTTCAATTCTACAAACAAAACAAATATTTCTCCCTTCAAGGTCTGTGCACAAGCTTCATGTTGGCGAGAAGGTCCTCGCTTCCACTTCTGGCATGCCTAGCCCTTTCTCAATTTTTTTTTTTTTTTTTCAATTTCAGCTTCAATGATACCCATTAAAAAAAATAACTTTATCTGAAACACTATATGAAATAGATCTTTGCTGTTTCTTTGTTTTCCCCTGACTAGTTGCATCAATGTTTTCTTCAGCCCAGGTTTCAAAATTTAAATCTATTATTTATTCATTCAACTTTTTTATAATCCCCCTTCCTCACTCAGTTCCATTAGAGAGAACACTTCTTTATCCATTTCATATTGTTTCCCCAGGTCATATTACAATATTTAGCATCTTGTAGATGCACAATAAATAGTGTTCAATAAGTGAATGATTTTTCATTTGAAAAGGTTAGCTTGTGCACTGTGTGTCTGTGAGTAAATGAGTTGTTTCCATGGTGATAGCTGAGAAAATAATTGTTGAAATATTTGTCATTCCTGAATGAAATGAATTATGACCATGATTTAAAATTTTTGTGAATACCCATGACATGCCAAGTTTTGGCTAGATACATATCTAGACATATAGGCTATGACCTTTTCTATTTTGGACCTGTGATGTTCCTAAGATAAACAAACTTTATATGCTTCAGTATTAGTCAGAGAAAGAAGGGATTAAAATATGCAAACCAAGGTATTTTTTCTTTAACCCAGACATAATTAACTTGATGCCAAGTAGTATATCTCAACTTCTATAGATAGTGATGAAGCTTAAATTATACTCCACTAGATTTATTTATAGTAACAGGGAAAGCTCCTTCCTGAAGGAAAAGAGCTAAAGTAGTCTGTCGCCTAACTATTTAGTTCTCAAACAATAAATATCCTTTGAGACTAAACAAGAGACCTTGACTCACATCTGGAAATACGTGCATTTCCAGTTCAGTCCCTGCAATTGGAACAAATGATCGTAATTCTGTATGTACGGAAAGCAAGAGGCTAGTATCTGAAACAGAATCCTAGAAAGACCTTATGAAAGAGATAAGATATAGAACACAACTCTGGAAGTCCCTCTGGACAACACTGGTCACTGAAGATCGCTATGTCTCTTTCACATTTGGTCCCGGGTGTGGTGTTATCAGAAATACTGAAGGAAGACACTAATTTCTCCACACCTGTTACCTGTCCCTCCACCCGTCCACCAGATTACCATCTCTTCAGAGAGAATGTGTGTTATCCCCAGCGGACTCCTTTTCAGCACTTGATAGATATTTCCTGTCTCTGGTGGAACATATCCTCTATAAGAGGGCTTTTCAGTAGGATAGCTCCATTTCCCTGATCTCTTCAGCCTCCTTTCCGCCTAGAGGATTTGAGGAATTTTCTTTCAGTTCTATCATTTCTAATTTTATTACGTGTTTGCTAGAGAGAAAAGTCTATGATGGGAAAAGACTGATGTTTAAGGCATTGTTTGCCATGAAATCCCCAGTTCCGAGCCAAGTCTTGGCACACAGTTTGTGTTCAATAAAAATTTACTGACTGACCAAACCTACCATCCTATAAGACGCATGAACTTTCAATCATATAGTTTGCTTTCTAATTTTGAACTCCTCAGTCTATACTTTCATTTCTGCCTCGGCCGTTAGAGAGGAATAAGTGGAGAACATCTTTCCCTTCTTCCTTTTAAACTGAGGACCAACTAATCTGTAGATGACATTATCATACCGTGATTGAACTAGAGACTAAAGACATACACCATCTTCTATCTTTTGACTTAAGATATGACTTACCTATAACTATTGGAAATCAAATAAAGAAATAGAAGTAACTAGTAATCAGAAAATACCATATTAACATTTAGTTATGTAATGGAGGGATTATTTAAAATGATTCTAACCAAAAGAGATTCACATTGATTTTATATAATATGGACTGTGAACTATTTCTCTGTATCATGGCTAGCTTTTACTCTAAGGGAATAAATTGAAGAAAATATCACCTTTCACTACAGCATCATGAGAAGGTGGGAGGAGCAGTTATGATTTGCAATTCAACTTTCAAAGTGAGCAAATGCCAATTTTAGCACAGATGTATCATGAACTGGAGATTTCCATCTAAAGGAAAGTAACCTCCCTTTCATTTTCTTTTCTTGTTTTCCTTTTCTTTTCTCTTTTCTTTTCTCTCTCTCTCTCTCTCTCTCTCTCTCTCTCTCTCTCTCTCCCTCCCTCCCTCCCTCCCTCCCTTCATCC
The DNA here is from genome assembly GCF_036562045.2 of Rhinolophus sinicus. Lineage (NCBI taxonomy): Eukaryota > Metazoa > Chordata > Mammalia > Chiroptera > Rhinolophidae > Rhinolophus > Rhinolophus sinicus. Next base: position 37,393,818 of record NC_133760.1, on the reverse strand, counting down.
CTCCCTCTCTCTCTCTCTCTCCTTCCCTCACTCCCTCCTTCTTCTTTCATTATTTGTTTAAATGAGTTTAATCCAGTGGAAGAATCAAGCACAACAGAATTATCTCTGTTCATGTTGACATTGGTTTTCATTTTGTGAGCTGTTTTGAAAACCTCTTGAAAGAGGCTATTCCAGTCCAGAAGATTTTAGACTAGGTTTTCTTAATGTCTAGCCCTTGATTATTGCTAATGATCTCCAGCTGCACCTACTCCCATGAAGCTGACCCCCTTTGAACTTAACCTTAAATCCATACCTTCCAGGCAAACCAGGCATTTCAAAGTCACCTGTACTCCTTTCTCTGAGGCTGTTGCAGAGCCGACATTAATTGTTGAAAAATAGCGAGTTGACTATAAATGCAGTGCTAATTCAGTTTTTGACATTTATTTTTCATGAGTGTGTGATCATCTGATAATGAATATTCTAATTTCAAAGTGAGTCAGTGGTTTGTGTGGTATTCGGAGTGATAATTCAAAATGTATCTATGTTGAACTTACATAAGTGCATATTAGTGTAGGTAATCAAGATGAATTTTGGAAAACATTAACTATAAAAATGAGATACTGAAGCCATTAAAAGTGACCGAGGAATGATGTAATGAATCAAACATGAGTTCTGACTAGCACAAAGGAATCAGAAAATTCAGGAGTTGTTTGAACAACTACATGTGTATAAACGAGTCAGCCATATGCCCCAAAATTATGCTGAACAACCAAAGATCTCATCTCTTCGTGTAAAAATGAACTCTAACAAATGTGCTTAAACAGATTCATTTGAGAATAAGCTAATGCAGTAGACACACAACGTAAACATTTCTTCACAGGAGTCATTCATTTTGATTTGCAAAAATCATAAAACAAAGAATCAACTTTTCTTTTTTATTTTGATCTTGCATAGGAAAGGTGATAAAATAATGCATTGTTTTTCCTAAGGATAAGAACTGCTGAAGAATCATTCAAACCTTGGAAACAGTCAAAATCCACCAGGTAAGACTCCAGATTCCTGGAGTTCCCAAAGCATGCATGTCAATATCATAAGTGAAGCCAATGTTGAATTTTTGAAATATCAATGCCATTGACTCTCTAAACTTGCGTGATGAGTTCTGCATGAACAATGGAGTTTTATTTAAATCCTCATGCACTTGACAGATTCTGAATAACTGAAAGCAGCTGGCTTATAAGTTTGTGATTGGCTACATTAGCCCAGCAACGATCTGGCTCACACAACCATACCCTTGAAACTGACCTGCACATATTCTGTATATTTTTATCAAATTCTCTCTGCCAACTCAATCCACCAACTTAGCTAAATGATATTTACTGCCATATACATAAATGAAAATGCTCAAAACATGATGGCTAGAGGGCAATTCCATATGATGAAATTAAGAAACATTTGAACTAATGTTAGAATGTTAAAAAAAAAAAAAAGTATATTACCGTGAAAGGTTAATGTTTTGTTTAAACATTTATGTTGTCTAGGTGCTTGAAATTAATCAGTTTTATTATTACAATTTTAACTTTGCTCTGTGTGTGTATCTTATTTCAGTACATGGAAACAATTCTAATCCTTCAGATATATGAGCGTAGTCTAGGGGAAAATGTGCATTGTTTTATAGGACAGTAACACATTGATTTATGTAATAATAATTAAAAGTAGAGGGCTACAGTGCTATTCCTTTCTTTTGGTGGAAAAAGAAATTCTGACTCTTGTCAGGTAAACTGCTCGCTCGACAAATAGTAAGTAATTTGAATTCCTAACACCCACATGAGGCACAATAATAGTTGGATCAACAACTCCAGTGTCGTGCTGTCAGCTGCTGTTTATTTAAATTAAAATGTCACCATCCAGAAATAAATTAGGAAGTTGAAAAACGATAAATATCTTAAACATACAGTACTTTGGCACCTTGTTAAAATAAATCTATTACATTTGTGTTTTTTAGAATTTTACACAGACTATTTCCATTTTGACATTCAGAGAATAGCAGGCTTTGTTTTTGTTTTTCTTGCTTATAACTCTTTTCCTCCTCCTTCCCTCCCAATTTCTCTTCCCCCACCTTCCTTTCTTTCTTCTTTCATTACCTCTGCCTCCCCCACCACTCCCTCTCTCTCTCCCTCTCCCTTTCCCTGTCTGTCTCTCTCTCTCCATTGTCCCTATTTATGTTATATGAGACAGGTAGAAAAAAATCCATCAATACACAATTCAGATATGCTATACTTGCCTGTCTAAAACATGTTACTCATCTTATGTTTATCTAAAATATCTACATTGTTACAGATTTCAAAATTTGCTTTGTACAACTGGTCACCCTAGGTCCCACAATTATGTGTTATTCCTGTGTTTAACATAAAACAAGCACGCCCCCCACCCCATGGCCTTTCCCCTTGCTTCCTGTCATTTGAAGATTAAATTTTTGGCCTCATCCCTCTACTACCTCCCCGAGATATTTAAAGATAGTTATTTGGCTCTGGGCTCACAGTATAGCAGGGTACTCCACTTCAGGAGTCAATTTGGTCATAAGTAGAAGAAAATTAACATCTCAGAAAGAAAACTACTCCCTCTCAGCTCCCATTTAGGTGTTTCCTGCCTGTGACTTTGCAGATCATAAATGATGCAAAAGCACACTGTACTGCAGGTTAATCAAATATGAGACAGTTGTATACAAACATATCAGCATTAACAACATGGAGATATTTACTTGGCCGGGTTTTCCATTTTCACATAAAAATGCCTCATATTCGGATGCGAATTCAGGGGCGTTGTCATTGACATCCAGCACTTTAATAGCAACAGGTACTCGTGATATCTGACTGTGGTTCCCTATGGGAAGGAAAAAATAACATCAGCATCGAGGGTATTTCATTTTAACGTGCAACTCAACTTTCTTCTTGAAAGCATGTGTGTCTGTTTCAACTTCGTTTCATTAGGGTGTTTTCAACACGGTGATTATAGAATCTGACCACTCAGTGAGGAAGAATAACAAGTGCTTAAATGCTTTTAAAAAAGTGTAAATTATTATTCCAAACATCATTTGCTGGAGTTTAGCTTGATAAAAACCATCTCTGAAAAATTAAAAAAGCTGTCTTAGAAAGAAAGGTTTAGTATATTAATAAAGTCCATTAGACAAAAGAAAAAGCAATGCTGTATGCAACACAGATTTATTTGTTTATCTTGGATAAAACACAACACATTTTTGCACTATCTTGCTTGACTGGCTATCTATTAAAGGTGAACATCAAAAACCCAGCAAAAGGCCTGAACCAAATCAATTGCTGAGAGGGTGTCCTTAACAATGATAAAAGGGATAATCTTAAAGATGGGAAATCATATCTTTTATGAATTTTTTTTAAATTGACCTTGGGATCTTTGTGGATAAGATAAGCCCAAGTCATTTTAATATTGCTGTTTTCACAAAGATTTTCATCAGTGTAAACAGATAATAATCTTTTAATCTTTCCAGGTCAGCTCCAATAGCACAGAATTTAATACATAATCCTTAATCCCCAGGTCCTTAAATTTAAAAAGTAATATAAACACACACACACACACACACACACACACTCACACGTATTAAATCTGGTCCATTTAATACATTGTTGACAGGGGTCATGTGATGATTTTTCACTTGTAATAAAAACAGTACAGTTTGATTCTGACTGTACAATCTTTTGATCTCTTGTAAATTATACAGAATGCATTGGAGAGGGCCAGCTATTTATTTGTGTTTCTCTGGCACAGAACATTTACAAGCAAGCCAAAAGGTGGAAAGTATTTGACTTTTCAATGTAAAGAAACAGACTTTCATTTGATAGATCAAATCTTTTTTGACAATTGATTAAATCCAGACATCTAAAACCTTTAAATACTCATTTTGGTGGGGTTAAATATGAAAGTATTTCGAAAGCACACACCAAATGATCATAGCCATGTTACAAATTTATAGTTGGTTTACCCCACTGGCAACACTACAAGATTTAAATTTAGTTAACTCCCATGGCTACTCTCCAATATTCTAATTTGATTAACTATGGATGGATGGTTACTATCCTATGGAATTCCAACCACCTCAGTAATGGAACATAACCTCACTTGCCAAAAATCAAGCTGAAGGCCATAAGTGTGTCACCTGATATTTCCTCTTTCTTTTACTATCTGATGTCTAATAAATTAATTTATTCTTCAAAGAGGAAGCATGCACTTCCCAAGTTTCCATGGAAGGAGAAGTTTAAAAAAAGTATAACTCATGACCCTAAGATAAGGAATTTACATTCTATGCTTTATCTACTTGAATGAGGTAGATAAAAACGGTATAAGGTATTTGAAACAAGATATGATTATATCCTTAAAGATTTATATCTCTTTTCTAGTCTGACCACAATCTGAAGAGCGGCAGCTGGAAAGTAAAAAGGAAGACAGTGTTTGCAGTAAACAGTGTTTGGAGCGCCATCTTTCCTCCTAATGCCTACACGATCCTAAGCAGATTATCTGACTTCATTTTATTCCTGAGGAAACTGAAACTCAAGAACTTAACATGTTGTTTACAGAATTATGACATTATATGAAAAAAATTAAAAGTACTAGGATAGTATTAGGCACCTAGTGAAGGGAGTTTCAGCCTTTCCCTTTTGTAATTGTCAGCATTATCAGCACCATGCGTAAGGAGTGTTTACTACGTACACTACAAGACATTTCACACAATCATATCTCACTTAGTCCTCACTAAAGAGCTACAAAGTAGGTAATGCGATTCCCACATTTTAGATGGAGACTGACACTCAGAGAATCATATGCCTTCACTACGATTACTCAGTGAAAAATTAACTCCAAGATGTAGTTTTGGCATTCCAAACATCCAGAACAAAATATATTTGATTTGTTTTTGCTTAAGGTAAGTAAATCACTGTCATTTCCTCAAAAATGCTTACAGGCTTGTTTTAAATATTTATCTCAAGTTTGACCACTATTTGAATTTTGAGTCCAAATATCAAATACAAAGCTGGTTAAATTTAATGGGTTGAACCATCACCAATATTCTCAGATTTTCATTAATACTGAGGAAGGCTCCCTGAGAGACTGCACGGTTTAACTTCCGCATTTTTACTCATGGTACTATTTCACCCAAGCAGAGTCCATTTAGTTGATGACTTTTATTTTGTAATTATCTATATTTCAACTCTAAGAACTATCGATTATTTGTGTGTTTATATAATAGTCATTCTTTCCATTCCACATCCTAGACCAATTCCTGTGCATATATAAACGATTACAGAAGCCTTCTATTACTACATGTTTTTGTCTTTAATTTCTCTAAACATTCAATTAATAAACCGCCGAGGGTCAACAGAGACTTAATAAACTACGTATACATAATAGTGAATAATAAGCGCCTAATCTTGGAAAACTGCAAATACAAGGAGAAGCTATCACACTCCTTAAATGTGATTTTGCTCGGGAAGTGAAGAAAGGGCTAAACTTACTGAGTCAGATTCACTGACAATGGCTGATTGGGCCAAATCTACTAAATATGATATTCTTTGTCATCTCTCTTTCTCATGCTGCATGTACACACACACACACACACACACACACACACACACACACACACACACACCCTATGGGCAAACATGCATATACAGATTTTATTTTCACAGTTTTGGTGAAAGGATAATTATGCCAAGGCCCACGTGCTTAATTTTTCTTTTCTTAATCTCACAGTTACAGTTGCATTTGTCTCTTAGATCTAGATGACCAGCCGATGTAAAACTCAACCATATTAGATGGAGAAGCTCCATGAGTTTTTTATTGGGACGACTTTCAACGCTACAGTAATATATGATTTCTCATATGTAATATCTGGGACAAGGTGGTATTTAACTATCCAGGGGCCTCGATCCCTAGAAAAACACCATCTAATTTTTTTGTGAGAGGTAATGTGGGCCTGGGAGATATCATGTACTACTATTAGATCATAAATGCTACAGAATGTCCTTCAATTCTAATATTTAATTTGTTTCAGCAACTCTACAAGTAAATGCTTTAAGTATAACGGACAATGGCTTTTTGTAAAGGATTGTATTTTCTACTTTGGATTGACGTGTTAAATACTCAGAACCAAATTTGGAACCCAGCTCTCATAGCTGCAAAAAAATCTCATAGTGTACACTTTATATATTACGTTTAATCCCAGTTCAACATATTTATTTTTTATTTCTGATGTTTCTTATTCAAAGGTTTTCAAAAGGAATAAAACAGAAAAAGCTAACAATCTGATCAAATGTACAGTTCAAAAGTGTCTTTTCATGTTTAAAAACAAGTCTCAGGAGGGGAGGGGGGAAACAAACTACAGAGTTACCTTGAACCAGTCTTTACATTTATTTAAAAGTTCCCCAAGTTGGGGGGTGGCCAGTTAGCTCACTTGGTTAGAGTGTGGTGCTAATAACACCAAGGTTGACAGTTCAATCCCCACATGGGCCACTGTGAGCTGTGCCCTCCTTAAAAAAACGAATAAATAAACAAATAAATAAATATAAATAAAACATAAAAATGGAGACCTTAAAAAAAAATCCCAATTTGACTAAACGCATGTCTTCCCATATATTAATAGTTGAATTGGACACATTTCTAGGTGTTTCCTTTTAATTGTATAGTTTATAGTCCACCTCATTAATAAAATGAATTAAAAGAAATAAAACCTAAACTGCATACCCTGACACTGAAAGTGATATGCTAATTGAGTACGATGAGACAGAATTTCTGTAGCCTTAGTGGTTATGCAAAACATGCTGGGGGGTTTCTCCCACCTACCTAACCATGATACAATCCCTTCTCTTTCTAACTGTTGAATTCCTTGTTACCTTTGAAGATTCAGCCCAAGCTACATCTCTTCCAAAATAGCCCTTTAATGCATAATTCAGTTTTTTCTTTTTTCTTTTTTTTTTTTTTAGACTTGGGGCATGCTAACATAAGGAACTCCATAGACTGCTCCCCTCTCCAAATATGGTAAAAATTTATTTTTTTTAAAAAGTTAAAGTCCATGGAAAAGGTCCTAAGGGCATACAGAAAAAACAAACCAAAAACATTAGAAGCGAGTCTGTGGTATTTGAACCAAATGGTTCACTGTCCCCACCCTCACAGGTCAACAGGATTGGGAACAGCCTCCAGAACAACACAACCAAGAATGCGGGGTCCCTCTCTCCCAAGCTGTTAGTTGAGGGCTATCGACTCAGGGAAGGCAGGGTGCTAGCATTTCTCATCCTGCCCAGATACCTGTTGCTGAGTCTAAACTAAGTCCTGGGCAACGGCAGGCAAGGGGCTGCTTTCTTCCACCCAATCCCTACTTATTGAGCACCGTGTCACTGGGAACCCTGGGGCCCTGATCATCCTTGTCACGGCTCCTAAGGGGGAGGTTGCATGCTGAGAAAGGAACCAAGGAGACTGAGGCCACTACCTCCCCATCCAAAGGACACTCAGCTCCTAAAGCAGAAGTGTCTCTTAGACTCTCCAGAGCCATGGCTCAGGTGTTATGTCTGGGGGTAGGCGGAAGAAGCATAAAGCAGAGAACTCTGAATCTCTTATAAAGGAACTGACTTCATTTGCAAAGGAATGTGGAGAAGTCCGAGCCTCTGATGATCTCAAAAGCGAAGGATGCTGGGAAAGACAGATGGGAGAAGCTGGGTAGATCTGGTAGACAGATTCATTGGAGGTCAGAGGCTCAACTGTAGGCCAACCAGTGGCCAGAGAGAATCAGGCAGACTCCGCTGAGAGAAGCCAGGGCTTTCCTTGGCTGAGGCTGCATACCTCCAGTTTCTTCTTTGATTGTCACAGGCTGTCTCCTCCTCTTCCCGTGTATCCTACTCTTCTAAGAACACTTGCTATTAGATTTAGGGCCTACCTAGTTAATCTGGAATGATTTCACCTTAACATCCTTAAGTTAATTACATCTGCAAATACCCCTTTCCAAATGTCATGTTCACACAGGTTCCTGGGGTTAGGACCTGAACGTATATTTTGGGGGACCACCATTCAACCCACTACATTCCCTCTTCCCAAAAGCTAGGACCTTTGTGACTGAATAAAACAATACTATCACAAAATGACTCTTATCTTAGAAAATAAGGATCTCTAAAATTAATTTAACTGTATAAGCTTCTCTGAATTCATTTTTCAAAATGTTATAAGATATAAGCTCAAGGAGGTTTAACTTAGAACCCCCTGAGAATTTTGATAATACCCTTTTGTCATTCATTTTTCTCATCATTCTTCTCTTTGGTTGTTCAATAACTATAATATTTACATCTGCATTCCCAGTTACTTATACAAAACTCCTATCATCAACGAAATCTACAGTACTCAAGGAAATACCACAATATAATGGCTTGTTTATACCCTCATCTACCCTACATATTATTCCTTTACAAAATGCTGTGGAAAAATACAGGAAAGAGAGACATTTTCCTATAGTCACAGAACATGTTTAAAAGAAGGGAATGGACTTTGAATTAGCTTTAAATAATGAGTAGAAATATCCTAGATAAAAACGGTGGACAAACCATTCGGACGGAGCCAGCTACATGTAATAAGGCCTAGAAGCCTGGAAACCATGCCATTACCAAAATAATCAGTAGCTCCAATGGTAGGAGAATTCAGAGAAGTGGCTGGTTGACCTCAGGACAGAAAGTTGAGGCCAAATCAGGAAGAGTTCTTTGATATGCTAATGAGTATGAGCTATATCATGTGTTCATTGGCAAGCCATTGAAATATTTCTTGAAATTTAAAAGTTTAAGTTAGCAATAAAACAGATTGGCAAGAAAAATTATGGTTCATTTTATTTTGTTTTCCTAAGTATATGAATCTCTCAGAAATTTATTATGAGTATTTCTTGACACTGCTAAAAAAAAAAAAAAAGGAGAAAAGCAATAAAATAAACAACTAGTACCTCATATCTTCAAAACATCCCCCAAATGTGTTATTGTTATCTATATTAAATGAACATGCATTATTAAAATTATTGCAACTTATCATAATTTTCAACACAAGTGTCACATTTAAATGCTGGAAGTTCACTTTTATCTAAATTAATGAAATGATTGCAGTTCACATTTTAAAGATATTATAGAGCAATAAACTTAATTAGATAAACTTCTAAGAAAATTATTCATGTCCTTTGTGACTGGCCCCAAAATGTTTGCCTTTCATCTGATACACAAACATTAAATATAAAGATATTATAATTAGAAACTTGATTAGCATTCACTAAAGATTCATTTTCTACACAGAAGAGATGTGACAAAGTCGTCTAGAAGGAAAAGCCCATTTCGATTGGCCACGAAAGTCAGATTGTTTTCACATAGGATGAGAGAAAAGGCTGAAATGGCACCTAGTATAAACATCTCCTTGACTGCAACCATTTGAATCATAGTGACTTCCTGTCACCTCTCTGTCACATAGCCTTATAAATTGCCCATTAGTTTTGCCCTTTTATAATCAAAGGTAATGGAACACTGCCAAGCCTAAGTTACTAGGGAATTTTGCTTCTAACTAGTTTCCATGAGCTGCTGTTTCTTCAGGCATCGATTGAAATAAACAGTCTCTCCTTTTCAGACTATAAGAGAGAAAAAAATGACTCGACAAATTTAGATATACTGGTGAGGCTCAATAAATAATTCTTGAGCCTTCTACAAGCAGAAGGGTAGCAGCCATGAGCAGTAAATTACAGTCAACAGGGGAATGCAAAATAAGAGAATTTATAATTGAATAGGGGATGGAGGTACAGTGGAAGTTTATAAAATAGGAAAGAGGTGAACTGAATATATGATAGAACAGATTGCAATTTAATACATTTAAAATAAAACTGATGAGAATTTGAAAGATCTTAGAAAATAATTTCAGTAGTGGATTTAGGCTCTGTAGTGACTAAAGATAAAACTTTTTGAGGTACATTTTGCCCATAAATGGTGTGATAATTTCTAAATCACTATGGTAATTTACCAATCCATAGATATTCAGCATAGAATTACAAGTTAGAATGTAATTCATCAATGGACACCAGAAGGGTAGAAATGCTATTAGGGATATTTTTGACAGGGTTTTCTCTTTACAGCATTGTTTTTATGCATTACCCTTTCACTCTCATGACAACTGCATTGCTGCCTTGGTACAAAGAGAGTTTTTTGACCCACTCAGATACATACCAAGAAATTTCTGCCTTCTGCTATGCATAAAGGGAAGCGTCAACAACGAGGATTTTAATCATTTTTGATTACTATCTGATTGTGATAATTCCAGCAAGCCAGACTCTTAAAGAAGAGTCACTCTATTTCCCTCCTTAAAATTTCAGTCATATTACAATGAAATGGTAATAAGTGGTTTAGAAGGAAATTAGAACGTTGAACAGAGGGGGCCTTTAGTGTCAACTGAGCAAAGTTTTTAAGTCATAGCTTTTCTATTAACTAAGTAGTAACTCCCTCAAGAAAGAGAGAAAAATGCTTTCACTCGCTGAGGAAGTTGTGAATTTAGACATATTTGAAAATGCCTTAAACTTACTGGAGAAAATGACTCTTAAAGGACAACTTGGGTTAAGTCCTTATTGACCCCTGTCATTTTTCTCTACTGATGACTAAAAAGCACGCTCTCTGGCTACATGGTTTTCAAATGCTCTCTAAATGGGGAGAAAATGTAAGTCTCTTATTTATTACATTCATCTCAAGTGAACCTGGAAATAGCGGAGTCCTACAGAATCACTTGGCAAGCCCTACGCTCACCTTTTTCCTACATAGCAGCAATGACCCCTCAGTATCTTTTCTCCAACTCACAAAGTCAAAGGCCTGGAAAGTAAGGTTGGCACATTTATGGTTGTAAAATTTTGACCCTAGGTGAAAAAGCTTTAGAACCATCGAGGTGAGAACTGACTTGATGAACCTTTTAGATGCTATATTTTTAATAAATGGAAAACTTTAACAGTTACATTCTAAGTAAAGGCAACCTATAAAAACCTATATACATACAAAGGTACTTTATAAATGAAAAATTAGTACTAATGAGAATGGAAGTACTGCATTTTAAAAGTTTTCTATTAATATGTTGTGTAACATTACCTACTTTTAATTCTTTATGTATGATTACAAATTCGTTGTTTTTCTGTTCTCTACATTCTTTATTTTTGTTTTGTTGTGTGTATGTGTATAAAAAAAAAGGCAGACAATTAAGTTCATGAACTCATCCTAGAAAAAGTGCTACATTATTCATTGCTCAATATTACTACGGTCACCTTCCAAGTACTCCCCTTGGGAAGCTATGCACCAACACCAGGGCCTAGTTCACCCTTCAAGGTAATTTTGGAACTCTTTTTCTGGAATGGCCATCAGAGTTGTCTTCGTATTACCCTTGATGTCCTGAATGTCATCAAAATGTCTTCCTTTCAATATTTCCTTCATCTTCAGGTAAAGAGAGAAGTCACTGGGGGCCACATCAGGTGAGTAGGGAGGGTGTTCCAATACAGTTATTTGTTAACTGGCTAAAAACTCCCTCACAGACAGTGCCATGTGAACTAGTTCATTGTCATGATAAAAGAGCCATGAATTGTTGGAGAAAAATTCAGGTTGTCTAACTTTTTCACACAGCCTTTTCAGCATTTCCAAACAGTAAACTTGATTAACTGCCCAGTCGGTACAAATTCATAATGAATAATCCCTCTGACATCAAAAAAGGTTAGCAACATCGTTGCAACAAGTTCGTGAACTTAATTGTCAGACCTCGTGTGCAAGTATTTTTTGTTTGTTTTGTTTAAGGTGTGTCTCTCCATTCTACTGTGTATTGCTTTCGCTGAATTTGTGACTGTAAAATGTTGACTCCCTCTTTTCACAGTCCAAGTTCGTGTTTATATTGTTCTTATATATCTCATCTTTCTCCATACTATCAGAGGTAAGGAAATGAAATTCTATAATTAACTTATAATTCCCCATGTCCCCTTCGGTAATCTAAGTATTCTTAGCAAAATCTCTAATTCTACTCTGTCAACAAATTGCATTCTGTTTATTATTAAATCCTTAGTGGTTTTTTTTTACCCTATTACAACTAGGATCAATTCAAGATTACTTGAACTAAATTCTTTGAGATTATTTTTATAACGCAATTCAATTTAAACCCCTTATATATTAGAATATTAATTAGGGAGACTCAAACTCTCTGAGAAATTAATGTATAGATTTATCTAATATTCAGTTTAAGTGTTCATTCAATACCAGCTTACAGTAACAAATGTGCCCATGATACATACATGCACACAAACACACACACACAGTTTATTAGGGAAGAAAACTAGTATTGTAAACTGCCCAGAATGTATTGCATTCTTTGTTATATATCTTTTTGGGATTTGTTAGGTTACTATGAAGATTTTTTTTTCTCAAATGAGAATGTGATTTCAGGGTATGGGCTGCAATCAATTTATAGGAGTTATATATCATAGTAGGTAGTAAAGAAGTATCATTTTGTGAACATCCAATGAACCCAAATAAAGGTGTTATATGGACTCTTGTCTGTCTGCCAATATTCACTCAAAGTCAGGAAGTGGTAATGCTGAAATATGAATCCAGGGTAGGTTGACCAAGTAAAGAAACAAAGAAATAAAGAGACAAACAAAACAAAACAAAAACAAAACCCCACAGGCTGTCTTTAGCATAGAACTTGAAAAACACAGTCTTAAAAATATCATAAGTTGAATACTGAGATCCCTTCGGAATCACTTCCGAAACAATTCAACACCGCAATAAAATAATAAACATCAAAAGAAAGGTTAGGTGATTCCGGTAACGTTGAATTTTCTATTAGTGAATTTATATTTAGAAATACAATCATCATAGTTTTAATTCTTGCGGTGACTCCCTTAAAATATTTTGCACGGTCAACTTTTGTATCGGAAGCAAGCCATGCAAACAATAAAGTGCATAAATCTTAAGGTTTTATTCCAGTGTATTTTTATAAAACGATCAACCATGTAAGCACCACCCAGATCAAGATATCTAGCACAACAGCATCCCAAAAATTCCTATGTACCCATCCTCTGTCCTTACGCCCCTCAAGGTGACCTCTACTCTGTTTCTTAGACTATATTAGTTTTAGAACATTATAAAAATTGAATTAATATAATGTACACGCTTTTGTATCTTTAGTTCACTATAATATTTGTAAGTTCATTCATATGGTTGCACACAGCTATAGTTCCTTCTTTTCCATTGTTTGGGAAATGATTTTATTGTATACATATACCACAATTTATTTATCCTCTTAGCGACAGAAATTTGGGTTGTTTTAGTTTCATATTATTCTAAAAAGTGCTACTATAACTATTTAGTGTATTTCTTTGGGTGAACAAATATATGCAGTTAAGTATGTCACACACTTAGGAATATAGTGAAAGAGTATAGGCTAAGTATCCATTCAGCCTTATTGTGTGTTTGCAAAGATTTTTCTAAGGTGGATGCACCATTTTAGACTCTGACCAGCAATGTACAAAGTTTACATTGCTACACATGTTCACCAATGCTTGGTAAAGCCAGTAATGTAGCACTCATTTTTAATTTTAGCCCTTGTAGAGGTATGTCATAGCATTTCGGATAAATATTAATTTGCAATATCCTGATGATTTGATGCTAAGAACCTATGATGCTTACTGGCCACTTGAATATCTTCTTTAGTGAAATACCTGTTTAAGATTTTGCCATTTTTAAAATTGGGTTGTCTATGCTTTCCTAATTGATATGCCTATTATATATTAAGGATATCAGTCCTTTGCTAGCTGTGGGTATCACAGTATCTTCTCCCCTCCTGTGGCTTGATTTTTCACTCTCGTAGTAATATGTTTTGATGAATACAAATTGTTAATTTCAAAAATTGCCTTTGCTCTTATTAACTTTCGTGCTTTCTGCATCTTATTTATTAATAATTTGCCTAATCCAAAATTTGAAAATTCTGTTATCTTTTATAAGGTATACTATTTTATTTTTCACATTTACATGTCAGATCTAGCTGAAGATTACTAATATCTATAGCTTGAGTTAGAGGTCAGTGTTCAGTTTATCTACTCGTTGATAGTCAATTCACAATCAATGCAATTGCAAGTCCATCTCTGATATCTCTGTCATAAATCAGTCAAGTATTTAAACACAGGCCTGTTTCTGGAATTTTCTGTTCCACTGGTCTATTTTTCTATCTTTATGCTCATACAACCTTCTCTTAACTCTATATTTATAATATTAGGTTGATGCAAAAGTAATTGCGGTTTTTGCAATTATTTTTAACCTTTTAAATGGCAATTACTTTTGCACCAACCTAATAAATCTTCATATAGTGCAATTATAAGTATGATAAGATCAACATTTTATTTTTCTTTTAAATATTTCATTACTTTCCCCTTTAAATTTCTATGCGCATTTTAGTATCACTTGCCAAATTGTGTATATGTGTGTGTGCGTGCACACACACGCGCACACACACACAGCCATTGGAATTCTGATGGACATTGAAAAGACTCTACAAATAAATTTTAAAAGAATTGACATCTTTTACACTTGAGTCTCCAATAGTGAACTTTACATATACTTAATTTGCTTAGTTCTTCTTTAATTTCTCTCAGTAATATTTTGTAGTTTACTTTTTAGATGTCTTGCACATCACTCATTAGATTTTACAATTTAATTGAAGTCTCTTTACTATTATACATATCTTTATTTTCTGAGTATTGCTAGAAAATAAAAATCTAATTATTTTATAATAATTCTAACAATTATGCAAACTATTATTTGTGACAGTTGAACTGCAGTTTGTCTTTTCATTTTTATGTACTCAACCATGTAGTGTGTGAAAGTAACAACTTTATTTTTCCCTTTCCAATATTTATACTTTTATTTCTTACTTGTATCCTATTGTACTGGCTAAAACCTTCAGTATAATTGAATAAAAGTAGCAATAGTAGACAACCATATCTCATTTCCAAGCTTAGGGAGAAAGCTTTCAATATTTTACCATTAGGTCTGATATTTGCTACTCTTTATCAGATTAAGTTCTCTTCCATTTCTACTGTGCAAAGAGCTTTTTATGAACAGAGATGAATATATAGCCTTGTGTGGATCTGTGGAAATTGATCTTATGTTTATTCTCTTAATATTTTAATTAATAGATTTTCAAATGTTATAACATGCCCCAGTGTTCACTGGTTGCAATATTATGTTTTTATATTGGAGGTTTTGATTTGCTAACACGCTACCTAGGATTTTGTTTATGAGAAGCAGGCTGTTAATTCTCCTTTCTTGTAATATTCTTGCCAGGTACTAGCTTTAAGATTACTCTGGCTTCCTGACATGAGGTGGAAAATGCTCCCTCTTCTTCTCTTAATAAAGTTTGTGACAGGTTCACGTGGGCATGACAATTTATATGTTAAGAGTTAGTAATTATGGATTCAATTTATTCAATAGGAAAAGTGATAGACATATTGTTTTCTTTTGCTTATTTATAACAGTTTGAAAAGAGCACATTTTTCGACTTAGCCTATTTCATATATATTTTAAACCTTATTGGCATAAATGTGTTCGTAATATCCAATTGTTATCTTTTTAATATCTATAGAATCTGTAATGTGTCCCTCATCATTTCTGATATTGGTAACGGGTACCTTTTCTATTTTTTTCTTGCACAATTTTATCAACTTTACTCATCTTTGCAAATAAACAGCTTTTGGCTTTCTTAAATTTCAATATTGTATGTTTGTTTACATTTTATTAAATTTTTCTATTTCCTATATTTATCTTCCCCTCTCTACTAGTTTTTAATTTTCTGTTCATTTAGTCTTTTTGAAGTGAATTCTTACATTATTGATCTTTAGCATTTTTTCTTTTCTGATGCAGACTTTCAAGGCTAATTTCCCTCTAGGCACTGTGTTACTTACTGTATTCCATGTCATTATTTTATCATTTATTTTTAAAATGTGCTAATTCCCTTTGTGATCTTATTCTGTCTTTCATGGATTATTAAGAAATGTATGGCTTAATTTCCAATGGGGATAATTTCTTTTTTTCTTTTCTTTCTAGTTTTATTTCCCTGTGTTAAGAAAGCATACTCTGCATATTTTTGAGACTCACATTATGGCCCACTTTTGGCCATTCAGGGTATATGTTTCAAGTGTGTTCAATCAGAATGATTTTTCCTTAATTTTTGAGTGTAGTGTTCTATACGTTTCAATTAGGTAAGTTTACTAATTATGATATTCAAACACTTTCTACACTTACTAATTTTTTTTGTCTAGTTATTTGTCAAGTATTGATTTCCGTTTCTCCCTTTGCTTCTGTCAATTTTTTACTTTTTATATTTGGCAAACATTATTTGGCACACACTAATTTAAGATTTTTATATCTTCGTCCTGAGTTTAATCACTTATCATTATGAAATTTTTCTTTTTGGGGTAATATATTTTTCTCCACTGTCTACAGTTGAACTACTTTATTTTGCTTTCAATTGGCACAGATATTTTTTCAATCCTTTCAGTTTTTACGAGTCCTTATATTTAAGGTTGATCTCTGATAACAAACATGATTTGAAAACTGTTTTGTAGTCTGAAAATGTCTGTTAATTGAAGTATGAAGTTTATTTCCATTTAACATGATTGTTAATATATCCGACTTTAATTTCTTATTATATTTTTAAAATTTCTTCATCAGTTCTTTCTTATTTTTCCTCCTTTCTATCTTCTTGATTAATGAGTTTGAATTATTTCATTTTCCCTATTAGCCTATTAGTTATATAGCCTTATATTAATAGTATTTTAGTGGTAACCTTACTATCATATGTATATATGTGTCCTTGACTTATTAGAATATAATTTATCTAATGTTTCAAACATTTTATGTGCAATGCAAGGATGTTTACAATGCGTTAATTGTTTATGCCAATCTGTTACACCCTTCCTGTATCTGGGTTTTAATTTGAGGTATCATCTTTCTTCAGATAATAAGGTTTGACTGTCTCCTCAAAGGAAGATATGCATAGAGAAATCACCTTGGTACTATCAAGACTTAATTTCAGAATTTATAGGGGGTGATTTAATTTCTGGTGTTCCCTACTTCTAGAGTCCACCCTGTCTGTTAAATTGTTAAAATATCTGTTTCATTTTTGAACCTCTGATACCACATACTATCTGACAGGTTTCAAATCTTCTTACTCCTGTACATTTTAAGATTCGGTAAGTGCATCATGGGAAAAAGACACCATAATGCTCTGATATCTTCTCATCGATTACCTCCTCACTATAGACTTGAGCCCTCAATTTCTGGACACCTTGGTAGCCACGAAGCACAACTCTTGTCTCTACAGTCCCATAAGGCCATCATATACTCCCGGTCACTGATTCATGCTCGGTTTCTATGCCCTGTGAGTTCAATCAGTTAAAGCCTCGAAGGGAATGAGCAGTGCTAAATTTAGGAGTCACCTCAATTTCCTTCCTTTCTTTGGTATCTTGGCTTCTGAAGTACTGACTGCCTTCAACTACTATTTTTTTCTCCCCTACTTTTACAGTTATTTCTCAGTAGGAGAGTAAGTCAGATATAAGTTGCCATCATAGAAATAAGAAAAATACTTAATTATTCCATCACATTGTGGTATAATATGTTTATTATTTCCTCAAGAAAATTAAACTGTACATCATCTTGCATTTGGTGAATAATAAACAAAATATTACTATAAATGACCCTCATCCTCCCTGAGTTACAGCCTCGCAGAATACATGTCTGGTAATTAAGATTGTGTTATCTCTAGTTAATGCTGTGACTACAGAGCCAAATGGATCTCTTGAGACTGCCTTTTCTCAGTCTATGCTTTGGCCACAATAAATTCTGCATTTATTGTGACTGTGGACCAAGATATATTCCACACTGAGTTAAAAACAAAAACAAAACTAATACATAATTCAAGATAAATGATTAGCAGAGGTGGTAGAAATGACTACAGTGAAATCCACCACCTCAGTGTCAAGTACATGATAATAAAATGGATAATGTTGACTTATTCCCAGAAGTTAATATTAAATGGCTTGAATATATGTGAATGCAAACATAGATATGCATAGTTACGTCTATCCATCACTACTTCTGCCAACTACATTTGTACCCGCAAAACCATCTGTCTATCTAGGTGTATTAGAAAGGTAAAGAGAGACACAGGATATTATGTACTCTTTCAATAAAACAAAAAAGACATATTGGGTGAAATATGTAAATCTATAAGTAATAGGAAGCACTCAGCTTTTTTTTTTAATAATTGCATTTGCAGAGACAATGCAGAGCACCTATTCACAATGGCATTGTGTAGCTCAGAATGTCTAAATCTTTCTCTCCCTGGTTACAGGTAAAAATTAGGTGCTAGCTGCACAAAACTCACTTTTAAAATATGTACTCTATTAAAGGAAGGTTAATAAACACTTCATGGATCTAGTAAATATATCACGCAAATCTGCAGCGTAGAACAACAGAGATGCTGACAGGGATACAAAGTGTCAGGCTTATTTCAAAACATTATGAGAAAGTGAGAGAACACAGGCCGATACTGGGATCCTCAGTGTTGTTAGGAAAATAATTGCAACTAATGGTGAAAAAGAAAAAGTGCTAGAGGTTTTCGTTTGTTTGTTTCAGTTTTTACTGAATTTATAGAGATGGCAAAATGTCTTGCATGTTACTAGAAATACCTTAATTCCTGAAAAAAAAAAAAAGAAAGAAAGTCAAAGACAAAAAAGAAAGGTGATTTTTCCTTAATACATTAGGAAAAAAACCAAAAAACAAACAAACAAAAAAGACGAGAGAAATGCATTGCAAGCAAAATTCTAAGTTTTGTTGTTGGCATCTGCATTTTTGCTTTTTACATATATCCACTTATTTGTGGTAGTCTCCTTCATGACATGGCCTGACATGACTAGGGCAGGTCTTTGAACAAAGTAAGTAGCAACCTAATTTATCCGCACATATTGACCCATTCCTCTTAAAACATTAATCATTTTGATGTAGATTTTCTTCATCAAGGTACTGGAATCAATCTGCTGAGAATGAACTACTTTAGTTAACTTTTTTTTAGCTCTGCTTGGTGATATAGAGAACTGTATGCTTGGGGTCCAAGCTCCAACAATTATTTATGTAAGTTTTACTCAGTACAAACTGATAACGAAATCCTGTTTGCAAATCCAAACCTTACTCCATTAACAACCCACACCTGCCACATCAGAACACTGTCACTACCATCACCATCATCTTAAGAAACTATTTGCAGTTTATTACACTTACTCTCGGACACCGTACTTTCATATTTACAGAGCCCTATGGATAAAGGAATATGATCATTCTCTCAAACATTTAACAAATGATAATTATAATTTTGAAAGTATCTATTCCAACTTCCATTCAATCAACAGATATTGACCTTATACTTCTGGGTGTTAGATACTCTTCTACACATTTTATTACATTCACACATACATGGGGTTAGGGGTGGGGACTCTCAGGTATAGATTAAACTTATGGACAAAAATAAAGCCAGATAAAATGAAAAAGAGAAATATTGGAAGGTGTAAGTAACCCTTCTAGGTAAGCGTAATTTCACCACCCACCTTCTTTTCCCTCATGAATACAAATGATATATATATACAGGGCTGCGGTGTCAAATTACAGGTGTGTTGACCTTCTTTCTCTATATTTTTTATCTCAACAATCAATTCTCTCCTTTTTCTACCTAAAAATGTAACAATTTGACTCTGAACATTCATCCTCAATATGGAATTGAAATGAGACCGACTCCTTTTTCTTGGTGATGGCAGTAAAACCACTCTCCACAGAGACCTATTGGCAACCAGGGATGATGACAGAGTAATGGCTTCCATAGTTGAAAGTCAAACATGTCCTCCGTACTCTGTCAACTGATGCTACCAGGAGGGCAGAGTAACATGGGATGGAAACATGTTATTGTCTTTCCAATTCCCTTTTTATGGAGGGAACAAACGAGTTTATTGAATTCCATCTGGAACTTGCATTACTGACAGAGGGTAGAATAGTGAATTCACTTCATTTGAAACGTCTACAATAAAAACTTAGGCAGTTTTTCTTGAATTCTTGTGAGTATCAGAACGTTTTCATTAGGAAAACAAACAAAAATTCCAGAGCTCTGAGCAGGCTCAACATGGTAAACCCATAGTGAGAAAATCCCTTCTTCATTTAAGAACCTTCCTCTGTCGACACCATGAATCTTGTCAAGGTTTGGATGACAGCATTAATGCTTGCTGTGTTTTTATACATTCCCTATAAAGCTTTGGCTCTAGAAAGAAAAAAAAATCTGTCCTAGCGTCCCCTCTGGCAGTAGAAATTGGCTTTAAGCCAACAGGTAAGCAGGTATTATGGTTTGGCAAGCCCCAGTTAACATTAATAGAAAGTAAAACCCATCTGGATAAGAATTTTAGGTCTTTTTTTGTTCACTATTGTATTCAGAATATAGAATAATACTTGGCACATAGTACAGCACCCTAAAGTCAACACCATGTCTATCTGAAGCGGTTATTTAGATGATTCAATGAAATCATGTTTAAAAACACCAAGCAAACTGCAGGGTTTAAAGACTTTAAAAAAGTATGTGTTTGTCCCGTGTTGTATTTTGCTCCAGACTTTCAAGTTACCTCCTTACTGACATGGCTTCCTCAGAAGTCCTGCCACCTCAGTGCCAAACTCTACAAACACAATTTTCTCCTCAGCCATTATTCCAAGGAACTGAAACCATGTCACGGAAACAACTTTTTTTTTTTTTTTTCAAGAAACTTTGTATTCTACCAGGCAAATGGGTAGAGGATAAGACTTGTTTATACACTGAGGCATATTTTGGCTCACCCTAAGAAAGCGCTTTCCAACACAGCTGCTCAAGAGAAAAACTGATCCGTCTCCCAAGGCATTGAGTTTCTGACAACGCAAGTATGCCATCAGAGGGTAAGGCTGTGATGGTGGTCCTAGGGCAAACGGACCACCATGGGGATCTGGTGTAGGTTTTAATACCTGCTGTACTCATTAAATGAAAACAGGCACTGCTTTTTATTCTGACTCATATGTAACTATAAAATTTATACGGGCAAAGTTATATCTAGCATTGAAACTCAGTGAAACTAAATTAGGAATTGTTATAATAATTTTCCTTCTCATCTGATTCCTACACTGAAATGATAGGTCATGCATTCACAGCACTGCAAATTACTGTTTTTCCTGTAAGAAGATTGACTCTGATTTATTATATATCTCTTCAGGATTTACTCCCCCTCTACCCCCCAATTCTTAATCTTTCACTGGTGATAATTTTGCTTCCAGAATTCTCTACTGGAAAAAAGGTAGCCCAAATAAAAACTGTACTAATGAGTTTCACTGTGCAGTGTTTCCTCCCAACATTTATATTTATTTCTAATTAAATGCGTGAGAGCAATTCAGAATTTTGTGATTTCAAATATTGCTTATCCAGGTGATTTTTCATGACTATGTGTGAAGTAAAAGATTCTATAACTTTTAATTTCTTGCACATAAACCTTCATTATAATTTCTTCTCAGGAAAGTGTTGGAATTTGCTCAACACTAAAAAGAATTAATTGCCTAATGTATTAAGGCAATTAAACAAATCATCTCATCATATGAATAACAATGAGTATAGTTTCAGGCTACATGGGAAATGAAGGCAAGAGTGGGTAAGACAAAACGGAAACTAACAATGATGGATGCTAGCGTTTATCATTCAGTTAGTGTTAGTATCCATTATACAGACGGCAAAACAAAGGCATCAGAAACTATCTCACTTCTCTCAAGTCAAGCAATTAAAAAATACTGACACATCTCAGGATTGAAATTTGTGTATGCATCATTCCAAAGCATATCCAAATCCATCGCAGTTATAGAATACTTGCCTTAAATTTTATTTCGCTACAGACACTATAGAAGTGGAGTTACAAAGCCATATGCTAGTAGAAAGGATTTTCCTCTAGAAGCATATCTACAGCGAAATAATTTGCCAAGGATATCCTTTCACCTTCTCTGCATGAAACAAACAAACAAAAACAAACCATCTAAGAGAGAAAAAACATTGGCTTAAAGGAAGTATCATATATATTTCTCAGACAAAAGACTGCTCACCCACGGTTTGAGCCATCTTTACGTACTAACGGGTCCAGATGAGCAGAATGCATTAACATGGGGAATAAGAATAAAAAGTTAGTCTAAAGGGTAGCTGCATAAAAACAGTGCAGTGACAAGAACTCTGGGCTAGAATTCAGCAGGGTCAGGCTGAGATTGATACCATGTCTTTTTAACTGTTTGCATGTAGCAGGAAACATATCTCCTTTCTCTGTGCTTCACACTACACTTTATGAAAACAGAAAAGTAATTACATTGAGTTGTGGTGAACTTTCTAGTTCAAATATTTGAAGATGTCTACAAAAACTAAGCACGTTATTATACTAACAGTTAATTATGCAACGGAATTAGGTATTAATCAATGTTCTGTAAGCCAACTGATAAATGTGAATCGTCTAGTCCTGGTCCTTATGTTCTCCCTTCATTCATTTATTCTGTCATTCATTCACTCAGTAAATATTTATTGAATTTTAAATAGTTATTCAATGTTTTGAATATTTATTACTAAATACTCTTAAAAAGCTGTTGGGGAGATATCAATTTACAACGTAAGACATTCTACCCATGGGGAAGAATGCATGAACAATATACATAACAATAAGTAAATTATATGGCATGTTAGAAAGGATTCAATGCTAATAAAAACAAAGTAAGGAAAGAAGCTCTAGTACTGGTGGAGTTAATGGTAGGGCTTATTTGAGCAAAGATTTAAAGATGGAGTTCATCATGACTATAATAAGAGGCTATATATTGCAGGCAGAGGAAACAGTTATTGCAAAGATTCTAAAGGCAGAGAATGGCTAACATCTGGAATAGTCAATCACAGATTTCTGGATAGTTAGCAAACAAAATTATTTTCTTAGGGGTAGTAATAGACTTGCACAGACAGCAAAGCGAATTAAGCAACATCTTTTTCTCGATTACCGAATTGAAATAACGTAAGACAGAACTACTCTAGGTTTTAACAAAGAATTAGGCTTGGGTTATTAACTTTAAAGTATACAACCAACTGCTGTTCCTGGAGGATATTTCATTTCCTTAAGAAACCTCTCTTCTGATATATCCCTGCCTCAGAATTTTTGCAAGAATTCTGTGCCCTTTTCTTTTCCTATATCTTGATGGGCTGATACATTTCTTTCCCTTTCTGAATAGTACTTAGCATATTATAAGCATGTCATTAAAAACCATGTAATGAATCAAAGAAGTAGCCAGCAAAATTAGTTACTCATTCAATGACTATTTGCCTATCATTTATAATGCGATACTCTATAAGGTATGAGATATGAGGATTATTATAGAACAGCATTAGATGCAGTCTCTGCCTTTGATGACGTTAGTGTCTGAGGGAATAGAAGCCACATAAACAAATAATTATAAATTAGATCATTGCTGCCTTCTCTGAATTTCCATGTAGTAGCAGCAACATATGTTGCTTTCAAATGGAGGTAACATTTGATCTGAACCTCGAAGGAAAAATAATGTTTGGAAATGCAGAGAAACAATAGGATGTTCAAAATGGGAAAAAATAATGTCATGAGTAAAGGTCCAGAGATAGGGCACTGCACACTGTGTCTCAGGAACAAGAGTTTTAATAAAATAGTGTAGATACAAGACATCTATATCTATGTAGATTTAGGTGGGAAAAACAATTTATGGTATTTGATCCTAAAACATTTTCCTCCAGTTTAAAACCATGCACACATTAGTATTGGCAACTGAAATTTCTAATAGAAGTTAGGTATCCTTAGGGAATGATGCATCATTGAAACTGTTTTATTCACAAAGAGGCCTTTAGAGGATATGCTCATGTACATTATAAAAATTATGATTAAGACATTGTAAATTCATATAACATAATATAAATCGATTTTGAATCTTTAAGCTATGATCTGTAAATAAACACTATACCTTATGACTCAAATCAGCTAGTGGGACTGAAGGTGAGCAAAGGGATGAGCACGTACAACGTCAGGAAGAGTTCGTAAGGTACTTATTTGAGTTGGGTAGGAGACGTAATGATGATAAATAATGATGGAAGCAATCGCTGTAGCTCTCATGTCTTTATCATCTACGAGGTGTCATGTTGGTTCTTATTATATACTACCTGTTACTCTCTATATCGATTTACTGAAAATTTAATCAGTGTGACTGTATTTAAGATGAAGAAACTCCAAATAGTACTTTGAAGAAATAAAGGCAGGACTTCCAACATTTCTGGGCCTCAGTGTATGGTCTCAACCGTAGTTCTGCCCAAATTTACAATCCCTCCTCTTTCCTCAAAACATTGCTGGGTTCTCGAAGATACAATCCTTTCTAACTTGCTTCACATTCCACACAAAACTTGGCCCTGTGTTTTGTATCTAATAGCCAATGTTTATTAAATCATTAGCTGAATGGAAATGTAATTAATAGAGAGGTAAATGGTTTCCAGTCTCTCAAACCATTGACATTTTGCACATTTTTGTGTCTATAAAATATATTATACAAGCAAGATTTTCTTATACATTTCCTATCCCAGTCATCTCTTCTCTCCTTTCCCAATAACCAGCAAGATTTTTCTATTGCCAAGTGTTTAAAGTAAATCTGACTTCATCTGTCATCCTGTTCACTTGCAAACTTACCTTTCACAACTATTGAAAACCATTTCAAGAAGCGTTAGAAAAATACCAAAGTATCAGTATGAAAGGATAATTTCCTTTTTAGATTTTAGGGGCAACACACACACACACACTCACACACACACACACACACACACACACACACACACAAACTGCAATGTATAATCCAATGTAGAATTATTGCAATGTTATGTTCCATATATAATATCTAAAGATAGCAATTATGTGGTAGTGTTATTTTTAACATAATGTCCTATACCATCCAATTAAATGGGAAATACACATTGTCTGAATCTCTAGTTTCTCTTCATTCTTTTTCACCCACAAGATTTCTCCAAGTGTGCTCCACAACGCATTCATATTGAGATTGTATGAGGTGTTTGCAAAAAGCACATACAATTAAATCCAACATAAACCCTGGTGAATAAGGCTCTCTGGGTTTGGGAAATGGGATTCCTAGTTTCCTGGAAGTCTGACAAACACTGTTTACACTTGTTGTCTGCACATACTCATCTCATCCTATAAACGTCTTCACCCAACCATATTTCCAGTAACTGAGCCCCTGTAGACCCGTGCATGTTACTACTTCAGACTCTCTTATTAGCTACCAGAGTTCTGAATTAAAATGCCATTGCAATAAGGAAATATAGACTGGGCATCAGTGTCTTCATTCTGTTGTTTTCATTTCCAATACATTGTCTCTATTGACTGTCACATATCTGTCTGAGTGAAGGAGGACAAATGTTAATTAAGTCTTTGTTCACAGAAAATGTTTTTAAAAAGTTTTAGTGAATGTAAGAAACAATCCCAAGGTCACATAGCTGGTTAGACTGTCAACAACAGCTTTTAAACAAGGACTTATTTTATACAAAGACAAAGCACAAATAACATATTTAAAGGACCAAGGAAATTACATGGATACTCTCAGCTTTTAGAATGCTCTAAAGTTTCAGGACTTATAATGTGAGAGTATTTAAGAAAGATTTCATCATATTTCTTAATATTTATTATCAAATAATTATTTTAATATTAGTACTTAAGATTTTAAAATTATTTTGAAACTATCTTAAGTGCATTTTGTAACCATGATTTTGTATAATCCCAAAATATGGTAATTTAAAAACATGGCTCCAATTTTTTTGGCATGCCCCGCTGTTACAAAGTGGAGTATATGTTCCCTTCTATTGAATATACACTCTGTGATTGATCAATAGTACATGAAAATAATGACACTGTGCCAATTTCTAGACTCAAGACTCAATAAGGTAGCAGCTTCCACTTCCCATCTCCCTTTGAAATACTTGGTGTTGGAATACAGACTCCCGGCAATGAATAAGCCCAAGCTGCCCATTGGAAGGACAGCCGTCAGCCAGTACCAGTTTGCCAGCCAGCCGTGTGAGTGATCCGTGTTGGAATGGGACGGCCAGACACATTTAAGCTATGCTAGCTGATCCCACATTCTACAGAGACAAGCTGTTGCTGACAAGCCCTGCCCAAATTTCAGATATGGGAGCAAAATAAATGTTTGTTGTGTTAGGCCATTGCGTTCTGGAGTAGGTCGTTATGTAATACGGGATAATCAGAGCATATTTTACTGCGTGGAAGTAAGATGCTACTGTCATGAAAATGTAAGGCATTAGCATTGGTTTTGGGACCCAGTGGCAGACAGGTGCTACCTGGATGGAGAAGAATGCTAATGACAGGGAAAAGGACCACAGGGAAGAGGGTTGAGAGACAAAAGGATGTGAGGAGGCTGTTAGTGAGGACTTAGAGTAAAGTAATGAAAAGGGAAGTATTATTGGAGGTCACAGGAAAGAGACCCTGGCATGGAGGGGCAAGTAAAGTTGACCATGTCACCTGAAGGTCATGGAGAAAAGAAGGAAATGTACCCAACACATTTGATAACGTAATTAAGAAATTCCAGGCAAAAGCAGAATTTTTTTTTTAAAGTCACATGGCTTCTTCTTATTGTC
Organism: Rhinolophus sinicus; assembly: GCF_036562045.2. Taxonomy (NCBI): domain Eukaryota; kingdom Metazoa; phylum Chordata; class Mammalia; order Chiroptera; family Rhinolophidae; genus Rhinolophus; species Rhinolophus sinicus. The sequence continues at coordinate 37,367,007 of NC_133760.1, read as the reverse complement.
TAAGTCAAATGTGAATGGAAAGAAATTCGGTAAAGAACTTTTTTACCAAGATTATTTGGGTTTGAAAATAAATCTTCGATTTGTAGCTTCTCCAGAGAAAAACAATTCTCAAGTTAAGGAATGTCTCAGTTCACAGATCAAATACAGAATGAGACAATACGATCATTTGTTGTTAATATCTCAGAAAGATCTGAGGCTCCTCCTGGGAACCTTCAGAGAAATAAGTCCCCATGAGGATTTTAAGGATTTCAGGGACAGAACATGTCCTGTTAAGAATCTTAAGAGTATTGACTACAGCAATTTCAATAGGTTTCCAAGGTCAAAAGGGCTCATCTTGAAGAAAGATTTCTGAGTGTAACTTTGGTCTAATGAAATAGATTATAAATTGATTGGTTAAAAAATAAAAACAAAAACAAACAAACAAAAAAACCTAACAAAGTCTTTAAAGGAAAGGAAATGCATTGGCTTTGACTAAAAGAGACAGTAAATAATGCAAAAAGGCCACTGCCTCTCAAACAATGAAAGGCAAAAAGCAGATTGAGAAGACATCCCAGCTACAAACACAAATAGTTTGTTAATGGAAAAAAGAAGATTAAAAAAAAGAAAAGGAAAAACCAAAAGCTATAGGGTAGAACCAAGAGTCTAGGGGAATCAGTTCTTGAGATAAATACTAGATGGAAGGAACCAATGGCAGGCACCCAACTGAATTCAAGATTTGTCATTTACCAGTGACTGCCGTGTGACTTCCATCTTCTCCTTTTTGATTAATGGTGTCTGTAGAAGTTATCCTATCATGCCCCACCATTATATTCTGGGCCTGCGGAAGGCAGACCACTTGTCTATTTATCTTACAGTCTTCCAATGGAAAAGAACTATACTCTAGGAGTTTGACTCACATAAGCATACCTATATTTAATTTAGATGATGAGATCTCGGCTCTGAAGCCTGAGGATGATGCTATACTGAGTTAAAACTTGGAATGCTTTTAATAGGAATGAAATAATGTAAGGGCAGAGGTGGTTTGTGGTGGATTTAAAATAGGGCCTAAGAGCATTTTATATTCCTGTCATATTTAACATTCCTCTCATGAAGGGTCCTCCCCCTGAATGTGGGCTCTCTTTCTGCTTAAGCAATAGAAAATGACAGAAGTAAAGCTTTGTCAATATTGGAGCGGCTCAAGCCATAAGAAACTGGTAGGTTTCACTGTCCATCTCTGGCTGCTTTTGGAATCCAGACACTATGGAACCCAGATATCCAGTCACCCACTGAAGAAACCCACGTGGAGTGGACAAAAGCAAACATCAGTTTCCTGGCTATTTGCATGAGCCATATGGATCTTCCAACCTCAGTTAAGCCATCCCAGTTGACACTGTGTAGATCAGAAATGAGCTGTCCTCATTTTGCCTTGCCCAAATTACAGATCTGTGAGCAAATTAATTGGTTGCTATGGTTTTAAGCCACTAAGTTTGGGTAAAATTTGTTATGCAGTAATGAGTATTTGGAAGAGAATTTTAACAATTTCCCCTCTGAATTTGAAACTTAAAAATATTAGATTAGGATGGCTCTTTATGTTACTTTTAGTAGGTAACACTGACTACATTCCATATCACTCATTAGTAAACATAATTACCTGAGGGAGCCATGAGAAAGACCGGGCAAAGCCTCTGACATACTCATATTAAAAAAATAAAACCCAGTCAAAATCTGGGTTAATATAAATTATGCATATAAAAAAAGAAAATGGCATTGTTTTATTCATAAAGCTTATCTTTAAGAAGAGGAAGAAGATGGAGAAAAAAAGAACATGCAAAGAATGAAAATTTGAAGTTATTGTGTTTTCAAGGAAAAAAGTCTCAATTTTCAAGTCCATAATGGCAAATAAAATCAATATTATGTAAGACAAAAAATACATATATCTTCACATGATATTGATTTCCATATAACATTTCACATAATTATGTGTATGCATTTATATATATGTGTGTGTGTGTGTGTGTCTGTAATTTAAAATTAACAATAACTTTTGAAATAAAGATAAATACCAAATTTTCTGATCTAGTTTACATAATATTTCATCAAAAGAAAAAAAGAGGAACACATGGGTGTCCATGGGAGAAATAATTGCCAATATCAGTGTTCCAAACACCAATGTTGCATGAATAGTAAAACAAAAAAACAAAACAAAACAACAACTTTGGTCCAAATTATTAGTAGAGCCCATGCTTACACTGTAAAAGATCCTGCAGTCTGACTTAGCTAAAACAAATGGAAGATCTAGAGGTGTATCCAAAATGCATTTCCAAGAAGATTTCTGATTTTAAAGTCTCCCATGTTAAGACCCAATCCTGGCACATGCGTGTGATTCTTTGGCCGCTGAAAAGGTGAATGGATCTGTATGAGCCCCTAAGTTGTAAACAATCCCTGAGATAAAGAGGCTCCTTTACTGGGAGAGAGATGATAAATCCTGTCTGAATATTAGGATCACTTGGGAGGCTTGCAAAAGTACAAATGTATAGGTCCAACACTATAATAAAGAAGCACACAGTGGCGAGACTGAGACACTAGTAAGTTTTAAAAAGTCCTTTCGGTTATAGATGGTAGGATTCCATTTATGTAACATTCTTAAAACGACAAAATTATAGAACTGGAGATCAGATTAGTGATTGTCAGGGCTTAGGGATGGGGGTGTGGTTTGGAAGAGAGGTAGGCGTGGTTATAAAAGTGCACCTGGGGAGATTCTGTGGTGGACGATGGACCTTCAGTATCTTGACGGTGGTGGTGTATACATGAACTGCCTCATTTGCTAAAGTTGCACAGAACGAACTACACACACATGCACACACACAAACTACAACTAAAACTGATGGTATCTGAATAAGCTGAGTAGATTGCATCAATGGGAATATCCTGGTTGTGATATTGTACTATAGTTTTGCAAGACGTGACCACTAGAAGAGACTATATAAAGGGTCCACAGAAACTCTCCATATATTTTGTTACAACTGCACGGAAACATACACTAGTTCCCCTTATCTGCGGTTTCACTTTTCAGTTTCAGTTATCCACAATCAACTGCGGTCTGAAAATAGTAAATGGAAAATTCCAGAATTAAACATTTCATGTTTTAAATTGCTCGCCGTCTCAGTAGCACGGTGAAATCTTACGCTGCCCTGCTTAGTCCCGCCGGGGGCATGGATAACTCCTTTGTCTAGCATATCCACTCTGTAGTCACTTAGTAGGCATCTGAGTTATCAGATTGACTGCCACGTTAGTCATAGTACTTATATTCAAGTTACCCTTATTTTACTTGCTAAGGGTCCCAAAGCCATTCACATAACATTTATTAGAGTACATTGTTAATTATTCTATTTTATTATTAGTTATTGTTAATCTCTTACTGTGCCTAATTTATAAAGCAAACTTCATCACATGTATGTGTATACAGGAAAAAAAACATAGTATTTATAGGGTTTGGTACTATCCAGGGTTTCAGGCATCAACGGGGGTGGGAGGGTCGTCTTGGAACATATCCTCAGTGGATAAGGGGGGACTACTACATATATGATTATTTAAAAAAAAGAACAAAAATATTTCCTGATGATCATTATCTATGTAAGATTGAAAAATCAAGTATGGTTTTTAAAACTGTTAGCAGAAGTTCTCAGATGGGGTAGGAACTGGCATAGGTCAGTAGTTTTCAATGGATGGTCTAAATTGCACTATGAGTATCAGTAGGAAACTTGGTAATATGCAAGTTCTCAGGCTCCGATGCAGATAAATCAGAAACTCCGAGGGTGGGTCCAAGTAATCCATGCTCCAATAAGCCCTCCAGGTGGAGGCAGCATGTACTGAGCTTTGAGAAACACTAGCCTAGGGGTGTGCTTTACGTAACTGTAAAACATATACTGATTAGAGCCTTGCTGCTGCAAGTTAGTCCACTGACCAGCAATGTCAGCATCATCTGGAAGCATATGAAAAATGCAGAATCTGTACTCCCGACTTAGAAAATCCAAAGCTGCCTCTTTACAAGTCCTCCAGGTAATTAATTCAAAGGCACATTCAAGCTTGAGAAGCGCAGAGTGCCTCGGAGTTTTTGCTGAACAACTATCTTGTGCATTCTCTCCAAATGCAGTTCTGTTTCTAGTGAGAGTGAGAACATTTGGGCGCCTGCTTTCTGCTGCGGCAGGGATGTTAAACAAGTTGCCTTCAATCACTCATCTCACGAGTAACCCTCCTGGCTGACACAGCCGCATGCACAGAGTGGACATAAGAGGACGGCAAGGACGATCCCCCCAGAGCCTGCGTTCATAAAGACTCTGTTGAATTGTCCAGTCTTGCTTCATCTCGTAATGCTAGTCCCTGTGGGCCAGTTCGGGTTTCCAGTCCTTTACAACAGGGAATGTCAGGAACCGCATGCGCACGTGCCAGGGTCAGAATATACGTCATTATTCACTCAGGCAGCTCTGACGGTATTACTGTCTACACACTAAGCTCATAACAGAACTTCAAAGAAGCCACCCACGGTTTTCTGGCTTCAGGACTGCAGAGCGTCTGCATGTTCTCCCCCTCCTCCCCAAGGCCCCCCACTGACCCTTCCACGTGCCTGCCTGGCAGACTCCAAGTGGACAGAGTCTCACATGAGCTGTAAAACAATACCGTTGGCAGCTAGAGTTGAAAGGGAAATCTCTGCTTGTCCCTGACTAGATTTTCTGCATATTTATCTTCTAAACTTCAATTCTGTGGAAGTGCGCAGGCAGAACCAAGTGCTATCTGAATGCACAACTGACAGCGTAAAAAATCGTTTACCATTTTGATGTCTAAGGTTTAACTTCAAGAAAGTAGCAAAATTCACATTGAGTAGGTGGTTCCGGGATTTCAGGGGGGAGGGACAGTTGTTTTTAATCCTTTTGCTGAATAAGTAGGGAGGCATGGCTGGAAAATACTTCAAAGCTGTTAGAAAATAGATTAGGAGTCCGAATATTTCACAGAATTCTCAGAACTGAAATAGTAAATAAATAAGGTTATATCCGTCACAGCGAAATAAATGGCTAATGGAGCAAGGGAGTCCTCCATTAATAATACTTAATAATACCCACTAATGTCATTGAGCATCATGTTCTGGATTCTGCTAGCCCTTGGAGATTCAAAGATGAATAATTTCGGGTGAGCAATATCTAACAATCAAATGAGTTAATATACCTAGTATAATTAACTGTCCATTTCAATGTGCCAGGCATGGTACTAAGTGCTAAACAGGGGACTTTTCTAGTTTCCAGCACACAGCATTCTTATGATACTGATGTTCTCCTTCACATCTCACAAAGAAGGAAACTGGAGCTCAGAAACATGAGGTGACTTTCCCATAGTCATAACGCACATATCTGGACCAGACAGCATTCAAACAAAAGGCTATCTGCCACAAACTCCTTTCTTGGATGACAGAAGTGAAAAGAGGCATCAAAAGCAGATCTGGGGGAGTCAGCTGAGAAAGGAATGGGTTTTAGACTCAAATCAAAGAGTGCTGCCCCACTTCAACACTGTCCCTGTTTTTCTCCCACAGATGGCTCCAAAGAGGCTCAGTTCATCTTTAGAAAAGTAAGACCAATTACTACCATCTACAGGAATTGCTAACCATTCATACTCAATTACTGACACAACTTAATAACCATCACATGATGAGGTATGACAATTAAGTTTGCGAACTTATCCTAGAAAAAGTGCTACATAGCTCATTGTTGAATACCACTATGGTCACCTTTGAAGTACTCCCCTTGGGAAGCTATGCACTGACACCTCTGAAGTATTTCCCTTGGAAAGCTTTGCACAGCCTCGTCCATCCTTCTAAGCAATTCTGCAGCTCTTTCTGAAATGACCATTGGAGCTGTCGTCATATTACCCTTGATGTCCTGAATGTCATCAAAATGTCTTCCTTTCAGTAATTCCTTTATCTTCAGGTAAAGAAAAAAGTCGTTCGGGCCAGATCAGGTGAGTAGGGAGGGTGTTCCAATACAGTTATTTGTTTACTGGCTAAAAACTCCATCACAGACAGTGCCATGTGAACTAGTGCATTGTCAAGATGCAAGAGCCATGAATTGTCGGCGAAAAAGTCAGGTCGTCTAACTTTTCCATGCATCCTTTTCAGCACTCCCAAACAGTAAACTTGGTTAACTGTTTGTCCAGTTGGTACAAATTCATAATGAATAATCCCTCTGATATCAAAAACGGTTAGCAACATCATTGCAACAAATTCGCAAATTTAATTGTCAGACCTCATACATGTCGATAAACCTGCCAGATTAATGTTTCATTTTATCTCAACTCCAAAGTATACTGGAGATTCTCGGTCTTCATAGTTGTTTCAAGAGCTATTGGGTGGGGGGCGGGGGGGAAGCAGCGGAAACTGACACATATAGAGTGAATGTAACGAGCAGCATGATGTAGACAGAGATTGACTAATTTAAATTCCGGGTTCTTCAATGCTCATTTTAATGCGTAGCAACACTTTGTTCCCTCTTCCCCTCAGGTTATAAATATGTATAGATACAGACATATATACATACAAATATGTCATCATGGTAAAAGTGTAAGAAATTATTTCCCTGAAAATTAATTAGCTAATATTTGTAATGTTTTCAGAGCAACACTGCAACTACAAAACTGAAGAGGTTTGGTCAAAGCTCTTCTTGCTGTCCTAGGGAAATTGTTTTCTATCTCATTTTATCGTGGTTTTTACACTTGAAAAATGGGTCTCATAATACTTGCCCTTTACATACCTTAGAGAAATGCTGCAAGGATTAATGAAGTATGTATAAAGAGCTGTAAGCTGGATAAATTAAGAGATCATCACCGTTAGTCTATTGGATTTTTTAAGTCAAATTTCCAGGAGAACTATGACCCTTCCAAGCTTTGTGAATAAAGCAGATATAAGAATGTAGTAGCAAGGTAAATTTAAGGAGGTCTTTGTTGTTTAAATTAAGTGCTTACATCAAATGTCTAAATCTCAACTAGATCTGAGAAATCAAACTTTTTTTTAATGAAACAGAAAATATTAATACATTTCAGAACTGAGAAACCAAGAAAGGGATGCTCTTCAAATGCTGCAGGCTGACACTTCAGGTTGGCACCTAACCCTCAAATGAGATTATTGTCATTAGATCCAGGATCCCAAAGACTCAATAAATGGACAATTAGGGTTCTTTCTCCAATTCATAAAAATTCATCAACATTAGATGAGATATTCATCTAGCCTTTCCAGCACATCTGTTGCTTGGCTGTGTATGGGAAAATGTCAGTTGATTTAATTTTTCATTTTTGCTTCCAGATGTTTTGGCATCACATAGTTATAGGCATATAATTGTTTTAAAATGCTCTCAGATTAATGCAAGAGAGTTCTACTATGTTTTCTGCCTTGTAGACTTTAACTAACCTAAGGGGAAAAAAAGTAACTTTATTGTTTTAAAATATGAAACAGGATGTGAAATTCACATCTGCCTTGACCCAGTTCTTCAACAATGAACCTGTATAAATTTTTAAAATTAATTGTATTTCTTAGAGAACCCCAAGATTGATTCCAGGGGTGGAGAAAAAGAAGTTAGAGAGAGGAGAGAGACTCTCTGGAGTCAATCTGGAATAAATCTGGATGCCTGCAAGAACTCCATGTATAGGGACTTGAACATAGTCTATTAACATAGAAAGACAGATTGGTGGACATTTTACTTCCATAAGGTGCTAGCTCAGTGACCTCGAGGAAACCACTTAACCACTCTACACCTCAATGTTAAAAAATGGGGATAATGTAATGTATGTACTTCACAGTCTATTATCTTAACACTATATGTAAGGAAATTGGGCTAAAAAAGTTAATAGTAAGTTGTGCAAGTAACATGTTATAAAGAGGAGCTTTAGGTTGATTTTCCTGCGACGTCTTAATACAGGGCCATCCCTTTGCGCCCCGAGCACGCCTGAATCCAGGGATGCATTCTGCACTTTGGAAAGGACAATCTGCAGAAAGAAGAAAGGAGGGGGCACTCATTGAGGAGCAAGCCAGCGGCACCTTGCTCCCTTGAAGAGTGTGGAAACATGTACATTCTCAATTTTGTTTTTTCTGATATGCTGACACTCTACAAGGTGTTTACCAAGATGATTTCTGCATGATCTGTAAGTGTGTGTGACACTAGTCGTACACATCCTAAGTAAAATAACGACTCCACAATATTGATGGTAATACATTGTGTGACCAACAGATGCTATTAGTCTTCCCATTGTCATAGTGTGTATTACGAGAATCGATCTGCTGCATATCTGTTCTTGCAAAATAAATATTAGTGAAGCACATTCTAATTAGGAATTCATGAAAAGCCTTAGGGTTGCAGAATGACTTTGCACTGTCTAGCTGAATAATCTTGAGGAAACAACTGAAAGCTTTCTGACCCTCGGCTGCATCGCCTAAAACACAGAATAACAATACCAGCCCTGGCCAATTTTCATATAGTTGAGGTTTCAATGTAGGAAAGAAGAAAGAATCAGTTTACAAAGTATATACCATCAAAACAGAAATGTAACACATTCCTATTGTGGGAAATAAAGTTTGGAGGCCAAAGTTATCCTTATCTGCCAAGGGCCTCAATTTTGTGACTAAATTTTCCAAAATGTCTTTTACCTTGCTAGGTTCACTGAGATTTAGGGATTTGTCCTTAGCTTTGCAGGAGCAGAAACTTTACTCTGTCCACTCATTCCTGAACTGAATGTTGCTTCGGCAGAGACATGCATTAGCCGAACTCTCAGAAAACACTCAATTAATAAGAAAGCTGGTATGCAATTTACAAGGCAAAATGAAATGTCTGCCAAAGGCTTTGTAGTGCGGCCCACTGGTTAAGACAGAGGTCCTGGTGTTACACAAATGTAGGTTTAAAGTCCGGCTTCACCTGGTACGAGTGGTGATGTCCTTGATGCTTAGAGACATACAATACTTGTCCAATTTTCTCATTCACACACTGTTCCCAACCACATAGCGAAGTTTTGTAAAGTACACGGGCAACTCTACTCAAATGCTGTGTCAAGCACTTAGGAGAATAGGCTCAAGAAATGTGGTTGTCACTAATATTGCTATTAGTAGTAGTAGTAGTATTTTGGTCAGTATAGTTTATTGCAGCTATTTCTAAAATTGAATAAAACAATCACAAAAAGGTGGCTTGAAAAATATGGAGTAAGAGCAATGGGCGTGACATATGCAAATAAATGTCAGTGGCTTTATGATCTGATACTCTGCCTTTTCCTAGAGGCATGGTTGGTCTCCGGAAGAGAACTTCTGCATTGGTCCTTAGACCAGGGTATCTCTCTCTGGCGGTCCCCTAGGTGGGTCCCCTCAACCTCTATCTCTGTAACACTCGTAATTATCTATGCCTATTCATACGCCTCTCTGACAGAGTAAGAGCAGAGATGTAGCAGGAGCTGAGTCTCGATGTCGCCCGAACCAATTTGGTCTCTCAAGAAGGCGACCTTATTTGATGAGATCCTAGAAAGGTAAATTATAATCTCAACCTGTTGCTGCTGGGGTTAACTTTATTTTCATTCTGCTTTTATCAATCACCCGCATTTATTGAGTTCTGACTCTATACACTATACCAGGAATCCTACTGATGATGTTATATGCATTACTTCTTTCAATATCCAACCTATATTTTACAGATGATAAACTATTTTATGAATGTGATAGCGAAGATATAGTAACACCAAAAAACAAAAGACAATTTTTATTGCTACTATATCTCAAACTAATTACTTCCAACTAATGGAGAAAATACATGACTTCCTAAGTTAACGGTTCTCAAACAATGTGACCTCCGGGTCTCCTCATACAACTTCAAAAAATTATTGAAAAACCCCAAAAAGTTTTTATATACAAACACTTTTGTAATTGGGTTGTATCTTTTGATGTTTACTAATTAAAAATTACAACTCATTTTTTATAAACATAATACATAAGCACACATTCCATTAGTCATTGAGTAATGACACCAATGCACGTCACATGACCTCTGAGTAACTCCACTCTCACTTGTGAGAAATAAAAGAGAAAGAAAGCATCATAGCATATGTATAAACACATTTTGAACTTGTGGAATCCCTGAAAGCATCTGGAAGACTTTAAGTCTCTCTGGACCACACTTTGAATATGCTGTCTTAAAGGATCAAAGACTTCTACTGCCCTAATCTTCCCTCATATGTTTCAGCCATTCTATTATATTTTTAAAGACTAGGCACTATGTTTGGTACACATACAATAGGGAAAGACGTTATCCACACCTTACGAATGATAAAATTGGGGCTTACAAAGGATGATTACTTTGTCTAAGATTGATGACTTATAGCTGTTGTAGTAAGTCTACAATCCCTTATCTTTCTGTCCCCAATCTGTACTCTTCATTATCATGCTAAGTGGAAGCCACTGAAAATTCACTCACGAGAGATGAATGAGAACTTAATAACGGTCTCATTTCACCCATCTACTAAAGCAAACTCGCAAGTCTAGAGTTAGAATTATGACAGGCTCAAGAACTGAACCTACATCTCCCAAAGGGACTTATCATACCCAATTCCTTGCCTATTAAAATTAGATGTTCCTATTGAACTGAATAAAATAATCATACTACCGTATTTGACTGTTTATTTTTGTGATTTTTACCTCAAGTAGTCTGTAAACAACTTGAAGTTCTGATTTCTTTTCCTATATATAAAGCATCCAATACAAAGTCTGGTAGCTACTGGCACACTGGAAAATCTGTACAAAGATTAATATTTTTCAAAGAATGTTTGTCATGTTTGCCCATCTGTCATACTCAGTAGCACCAAAGAGTAGAAAGAGTTAAGGCCTTGACATCAAACCTGGTGGATTCAAACCTTACTTTATTAGATCTGTGGCCTTATATAGGTTCCCTGACTTTCCTGAATCTTGCTTCACACATTTCTGAAACAGTGCTTTGGATACGTCCATCTCAATATTGTTATGAGGAGTGAATAAAACAAGTGTCTACATACAGTGACTAGCATCCTGCCTGGAATTACGTAGCATCTCAGATTCCAATTTTATATCCTTGATAGTCACACCCAGACATCATTCAGTTTTACAGACAATGAGTCGATAGAGTTAGCAGAGCACCCACTGCTCTTTTTGCACCCATGCAACTTTCCTAAATCACAATTCTTATGATATCCAAAGAACAGGAAGCTTCTCCAGCCTTTCGACAACTAGAAGATATACCTTCGACATTCATTTATATTTTCCTATTGGTCTACTTCTCACTCCTCAAGCACAACAGAAAGGTCCGCATGGAAATAAGATGTGCATACAACAAAGGCAACCATCACCATGTCTGAAACAGTCTCAGATCAAGTTCCTCCTGCTCATCACAGAATTCGCAAAACATCCTGGGGGGATTCAGGCTATTCCCTTGGCCTGTTAACATTCTGCTTGTCTCCTTCACTTGTCATAAGATAGCATTGAACTTGACTGTGAAGGGCTTTGGAGAACGCATCATATAGAGCTCATGTCTTTCTTGGCGGTGTTGTGAGGATGCTTTCTGCCTCCTTCCATTAGACGAGTTGACTGTGGCCCAGCAGTTGTGTCTCCCTGTACAGAAGCCCCATCTCCAGGCCAGGAACTAGGTCTTTAACAACCTGTCACCCTGGTGCCCAGTAGAGGTGGACAGAAATGTGTCTGACTCACTGTTTTGTGTATTCAATCAAAAATTACTTGGTACCTTTAGTGACTACTTTATTAGATCTTAAACCTCCTTAAGACAGATACTACCAGGGACAAAAATCAATCATTCAGAAAACAAAGACAAAATAAAGACATTTAACTTAGCACTTCACATTTTCACCAAGGTCTCCTGTCTATATGCCAGAGGCCATTTGTGGAATATACAGCTGCCGTTTTAAATCCATGCCTAACCAATCACTTCTGATAAATATCGAGATATCTTCACATCTATTTTAGGTATCAGCTTCCCTAGAAGTCACCCGACACACCAACCTCTTCTGTCTTAGATGCTTTTTTAGATATTTTCTTAAATAAACAAATGTTGGTTTCTATGGTATTCTGTGGAGTTCAGTCTTTCCTCGTAAGTGCTACATAATTATATTGGAAATGTGAAAAACAGTTCAGCAGGAAATCAAATGCTGGCTCAGTATGGATATTTTTATATCCAGAGGTACTCAAATACGAACTGGCAAAGAGATTTCCATACTGTGCCTAACATACTACTAATGACAAGCCTTATTTAAGAGCCGGGGGGGCGGGGGGGGGACAGGTTTTTTTTACAGTGTATTAGAGTTGCTTATTTGTTTTTGCTTAACAAAACAGTAAAATAAAGCTGAGACAGAAAAAGTTTTAAAACATCAATGTCTCTTAAACATCAAGGTCATAACAGTCCACCTGAAAGAATACGTGATGAGGCTTTTACCTTTATTATCACTGTAAAAACAGATAGAGAATATATTTATATTACATCATATTATAGTCTAATAGAATAATATATGACATATATAATATAATGTAGTAATTATATTAAAATAATCTATCATAGAAAAAACAAAAATATAGTACTGTCTATGTATATATGTATGTCTACATATATATAGAGATTCTCTATATCAGCCAAGTGAGTTTAAGCTACCTATTGAGTATTACAGTTTTCCTTTTAAAATAAATACATTAGATTGATCACGGAAATTGTTTGTTTTCAAGTAGATAGTTGTTACTGGAACCTAGATTGGAATTCACATTTGTTTGACTACAAAGTCAAAGCTTTTTCCCACCGCACTTATCATTCAAGCTTTTATCCCAGGTCTTCCTTCTTCAGCCTGTTATTAAGGATTCACTGTCAAACTATAACTGTGCTTGTGTGGAGACTTCAGCACCATTCCAGGATTATCCCTGTGGGGAGCAGGAGCGTTCAAACTTCAATATCAGCCCCTCATTTAGACACTAATTTATTTTCAATCCAAATTCCTCTGGCACAGACAGTTCCCAGATGCAAATTTGAAATTAATTACCACCATGTGGACCTCCCCCCGACTCACCCCATTCAGATACTTCAGTGGGGATGGAAGTCTACCTGTAATAACCCATTGTATTTGAACTTCTTTTATAAAGACTTACTTGAAGATATTCTTCAACTTTGGAAGTGATGGGTCATCTTTCGTTAACGTAAATCATGGTGTGTCACAACGACAACCAGGCTATCACTTGGAAGGGAACAGAGCTAAACGTTCAGAAATAGAGCTCACGAGTCAGACAAACCTAGGATCTAAGTCAGCCACCCAAATCGGGTGAGCTTGAACTTGGGTACATTTGCATTACTGGATGACAGAATTCATGGTACCACTTTATGGAATTGTTGTGAGAATTAAACATGAGAAAGGGCATAGAAAGGGCTAGAAGGCTGCCTAGCATACAGTGAGCAGAAACACTTAATTATATCATTATTTTCGTCCTCTTTGCAGAAACTTGTGCTCTTTAGTAGTATTTGCCTCTCTTCTTTGCTCATTAGTTTAATCCAAATGCTAATTTCTGTTCATTCAAACTCCATCGCTCAGACAGCTTTAGTTTTACTCAGAATTAGCACTGTAGGGAGTACGGTAATGGTTCTTAAAAGTGTGATCCCTGGCCCAGCAGCTTTAGTGTCACATGTAGCCTCGTTAGAAATACAAATCCTTTGGCCCAGAAATCTATGTTTTAACCAGCTGTCCAGGCGATTCTTATGCACCATAACGTTTAAGAAACACCAGATCACAGCCGTGCCCTTCTCATGCTCCACGTCTAGTCTTTCCATTCCACCCATGACCTATTCTGCCCCTAAATCTGCATCCTAAAATTCCAAGCCCTATATTTCCATCATTTTGATATTTCTATGTATTTGATGGGTCCCTCCAACACAGAGAGCAAGAAAATTTCCTTGATCTGGCATCCAAAGGCACCTATAATTTGCTTCACTCAGCTCCAACCAAATCGTCTCTCTCCTGATTCCCCTTATGTTCAGAAGACATTCTAAACTCTGCTCCTCTTGATCAAGACATGTTTTCACGGGGAACGCATTTCTGACAAAGGGTCCTGCTACTTCATGATCCTGATGCAAATGGACCTTCACCAAGAATCTTCCCAGGGAATAGTTTCTTCCATCCAATGGAGAAATCTCAGCCTTCTCCAAATCACGTGTTTTATTTTATTTCACTTTTTAGTAAATGACATGGTAGACTTTCACATGCATGCCTTAGAGAAAGCACGTTATGTTCTATTTCTTTGCTCCACTATTAAGGCTCAAAGAGGAAGGAGTTATGTCTTATTGTGTTCCAAGTGCTCAATTCTTAACACATAGCGGGTGCACGTGGAATACTTGCTGAAATGAGCTGAACCTTATCTACTGCAGGTATTTGTTTGCTTATGAAACTTTAGAGAAATAATACTGATGTGAAAAGATGGAAGCATTATGTTTTGGGAAGAGTTGCTCTGTGAATTCTGGCTAGGGAGGCCTGGCGAAGTCATTTCACATCTCAGAGGTTTTCCTCATCATTCTTCCATAAATTTCTGTGAGGTCGAAATAAAATAGTGCTTGGTGGTGCTCAATGCAATGCCTGACTCAAGGATGGTGCTAAAGAATGTAAGCTTCTTTGTTCTTAGTTGATTTGAATTCCTGGGTCAATAGAAGTGTCAGTCATAAAAGCAGTAAGCACAACATATCCTTGTGACAAACAGCATAACACTTGACCTTGGGCAACGTGTGAGGTGGATTTTTGTCCTATAGATGCGCCAGGAACAAGAAAATATCAGTATCATAAATGAGGGTACAGAGTCATCAATGTCCTGCCACCACAAATTGTATGGGAGCAACTCATCATCATTTAAATGTTGCCATCTGATAAAGGGACACTTGACCTGACACTGAAATGCTAGGTGGGTGGGGATGAATAAAGACGAAATCGGTGCCTATTTTTCGCCTCATTTCTAAGCTTTGGATTAGGGATTCCTGTAATCAGAAAACATGCTGCATTTTCATTCTTTTGGCACTGCTGCTTTGTAACCTGCTTCCACTTGTTCAAAACAGATTAGATTAAACGATAAGTGGGTTTGCTGGGCAATGCAGTGTGAGCTGGCATTATTCGGGGCTTGCCTCAAGACTTTCAGAAAGGAAAAGAAATAAACGTTCTTAGATCAGAAACCTGCCTCCTTGGGGAAAGAGAGAGGGGACCCGAGGCTCTGTTCTACCAGCATCTCTCCCATGGTCTCTGACTCCCAAAATTGGTTAATAATCTCTGGGAATCCTTCCCTGTAGGCACAGTCCACACCCCACAATTTTCATACAAGGAGAGTGCAACCGTTCCTGCTGTTCATGTCTCAGCTTCAGTCACTGAGGAAAGAAGGACTTAAACAATCCAGAAAGCTGTAGTACCTGTGTGTGCCTGTCTACCTGAGACTTTTAACAAAGAGCTGAGTGGGGTATATTAAAGCAAAGATAATATCCACCAATCAATGAACAGCATCTGTTTGGAGTCAGAAGTCATCAGGGTACTCTCTAGTGGTATTAATATATTATTTCCTTTATTTATTCATTAATTTAGCATATATTTATTTGGGGCCCCAAGCACTGTGCTAGGCTCCTAGGATAAAACAGTAATCAACAATAAAGCAATAATAAAATGTTTCATGAGATCAAGGACCTTACCCATTTCTTCCCTTAGAAATGTATTCTCAAAACCATGAGCAAATAAATGATTATTGTAAGCTTCAACCAGTCATTTGAAGGGAAAGAATATGGATTTGTGAGAACCTATAACAAAGGAACCTGACCCAGCATGGGTATCAGGAAACAGTAATAATAAGTTAATGGTTACATTAACACTTATGTAGTAGTTGTTGTAACATTATAAATGCATTAGCAGATTTAATATGAGCAATACAAATGTCTATTTAAACTGAAATTCTAAAAAATCTACAGTTAAACAGTTAATGGCTATTAGATACATTGCGTCTAATCCTTTCTTCCAAATATGTAAAGTGTTGGAGCAAAGAATTCTGCTTCACACATAGCAAAGGGAATTCTGGAAGAAAAGCAGGGAAGTACTTATGGGTAGGCTACAGAACCTTATCACTTCTTGGTCACACATACTGAGATTAAGCATTCCAGTCTGAAATAAATTTTAAAAAGAAAAAAACAAAGAATGGCCATAATATTTCCAACTCCTCCCATCAAGAGGTGACATTTATTTCTCCACTCCTTGAACCTACTCTTGGTGATGTCACTTGTTTTGGCCAATGGAATTATCAATGATCAAACTTGATGCCAACAGACACTTGCAAAGTGCTTCTCACCAGTGATTTGATTCTCCCTGGAACACTGACAACACCGCTGAAGAAGCTGAGCTAGCCTATCAGAGGATGAGAGACCACGTGGAGAACAGAAGAGCTGACCTGACTGTGACAACCTGGTCTAACCAGACTGTTACATACACACATGAGGCCAATAGAGACCCTCTAGCTGCAGACAAGCCACCAGCTGACCACAAAGATTATTAGCAAAGCCAGTTCAGCCCAACGAACTACCCAGCTGCCTCACCGAACCAGGAGAAATACATGTTGATTATTTTAAGCCGCTAAATTTTGACACGGTTTATTATGCAGCATACATAAATAGATATAAAGCACAGTGTATGACTGTGGTTTGGTCCCCTTTCTCCCTAAGCCCAAGTGGCTGGGAAAAAAAGGGAGGAGGATGAGTGACAAACAGAGTTTAGCTGTGGGACTGATATGATGACAGGAATGGGAGACAGAATAGGAACCAGGGTGGGCCTGATGGAGGTGAGGGAAGAGGGTGGGGAAAGAGGAGGAAAGGGCCTGAGAGGGAAGAGAAGAACGTTACTGAGTCCTTACTATATGCCGGGCTCTGTGTTATGCACTCCTCCTGTATTACCACATTTAACTCTCGAAATTCAAATATAGCGTGTTTCCCCGAAAATTAGACCGGGTCTTATACCGTATTTCCTGAAAATAAGATCGGGTCTTATATTAAGGTTTGCTCCAAAAGACGCATTAGGACATATTTTCAGGGGATGTCTTCTTTTTTCATGTACAACAATCTACATTTATTCAGACAGTCATGTCATCTTCTTCTGGAACATTGTCCTAACATACTAAATGCGTCCATCTGGCTGATGATCTTAACTGGGTCTTATCTTCAGGGTAGGTCTTATTTTCTGGTAAACACAGTAGCAACTGAGGCTTAGAGATTATATAACGTACTTAAGTCACACATATAGCATACATTTAACCCAATATTTTGGCTGTGACAATTTGACTCAGAGTTTATGTTTTTAACTAACAACCACTACAGTTTGCAGAGAAAGCAGTGCCAATGACCCTGTTTGGGGTAAGAAGGGAACTTTTAAAGTTGCAAACCTGGCCAGGACATTTAGGACTGATAGAAGAATGAAGTCCCTTCCACTGGATACATATCATTGTAGAAAATCATGCTACCAAAATAATCTCAAGATGACACTTCCTGAACAAATGCACAATTTGGTAAATCCTCAGAATGAAGTTGGGTGGTTCTGCAGATGACAAGAAGTCCCCTTTTGGGTATATCCTGTTTAATTATATAATAATGATCAAAGTAATGTCTACTTTGTAATCATTGGTATAAGAATAATACTGCATTGCCATTATTATCAAACATTTATATTAGACTAGAGATTAGCACTTAAATAGATTTACTCCATATCATATACCTCTAAAGGTATAGCAATATTTTCCCATTTTACAGACAGGAAGACTGAGTTACAGAGAGCCATTAAGTAACATACCAAAAGAATGAGTGTGGATAAGTGAAAAAGTAATGATTCCATCCAAGTAATCTAAATTACAAGCATGGCCACTTAATGCTTTTCTTATTCTTTGACTTCTAGACTTTTCTGCATTTTTCCCTAAGTCCTTATAACGTCCCTGTCCCCAAAAGACTGAGGATTAAATGAACCTACTACTATCAGACTTCATAATCTGTTCAAATATCTAGGACCTTTCCCATCTCCACCCACTTTATCTGGTACCATTTGCTATGAGTGGCCAGCTTGTTGCAACTTGCAGCTGAAAACCTTGAATTACCATTTGCTGCTTACCTCCTTTCCATCCTTTGTCTACTGTTATCTACAGGAACAGTTATTGTTGGGGCTTAGGGGAGGGTGTTTTATAAACAGAGACCAGGGCAAGACATAGGGACAGAAACCTCTTACTTTCTGTCTTTTTCTGGGTTAGGACTGAGGGGCTATTAGTCATAGTGACATCCTAAAGGGATTCCTTGTTAAAATCTGTATCTTCATTCTCAACCTGCATGCTTTTTCTAAGCATATTAGAACAAAAGAGGGTCAAAGATTTAAAAAAAAAAAAGATGGAGAGGTTGTGGGAGGATATTGGTAGAATGGTTGCAAAACAAAATGAAAATAAGGGGGAAATCCCCAAGTCAAGACACAAAGACCTGGAGCAGCTATACAGGAAGTGGGTACCATAATGATTAAAAGAACACTGACCTGGGTCACCTACAGAAAGATATTCATTTGGGGCCAGTGATGTCCTTGGGCTTGGCATGGCACTAACTCCGATTCTTCACTATGGGGAATTGCGTACCAGATGCTAATCCCTTTCCCAGGAACCTATAGTTTCCCCTTCACTTCCCCATATTTTCCACTTCCCTTCATTACATCCCTTATTGTTAAGAATACTGATCTCCACCTTACAGCACCTGTATGCTTATCTGAGGTAGGGGATTCTGATAGGTACTTGCCACAGGTACATCTGATAGGTACATTGCTGTCCCTGAATTTCACTGTCTACCTCAAGCTCTTATTACTCTTGCCCTTCTGGGGGAGTTATCTAACTGGTGAGTGGTTCCCTTCATCTGCTTCCACTCAACCCTACAGAGGGGAAGGCATTGACTTTGGTGAAACTATACTCCTGACGATGCCCTAGGCAACAGAGCGAGACATCACATGTTTTGAACAGGATCTTGGTATCAAATTTGAAGTCCTTAGTTCTACCAAGCTCTGGAAGAATGTGCCTGCTTCAGCTGAGGACCTTTCCTTAGCCATCGGCCAACCTACTATGCCTGACCCAAGGGCAAGAGGAAGGTCACTGAACAAACATATAGGTCGTGCAATGAAGAAACAGAACCCCACCTCACAGTAACACACAGGTCATGAATACCAATTTTGTTGCAGGGAGGAGAAGGGGTAACATATAATACAAACCAAATCAATAATTTTAAATTAAGCTATTACTCAAAGCCCAGGGTCAGGGCTATATTTATAAGAACATACACAATTTATTTGACAATTTCTAAAGGTTATAAATAGATCTACGCTAAGAGGTATATAGTACTATCACTTTTAATTCAATTCTCACTACACCCCAAATTTTAAACAACAATTACAATTCGCATTTCACAGATGATAAAACAGAGCAAAAGAGGAGACATAACCTGCCCACGATGGTCAACTCCCGGACCTAAAATTTCTCTAAACAATGAGCTGCCCATAAAGATATACTTTTTCTAAGTGTCCTGGGTTGGACAAAGCAATTATTCTGGCAACTGGGCCCTGTGCCCAGAAGAAACATTCCTTAAGTGCTATCAAACTAGTGTTTTCCCTGGGAAATTGAACCATCATCAGTGAAAAGCTTCATTTGCCATATTGTGTGCAGCCCTCAATACCGGCCCAGAGCAATACACTATCACTAACTGAAAGAGATTAATTTAACGGGCAGTTATATGCTTCCTGCTTTAAAATACTTCCAGGCAACCAATAGTAGTGCTCTTTCTGTAAATGCCAATTGTCTGCTCCCAGGTACACAGTGTCAGCAGGTTTCCCTACTTTCCATCCTACATCACCCAGTTTCTCTGGAAGAACGCTCTACAAGTGGCATTCAGTGCCTTTAAAATACCCCTGCAGAGGCTCTATTCTAAGTAAAATGATTTCCCCACTGGCCCCAAATATCCTTTCTCTCTCCTACCGCTGTGCTTGTTACCACATTGTTCTCTTAGGTCGGTCTTACCCCACACCCTGCTCAACCTAAAGGAGTCCTGGGCGCCATCTGACCAGCCTCAGTTCAAATCTCAGCTCAGTGAAGTGTCACCTAATCACCACAGGAACAACAAAAAGTAAAGACAAAAACAAAGAACACCTCACCTTTCTCTGCCTTCCTTCACAGTGTTGTTATAACATGCATCTGGTTAGGGGGTGGAGAGGAGGCGGGAAAAACTGATGAGATCCCGACTTCCTGATTCCGGAAGGTGAAGGCGGGAACTCGTTTTGTTTGGTTGAAATGACTACCCAGGGGATTTGAATCAGTTGGGTAAGTTCTCTGCTCGTCACTGAAAAGTACTGTCCCCTTCACCTTTTTCAGCCACTGGTACTTACAAAACAGTAATAGGGATGTAAAGTACAGCATCGGGAGGCAATATAGTCAATAATGAACAACTATGTATAACGCCAGGTGGGTACTAGACTAATCTAGTACTGCATAAGTTATATAAATGTCTAACCACTATCCTGTACATCTGAAATTAATATAAAATAATATTGCATGTCAACTGTAACTGAAACAAAAGGTTGAAAGAAAGAAAAACACTATCCCCTACAATGTACTATTTTCTGCTCTCTATTCTGTTGCTCAATTTCCTGATCTCTCAAATGGGAATAGAATTCCAATCTGAACCTTCCAAAGCTCTGATTTGTCCTTTAGGCAATATTCCTACCCTCGGTTACAAACGTTAAAACAGGAGGGTCTGATTGTGTTAATTCTTTCTTCCACTGCACACCTGTCCCTGCAAAGGCCTTCTGCCTTGCATAAAACTACTTCATTCATTTGCTTCAGGAAATGATGTGGCAGAAGTTCAATTTAAGCAGGAGAATGAAAGGGAAGAAGATATAAGAGAGGTTTCTGACTTGGGAAGCTTCAAAGAATATGTAATCTGCAGTTAAACCACATGGGGGCTGATCCTAAATTCCCCCACCCACCCACCCAACCCCTGCTCTCAATGAAACTATGGATACAGTTACCTAACCTGTATCTGAGTTCTTTTGTCTGAAAAATACATACTGTGTTTCCCCGCCCGAAAATAAGACCTAGCCGGACAATCAGCTCTAATGCATCTTTTGGAGCAAAAATCAATATAAGCCCAGTATTATATTATATTATATTATAGACCAGGTATTATATTATATTATATTATATTATATTATATTATATTATATTATATTAGACTCGGTCTTATATTATTGTAAAATAATTCTGGGTCTTAGATTAATTTTTGCTCCAAAAGACGCATCAGAGCCGATTGTGCAGCTAAGTCTTCTTTTTGGGGAAACACAGTAACGTAATGATAGTACCTACTTTCACAGAATGAGAACTGAATGCATCATAGGGCTTATGTAATATGTTTTCAGTGTTAATTAGCCAGCTAAATTTACCTTAAACCTTCACTACTGTGGTAAACAGCAGCCATGCACGATTGTTGCAGAGGATGGGGTTGGTACCAGCAGAGATACTTAGCGGTGATACGCTAGTTAAGGCCAATCTCTTGTTAGCACATGGACATCTAACCACTGGCTCCTGTAATGAGATGTGCCAGTTGATTGTGATGGCAAGCTAAACCTATTACCTCTGAAATACTTGGGTAATATACACAGTGAAATAGCTCAGCCTTGGTTAAGTGAAGCTGGCATGAGAGGAAAGGACCTCATCATTCTCATTAAGATATAACAGATGGACTTCCCTAAAAATCCATATTTTAGCTTAACTTCATTTGTTTAAATCTCTGTCTGATGAGATGGTGTTCTGAGAGTAATTTTAAATTGTTCTGCATGGAATAAATATTTCTTTAACTTTATTAGAACCTCTCCCTAAGGGGTTCTGTTGTCCTGGGAGGTTTTAAATATTCATCTCATCCAAATACAATAAATCTCCCCTTAATATTTTTCCCCCAACACCTGGTCTGTGGCTTTGCAAGGTAAACATTCCATGATGGGCTAAATAATAAAACCAAGTCGAAACAAGTCATTGAGCCATTTTCATAGTAATTTCAATTTTTCTTAAGTTCTCTGCAATCTATTTCTACTTCCTTTCATGATTTAGGAAAGATGGCTTAAAAAGCATACATTTAAAGTTCCTAGATTTATGCCCACCTCAGCTTACATGTTACAGCTGAAAATTAAAGTTCTCTTTGCACCCCTATTCTTTTTGTTTTCTTTGTACCCCGATTCTAAGAAAGACATATGCAATTTTTCTTTTTTAAAAAAGCAGACTGATATCTAAGTTTACAGTTCCACATTTCTTAAAATGCTTAACCTCCTGAATTAAGCTTGCTTCTTGGCATAAATAGTTCAATGTTGTTTTTTTAGTTTTCAATCTCTGAGTAAAAACAAATTACTTAATGAATTTAAAAGGTGAGAGTACTCTCACTGTTTGAACAGAGTAGTGTAAGTCTGAGTTCTATATTTTAAATTCTATCAGGTTCATGGACAAGCTAAAGGTCTTTGTGTGGTCAGAGCCATTCTGTATTTGTTCTCTATGGAGCCACCTGTAAACCTGAATCTGGGACGTATCTGAGTGATTTCTTTCAAGCCGTGAAAAATATTTCACCTGGTGTACATTTTGATATTTTTATTTTTTGTAATCTGATCATACTGAGTTAATAATAATAAGTCTATCATTTTAAAATAAACTTAATATTTTACTGATACACATCAAGGCTTGATTTTTTCATATTTATTATGCTACAATTTTTAAATATAATCCTATGTTCATTGAAGATGGGTGTCATTGTACTTTTTTCACACCATCAACATGGCACTGCTTGTAATTCCCAACGCTCATTGTCTTCTTCCTTACCTCTAAGTCTTTCTTTATGGATCTCTCAGCTGATTCCGAATCACCTTTCATATGTAAGTGCTTCCAGGTGCCACTAGGAGGAAAACTGCAAGAGCACATGGGGTTTTGCCTATTCTGCTAGCTGCTATATCCCAGTCACTAGAAGAGTGCTTGGCAGGTAGAGAAGGCGCAATGAATAATTATTGAGTGAATGAGCAAAAGAATGTCTTCTCTGACTGGAGCTGGTACCCGTGTCAGCCTGGAGTTCACAGCTCATTACCCTGGAGCATCTGCTTTCGTGTCTGTCTTCTTACTTGTCTGTGATTCCTTGCAAATGAGTCTTTCCTTTCTGGATTGCCCCTGAAATGTTTCTTAACCACCTGCTCGGTGTGTATTCATTTCTTTTCACTCCTTCAAAAACGGAGTACATGGATCCTTATAATTAGGGCTTCTCTGATAAATATTTAAGTGAAGGCATCCTTCTCATAAAAAAAGTGTCACGGATTAAGGCTGACTCAACTAGGTTGTGCTCAATATATGCGAAAGTTCTTTCAAAAGTAATTACTACCTACATACTTTAAAGGAAGCTGTGATCCTGTTGAGCATTTTTATAAAGCTTTAAATCAATCTAAATAGATATAGTTTTACTCAGAGGCTTAAGGTGATAATGCGGCGTCAACATTGTAAATTATAAAAATGTCATGCCTGTACCTCTACAGATGGGGTTAGCACGTCTAATAAGCCAAATCCACCCTGTAGTATACTTTGTTTGCTTTATCCATTAGTGTTACGGGGGAAACTATTGCCAGAATAACACACTAGGGAAGAAAACAGTACTCACACGTAACCCAGGAAAAACACCAAAATGCCCAAAGCTCATCCTTTCTCTAGAACCCTCCATTTGGTAGGGTTGAAACTATGTATCAACTTGACCTTATGTTCTTTGCCTGCACTTAGGGTTGCTACTAGAAACAGACATTCTTAGCTCTTGAATCTTCACTTTTTCACACAATGTTGGTTTGTTTGTTTGTTGTTGTTTGTTTTTTAAGCCTCCATGGAGGACATTTTCCCCATATCTCAAAACAAGGAAAAACCATGCCCTTCCTGAAAGTCTGGATTACTTTTATTTGTACAAACAAAGTAATCATGCATCTCAGAGATACTTCTCCTGTTTTCACATTAGTTGTGAAAACAAGCAGATTTTAGAGAGAGCACAGAGTGGATTTTTGGTTTTCCACACACTATGTTGTATGTATGTCCATGAAATTTCCTTAATATTGGTTTTCATTATTTTTTTTCTGATTTGCAACTCCCTCCAGAGTATATTATCTCCCTTGCATCTGTGTCAACTGTGACGTCCTCATCAGGTCCTTTATGGTAAAAAGAGATGCAGATAATATGCACAATGTATGTTGTTTGGAAATAAAACAAACATCACGTCCTTTTTGCATGTCTTTGTATGATAAAGGAATTGGTGAGGCTGAGTGCAAGTTCTCCAAGACAGTGTAACACTAATTTTTACCACATAGCTATTGTATAGAGACTCAATAGTAGTGTCAGTATGTGCATTCAAAGAAGCTATCATCATTAAAAATGGATAGAAAGACTACCATGTTATTTTAACAACCCTAGAAGTCTTCTAGAAAAAAGTTTACATTTTTGCATGTAATTTGTGAAAAAAATTATATTGAATATACAATTTTCAAAGTCTAGAATATGTAAAATACATTAAATTCTGAAAAATAAAATAAAAAAATCTATAATCTTATCTCCTCATAATATATGTATTGATAGTGTGAAGTTTCCTTCTATATTTTCTGCCTGTTTATGTGTATATGTTATGTGTGAGGTTCAAATATGTGAGCAACAGTTTCTATAATATATGTTAATGTCTGCTCATTTAAATTGTAGTGTATAGTTCTTGAGTTCTGTTTTTTACCTACCTTTTAATGCTAAATCTTCCCTCATTTTTAATTTGCAAAACATATTTAATGGTTGAATAATGGATATACGATATAAGAATATTTGGATATGAGAATGTTTCCTTCCCACATATATATTACAACCTTTGGTAATTTACCACAGTATATGTTATTTCTTGCTGAGATGATTCATTCAAAGGCTCCTTGGGAATAATAAAGTTCTGATGCCAAAATATCTAACAGAAACAAGGACCATTTATCCTGTGATCACTAGGCATAAAGTGAACCCAGTCACACAAGGAAAAAATTAAACCCAGGCACTTACTAATTTCGGTAGCAATGATTGTTATGTTGTGCCATACACTTAATTCTCTGTCAAGTGGTGTTGCCAGCGTTATCTTCCCATCATCTGCATTAATGTTGAATTGTCTCTCCAGGTCAGTGTGCCGGTCGATGGAAAACCTACAAAACAGATATATCTGTAATCTACTTCAAGGTTGATATGATCCATACATTCCACAGCAGACCTTTAGAAATCCTTGGAGAGCCATCATTGTGAAGTCAAATGGATTGGGAAACTCAGTGGCATCATAATTTGTAAAACAAAATGACTGAATGAGGTGTAAGAAACTTAATAATTATTATCCAAGGAGTAATTAGCTACATATGCAACATGGAGGTCATAAACTGCCATCAGTTTCAATAGGTAGCATCTTCAAAAATGGATGCTGATGAAGAGTTAATTGGACAATCCATCACGTTTATTGGACAGCTTATGATAATTAGCAGTTGCCACAAAGTACCATATAGAACAATGAACTACAAGCCCCAAGCAGGATGGTGCTAGGCGGCATCTTATTTATGGCAGTTCAAAGCGAATGTGTGCTTGTGTTAAAATTATATTTGACTAGACAACATGTATGTGTTATGGGTTTTGCTGCTGTTGGTTTGTTTTGTTTTTATTTAAGTAGAGTATGTATTTCAGCTTTCTATTAGTCTATTAGAAATCAGATAGTTGCTGATTCTCTAGAAATAATGTTTAAAAGGTAGAATAGGTAATTTAACAGATTTACAATACTAGATCCTATGAAATGAAACATTTTAAGTGAACTTGTTAGTAGTTCCTATATTGAGAAAACTTTCAGATAAGACAACATTATGCTGTTTTTTGTCAGGAGCCAAATGTTTCATATCCAAATTACATGGGAATTATTTTTCCACAGCACATATCAATATCCATTTTAAACACCCAGATCTGTGCTTGTGAAATTCCATACACCATAAGGTATATGTCTTAAGGAACACAAGCCATAATTAGGAAAAATAAAATGGACCATAAATAAGCAGTGAAATGAACAGGATGCAATGGAGGCCCAAAGAAGGGTGGTGCTGACTGAATATTTGTACCTCCCTGAAAATTCATATGTTAAGATTCTAACTCCTAATGTGATAGTATTTTTTAAGTGAGGCCGTTGGGAGATAATCAGGGTGAGATTAGGTCATGAGTTTGGAGCTCTGACAATGGGATTAATTCCCGTATGGGAAAAAAGGGAGGACACAGTACCAGTCTCTGCTCTGTCAGTGAGACTACAACAAGAAGGCAGCCATCTGCAAACCAGGAGGTGGACTCTCACCAGACTCTGAATCTGCAGGTGCCTTGACCTTGGACTTGCCAGCCTCCAGAAGTGTGAGAAACAGATTTCTGTTGCCTAAACTCCCCAGTCTGGGATATTCCATATCCATAGCAGCCCACATTAAAACAAGGTCATGCATAATTCCATTCTAGGAGGGAGGGCTGAAGGAAGCCTTTACGGTTGAGATGGCCTCCTAGGAAGTACACGTGAAAGCTCTTTATTCATTGATACTCATTGACCCTAAATATGAAACATGGTTCATGGCTATTGGTGCTGAGCATTTTTTCTTGTATACGTCTTTTTAGGAACATGTATTATATAATCAAGTTTAGACTATGTTATAAGAAAATGAAGAAAAAATAAATTCCCCATAATTTTCTGCCTGTAGATTTGTACTGTTACTATTTTAGTGGATTTCATTGGAAACAGTATATATTTATGCATTTATGCATCTCTACTTACTTATGTGCATCTGCTTATTTGTGTCTATATGTACTTGTGAAGTCTGATGGATTAACAGATAGATGGAAAGATAGATAGATAGATAAATAGATAGATAGATAGATAAAAATATGAATAATTCCTTCCTCATTTTAGCTATTTCGTTTTCATTAGAAATATAATAGTATTCATGTCCTTTATATCAGATGTAAATACCATTAAAAAAAGGCATCCCTGTTAAATCTTCCCCACCAAAGACAAGCATCATTAAACTGTTTGGAATAATATTAAAAAGTACTTAATTTTATTGACAATAGTTTATTGCTAAATTCCTTGAAAGAAATATCTTGTATTATGAATTTGTAATTCCTGATTTAGTAAAGACTGAGCTGCAAAGAAAACTAAGACACTGCCTTGCACAGTAAACGAGAGCAGTCTAATCACTGACACTCATGCATCCTGAATCCCACGCTCCTTTGCTCTTTGATTGCTGTCCAGTAATTGCCTAGAACTTCTGGCCTAGAGGGACACTGGGAACAATGATAGGGTTTTAGAAGTTGGTATTAAAATTAAAATACACCAGGCATTTGTAAACAGACCCCACACCCACACCAGAATGATTGGAGAAATTCAGAAAGGATTTAAGAACCCAGAGGCCTATATGGGTTAACAGTAACCTCAACAGAATCCTGAGCCTGGGAAAGTGCTCCTTGGGAAGCATTTGAGTCTCTGTATTATGGAAAGAAAACCAACTGCCATTCTCCTGGGGAACAATGACTGTTGATGAGACCAATGAGATTCCAAGTGTTACTGTAAAATAACTGAATACACATGTGTT
Source organism: Rhinolophus sinicus (assembly GCF_036562045.2). Classification (NCBI taxonomy): domain Eukaryota; kingdom Metazoa; phylum Chordata; class Mammalia; order Chiroptera; family Rhinolophidae; genus Rhinolophus; species Rhinolophus sinicus. Next base: position 37,339,260 of record NC_133760.1, on the reverse strand, counting down.
TTGCTCCAGATATCCTGTACACTGTGACTCTTAAAAGAACTAAGAAACGTCCAGAGGATTAATTATCACTTCCTGCCTCCTATTCATAAATAAACTTTGCGGGCATTGCTGGGTTATAGTAATTTTATTATCTCATTGCTGATATTTCACACATTTGTGCATTAACCAATTTCCCCAAGGCCACGGTAAACGAGAGCAGTCTAATCACTGACACTCATGCATCCTAAATCCCATGCTCCTTTGCTGTTTGATTGCTGTCCAGTAATTGCCTAGAACTTCTGGCCTAGAGGGACACTAGGAACAATGATAGGGTTTTAGAAGTTGTTATTAAAATAAATAAATAAAAAAGTTGTTTGTTAAATTCCTTATTCAAATCTGCATCATGCAGACCTCAAATTTGGAATATATTTTATCTCCATGATTTATACATAGCTGTTTCTGGGATTATTAATATATTCATTGAGCCTCAATTTCTTCACTGGTCAAATATGAAGTACTCATATCTTGAGGTGGTTGTGAAGACTGAAAATAAAGCATGAATCAGTCTCTGGTATGTTGTAGGTGTTAAAGATATGTTTGTCCATCACCATATATTTGATCCCATTTACCCTCTTCTATCATCCCTTCCGCCCTTACCTTCTGGTAACCACTAAACTATTGTCTGTGTCTATGAATTTTTGTTTCTTTATTTGTCCGTCTTGTTCCTTTGCTGTTTCCAATTTTATATCCCACATATCAGTGAAATCACATGGTTTTCGACTTTCTCCTGGGTGGTGAAGACACAATGTGATATATAGATGATGTATTACAGAATTGTACACCTGAAACCTATGTAACTTTACTAACCGTTGTCACCCCAATAAATTTTAATTTAAAACATTTTTTTTAAAATAACTGAATTGGAAAAAAAAAAAAAAAGATATGCTTGTCACCATCATCACCAGAGTCACCAAGTCCCATTAACTGAAACTTTAATAAACTTCCCTACTTGGAAGGTGGAAGCCCCCTTCTTAACAGTTTATAAACAGCATAAAACTGGAAGAACGTTTGGGTGTTATTTAACACCTATAACACTAACAGAGACTAGAATATTTTTCTCATTTTTTTAACGTTCCAGTTCATGACAGACTTTATGGGGTGAGTCATAAGAATTTATAAAATCAGCTATGAATATAGCTCTTTAGTAAGATCAGAGGTAAGAATGTCGTAATATTACAAGATTACACAATGGAAGGAATTGATGGGGGAAAAAAAAAAATTTAATTTAAAATTTAGATTCAAATGTACCTCAACTGTTTCAAGAAGCTCTTGCTGCCTACGTAGACATTTCACACATATTATTGCCTAGGAGACTTTATGATATAAGCTCCCAAGAATTGCTAAACAGCCCCCAAATCTTGACTCGACATAGAAAACAAGCATACATTAAACACCAAACGTGTACTAAACATAGTGCTCGAGGCCTTTTGCTACTTCCTTCCTCCTCTCCTTTGTTTCTTATAGAATGAATAACAGAAAAATCACTCAATTAGGTGTGATTTAGTGGCTCTCTGTGCCTTTGTTACCTAAACTGTAAAATGGAAATTACAATAGGTTTTGTGAGGTTTAAAAGAGATATTGCACACAAAGCACTTATTACAGTGCCTGGCACCTAATAAGTGCTCAATAAAAACACACATTTAAAATAATTAATGTGATTATTACTTATCTGGAAACAATAGGTTTCTACTGATGGTCCCCAGGCCCCTTCTCAGATGTAAGCTAGCATTCCTTTTACTCCTTGCTTCTCTGTCCCCAAATAAGATGTCAGTTTAAGTGATAAAATAAAGCTGAGGAGAGGGAGCAAGTGGGGAGGCTGATACCTGCCTCTCTGGCACCATTTTAGGTGTTTATTTGTCCATTAACTTTTCTGACCAAAATTGTCTGGTGAACCAACCATTGAGGTTCAAAGGTTTATTAACAATGTTTAACTTTCATTCATATTGAATACTGTATGAGCTTTTTAAATTGTAGTTAAAATTATCCACATTAAAAAAAAACACAAAAAAAACAACTGAAAGCACACCATTTCTGGAATGTTCTCGAAGGTGCTTGCTCCATTACAGCCCCTCCCCAAACAAACACACACCCTCGCTATGCCACTCCAGCTCCAGTTGCAAAGATCCAGCTTGCTTTCCTCTGGTCGTCGAAGCTGCCACCACCCACTCCATTATCTCAATTTCTCCCCTCTGTTCCTACTGATTCCACTTTGTGACACAGCCACATTGGCAGCAATAAAGGACATTACTTAATTATAAAACTCTGATATAGACTCTTTTCTTATGCCAGTTAACAGAAAGTAATTTCAAAGAAAAACAGAGTGGGTTAAAAATAGCAAATCTGGAGTGACCACTTCAGCTTTAGAATCCAGTATACCATGTCAGTTCTCAAGGTGTCATGATTTTGTCTAGATGTCTCAGAAGTAGATCCAGGAGCCACACTGTTTTCTGGGATTCCCAGTATCTTTCTGAATGGCTGCACGTAAAGTACAGGAAACACCAGAGAAAGCGGAGCTCCCTCAGTGGGATCTCACCTGTGAGATCTCACCTATGGGATTTCACTGAAACTAAGCAACTACTGGTATCTCATAGCCTTATCTCTGTAAGTAGGGGAAAGTAAGTCCAGTCCATGAGTCCTACATTAGGCAAATAAAGAAATAAATAAATACAAGGAGGAGCCAGTTTCTCAATCTGTAAGCCATCTCTTCCAGGCCCAAGGAACTATGGAAATGAAAATCCAGAAGTGGAAAGATGTAAATAAGGACTATCTTTCAGATCCTTTAGTTGCCTCAAGAAAGGCAGAATTTCCCAAGTGACATTGGAAAGATATCCCAAAAGTCTCTGCAGTGTTTGTCTGCACCACTCTTTACCTCTTTCGAAATATCTGCTCCTATTGGCATTTCCGTAGAGCATGGTCTCTGAGCTGAAGAGATGGGAGGCGACGTTGGGTTCCTAGCTTACCCCTCACCACCCAGAGGAGCCCTCTGCACCTGGCCCGTCTTTGCTCATCTTCCCTTCCATAAAAATGCCCTTTCTATCATTCTAGTGTTAAGGATTTGCCAAACTTTGGTGCTTTTAGGACAAGGAGAGAATGTGTGATTTTATATATCTTAATATCCCATTGGCTAGACTTTTGCATTGTAGTTACTCAATAACATTATTAGGATGATGTACAAATATTTTCTGAGCATGGATTGTCATGATGTGTGAAACACAGTGCTAAGGAAATATGAGAAAAAGGAATACATGGGCTAGAAAAGGAGTAAAAAAGACAAAATAATAATTATTTTGGTTCCTACTATACCTACTGAAAAGCTCAATGTCTTCTCATTTATAGCTAACAAGTCACAGGATTGGTATCTCCAGTATCGAAGTTTCTTTCCATCCTAATTTCTTAAAAATATGCATGTATTTGATTTGCTGTTCCTTTGCAGAATTACTTAAGATGCATTAGAGAAAAGATCTCATTTTGAGAAGAGCAGAATATGCTTTGGAGAGTCATCTTCCTGCCACAGTAAGAAGAAACTTCTTATTAACACAGTGGAAAGTGGTGTGTGAGAAAATGGGCTCCTTGGGTCATGTTAACATCAATGCTATAATGATGGAAGTTTTGGAAATAGACATTCTTAGTCTAGTACAATGGATATATAGTTTAGAAACTGCCAAGTCCTTGATAACCAATGTTCACAGAAGCCCTATTTAAACTTCCTCATTTTATTCCAACAAATATCGTGCTTTGCTTTAATACTACTGGTCCTCTAACCTAGTAGAATGTCTGAGAAGTAAATTCCAAGTTCTTCACCATTGTATTTTGTGAAGGCTACACAGATGCAAGAAAATTCCTACTAGATGCTTAGCACCTTATTTGGAGATTCTAATTTAACCTCCAGGATTCTCATCATGAACCCAAACTGATGGTACCAACTCACTCATTGAGAGTAACTTGCAGAGACCAGAAGAAAATTTATGAACACACCACTGGTGCAGTGGTTGAGAATAGGTAAAAATGGACACCTGGATCTTACTATATTGGGAAATAGCACCTTTTTCTGCATTGCTGCTACCACCATTGGTGTTATATAGAAACTCTAACCTGATTAATATGTTTCCTCAACTAACACAACCCAGCTATTTACATTTCACACCAACATTTGGCACATAACACTCACCTCCTGTGTGTGTATGACTTATATTTTGTTGTCAACATCCAAATAGTACATGTACATATATTCATTCATTCATTCATTCCTTCATTCATTCATCATTCAAAGTATCTCCTAGGTTCTCCCCAATCTCACCCCCAACTCTATATACGTACACAGAACCTATGTCACCTGCTCAATTACTGTTTCTTGCTGCTTTGCAATAAAGAACATCAGTCTGTGACAATGTAAAAAACACTTCTAGAATTTTCAGAACCAAGTTTCCGATATCAAGAAGTTTCCTGTTTTCACTGCCAATGTCTTCAGTGCAACATGGGCAAACTTCAAGTTACGGTCTGGAGTGCACACAAGCTGCTATACTGACGACCTTAATAATCAGATAAATAACAGTTATTCTGAACTACATCCTTTCCACAGTACTATCTGTGAAACACCTGATAATTTGTCCAGGGAATGGCACCTCTCTTGCTAACTTCTATTTAAGGCAATTTATATATATATATATATATATATATAAACCTCAGTTTCTCATCTAAAAAAAAGAGAACAGTAAGATTGCCTTCCTAAACAGGTTAAGGTGAAGTACTGAAAATGTCCTTATGCTTTTTAAAAGTGGTGTTACACGACTATTTATCATTATTTCTAGAAGACACTCTGTCGAATAGCTAGGTATTTTTAAAAACAGCTGCAAAATATTTGAAAGATTTTGGTGTCTGGTGTCCATGTGAGGAGAGACATAATGTGGTACTTCAACTTAATTTTTTCACCCAAGTGATAAAGCTGATTCACCTGATACAATCATCCTCAAGTACCTTTTACTTTTTTTAGGGTAAATTATAGGAATCTCAGATTGTAAATCTGTCAGTTCAGATGAGGTCCTATTTTCTGAGGGTGCATTTTGTTTTATAGTTTTTTCCACATATACCTCAGAAAAATAATATCATGAAACCACAATTTCATAAGCAACTTTCTGCAGCCATGGAACCAAAAAAAAAGTTTTTTTCTTTAGCGTGAATCCCAGATAAAATTTGATTCATAATCAATTCTTCAATATTTACATAACACCTTTGGAGAAATTCTAATCCCCCCCCCCGCACCGTGTCTTCAAAATATTCATTTGTAGCTTAGAGTTTTAAATATAATATGATGGGAAAATATTGAAACAATGGAATACAGGTTTAGTCGCTATGAAAGGATTAAACTTAAAATTATTACTTGTATTTAATTTCAATAATTTTTAATGACTGCTTCTTTTGGCCAAGAATGATGCTAAGTGTTTGACTAAAGATGCCTCTATTGGACACAGTGGTTGTGACTTTCTCATTGCTTACAATGAAAAGTGGCAAGCTCTGTAATGGAATCACACTTACATTGCAATGGGTAAGGGTCACCAAATGTGACTGGAAAAGGGTGAGGCAGGGTTAGAGATGGCACCAAGAAGATGTAGCATCTGTTTTGGAACATGAAGGAAGAATAGGATTTTTCCAGGTAGAGTATGTAGAGACAGCATCCTCAGCAGAAACAAATGTATGTAGAAAATCTTGAGAGTTTGAGTATGTTTAAGAAACTATAAAATTAAAGGATCCAACTAGGTGTGGTGATAGATAAGAGCTGACAAAAGAGCATCCTATCGTTTCCTTTCTCATCTTTTCTGTCCATCTCATCTCTTCCTTCCTTTCTTCATTCACTCTTTAATGAATATCTCCTACGTACAAGGCATTGTGTTACATGCCAAGACGAACATAGCCTTAGTCTCATATAACTGAGCCTACATGTGGAGAAAGACAACAAAAATAAATAAAGCTTTTCATAACTTACAGTGATGTATTAACAAAGAAAGAAGGGCTGACGTGTATAAAATATTACGAAACTATTCCAATCAAAAGAAACAGCAACTATAAAAGTCTGTGTTAGAAAGATGTTCAGTGTCCTTAAAAACCTTGACAAAGGATACTATGGTTCAAGTTCAAGGTTCAGTTGGGGAAGGGCATTAAGGAGTATGGCATGAAAGACTTTGAAAACCCTGCTGAAGAATTTATTTTTTTCACTTGTGAAATTTACCTCTGGTGTATGCTTTTCTATCTGGGACATTAGCAGTTGTGAGGATAAACTCTTTTATACTGAGGCTCCCATGCTGACTTTGATCCCATTCACCCCAAGGTCACAGGAATCCCACCCCATTTCCATGAATCTCCATAGGCCCATGATGACCTAAAGATGTCAGGAGAAATCTAGGGTGAAGAGTATCTTTAACTCCCTGAAACATCTTTTGGGGGCTGTCAATCATATCAATGATGCCTTTTCTCTATCTAAAAGGATTCAAAAATGATAGCTGCTACATGGACAGTAGAATAGAGATGGTGTGAGATAGAAAAAGCACATCATTATTTAGCGGTCTGGACCATAAGGACATACCCAGAATTAAGATTTAATCATATACTTAATGCATTTATGTGGCCTTCCGAATTTTCAGCATCTCTGCTAAGCTCTGTATACAAGCTTCTCATTTAATCCTCATAAATTACGTAACTCATATAACTTGTCCTCTCAATGTCTGTAGTTGTACAGTGAGGATGATATGCATTTTCCCCAGTTGTAAAGTTAGTGAGGTAAGTATACTATCCTGACTATGGTTTCTGACACATAATAAACTCTTACTAAATGTTAGATAGCTATGAGGATGGTGATATTGGATTATATGAGTTTGTCCAGTTTTGGTCAAAGTCATTTACTATATTGAATGATTTCATAAAATCATTTACTGTATAGAAAAAAATGTTTATGGAAAACAAGCACACCCAAGAAATGATCAAAGAGTAGTACATAACCATATTAAAGATGTTTTTTGACAATATCATAAAGTTATATATACTTTGACATTTTAATTGGACATTCAGGCTCATTTAGTAAATAGTAAGGGCTTATAGTAACTGAGGGAATTAATAGGTAAATGAGATGTGGCCTGTTAACTCTTAAGGGCTGGAAATGCATTTATATTAAAGTAGTTTGTTTACTTGTCTAATAAACAACAGTAATAACCTCAACACACCTCCCAGTGTGCAATCAGATGTAATTTCTTTTCTGGGAGGACAAAAGTATTTTACACATACAAGTATTTTAAATGCTCATCCCTAAACACAGTACCTGTCTACACGTTATAACCTAGTCATGTCTATTTAAGCAGGTGCAAAACTCAATACCATGTACTGTACTTGGTGTTTAATAAAGGTGATTCAGACATGCTTCCTCTTTTGCCAGTGAGCAGAACCCACAGCTGCACCTTGTCTGGGCCTTACTCCTTTCCCATACCTGTTTTGTCCGATTTCAGATCCCTAACTTCGAAAGGATATTGAGGTCTAAAGGTTGTCCTTTGCGCATGAAATATATATCCCGTAACTCTGACACTACAGGGGTCAAAGGCCTTCTATAAATCTTATCGTCATTTACCATGAAGCTCCATACCCTAGTAGACTTCCCAAACTTGATTTGTATCCCGAGGCCTATTTGAAAGGCATTTCAACTAGAACTATTCCACTCCCTGGCAAACTACCTTGAAACACAGAGGATAGAGCTAGTAAACATTTGGATGGATAAAATGGATAAAAATGGCATTTCTCCGTTTTTAACATGTTCTCTTGCTAAAATATGCAATATTATGTTTTCCTGTGCAACACTAAGTCAAATCTGATCATCCTTTATCAAACGAAAGGTTGCATAATACATCAAGTCATAATGTAGAAATATAAAGGAAAATAAAGGCTTGGTTGAAATGACTCCCATAAATATTTGAACATCAGATAAGGATGTCAATCTCCCTTTGTTGGGATGCAAAATAGGGGATTTCTTTTGCTTTCTGGGTATAATAATGTTAGATAACACTGCTCAGCCTATACAAGCATCTTTGTTTCTCTCAGAATATAAAAATTAAGTTTTGTTTCGGAGAGGGGACAGAAACTTCACCAATCAGTAAAAACACAAACAAAACAAAACAAGACAAAACAAAACAAAAACCTTTCAAACACCATGTCAGTACTTTCCAAATTGCTTTTCTCTCTCAAGACACTTATACTATTTTTACCACCCCAAATCATGTCTTTTAAAATCTTTTATCAATACATGCAGTTTGATAGTTTTTGATAATCATTAGCCTGGTTTACCATGCCACACTAATAACATTTCAGCTAAATCAATTTGTCACCTTAGTGTTTGCCAAATGTAGAACACGTATGTATTTGCCTAAAGGAAGCCACCACAGTGTGTTGGGAACACGTAGATTTGAAAGCTAGATGGCTAGCAGTGTGAATTTAGTCAAATTACTTCACTAGTAAAGAAGTTCAGGGTGCTTATCTGTGGTCGCCATAGTATGCTGTGCAGATTTCCTTTCAAGGAAGGATGTCAGAGGCACAGGAGAGTAGACAGCCTCCAGCTGTCTGCTCCTTACCCTCTGCCTCATTTACCGAGAGCTTCCTCTGTGGAGGTAAACTGAAAAATAAGCAAGCAGACAAATAAAGGCTCTACCATTCTGGCATGATGCACGTCTCCTCTGATAATCAGCATTCATCCCAGGGACCCACTGGGTTGGGCCAAGGTTTTGCTAGAACCGCAATGCAGTTTGGAGTCTCCCCTTGCTCCTCGGGTACCTGTTCCCTTGCTTGCATTCACAAGTGCGGTCCCTAACAAACACCGTGCACTTCAAACTCCACCTCGTTCCGAGGAAAACAACCACGAACACATCTGCTTAATGGGAGTACGAATATGTGTAATTCAGAGACTTCATGTAATGAAGTGGAAAGGAGATCTACGCGTAGGTGAAGGGCACTGTATTAATACACGTTAAGAAAGATCCGCAGATTTTTCCAGGCTCACTCATTGAATACCGGCTCTCACTCACACTGGAGAATACATATTAGAATTTGTTGAAGATACTACAGCAAGTCTGTCCCAAGTGAAATTCCAGAGCATGCCACCGCGTGCTTTTAGATAGGGAAATGCTGCTGGAGTCAGAGAATTTGCCGGCTCATTGAAATGCAGACACCAGAGTTCCGCTAGGGCAGTCACCAGCCTCAATTCCAAAAACCCTATGCTGTAGTCATCACTGAGGTCTGAAGAATGGAAGGGGAAGGTAGAAAAATAAGGTTGCATAATTAATTCGGGCAAGAAACCAATTTTCCACTCCAAGAAGGTAAACATCACGGTATTTCTCAGGATGTCCTTTCACAGCCTGTGTGGTCGTCATGGAGGTTTTCCCAAAATCTACACTAAGTGAAGCCAGATTTTTCTGATAGATTCAACATGAGTGCACGCTGTCCTGGTCCCCATGAGACTAAGGTCCCAAGGGCTCTAAGGCAAGCATGGGATGACTGTCAATTCCCATCATACATAGCAGGATTCCAATACAAAGAATTTCTTTGATGGCTACAGGTATATAAATATTTTAAAAATCTTACCTCTAGGAAGTTTCTCATACAAAATTAACGATCCTGGAATTAATGAGTTGGGGCTAGCTATTCAAATTACGGATGAAAATTCAAACCCTCATCAGTCTAGTGCAGGGGTGGCAGCCATTTTTGTATAGTAAATATTTTAGGCTTTGCAGGATATACCGCCTCTGTCACAACTAAATGCTGCAGTTGTAGGGCCTAAAAAAATGAGGGTGGCTCTGTTCTAATAAAATTTTATTTAAAAAAAAAAATGTGGTATGCCGGATTTGGCATACAGGTGACAGTTAGCTGACCCTCGACCTAGAGTAATAGTCACTAAAGTCATGGGTCCTCCCTTAAGCAGGTTCTAGGGAAAGAAAAAAACAGGGGGACTCCTATAGTAATAAAAAGATACATAATCTATCACACATATAAGAAGAAGCGTTGTGATACTTGCAATGCTCAATGCATTAGAATCTAAAGCAGAGACCAGTACAGGAGCCTCTGTGACTTTGCTTACATCCCATACCCGAGATATGCTGCAACACTACACCAAGTGTAATGACTCATTGTTCTGCTTACATTCTCTCCTTCATAAAGAATGCAGTGCACACGAGCAAATTAACTTCTCTGTGAAGTCCTAGTGCAAAGAAACTTGAGTTCCAATTGATCTGGCCATGGTGACTTTAGTCCCAATAGCATTCCTTAGAGGGCAGTTAGGGAGATGCTGCCCTTGGAGAAAGGCGGTGTCTATCTATGACCTTGTTCACGAATTTGTTGCAATGATGTCGCTAACCTTTTTTGACATCAGAGGGATTATTCATTATAAATTTGTACCTACTGGAAAAACAGTAAACCAAGTTTACTATATTTGGAAGTGCTGAAAAGGCTGCGTGAAAAAGTTCTACGACCTGAAATTTTCGCCAACAATTCATGGCTCTTGCATCACAACAATACACCAGCTCACATGACACTGTCTATGAGGGAGTTTTTAGCCAGTAAACAAATAACTGTATTGGAACACCCTCTCTACTCACCTGATCTGGCCCCCAATGACTTCTTTCTTTACTTGAAGATAAAGGAAATATTGAAAGGAAGATATTGGATGACATTCAGGACATGAAGGGTAATATGACGACAGCTCTGATGGCCATTCCAGAAAAAGAGTTCCAAAATTGCTTTGAAGGGTAGACTAGGCACTGGCATCAGTGCATAGCTTCCCAAGGGGAGTACTTCGAAGGTGACCGTAGTGACATTCAGCAATGAGGTATGCAGCACTTTTTCTAGGATGAGCTCGCGAACTTAATTGTCTGACCTCATATTTGTCACATTTAACAGGCACAAATGAACTTTTACATTATAAAAAAATGTTTTGCTAAACATTGGTTTTCAGCCTCTATATGGAAAATTTATAGGGAGATACAATTTTGAACCAACTGCAAGTGAAGATGCTATTTAGAGCCCCATGTAATGAAATAAACCCCTTAGTTATGAATCAGTTATTATATTTCACTGAACTCCAACTGTTTCTTTCTCACTGCTTAATTTCATTCTAGCTTTTGTTATTATGCCTAAAGAAACCATTTTAACATTTTTTCGCATGCAGTTTGAGTATCAAAAATTCCATCTACAAGTTTTCAGCTTTTTGCCTCTAATTACTCTACTGGTTGCTGTAACTGCTTTAATAAATAATATTATCTGAGTTCTGCTAGTCCCAGAATTCTAATGTCCCTGTATCACATATTATTTATTATTCCTCTGAGGAGAAAAAGAAGACTTTTTCTACCCAAAGCATTTCTTTAGAGAGAGAGAGATAGAGAGAATAAAAAATGAGAGAAAATTATAAACACACAGTCCACGCTCCAAATAAATACTAGGTTCTCTACAGTGTGAGGTATTCCCACGTTAACATCATTGGACATCTACAGTTGCTTCTATTCAAATTCACTAGGAAACTAGGAAATCTCTTCCTCCATGTGACCCTAAAGCTCCAGAATCTAATTTTACTTATCATTTTCAGATGGTAAGTATTACGGGCTTGTTAGATAAATGTGGAGGCCTTGGGTTTTCCATGGCTATTCATCCAGCCTCCTTACTATAGAATAAGGTCCATGAAGGTAGAAGTACTGCCTTTATAAAGTTCCCTAGGTAAATGTGGGCTCTGATGTTAGTCGTACAACTAAATAAATTATATACATATACGGGGGATGCCAAAAAAATGTATACAAGTGGACACTTTGATTAACATTGCTCAAGCAGTAGTTCGCCATAATCATAAGTGTCTGGACACCGATGGCAACCACTTTGAGTACCTCTTATTATTGAAGAAGTCAAACGTGACTTTTATTCATGTTTTGTTATCGGTATATATTGCGTATTACGATTTTAATTGTTTTTTCATTTCTTAAAATGTGCATACATTTTTTGGCACCCTCTGTATACATACACACACACACGACCACACGAATCAATAGGTGGCCGTGTGACTAGATGAATATATGAATTAATTAATTACCAGGAGTTGAATTAGCAGGTACAGTGAGATATTTTTTTTTGAAAAATAATTTGGAAGAGTTGATACTTTTGGATTGGGAGACAATCAAACTTTTATGTAGCTAAGAGTGTGCAGGAAGAAAGACTTGGTTGGTCCTTGTACTAGACCTTGTACACTGCTGGTGGGACTGCAACCTGACACAGTTGCTATGGAAAAAAAGTATGGAGGTTCCTCAAAAATTAAATATAGAGCATCCATATGATCCAGCAATCCCCTGTGTGGGTATTTATCCAAAAGAATTAAAATCAGGATCTCAAAGAGATATTAGTGCTCCCATGGTAACTGCAGTACCAATTACAAGAGGCAAGATGTGGAAACAACCCAAATGTCCATCAGCAGTGAATGGATAAAGAAAATGTGTTGTATAGATTAAATAGAATAGTATCCAGCCTTAAAAAGAAAGCAATTCTGTAACATGGGACAACATGGATGAACCCGGAAGACATTATGCTAAGTGAAATAAGCCAGTCACAGAAGGGCAAATATTACATGATTTCACTTACATGAGGTATATAAACTAGGCAGAGTCATAGACGAGTAGAATGGTAGTTGCCCAGGGCTGGGGGAAAGAGGAAATGAGGCACTGCTAATCAATGGATAAAAAATTTTTAGTTATGCCCGATGAAGGCGTTTCAGACATGGGCTGTGTGACACTCTGCCTGTGGTTAACAATACTGTGTTGTGCACTTAACGTGACATTTACCTTTTTAACTGATTTTTAAGTGCTCATACCACAATTAAAATACAAACAAATGAAACAAAACTAGGTCATTACCAAAAATGGGAGTTATTGCAAAACTGAGGAGAGACCAATCAATACACAGCCTACCCTCCAAATTAATGCCAGGTTCTCTACAGTAGGAAATATTTCCACTTTGGCAGCACTGGGTATCAGGACTTTAAGGAGTGTTTTAAGGAAAAGAGCTCATTAACTGCAAGCCTGGTAACTGAGGTGAATTATAAAAATGCCAGAATACAAGTAGGGAAGGAAAAAAAAAAAGAAAAGCAATGTTCTGGTGTTGAGTGGGCACTTAACATTCCAGAGAGGAGTCAGGACACAGAGTCGCCAGGATCGTGTGTCAGCCTACTCTGCCTGCTGAATGGCCATCATTCCCATTATTAATTTGAGCAGCTCGTGCACTCTTTCAAGCAAGGTAAATGCTCTGAAAGAAACAGGAAGCAATGATCTGCAAAGCAGCCACATGCCATCTCAACACCATGGTGACCCCAAATACACCTATGAAATGAGTGTGTCGAGAGGAAAAAAGAGAACCAAAACAGGTTTATATGAAAGCATGGACTTATAGTAGTTAGTACCTACTCTGTGCTGAGTTTTGACCTTGAATATAAACTGTTTGCTGTGTCCAACACCATTTCAGAGTGTCTGTCACAAAGTAGGGCCTCAGTGAACATTTAACTGTCATCATCCTACAGCTCATGCAAGATGCCGGAACTGAGCAAGGCACGCGTAGACATAGTCGTCAACGATGAGAAGAAATTTGCCTTTAAACCCTGGCCCCACGCCCCCTGCTATAGCACCATGCACAGGGAACTCATCCTTTCAGACTCTCGGCTTCCTTCTACATAAAACTGGAATCACATCATGATGTCTTTTGTGAGAATCACGTGAAATAATATATAATAGAAACGTACATCTGATTCATCAAATAATAATAACATCGTTTCTCTCTTTACCTGCCTAATCACAATTTGGTTCACAGCCAATAATGACAAACTCATACAAAGGGGCTAGACTGACAAGCAAGTAATACCCCATCCACACTCTGGTTAATTCCACAGACCTTCCATTTTCCTTCTTTCTCGGGATGTGTCCTGGATTGAATGACGCCATTTAGAGAAAGAATAATTTACTATTTCAATTAAAATTGGTCCTGTTAAGCTGTCCCAACATGTAGAGACATGTAGAGTTGGAGTCACAGTGATCACAGGGAATGAAAGGCAGTGTGGCATAGGGACCCAAGAACAGCGTTGTATTGTCAGAAAAACCCAGGTATATATCACAGTTCCACTCTTGGCTATTTGCATGACACTGGCCATGTTAGTCTTGTTATTCTCAGTTTGTTCATCTGTTAAATGAGGAGAATGATTATGCATATTATGGCATAGAGGTGGTAGGGAATTAAGTGAATATAGTTAGCACCACCTAGCCACATACTAAGCACTCACTAGTGACAATATTCATGGCAGCAGCAGGGGTGAATTAGATTAAATGAGGTTATACTATTTATCCTGAAACTGTGAAAGAAAAAAACAAAAAAACAGATAGTTCTGTACACATTCAGCAAACTTTAGAAGAAGAAACTGCTAAAATAAGCACAAGGTTTTTAATTAGCATTTAAAATATGAAACGGATAGTTGCTTCATTAATAGGTAATGCTAATTGCTACCATATATTTTATTTAATAATTTAATTATTTCAGTAACCCTGAGGAAGATAATATTATCCCTAAAATACAGATGAGGAAACTGACACTCAGAGAATTCCAGAGACCAGCTGCGTGACTGACAAGTAGCAGTGATAGGATTTGAACCTGTGTAAATTCAAAATGTGTCATCTTTTAAATAATTTACACACCTTTATTCTACATTACTGAGAGACATAGTGTTGAAGAAAGTAGCAAATGCTTAATTAGTGTACCTGAAAGGGAGACGGTAAGACCGTAAATTTCATCTCTATGTCACTGTCTATTTTCCCCTGGAAGCAGGTGTATAGACATAGACATAGATCCAGATAAAAATATAGATATAGATATAAGTTTACATATAAAAATTTTAAAATACATAATATTTCCTGCCTGACAATGTGCTCTAAAAAGAAGTTGAATCTTATGCTAAATTGACCAACCAATAAATGACTGCATGATTTAACATGGCAGATGACACAATAAATGCCTATTTTTTGCAGAATGGCCAAGTAAACATTCCTCTAAAAGATGGATGTATTCTTTTCAGCATATGAAATACAACAGTCCTAAAGAGACAATAATGGTTTGCTATTTGTTACTCACTAATTCCCTGAATATCCATGTCCTCTAGTTCTGTTTAAAAAAGGTTAAATGGCTCTAAATCTGTCTGCTAGACTCATAAGGAACTATGCACTGCTCTGGCTGGTCAGGAAATTTAATTTCTAGTCAAATCAACCAATTGTGTATATAGAGGGGAAAAAATCTTCTCTCTATAACCCAATTGGGAGGAGGGAGGGACAACTACAAAAATGCAAAACAGATGCTGAAAAATGCAGTTGGTGATTCTTACATTCATATCCCACGGAGTCAATCCACCTCCAATCAGAACTATATGGGGTTCACCTTCTGAATAATACATCAAAGCACTGTTGTAAATGATTTGAAACACTCGTCACCTTTTCTTTGGGTGGGACCATGGATGACAAGGAACTAGCAGCAGCCTGACCTCTATCACAAGTATAGATATGTCCGTGTCATCACATGGTACTTTGTCTGTTCATGTCTTCCTGGTAACACAGCCCCAAATCCCCTTTAGTCTGCCTGAAAACAAAATGCTCTCAAGTTGGGCAGTTGTTACTAAGCAGCCTCATACCGGAGACAATAATACAAATAACAAGAGCAATAATCATAACAATCCACTACTACGATCATCACTTGATTCCCTGTGAACTGGAATTACTATCAGTGAATCTCCCTTTTTACATCAGTAAACAGATAGATTATAGCATGGGGAAAAACCCGTGGAGACTCGGAACCTGGATTTTCCCCCAATTCTGCCAATCTGTGGTTCCTGTCACTATGGTATTAAAAGTACCTCAAACCTCATTGTCAGCTGATGAAGAACATGTCTCTGCACGGAGACTCCATTCCTGCTGGTCCTGCGGATTTCATTTTAGGAGTTCACGTGTGATTGCCCTCATCTTTGAACCCTTCACTTTCTCTAAGGACATTTGGCTCGGCAAACCTCATGAGCCCAACTATATGTTCCTTGCTGACGAGAGTAGAAATCTTAGCAAATTAAGTACTACCACTGGCCCCATGACTGGTCTTGTCTCTTAGTTGGACCAATCTTGCTTACTCTCTTCACATTCTGTCTTTCATACTTGCGGATGGACACCAAGTGGCAATTCCTCCTTTCTGTGTTCCTTCAGAGGAAATGGAGGAACACGGAAATGGGGCGGATTTATTCATTCAACAACTATCATTGCCCCTATGTATACCAGGATTTCAATATGAAGCCATTTCAAGACTTTACTCTTTAGTCAGAAAATGGATGCCCATGTACATTTATTTTTCTGGATACTTCCTGCTCTTGTAGTTGACACTTGGTCCTTTGAGAGATACAATTTTCTTAGCCAAATGGGGGCATTCTGCAGGTTGAATTCCTTTAGAACTGAGAATGGGCAACTGAAGGTTCCTCAAATCACCAGGTGGATGGAGTTTTACCTTCTTAGAGTTTGGGTTCTTTTAAAAGAAGCATTTTAGCTTTTTTCCTTTTCTTTCTTTCTTTTTTTTTTTTTTTTTTGTACCCTTATGTATACACTCTTTATTATCTTGAATTTTAAAATGGCTTCTATTAAAAAATATCTTTTATGGCTCTGAAAAGAATTATTTTTTTTCTTAAACTCAGATTATTTGGGGCATTGACTATTCTGATGGGCTTCACCTCCAACCTCATCATTTCAGCACCCTTGTGAGTAATGAGAATGCAATACATAAAAAAACAAGTAAATAATAAAACCTCCAGAAAGTTCACTTGTCTAGAGTTTCCCTGAATAAAGTAATTACAAGGACATCAGCCTTATATCCTTGTGACCCATGTGAATGAGTTGGGTATGAGCTGACATCTAACTTAGAGATTAACTGGACAATTTTCTAAAACTATTTCTCCATTAAGTTTTCTCTCGCTCTCTCTTTTTTTTCCCAACAAACATTTCTAAGACAATATTTGAAGTCCACACTCAAACACATCATTAACCAACACTTCACCCTTGGAGACCAGTGTACAGTTATAGATTTCCAATGTTCTTCTGGGGAAAAAAAAGCTACTTAGCTTGAACACTGGATTGTCATTTGGGTGACTAATAAAAGGGAAAAGATATATGTAGTTCAACAGAAAAAAATAGAATCGAGCCTCATTTCTTTAAAAAAGGGGGGGGTAGGAAGCAGAAAACCTTTAATAAAAGATTATTTATCATCCTGGGGGAAATTTTTGAGCAGGGAAAGTATAAACAAAAGGTATTTTCAAAATGGCAGAGAAAGATTTTGTCTAAACGGCGCCAATCCAGATATGCTGACCTACCAGAAATACCCATGAAGTGATAAGAAGATAATTTCAAAGCCAAACACCAAACAGAAATAAGATAGGGGTCTCTTAATGTGTTGAGACGTGGCCTCATGCCTTTAAATTCTTATATATAATTCACTGTAACTGTCAAAGGAGAAAGAAGAAAAACCAGCCATACTTTCATAATGCTAGAGAAATAAAAAAAGGAGAGAAATGCACAAACAAGCAAAAACAAAATAATATGAAAAGATCCACCCAAACGCACTGCAAAACACTGCAATTTTGTGTTTCCTTTAGCTCTCTGAAAGCTGAAACAGCCTTATTCGTCTTGATATTCCTGGCTTTGGGCATTGTAGGTAGTTCTTAGATGTTGTGTGTGAGCCTGTGGGTGGGCCCATGCACACACATACACACACATACACAAGGTATGTGTAGACCCTGCTTTTTTGGTAACATGAGCATAGTCCCAAAGGCAGGCACACGGGATGTACATGTAATTGCATTTTGCATTAATTTGCTTGTCAGTGGGTTTTTTCAAAGAGAAATACCTTATAGGACTGGAAGTGACATCAGGATCACGAGCAGTCACTTGCCCAATCACGGAGTTTAGAGCAGCATTTTCATGAACTTCGAGGAGGTAAGTCGGGGAAGAGAAGATGGGTGGCTCGTCAGCGTCCTCCACCACGATTTTGACTGTTGCCGTGTCTTTGAAAGGCCCCTTGCCGCTGAAACGTGGATCAATGTGAACGTTGGCTGCCTCCACCTTCAGTGTATAGGACTTTTTGGTCTCAAAGTCCAGAGGCTGTTAAGAAATGACAAAGATGAATGTTTTTCACTAACGACCACAGCAGCAAGAACAAATGAGTCTAATGCGGATGGATGATAGTTATGTGCATTTAAGCCCATTTGTGAGTCTTAATGGGATCCCTCTCCATTCCTCCAGATTCGACCTGTAAATTTTACAGGCATTTATTGATATCTGTTTATTGTACAAGCTCGGTGAATCTAATCTCCTAGTGTTGTCTTTTGTTTTGCTCATTTCACTTGGAATTCACAAAATATTCACAGTCATGAATTGTGCCATCACAATTTCACTTCAGAGTAATAATAAAATTTTACTAGTGAAAACATGGCCTGCATATCAATCAGCCAGTTAATCGAGCCTCTGCCAGTAGGAGATAAGACAGCATCAAACCCAATCTTTATCCGGGAAGAATATTTTATCATTTCTGCAACAGTGTGTGAAATGTGAAGAAGTAGTAATAATCATTGTTTAGTCCAAGGAGACATTATAAAGCATAAGTCAGCACCAATCTGAACAAAGAGTGTTTTCTTATTTCCTTTCCAAAGTATTGCTGCTCTCCCGATCCTGTGGCTAAAAAGAGGGTTATTCATTTTTAGGGTATTCTTCAAAGGTCTCTATTATGAGTCCTATGATATGAAGCAGGTGGGCGTATAAGGCAATTTGCATGCAGATACATATGTACTTGTGCTTATATTTAGAAGAAGGACAAGTGAGAGTAGTATATACCGCGTATAGATATCTAGGTCTGGCTGTACCTTCACAACTACGAAAAGCAATTTGAAATTACCTCATTGCACCATTACCGACAGTATTTTTGACATATTAATACCTCATTCCTTAAAAGCCCCAGAGACTGTAGTGAATGACCTAGGTAAATATAGCTAGGTAAAAGAACATAATCCACTTTAATAACCAGAAGCCCATCAGCCTCAGAACCCTCATCGTCCGATTCCTGGCAACCCAGGATACTTCAGATTTCAAGAAAGTACATCTGTCAAGGTTCAAAGACACCATTTAGGTTGGCATTGCAATTTCCTGTAAGAAACAGAACTTTAAATCTGCCATACAGATTTCAAAATAAAAATAAGAAGCTGGAACACACGCTAGCATTAGTGAGCTCTTTCAGAACTTCTGTATAAGCTTAAATACGTATTCATATTTCAAAATTCTGCATTGATTTTTAGATTTGAATTCAAGTCTAACGGGACTTGACATTTTTTGAAATATTTTCTAGAAAACGAGGCCCATACTCACTTCCCTGTCTGTTCTGAAATGTCTTGCCACATGCACGATGAATAGACCATTCGACACCAGCATTTTCCCAATTTGCCATTCACCCCTACTGTAACCCTTTTGCAATGTCAAAATCTTCACAAACACTGGTAAGTATAACAGGTTAGGTTCTGCTTCATTCTTAGCTCAACATAGTAGCAATGAACCCCAAAACATGCTGGTGTCCGTAGGAGTTTATCAGACAAAAAAGAGGACCCATGAATTGTGGAAATATGACTCCCTACCCCGTGTTCTCTAGAGTAAAACACATGTGTTTCCTCATGTTAAGATGAGTATTATATGCTTTCAAGTTTATGAATAACAGTGACTAAAAATACAGCAAATTGCTAATTGCTTCAGTTGATAAAAGCACCTTATGGGAACAACGGATAGCAGTTAATAATAACAATAAAAATGACATTAGGAATCGTTAGCCAAGGAAAATGTGGCTTTGGGTTATTCAATAATCGACTCAAGTATAATTATCCTGTACTCTATTTCAGACACGAGTTTTTAAATACTTTGCAATGCTTAAGTCTAAACTCAAGCCAGGTATTAAAAAGTCTTGTTGCTCAGCAGAGACCTAAATTCCATGCAGCTGTTTTTTTTACTCAAAATTGATCGTAAGATTTCTTTTGCATATGAATGTATCCGGACAACTCCAGGTTCCCATTAGCAATACCTCTTCAATGGGGTATTTTTTTTTTTTTTTTTAATTTTAATCTGTGCCTCTGAACAGCATCATTGAAAGCAGATCCCTATGAAACGTGACAGAGAGAATTAGAGGGTAAGCTTGGGGTCATGTCAATGTAATGCTAATCAAGACAGAGGGGAAAATGATTGGCTCCCAATAGTGTGGTCCACCATCCATCTCCTTCTTCATGAAGAAGCGAATCTATGTAAAATTTAAGTTGTGCTACTCCATGACAGAGATATGAAGAACAATATGAAACAAACACTCATGATGAGGATAAAAGGGTATTTTTTCCTTGCAAATGCCTCTGTCCATAAAACAACAAACTGTGTTCTACACATTTTTTATGAATATAGATGTCACAATGAGAAATAAACATGGAAAATGTTGTAATGTACAGAACTTTTCACATCTACCACCAAAAAAAAACAAAAAACGGTTGCTGGCAAAGGCAGTTGAACGTTGTATACGTCGTTTGTACTGTTTACGGAGATGTTTCTTTCTCCAGGGGAGACCCCCCCCCCAGGAGCAAGGCAAATATGAGCTTCACTTAACATAATGCTTGGACTTTGGGTGCATGGGGGAGTATCCAATGGTACCACTGTCATTCCAGTGCCTAAAACTAGCCCGGATAACTGAAGCTGATGACTCCTTCTGTCGTTGAGTTTTCCTGAAAGCAGAGCTTGCAACGAAGACTAAGGAACTGCCACTGTATTTTGTGGAGATATCCCAAGAAGTAGGAGTGTACAAATGGGCAAGTTAATAGAGAGAAGAATTAAAAGCCATTGCACTTGCCACCTCTGTGAACAATAGAGGCTGCTTCCCACTGGAAATCCTCTTAGGAAGCATAGACGATATGCCTCAAAAGAAGTTTTTCAAAGAACAAGAGCTGTCCACCAATCTGAGTCCCTCGTGGCTTGAGGGTTGCTTTCAGAGTATTGACTTCCCTACAAATTCCCAGGCACTCTGGCATAGACGGGAGAAGAACAATGGATGAGCTGGGAGGCTAGCACCACTGTGGTAACTGTTCACCTGAGCTTTAGCTGCAATGTAAAGTGGGGCTATGAGGTGGGCAAAGGACTCTACTTTCTTGCAGCTAAAGAAGCTAAACCTCTATCAGCTCAACAATTATATCGGGAAGTCCACTCAACTCCCACAAACTGCAAAACTCAAGTTTCAAACAGTATTTCAACTGTGATCAAAGTCGTCCTTAGCTTACCTTTCTTAGTCTTATAATGCCATCCTGGGCCTGGGCATCAGAGGTGATTTCAAAGAGTGCTGTTCCATCTCCATCGATGATGTCATATGATGACTGTGCATTTTCACCAATGTCCTGATCGTTGGCCTTCACCCTCCCTATCGCAGTGCCAAGAACCACATCTTCCGGGACTGAGAAGTGATACAGGCCTTAGAAAAGAGGAGAAACACTGAGCATTGTACAGATTCCACTCATTCACTCACTCATTCATTCATTCATTCATTCAGCAAATATTTATTGGGCACTTCCTGTGTTCTGGGCACTCCCATAAATGCTATCAATATAGTGATGGGAAAGACAAAAAAATATGCCTTTCACTGTGGAATGTACAATCTTTTAAATGAGTCAGAGACAAATAGTTCCCAGTAGAAGGAGTGATCTCTCTTTGAGACTCTTCAGAGATACTGAACTTATGCCACCATAGGTTTACCAAGTATGTACTTGGAGCAGAGTTATATCAGGATATCCGTGCATCTATGTGATTGTTCTTTCCAGCTTACTGTAATCACATTGGCTGCCTGTGGGGATATTCATTGTTGCCCAACGTAAAATAGTAAGCTAATTTCAGCACAGAAAGATGCAATGTGTAACACACTGAAAGTCACTTTTGAAGTTACCTTTATATTTACAGACTTGTAGACCATTTTTGATAAAATCCAATTACTAAACTTCTGCCGTGCCCTGCAGCAAGCTGTTCAGATACATGAAACACTCCTCTTGTTACTAAAGTCCTCATTGCTCAGAAGACCAAAAATCCTACCTTCAGTACTCTCTAGGCAAAATACAATTACAGTATATGTTCATTTGCCTGTGTGGGTGGTAAAATGTGTCTAATTAGCGGCATGAGTCCCATTTTTATTCAGGTCACTTTAGCTGTTGTCTTGGTATTCCTCCCTGTCACGAGTGTAGGCGAAGCTGTTGGAACCCCAACCACAACCCCAGGCCATTACCACTTCAGTGCATACGTACCCTACACCTCACTGCCAGCTCCTGTGTTTATTTGCCTGAGGGTCCTCTGTGGCCTCCAGAACCCACTTTGCCCACTGCCTGTCAGGCCAGAACTACCAGGGAATTAATGACCAACAGAAGCAGCCCTCAAAAACTCACACCGGTTCGTATATAATATCCCAGGCTCCTCCCCTCACTGGTACGGTAACACTTCTCCCAATGTCTCTTCTTTTGTTTATTTATAGTGTCCCAGAGTTTCCCTGGTGGGGTAAAACTCCAGTCACCCACAGTCATAGCTGGCTTGATAATGCACATTATCGGCTTTCTGTTTTTCTCTCACTCATACCCTTTACTTCCCTACTGGCATTTCTTGGGAACATCTCCAAGATAAACTACTTATAATCAAATTCTTGTCTCAGTGCCTGTTTCTGGGGAATCCAAACCCAGACAAACAGGGAGTTATCGTCCCATTATAAGAAAAACAAGGGGAAAATAAATATTCAATGAACTATAAACCCAAAAGGAAAAATTAAATTCAGAGAACATTACCCAATTCTAGTCTGAACTCAATCACTGAGTCCCTTGGATAAACTAAGACTCATTTTACCCAATATAAGTTTAGTTCAGATGATGGGTAAGGTTTTCTTCTAGCACTAACATACTTTTATTTAATGATGAAATAAAAATGTCCCTTAGAATCACGAAATTATGGAACTGGGGAACAAAAATGTTTTCCGAAGAGTTTTGCCATAAGGTAGGCACTGAAAATCATCCTGTCGAACACAAGGCTCTCAATTCTCTCATAATTGGTTTAATGATTCCACTTCCTTCAAACTTTATATTCCAGATAAGGTTTGAGATGATCCCTTCACGTATACTTATTAAGTAAATAAGCCAGCAAGGGATCTCACCTTGCTGCCAGTCCTGCATCAGGGAGCCTGGGGAAACCAAGCAAATGGAACATTTCTTTATCCATTTCAATTCCGCTCACTCCCATCATCGCTATCATTGTGATCATAGTTAAAAGTTACTACCTCCAAGAAAGGGAACACTTTTGAAACTCATCTGCCACTGCTGAATTGAAACAATAATTTTCCCAAGAAAGAAGAGTTGCATATTAAAGCATTAACAATAATGGTAAGTGAAAAAGGAAATAAAAACTCATTCACTGACACAGACAACAGTTTAGTGGTTACCAGAGGGGAAGGGAGAAGGGAGGGAAGCAGAAAAGGGTAATGGGGATCAAATATATGGTGACAAAAGGAGAACTGACTCTGGGTGGTGAACATATAATGCAATACATAGATGATGTAGTATAGAACTGTACACTTGACACCTATTTAATGTCACCCCAATAAATTTAATTTTAAAAAAGAGAGAGTTGAGGGAAGGATAGGAGAAATGGCATTTTCCATTTCAATATTTTTTTTTTATTTAAAAGGGTTGCATTATTGTCTGATTTTTAAATGGCCAGATGTGAAAATTCTTAATGAAAATACGTCTTTTCTGTCCTTTCTACCTTGAAATTTCTGAAGATAAATTCTCAAATATACCTCAAGTGTGTCATTTTCAAGCCACACCTCTGTCCATCTATCTCTCCCCCTCTCTCCCTCTCTTTCTTTTTGTCCTCTCGTCTCTCTCTTCAAAAACTGGTTCTCCTATGATATTTTCTATCCCCGCAAACGGCACCAGCATGCATCTAATTTCTCATGTCACAAGCAAGATAATTCATCTCCTCAGTGAAAAATGCAATCTATCCTTAGATTTTTGTTATCCTTACCTCTTAAAAATCTATCACACCGATAGACTTTTCTCCACTTGCACTGTGACCACCCTTGTTTGCCAGGGCTACCACCACCTTCTACACGAATGGTTACAATCACCCTTAACTGGCTAAAATGTGGAGAAGACATCAGAAGAACGCCAGATTTTATCTTCTCTGATTTTGTTGGAATCAAATCCTATTAATACTCAATCCAAGACTTAAAATCTTTTAATGCTTCCCAGTGATGTTAAGATAAAGATCATGGTACTTAAAACGGCCTACACATACAATATGACTAACTCCTGCCTAAACTAACTCTCCAGCCTCTGTGCTTCAGCTGTATTGAAATTCTATTAATTCTCATCCAGGGCCATGCATCTTTCTTCCAGAGGGTTTATGGACATCCTTTTCCTCTAGTGGAAATGTCCATCCCCCATTCCCCTGGTTTCACCTTGTTTCAGCTCATTCCTGCTCATCATTCATACCTCAATTCAAGAGTCTCCATGCCAGAAAGTCCTTCCCAAATCATCTATGTCAGATTCCTTTGACAAACGCTCAGTAGAAAAGGGTTCTATGACTGTACAAAGTAGTTAGCAAATAATGATTATGTCCCTGATTCATTGATGGTGGCTGCCTAAAAGTCTGTCGAGAGGTTTCTGAGGTAGAGCATGACTTTAGGAGGGACAAGTAGAGTCAGTGATCACTGATGTCCCCCCAGGTGCAGGAAGGAGGAGTGTGTATTTTGTAGCAAGTGTACTACATATCTGCCTTTTCCATCTCAGACACTAGAGGTTTAGTTTCTTTTACACAACAAGTGTGACTATTGGTTGAGCAAACTCTGAGGTGCATGTTAATCATTCTTTCAAGTTTTCTTCATGAAAAGTGCCACGGGACAGAGAAATCAGCACACATCTTGCAGTCACACATGTGGTTCTAATTCTCAGCACCACTACTTACTATATGCTTGCTACTCGGAAATTTTATCAACTTCTTTGGAATCTGTAAAACGGGGATACATTTAGTACCAAAATGATAGGAGAGTTGGTTGTTTCATAGACATATATGAAGGGTTGTGCCGTGCACATAATAAGCACTCAATGATTGTGATCAGTTTTTCGTTTCTTGATGTTGCTGAAAAATCAGAACATACATTCAAAGGAAAACATCATACTCTAGAGTCTTACCCCAGTGCAGGAAATTCACTTACTCTGGGCAAATTTCGGTGGATTGTCATTAACATCGGTAAGGGTCACGGTAAGTGTTGTGGTCCCAGACAGGCCACCAGAGTGTCCACCCATGTCTTTGGCTTGGATAACGACGAGGTACTCCTCCTTGGCTTCTCGGTCCATGTTGGGAAGGGCAGTTTTTATAATTGCTGAGGGGGGAAGAATGGGAGAATGACCTTCAGGCAGAGAGCTCATTCAAAAATAAATGTGCCAGTCTCTCTCTCTCTCTCTCTCTCTCTCTCTCTCTCACGTACGTACGTACAAGGTCCCACTCAGATAATTTTCAGTTTTCTTTTGACATTTAACTGGCGTGTATTGGTGATGCCAACACAGAGAATGATTGTAGTCATAGACAGAAGTGGATAACTTACAAATATATATTTTATAATACTTTTTAAAAAAAACTTGCAAAAGTATATATTAGAAAGTGAACTGAATGGTATACTCGTACCTACCAAATTAAAGTATAAATCACCACACAGCCTCATCTACCCAGGAAAACCCTGGAAGTGAAAGAATCCTACAATTTATCACAGATCCCAGTTCCCCTACAAAAGGAGTAAATACACAAATAGCTTGAAGGCTCTGAGGTCAGAGATAAATTATTCTGAAGCTCACAAATATATTAGAGAGATGATAGAAATAAATGCATTATTAGAATCAACTCAGGTGAATAAACCACCAATCAAAATTAATATAGGCAAGTTTCTAAATCCTAAAGTACTGTTTAGCTATATTTATATTTTATTTTGTAGTTATACTTTTCCTATTATAAAAATAAATATTTGAGAAAAATGGAAAGACATAGAAAAAGTGGGTAAAACATAAAATCACACAAAATAACATAAAATCATCAGTGCTAAAATGTCAATTTTTTTTTTTTTATATATATTTTCAGGCTTTATCTATCTACCTCTTTGGGTGCTTACTAGTAATTTAATTTTCTCGTTAAAGATTCAAAATGTGCATGATATTTAAGAACTTATTTTGAAAATCTTTATTTAGCCCTCCCCTTACCCTTATTCTTCTATTTATAAGTTCTGCTAATAAATGTGGCCATTATATACACATGAGCATGTATGTACATAAACATATAATCACACATGTGATTATGATGATATTGTTCTGGGACTTTATTCATGCAATGGACATCTTTGAGATGTTTTCTTGCTAGCACATGGAGATCCAACTCATTACTTCTTATAGGTACATAATTGTTCATTTATAAACGAGCTGTGAGTACCTTAGGTATTCACACATTAATGGATATTGTAGTTATTTCCAATTTTTTCAAAGAATAATAAAGTATCTTATAATGATACTATATTTTTCTGTGTCCTTCATTTTTATTTAATTCTAAGATGCCTCCCAATATTGCTACAATCCCACAATAAAAATTATTATGACTAGCTTAGTATATTACTATTGAATGGGTGTGTTTCATCTCTGGCCCAAATGAAAGAAAAATGTCCAGATAAAAGATAATTCTCCCCATTACTTCTAACCCAGAGACATCATAAATGCTCAATTCCAATTGAGGATGAGCCACTCTCTTGGCCACTTCTGAAGCTGTAACCCTTTTTTTTTTTTTGAACTGATATGCTGTAATTAAATCATCTGTCTACAAAAGGTTTACCAGGAGTTCAAGTCCCTGAGTCATCTCAATAGCAAGCAAGGTGCAAGAGTGCTCAGGGAAATCTAATCCACCCTGGCAGGGCGCAGGCTCTGGGAAGAGCTATGTGTTCTTATGCACTTTATTAGAACTTGACAAGACTTTTACATCAGACCTTCCCATTCGGGAAGCACTCAATTGGATAACCATACTTATTTGAAAACATTGATGGTAATATAATAAAATCTTTCAATACAATGGTTTCTTTCGGGATTTGATCATATCATTATATAACTCAGTAGATCATACTTATATGGTACCATAGTAAGTGAAAACAGAAAGAAAAGAAAAATAGAAATATAACCATATTTCAGACTTGGATCACTGTGAGGCAATGTTGAGGGGAAAATAAACATATGAGCAAAAAATAGCAACAACAATAAAAAACCTCCTCATGAGCATGATGAGATACCAGTATGCCTGCTCTGCTATGGATACATATTTTCATAACTCAGCATAGCTTCCTTATGAGTCTAATTCTAGTAGAAAGAATTAGACAATTGTTTTACTCCCATGATAGTTACATGAATGCTTGTAAAGTTTAGGTATCACCACATTCTCAGGTCATCATAAATTAAAGCCATCAATTAGACTCTGGAATTTGATGTGGAGTTTCTAATAATTGGAGGAAACGGATATAATTTCTCAAGGAAGGTTGCAACTTTTTTCAAAGAAGTTGATGAGCTGAGAGGCCTATGTGAATCTTCTCCGATTAGTTCAGTAGAAGAATCTTTACAATGCCCTCAGACTCAGACAAGGTTGGTATGCATTATTCTCATCATTTTTATAGGTTGTGAGAGTGTAAACTAAAACACACACACACACACACACACAAAAGTTGTGATGTCTCTCAGACACTTGGAAATTAAGACAGTTTTGAGGCTCAGTGGAAAACAGCACACTTGGGATAGTATGTACAAGTTTATCAGAATATGAGGGAGGCATCATGATGGAGATCTTTGCTTGGATGGTAAACAAGAGTTCCATGTGTCTCCACCTGTTCCAGAAATGTTTATGCCCTTCACCACTCAGATGAACAGCTTGATACTACCTAAGACATGCATCTATCAACAAGCTTGAATCCCCTTATAAATGCTCCATCATATTGAAGTCAAGCAAGTTTTGTTTCTTACATTATTCGCAGACTTACTAGCTTTGTGACTATGAACAAATTATTAAACCCATTGGGACTCAATACTGTGCCCTATCAGATGGACATAATAATCAGCCTCTTGTAGTGGATATTCTAAGTTTATGAGCGATATTGCATGAAAAGTTCTTAGCACATAGTAGTTACCCAACCTTGATGTTTCTCTTCCTTTTTTCCTTCCCAACCACAATGTATTTAATGCTTATCTGGATGGTGGTTATAGAGTGTTGAACGTTCTCCAGTTGCTCTTCCAGACCTACTTTCCAGCATTCTGCACCAACCCTTGGCACGGGAGAGTGACTTCTATGGATTGACTCAATGAACTTGCTTACTCTTTGGCTTTGTGTTAGACTTAACAAATGTACATTACCCTCAGAGAGTGTGAGAATGGAGCAAGGTGAGGTTCTCTACCCCCCTCCAATAACTCAATCACATGTTTGGATACACTATGGTTATTAGGATATTGCTAGAACAACACTCTAGTGTCCAATAGCTGACCCTTCCCTTGCTCCTACAGGCTTAGGGATGATGTTGGCACTTCCCTTACAAGCCTTGGGGTGCTTCACTAGCCTTTGATGGTCTCTCTTAACCTGGCCATCCATTGGTCAATAGTTCCTTTGTTAAACTCTCTTTAATTACCCCATTCCTATCAGAACCCAAAAAAATATGGTTAGGATCCTGGTTCTTTTTCAAGCATCAAACGTGTTTCTAGCATGTCATTCTTACACAGATATCTACAGTTCAGAAGTACTTCAATTAATAGCATATTGCTGTCCCCAGGACCACTCCTCAAGAAAGCAGGGCAAACATTTGTTTCCTTATCTATAAAAATGAGAATAACACCTCTTCAGTTAAGTGAGTTGCTTAAAATGACCCAACTCGGAAGCTTCAGATCTGGGAGTCTTCATACTTCCTCCTCTCCTATACAACCTTGGGAGGAGGTTTCCTGATTTCTAAGGCAAACAGAGAGCCTCTCCCAGGTCTCTTGAAGGCCTGCAGCACATTTATTTGACTTCATTACAAGCTGTATCATGAACAGCTCTCACTTTGCCAGCGCCCCCTGCCTCTAGTGTCGACCTCACAACCAGCAGTAACTCATTAGAAAATACAAGTCAGAATTTCTGGAAGATTTTTCCTGCTACTTTGTGGCTGTAAAGGCAGGATATGAAAAAAAAAAAAAACAAACAAAAAAAACGAGTGCCCTTGGCACTCTTACTTTTATTTGTTGTTGTTGTATTGGGACATATCTAACATGTTACTTAACTTCATTCCTATTCAAAAGACAGATCATTTCACTGGCATAAATATTGCAATATATTGATAAGCTCCTAAATATAAGCTTTAAAACGTTCTGAAAAGTTCCTTCTACTTCTTCTCCCTGAATTATTTGCTTTGGCTCCCATATTCTCCCAAAGCACTCATAGCTTTAGGTTGTTTCCTACGTGGACAAGAGAACTTCTGTATCTTAAAAATTATTGTTGGGTATTAAATACCAGACCACACAGAGCGGGAAATATAATAATTAGGCTGTTTTTCCTCTCAGATTTGAGAAGTCAAAAATTTGATCCATGAACACAAAAAAAGCCATTAAAATCCTCAATGAAATGGCATTTTCAGCCATTTTTCAACTCTGATTTTTAAAAGGCAGATAGATTCCTACACCTTTTTTGCCAAAATAAGCTAATGTAAAACACCTTTTGGTGGTATTAATTTTGAATAGCTTCCTATTGCCCAAAACATAGATTGTGCCCCCTTTTTTTTTCACAATTGTGGTCAAGCAAGAGCTGTGTTCACATCTCCCCACATGACTGCAGTTACACACACGCAGTGCCCAGCCATGTATTCCAAAGCTTCAGCATTGTGTTGAAATGCCCATTACAGCAACTTAGTAACAAATTCAATATTTAAATTTTATGGCCGGCAGCATGACAAATGCTTTCTTCTGGGGCAGTTAGTAAAACTTAATGTAGGTATTTGCTAAACAAGCTCACAAAAAAGAAAATCAACTGATTTTTTTTTTTTAAATGGAAATTTCAGGATGTGACTCCAAACGCTATTACACCTGTTATCTCTGACTTTTGTAAATTTCTAACGTCAGTGATTATTCTAGGGTTTAGACTTCGACCCCTTAAATAGCTACTCTTGAATAAATCTCACAATCTCCCCAGGGCAATTTTTTTTTCCTTGAAAATGGGAAGCTCTAACATTTTGAGAAGAACAAAAAAGAAAAACACAATTGGTGTTCAGAAAGATGAGCCTGTCCTGCTGGGTCCTCAATGACATTTACTGCAGAGTCCATTCACAGAAGGGAACGTAAACAAATATATTTTAGAAGAGTTTCCCTGGAACTCCACTTTGAAAATCTAATCAGAACATGCAATTAATGAGAACAGTCCATACTCCAGGAATTGAGTTCAATGGAGATTTTGAAACTGTTACTGGGGAGTCCCAGTGCCAGTTTCAAAATCTCCATTGAATTTGGGAATCAAGGTGAACCCTGCTAGGAGGATTAAGGAGGGAAAGGGGGAACAATCTTGCTCTGAAAGCAGCATTCATTATCCTACTGTGAATAGACTGATGGGCTTCATTCTCCTGTATTTAACAGACACGGTTTTATCTTAACTTTATTCAATCAAATGGAGATTTCCCTGGTGCAGTAGTTTGAAATTTTAAATCATAGCCTGGCCTAAGTTCTTCTAAGTGCTAAACAGCTGTTCCTCCTGTCTCATCATTCCGGGAGTACTTCTGATTAGAATCCAGTTTCAGTCATCTCAAAAATTTAAAACTTGTGTGCTTTTTTTTTTCCTTTCCATTGTCTTTGGTGTTATCATTTGAGAAGCATTTTGTATCCGTCACGAAGACTTCTTTTTATAATTTCTGTGCTATCACCAGATTGAGAGGCTTCGTGAGAAAGGCAAGGAGATGCTGATTAACTCCTTTGTCATTTTGAAGGCTGATTACTGTAATTCACTCCTTGTGGGTCCCCCAGATTGTGCTGTTCAAAGATTGCAGTTGATACAAAATGCTGTGCTAGACTCCTCTTTTGAATAAAACGTGTTGAACACATTATCCTGGTTATGAAACCACTAGCTTTGTCATTCTTCAAAATTCTTGCCAATTCAACGTACAATATCATCTTAGTAAATGCAAAAAAAAAGTTTTCTATTGATGAGATTAAATGGTACAAATTAACCAGGGATACATTGTTTTAGGGGGTCATACACTGCATCCATACATTCTGTAAACCATGTGATCTATATATAGTACATGCTACCAGTTATGAGGAGTAAAGGATATATGTCTAGAGATACTTCAACACAGGCCCACCTTATCATTGAACAGCTTCAATATAGTAACTTCCATAATTTGAAACCTGCACAAATATATCACAAAGGAAAAAGTGAAATATTAGAAAACTGTTCAGCCTCCAGAGGGTTAAAAAAAACAAAACCAAAAATTGCATTTCCCTTTCTTTGTGACTCGAACTATAAATTATATAGATAGGTGATAATTGATGATAGATGGATAGATGATAGGTAGGTAGATAGATAGATAGATAGATAGATAGAATTGTCTATTTGGAGAAACTACATTCCTCATATATTTCTGGTGCTTTTGCGAAATATAACAACATAATGGAAAGCTAATGGGCTAACTGTATCAGGAATCAAGCCTCATTTATATTCTGTGACTTTGTATTTTTAAAACTAAGAACTATTCCAAGGAAATTATAAAATTCCTTTCTCTTGACCCCTAAAATTTGTAAAGTTTTTCACTTTTTGTATGATATTCATTTTAAAAGCCAAGCAATGTATGTAACAATAGGCAAATATTAAATTATTGGTTAAAATTATATAGATCAAAGGCACATCATATTAAGGAGATATTTAAAATTATGTTATAAAAATTCTTTAGTAATATAAAATGTTGACAATAATTTCTAAATGTTATTTTAAAAACAATGTCTGCCATGATTATTTCATATTATGACGTGCTTATAAAAATTTGGCAAAGAATATAAATGAAGATAACTTGATGTGTTTTTGTGAAGGCATTGGATGTTTTGGTTTCCCCTCCCTCCACACACCAGTTTGCCCAGGGCTCTGTAATGGGAAGTATAGAACTGTATCTGTTAGAAACTGAGCTCTGGGATGAGACATGTAAGAACTATTTTTGGTAGGAGTATTACAAGCCATATGATCTTGGGCAGGTCACTGAAACTCTCTGAAGCTCACCAATCTCATGTAAAATGTTATTGTTAACCAAGAGTTTTAGGTTGGTATTATTACACGAGAGGTAAAATGCCAAATGTTTTACCCTATACATATATAGACATCATTAGATATAGATATAGATACATACAGAGAAATACATATGTAAATATATACATATTCTGTATTTATTTTTATAACTATGTACATATACATACATATGTGTGTGTATACTTGTATATGCACAGTCATCAGATATATATTAATGTTTATATTTTGTAAATATATACCTATCCATACCTATATATGTAAATAAAATTTATGGATTAATTCAGTGGTATTAATAAACAAAATATACATATTTAAAAAATTAGAAACAAAAATTATATTCAGTGGTGATACTGAACATCCCTCACCACTTCAAAATGGTAATGTCTCCACAGAGACTACCAGGTAACAAAAAAATTTTTTGCCTCCAAATCTCTAGATAATTTGTACCCAAACTCATCTTTTACTACAACTTCTACACAGCATATGATTTTTTAAATTGCAATGTAACTAACATGTAAAATTGTATTAGTTTCAGGTGTACACCATAATGGTTTTACAATTGTACATATTACTAAATGCTCACCAAAATAAGATACTTATCTTTCTTCATATTTTCCATATCCTTTGGTGCCTTCATAACCTCGTGTGGGTAATGAAGCCTAGATCACCCTTGGCCTTTACTGGACCTCATGGAGTTCCTTTCATCCTTTCAGGTCCAGCCAAGAAGGTGAACTAATTACTCTCTTCCTTTTGATCTCACGTGTCTTTGCTAGGAACTGTCTCATGGCATTTACTTTCATGTCATTTCCCCATTTCACCACTTCCCCTATGAATTCAAGCTGTCCTGAGAGTATATTCCTATGGAGAGGACCCGTGTCTCATTCATCCTTAGATGCCCAGAACCAAACACAATCTCTGGCACATAATTAAGTACTCAATACATGTAGGAGGGAAGAAAACATACAAAGGGGAAAAAAGAAGGTAGGAGGGAGAGAAGAAGAAGGAAAAAGAAAGGCAGAAACAAGTGGTAATGGAGTTTTTTCTAGCTGTTTTGAGGACTCAGCACTGGAGTTTGCAAACATTTCAGGAATACTAATAACTGTCGTCTACGGGGTCCAGAGACTTTCAGATACAATTATAAGGTAACAGAGCCACTAAGTGAGGGAGGAGGGTGTCAAGATTTGAACCTAAGTCTTGCTGCCTTCAAGTCTCAAGAAAAGCTCAAGGGCTATTCCACACCATGTCAAAAGTCACATCGTAAGGTCACTTCGGTTTGCCAGAGGAAGGGCATAACACTTGATGGATGCCTGTGAGGTGAGTATGTTTTGCAGATTAAAGAACCAACGGGTTCTCATTGTTTCTCTAGAAATTATAATATATATATATATATATATATATATATATATATATATATATATATATATATATGTATATATGTATGTATGTATGTATGTATATGTATATACACATATATATACATATATAATATATAATAATTGCATAATTGATATTTGAGTTATTTATTAAATGTCTCAGGATAAATTTGTGGCGCAATGGTCTAATATTTCAGATATTCTCAAAAATTTTTTTTTGAGGATTACTAAAACAAAGGGGGGGAGTTGTGATGCTGATGAACCAGGTATCCTAGTAACATTTCATGAATTTAATCAATTGGGAGTAAATTCATGAAAAAACAATTGCTTTGTTCTACATGTGTTACCGATGATGCCCTAGCCTTACTTATTATTTATGAAGTTCCATTATTATTTATTTCTCTTGGTATATACATAGATATGACAACCACATTTTCCTAAAATAATTCATAGGAAAATTTAATAGAAAATATGTTTTCACACGAATATCAGGGGTTTGGAAAGTGGTCCAGCAATGAGAGTTCTTGGGCAGTGTCACCCAGACTGTGGCTGAGTGAGATTCCAAATCTGGATCTCCAGCATGTTAGGTATGAATTATAAATTAAAGAGTATATTCTCCTTTGGCCAAAAAATCTCCACATGGTGCTTAGTTAGATATTTGTCCGACAACGTCCTCCTATGCTATGATAGCATCTTAACACATGTCTGTTTGACAGACATGACTTCTTTTATGTAGATTTTATATATTAAACTCTACACGACCCTCCCCATTTGTGTTTGAAAACTTGCTGGAGACAGTAGGCTTGAGAGCTTTAAAAGAGACCATGAGGATCTATGAAGTATTTCAGATGTACAAATTGCTTCCTTACATGTGGCCTTCCTGTTTTATAATGCAGTCTATTCTTTGTCTAAATGACTATAGCTTTTTCATTGCCCCACTGGGTGGATCACAGCCATCCATGTCTGTAACAATATCCTCAGAGAATGACATAGGAAATAGTTGTAAGTGAATTACCAACGATGCCCTGTGTCTCTAGTTTTATATACAGTGTGCACCGTGTATGGATTGTCACTTCTGTAGCTCCTAAATTCCTCCTATTACATAATTCCGCACAGGCCACTGTTTATACCATCAACACATGACTAGCCAATAACTGGTGCTACTCAAATTGCCAATTCCAAGTTACATTGAAATACTTGCAATTATTCCAATTCAGAACTAAGGTGAAATTTTGTTTCCCCTAAATGAAAACACTGCCAGGGACTCCTCAATCAAGTGGAATTATTTCTGTGAAGAAGATGATGGCACTATTCTTTCCTTAAGCCATCATTCCAATAACTAACTCTACATGTAATAAGTATGGGTGGCTTAAAGAAGCAAAGTGAAAGTCGCTAAAAATATTGGATGCTTTCTCCCAGCAATTCCGAACTTAAGCCGAACTTAAGCGGATACGAATGGCGGGTTATAGAGTAAATAAAGTGCAGGTTCTATAGTTACCCACTGACAAATGGAGCTGGTATTGAGCCCTGAGTCTAAATCAAGCTAAGCAGCTCTTTTCAACTTTTAGAACTTCAGTCTCCTCACCTATAAAAAGTGATAGTAACACCCCCACCTAGCATTATATGAAATACCACCCAACATTGTTCACAGAGCATAATAGATAATAAAACGCACTTTAAGTGAATTGATAGTATCCTCGAATGCTACAATGGTACTGATTCCTCTCATGCCTCTTTGGAATTTTCTGGCCCCACAGCATGTCATATTGATCACAGCCTGCCAATAGACACAAGTAGAACATGGTGTTTTAAGAGCCCAGGATTTGATACTACACATCGGATTTGATTTCTGGCCCTTCCAATTCCAAGTGATAGAAGTAACCTAGGTAATTTTCTTAACCTCTCTTTAGCCCCTGTTTTCTGTTACATAGAGATAGTGTTTACCCCATCATTTTTTTGTTTTGTTTTCTTAAGATGATGATTAAGAAAAATAAGGCATGTCATTTATTAGTTATCATTTGTGAACACATATTAACATGCATATTATGTTATTATTTAGCCAATAATAACATAGTAATTAGCTGATCACTAGTACTACCACCACTGAAACAACCAGTAATATGTCACTGCCTGGTTGTGAAGATCAATTACAATAAAAATAATGACACTCCGTGTCTTATTGAGCTTTCGTTGTGCCAGACCCTGTACAGGTACAGAGTCTGGATGCATATAAGATGCTTAGTGCAGTGACTGGCGAAGCGTAGACATTCACCGGCAGAGTTATTACAATTATTGTCACCATCACCTCATCCGTACATTTCACAACCATCCAGTTAGGTAACTATTACTATTAGGTAACTAAAAGATGAAGAAACATGAACCTCTGTGATCTGGGTTAAAAGATTCATATTCTGTGAGCTTTGACATGATAAGAGGAGCTAATGCTTGTCTCCGTACTTCCCATTACACGGACTTGTCTCTCCTACACCTTGGAGGTTCTAGACGAGCTTGAATCACTAACTTCAGAGTGCTCGTACTACGGTAGGTTTGCCTGTTACTTTCAAAGGATAGTCATTGTTGTGCCTCTTTGAGTAATCTCTAACCCAGAGATGCTAAACCAACTCAGTGACATTACTCAGGAAATTCCCAGTGAGCCACTAACCCTTATTTGAAGTATCTATAAAATGCAGAGAGTGAGACACTGGCCAAGTGATTGCCTTTGCTGATAAAACACGTCCAATTAAGTACATCCTCAACCTCAAATTTCTAGATAAATTTTTGGCGAATAAATCATGCTTTTCCCCCATGGGTCATTACACATCCAGCAACAAATGATCACTGCATAATTTCTATGTGTGACTGAGTAAGGTTCCCATTCATAAAATCACAACCCACGGCTCAAAGAGGAAGGACAACAAATTGCTTCCAATTGCTTTAACACAGGTCAGTGGGCAGGCCTACTTCAATGAGAGAGGTTTGGCCAGGGAGGGTAGGATCTTCCTTCAATTATGGTAGCTCCCATAATGGGCATTAAATGTGCTGAGAACTTGCCCGATTCCCTTCAAAGTAAGAATCAGGAACCAGAGTCAGCTTAGAAATATTCTAGGGTTTCTTACCACTGTCATTGCTTCAACTGCTCTTTTTTCCTTATCAGCCCAAGATGCTTGTAGACCACTGAGAGGTATACACAAGTGAAAAGTGTTCAAGTATTGAGAGGAGTTACATGTTAGAATCACTTAAAATTCTGACAACGTGATCCATTTACAATAATTCAATGGGCACAGATCTCACAATTATTCCCAGAAAACCCCTCACCATTCCTTTTGTGCCTTTCAGTCCAAAACCAGCCTCAACCTCTTCGCTGCCTTCTGTAACTTCTGCTTTTGAAATCCTGCTACCTTCTACTTCAGGAATACAGGCTCTCTTTCTTCCCAGGAGAGTGACTTTTCTTCTTTACTTCACATTGTCTCTCAGAATAGAATTCTTCTCCTCCGCCTTTCCTCCTGCTATTTCTCAAACAATGCTGCTGTGTGATTCCCTCTTAATCAGTTTTGTGTCTGTGCAAGAAGTATCATCAGCTACCTTCTTTTGGCACCATACTCACCCCTTTTTTTCCACTCTTGCTTATTAGCATGAGTTTGAGTTTATTTTATTCTTTTTTATTTAAAATGTTCCCCACCCAAAATTATTTGTATTCATGCAATCAATGCCCTCCAGCTCCCATTCATGGACCTAAGAGGGCAGGTGGCAAAAAACGCCCTGGGCTCTCTTTTGCACAGAGAGAAAAGAAGAAGCATGGCGAAATAACCAAAAAGGAACAAATCTGTCATTCTGCAAATGTTTGTCAAGGACCTCCTGCATATCAAACACTTTTAGGTACTAAGGATAGAGTGGAGAAGGCACATAAGGAGGTCAACGTCACAGTCCTTACACACAAAACAGGGCAACCAGGCTCATTTACTTTCTGGGCTCCAGCTTTTTCGTTTCATACTTACCTTCCAGAAAAAAAGAAAAGAGACAGACATGTCACCTGCAGGAGCTGATCATTATAAGTGGTTCTCATGTACACTGACCACATTTAACTATGAGTAGCCCAGGCTACTTGTGACTATTAAAATCCAGATATGATTATGCCCCATAACAGAGAGGCAGGCATAGGGTAATGGATCTCTGGGTCCCCTCGGGATAGCGATAATTAGACTTGTATAAACAAGAGGCCAGCTGACCTTCCTAGGAGGCAAGCCGGAGGCAAAAACCAGCCAGAAAAGAAAGTGAGGTAATGTTCTAGTTAATAGGAAGTTACCATACAGAGGGATTGGAAGAGCAGATTTTTATGGATCTATTGTTCCCTTAGTGACAGTTGTCAAAATACATCAGAGCTCAGTTTCTTCAAATACATCAAGTGGCTTATGTGTTTTTTTCTCTTTGTCCTCACTATTAAAATTAAAAACTGTAACAAATAAGTACCTCTTCCTTTTCCTGCTCCAGATTTTTAAAAAATTATATGACTCCCACTTTTCTTTCTCTCCCCGATTCTTATCAATCTCTTCTCATGGTCCGTTCTCTCCTCATTGCTATAGTGTTCTTCATAATGTTTTGGTTCAAATTTAAGTGAAGACAAATACTATGGAAATACACACTTGGTGTGTGGATACATGAATGAACGGATATTGAAGTTTTACGTTCTCTATGTCTACTTCCTTCAATTCAATTCAATTGGCACTCACTAATTACCTCGTATTTGCTGAGCATTAGGTTTAGCTGAGAAGACTGCGTCAGCAGAGGTACATGGCAGGTGATAGACTGGTTCCTTCAAACTCTCAGTTGCTCATGGTAACTACAGAACCTGAGGTTTATATGTTTATCTGTTTTTGATGTTCTCACAATACAAAGAGTACAAGCCATTGATTCTGAGAAACTTGCAGTCACTACTCACATGTGTCATTTTATGTAGTGAAATGCTGAATAAAATCCCATCTCTAGAAGTAACCTCTGTGTTTGCATGTGAGCACAACATATCTAAGAGAAATCACGTGAATCAAAGAAAATATTTTGGACTGGGACAAAGGATTAAGCTTATCCTCAAATCTGACATTTACGTTTTGGGTAACTTCAAAAAAATCACCCACCCTTGTTCATCATGATTCCCCGTATTAAATGAAGACCACTAAACTTTTTTTTTTTTTTCTGAGATGATCAAAGTATTAAATCAGGGAACGTGGGAGGTTGCCTAGAAGACACACTTCTCTTACTCTTTCAAATTACAGCATAGTTAATGACTTATTCAAGGTCGCACTAATAGTAAATGATGATGGAATCCAGAAGTCTCTAACTCCAATTCCAGCATTTCTCTCTGTAAGCCCTAATGTGCCTAAGCAATAATGTATTTCTTCATCCATCCTCGTTAAAAAACATACATTTCCTGAAAACCTATAAAACACGTCAAAATATATTGTGTTATAAATAGAGGCATATTGTACTGAAGATTACTAAGATCATTAATTTTGTTTTTCTTTTCTTTTCCCAGGAATCGTTGCCAAGTGATGGCCCCAAAGGGGTCCAGTCATAAGGGGATGTTGTTGATTCTTTCCGAAGCCATCAGCTATTCTTTTAAGAGCTACTCGCCTGATTATTTCATGTTCCCAAAGTATAAAATTATTTTTCTTGTCATTGTTTTACATATTTAGAGTCAAATAAAATTTCATGAGCCTCATTATTTTCATGTATGCAAATGATCTGTTATTATGAGGTAATTCTAAGGGTTCATTTCTAGTGTAAGTTAACTTAATATTCAAAGAAGTCTTAATGTGAGGGAATCAAGATGATAAGTAAAATCAACCTTTCTATCTTCCTTAATGGTCTGTCTTACTTACGTTAACTTTGTCAAAATACTTCAGATTCGACTCTAATTTCTAAGCACAGGCACAGCAAGGCAAGAGAAAAAAAGCCATGTCACCATCTCCCATCATCCTTAATTCCTCATCTTTGCAAAAGCGTGAATAATTTCATTCAAATCAATGACCACCGAGAGAGAACCTCTAACGAAATAGACACTGTCATAAGGGTTGGGGATAGAAAAATAAATAAGGTACTGTTCTCTGGTGTGGAATAGTTCACAATGCGAAAGATGAGGCAGGCGTGAGTACCTCGGTGCTAAAATGAATATTCACCTCCTCCAATTATGAACCCTGGTATTATTGTGTGCATCACTCCATCAAAACTTTTATCGTGCCAAATTTGTTTTCTGTATGTGCTTTTGTTCTTATTTTAGCATCTAACTGGCCTGCCCCTCTGTGTCAAAATTTCCTCTCTAAGCCGTGAAGCATCCTCTTTTCTATAAAAGTATTCCAAAAAATATATGACTAATCCCTTGTTGATCCCCCTGAACACTTTGATAAATACCATGAGACCAGATAGCATGATTTCCATAATTCCATGTCGCAAAAGGACAGTCCCATACTTAGAGTCTCAACACCTACGGTATTCCAGGAGCATACCATAGATGATGGAACCATGAGTAAGTCACTTCATCTCTTTAATCTTCTCTTCATTTGTGAAAATAGCATTGTGATATCTCTACTCAAATGTCAAATTATTAGTGAGGCTTCCCTGACCAGCCTTTACAACATCATAACCACTCTCTTCTTTCTTACCCAGCTATCAAAGCCTCTGCCCTTATGCATCCTAGTAGTAGCAGACAGACAATAAACACATTGACTTTCTTTAATGATGGTTTGGTTTTGGTTTTGATCTTTTTACATTAAATTTAGTGGTGTGACATTGCTTAATAAAATTACATAGGTTTCAAGTGTGCATTTCTATAATACATCATATATATATTGTATTGTGTGTTCACCACCCAGAGTCAGTTCTCCTTGCATCACCATAGATTTGACCCTTTTAACCTTCTTCTACCAACTGCCCTTCCCCCTTACCCTCTGATACCACTATACTATTGTCTGTGTCTATGAGTTTTTGTTTATGTGTTTGTCTTGTTTGTTCTCTGATTTCCATTTTATAACCCACATATGAGTGAAATCATATGGTTCTCAACTTTTTCTGTCTGATACATTATCTGACACATAGTAGTCTCTCAATACATTTGAACATTTTTCAGTGACTCAATGCATGAATGAATATCTTTTCCCCCCATGCAAACTTGTGAGGAATCCGATATAAAAGCAAACACACACAAGTAAAGGATGATCTGCAGGTCTCTTCTGAAGATGCACACAGGCCTAATTACAGCTGCCTCTTCCCACTTCTCCACCTCTGTAGGGGAACATTCTGGCCACAGAATGTTCAAGAGCCATAGCATCGCTGCTCTACGTAACAGGGAGCTGTGTGGCATAATTAATTTATGCCTGCAAAACATTCTGAATACCTCAGGATCAAATTACTGTTGTGCTTATTCTCACTCTTATATAAATATTTGCACGTGTGAAATTTCAGCACCTTGACATTTATTGAAATGGTTGCATGGAAAAATGAGACAAACTGACTCAGTGACAGGAGCTGGCAGTCAGCACAGAGAAAGACAGCCCTTTGTCAATGCGACAACCACAAGTGGTGTACCAAATACACAGAAACCAGGACCTCATATGTGTGGGGTGGGAGCAGGCTCTGAAAATGCCACTTCCCACTCACTGTCTCTGGGATCTGAACATACAGCTGGGCCTTCTGGCCTGCATTCTAGGACTACTCCACCAAGATAATTAGAGCAGGGTTTTTTTTCTTGTGTGTATTTAATGTGAACAAACTTCAGTTTTCCACCAAAATTCATTTTGGAGCCAATGATCTATGTTATCAACAATTTTTCAGTTGGTGTGACCCAGTATTGAGAAATGCAAGATTCAAGGAGGTGGTATTTGGGTTAACACCTTTCAATGAAAATTCTAACTTTGTTAAGTAAGGGAATTTAAATAGGTGAATGGAAATTATGTGCCTGGCACATTAAATACGTTATCGCAATCTGAACCTTGTAAGAGCTTAATAGTAGCTGGGATTACTCATGCTTAGATATAAAGAACAGGGTCCCAGGGGTATGAAATATCTTAGTGATAGGTATACACTAGGGAACGCTGTGTGAAAGAAGTTGAACCTAACTCTTACTCCAAAGTGTACATTCAGGAATTGACATACCATTTTGTCTCCTCTGAAATTCTAAACCATGTTGTCACCACCTTGAATCTATCTTTCTCTCAGAAACATGGTGACCATTCAGAGGCTTAGCTTTGTTATAAATGTTTATATGCAACACAGAGCTTCTGTTTGTCTTTTTGCTTTCTTTCAGTGTATTTTTCAGTTAGTTTAAATGAAAATCTTCAGTAACTACTTTCCAGAGTGTAGAAGGCACATTAGAGTTCATATGAAATATAAATAAGACAAATGCTGTTTTTAAACCTGTTTACTGCATATCTATTTTCAAATGTGATAGAAAGTGGTGCCATTTTAGAATAGGTTCCATTATGACAATTCTAATATTTTATTACTGCAATTTGGTATACCTGGTGGATAGAAAATGGAACATGGTGGGAGGGGGTATTTCCTTCTAATGATTGTAGAATAACTACAGGTATGTTTACATAGAGTAAGAAAAAAACCTCAAGTATCACACTTATAAACATTTTCTCAATAGCTCATGAATGATCCTTATTGAAACAGTTACTTTGTCATGGAAAGATTTTAAAAATACAGTAGTCTCCCCTTATCCATGGTTTCACTTTTTGAATTTTCAGTTACTTGCAGTCAACTATGGTCCAAAAACATTAAATGGAAAATTCCAGAAATAAACAATTTCTAAGTTTTAAATTGCACGCCATTCAGAGTAGCATGATGAAATCTCACGTCATCCCGATTCATCCTACTCGAGGCATAAATCATCCTTATGTCCAACCCATCCATGTTGTAGACGCTCCCCGCCCGTTAGTCACGTAGGAGCCATTCTGCTTATTAGTTCAGTTGCTGTGGTATCACAGTGCATGTGTTCAATAACATTGGATTTACTTAATAAGGGCCTCAAAGCCATTGACATAACTTTTATTAAAGTATACTGTTATAACTATCCTGTTTTATAATTGTTGTTAATCTCTTACTGTGCCTAATTTATAAGTCAAACTTTATCATAGGTATGTACAAGTAGGTATAGGAATAAACAAGTATGTATAGGATTCCGTACTATGTGGTATCAGGCATCCACTGGGTGTGGGGGTTAGAGGTCTTGGAATGGATTTTCCACAGATAAGGGAGGACTACTGTATTGCTTTGTGAAGTTAATAGAACCCGGTTGATTAGAATGCTACTTTGATATCGAGTCATCTACACTCAAATGACTGGACTGAAGTCATAGAGAGAGCAAAGTTAATTCTATAAG
This sequence comes from Rhinolophus sinicus, assembly GCF_036562045.2. Classification (NCBI taxonomy): domain Eukaryota; kingdom Metazoa; phylum Chordata; class Mammalia; order Chiroptera; family Rhinolophidae; genus Rhinolophus; species Rhinolophus sinicus. The sequence continues at coordinate 37,296,013 of NC_133760.1, read as the reverse complement.
AACTTGATGGGGCTACTTCTTAACTTGACCTGGTTTTGCAAAGGAAGAACAGAGGACCAGTGAGGTTTGATCCCAGCTCTTTTGAATTACTAAATGTTTTTGCTTTATTGCCCAAGGCTTGGTACATAGTGTTTTCTATTATTACTATTTGCATTTGGGGTTGCTAATTTATACTCTGATGAAAATGAGAGCAAGGGAATCAAATTTGCATTTTGTTTCATCGCATAAGTGTAGTCATTAGTATTTTCATTTATAGCTCATGAATGTATTTGTTATTAAATAGCACAACTAGGCAAATCTCAATTTCTGTCTTTAAGAGAACCACAGAGTGCAAAGGTAGCTTTTAAAATAGATAATACCACAGCAACATAACTAAAGTTAATGGGATGGAAACGGAAGTTCCAATAGCAGTCTGTCACACACAATAAAATTTTACCACACATGGAAACTACTTTTAAAGAAACTCTCCAGACATTTATATATTTAAAAAAAAAAAAAATCTATCTAATTATGGCTATGCTTACATTTACCAACCAGTTTAATCCTGTTAACCTCATGAACACTAAAATCACTAAATGTACTGAATTCCACATTTCTGCTCCTCATGGTCACATAAAACAGCCTCGCTTGTAATAAAATAATCACATTTAAGATTTTGAATGGGAAATTACACATAATCACAAATTGTAAAGTGACTCTAGTATAATTCTGAAATCATTAAAAAAGGTGGTATTCACATAGCCACATGCTCTTCAGTCCCTGCCAATGAGAACTCCAAACTTGGGTCTTTTTCACTTGTTCTAAGCACAGTATCCAGCATATACGAGGTTGAAAATTCCACTTATTCTAGAAATATTGACTACACCTGTATGGGTAGAAATATCTGTTTGTTTCCATATTATAACCACACATTGTTCTAATTGTAAGGGAATCTAGAACAGTTCCTATACCCAGAATTTCTTAAAAATCAGGGTTTTACCCCTAGTGGAAAGTCCCCCAGGTTTTTGAACAATGAAGGACTGATTCTCTTGGGACAAATTCTTCTTTGCAACTACCTCCATTTTAGACTCTCTTTTCCCATAATATTCCTGAATCACCCATATTTATATTCATCCAAAGCAATTATTATGAGTATTCAAGGATGTCCTGTTATTTTGCCACTTTCATGAAATTCAATCCAATTTTTCAAACAACAACAACAATAATAATAATAAATAAATAAATAAAATAAACAAATACATCATCTAATTCCCTTAGATGTTTTCTTCATGGCACTTTGAACAATAACCAGAAAATACAGAACTGACGCATTTATAACGTAATTATTTATGTTGCCATCTCTCTACTTGCCCTGTAAGTTCCATGAAGCCAGGGCCATGTCCATCCCCTACATCATTCTATCCCTGAGAGTGGCGGTGATCAATAAACATCCATTTACTGACCTGAAAGTAAATATTCACCTAAAAGAGGACATTACCATGTCGAGAGTCTCTCTCTCTCTCTTTTTTTTTTTTTTTTTCCTGGACTCACTGACTTCTCTCTGTTTTTGTTGTCTTGTCCTCACCCTCTCTATTAGGAGCTAGGAAGCCTAATGCAGCAGAAGTTGAAATCAGACAGATGTGCTCAAGAAACCAGCTCTGGCTTTTACTACTTGAGTAGCTTCCAGAAGTTAACTGGCGCAGAGCTTTTATTTCCCTCACGAAAGGGATGCTCATAGCACCCACTTACATGGTCACTAAGAAATGATAAGACATGGCAGTAGGTAGATGATCAGTAAATGGTACCCTCCTTCCCTCTGATTTTCTGAACAGAACAGAATGTCCAGAGCTCTGTGCCGATACCATGAGTGAGAATCACTGCTTCCACAAGGGGAAACAGGACTGATCTAACAACGATACATCACAGGCTATTTTTATGTAACACCTGTGGGCACATCCTTATGTTCCTAGCCTGTTATCAGCAATGCGATAGCTATCGTTCCCAAATAATCAGATGATCAAATGCTGATATATACTGAATATGAGAAGAGAATTCAAAGATATATTCTAAGCTTCTTGAAAGCATGCATTTTTCCTAATCCATAATCCTCTGGGATCTGAAATTGACAGCACATAAATCTTTCTTAGGAAGGCCATTTTCTAACCATGTTCATCTTTGATTTAATTATCTGTGTATATAGATTCATTTATAACATGGTTTTCGACTCACAAAGCAGCACAGTGCTAGACATAAGATCCCTCTCTCTTCTTTTACTATGTAATATAAAGTATATATGATATAGCATAAAGTATATATACTATATACTTTACTATACACTTTTACAACTGTAAGTTTTCAACTTATAGATGAAACTGTTTTTAAACAGTATTTCTTAAAAAGAGATGTTATGATCTTTGATGCTGTAGCCCAGTGGAAATTATTTCACATGTACGCTTCTGGAATTTGACTTACAAGGAAACAGATGGAGTATTTGTATATTCCTCCTACAAGCCTCTCAGTGCATTGATATTCGTGCACCAAAATCTTTGCCTTAAAGGAAGAGTGTTGTCCAGTTTAACTAAACTCCTTCTCTGAGCTTCCAGCAATTATATATACAATCACAGGCAACCTTTTATAATATTTAACTCTGTGTTTTCCAAACTAGAACATTCAAACGTTAGATATTCCTTCTTTTTGGGAACTGTATCTAAAGTCACACTTGCCACAAAATCTGAAAACAATTACTGAGCACCAGGGGTATGTTCTATATAGTCTTAGGTAATCTTAAATGCTGGGAATGCAGAGTTAGGCTCTAAGGATGGGGGAGGTAGTGGAACAACGCAAATAAAACCTGCTATTCTTAAATAAAACACCAAAGGGCGCGTGCGCGTGTGTGTGTTGCATTTTTTAAAATATAAGGGGATGTCACACATTTACTTCTCTTGTATATTATTGGTCAATCTTTGATACTCTTCGATAAACCATCCTTCTCTAAAAAATCAATGAAAACACAATCTTTGTCCTTCACCAAGTCATTTTGAACTCGCCCAAATGAAACCCAAAGCTATATTTCAAAGGAGAGAAAGAGTATCAGCATAGAAATAGACATTATACGTTAATTCTGCAGGAATGCAATACGTTGTAGTCGGGGGAAAAGTCCTGATCCTAGGTGGTCTGCTCAGATTGGTTGAGTATCATTGGGGAATCAGTATTGGCTTTTGCTTCTATCTAAACCCATCCCAAAGCACTCCACTGTGACATAAGGTGTTAGATGTTGAGAGGTCTCTGTGTTTCTTGATCTTCCTGTTCACCACGCACGTTCAAAGACCTTGGTTTCTCTAAAAATACCTGTACATCCCTTTGAACTCTAGCTATGGTCAGAACTGCCAGCTCCCTCTGGTCTTAAACATTGTTTGTCCAAAGGTGTAAATAAAGTGACAGTCACATTGCATTTAGCTTACTCAAGTATATTTAATTGTTCTATGGGTGGGAAGATTATTTTTAGTAATCATAAAACAATTAATGTGACCACAACACTTACTCAACCTACTTTACCTCCCACAGGAGATTCTAAGCAGGGAAATAACTAATTGTTAAGTCCGTGTGTGCAAGCAGCCAGCTGTCATGCTCCCTGGGATATAAGGATTTAATCATCAGAGAAACTAGAGAGCATTTGTTGGGAATACTATGTATAAATACTGAGCAGATTCGAATATTGATCTTTTAGATATTTAAAATTAAGTTTTGCCATCATCATCATTATTTAGCTTAGACTAAACACCACAGTGAGGTGTGGAGGTGGGTGGGGGTATTTTAGATTTGAGGTGGGTGTCTCTCTCCCTGTATTCTTTCCTCAAAAATCATAGAACTCTATGCCCTTCACTGAGTAAAGAAAATAGAAATTAGATGAAGAGTGCATTGGGAGGTATCCTCACTGGTAAGAAAAGCACTCTCTGGCTCCCACCCAAATCCTTCTGTCTATTGACTTCCTGCCTGATGTCTGCAAGGAGAACTGCTGTTCTCCTCCAGGAGGCTTAGAAGAGATTCCACATGTTACAGAAGAAGCCACCGTCCTCTTCCTGCATGACTGGAGACTGGCTTCATGAGAGGGCCTGAGCTGGGGTATTCAGTGACTTTTAAAAGTGAGTCATCCATGTGATGGGTACAGAGATACCGTCACTTTGGGCCAGCACTTAGAGAGGTTCTTGAGTTCCAGGATGTAACTGTCTCAGGCAATGGATGCAGCCAGTTTCCCACCTCTCCATGTCACTGCTACCTTTCAACTCCAAATCCAGGTGTTTTAATAGAAACTAGTGTCTTGGAATTCATATTACTGAAGTACTTACCTACCTACTCTTAATACAAAAGCTTAGGGTTTTTCGAAGTAGAAAAGCCCCATCAAAAAATATCATAACTTTGATTCAATAAAAATATAAAAATTAGTAATATTAAATATATTCTTCATTGATGAAGATCAAATGCAAAGTATGGAGTAGATCCTTTTTTTCAAAATCAGGAATGATTGAACACTGTTTTATTATCAGTATGTTTTTTAATTGAAAACTTAGCCCCAAGAAGTGAAGGTACACATCCAAAGTCATGAAGAAAATTAGTAGAAGAATTTGGATTTCTAAATTCTTGCCTTCGTTTATTGTATATATAGATACCTTACAGTAAAAAAAAAAAAAAATCTTCTGCTACCATTCAGGAAGTGCTATTTAATTTTTTAATTTTTTGTCCCCGGACAACATAGTTCTTTGAGTTCTTCTTGCTGAAGTGCTTTATTTAACAGTTTCCCCTATTCGGCACCACCACATATCAAAAGTGCCACCAGTTTTCCAGGGCACAGACTTCAGTGTCACCACCTTTAAAAAGGCTTCCTTGATCTCCTCTTTTCATACAAGTTGGCTTAGCTGGCACTCTTCTCCCTCCCTATATCATGAAGTTTGACATGTGTTCTATGTTGTCACACAGTGTTGACTGTCCATATTGATCTCTTTTGAGGATTTATCATACACAACATTGTACCTTCAACACCTACAACATGAGTTATCAGAGTGTAGATGCTGACTAAATATAGATTAACCTGAATTACAAAGACAGTCTCACTTATTAGATCCTAGCTAGCATTGTCTATCTACCTGAATTATTTGAATATTTCTTCTCAAAGGTCTGAACTAAGAAAAAATTTTGGCCAATTACCCTTGGCAGTAGAAATGATAATCTATGCCATCCTGATTTTTTTTTTTTTTAAAGACCCTGTGTGTTTGCAATTTATCATTTTGACTCAGGAGGCATAAAAACAACTCAATTCCATGAAGGCGTTCCATGAAGACTCCATGTATTATCTTAATTTTTCTGAAAGAGAATCATTCATTACATGGATTTTCTTTTCCCCCAAGGAGTATTTTTTCTGTAGCTTATTTTTACAGGTTCCACTGAGACAAATGTTATTTGTATCCAATGAAGAAAGATGGTCTGAATTTCAAAAAAAAGGTCAATGAATTAAGTTAGTTTATTTTTAAGCAAGTCATTTTTCATACTTTTACTTGCCTGGAGCAAAGTTTAGACTGTCCTGCAACTTCACTGTGGTTTCTCTAGATAATTAAGCATTTATTATTCACTTGCCTTACATTTCATTTACACATTCCATCTTCAATCACTTAGGATGGACTGCAACTGTTTTCTCACTAGTGTCCTCAAATTAGTGCTTTTTAAATAAATGCCACATTTCTCCCTGTCTGTGCCCAAAATGTTATAAGCAAACATACGGTAGTGGGGTTGGTAGGGAAGGTGGGGGAGACAAAGAAAGAAAGAAAACATTTATAGAATACAAACAAACTATTTTTAGTCTTTTGAAGCTATTCACAAAAATGACAATTTATTTTGCAATTACTAATACATTATGTCGTTTCTGACACGAAAATGCCTCCTATGTCCATGTATAGCAGACATGTGGGCCTGCTTCCAAGTTCTATAAGTCCCTTTATAAACCAATGACAGCCCCAGGCATGAGTTATACTGCTTGGAAGTCAAGTTGGGGGATGTTGAAAAAGAAGAATGTTGAAAAATCAGAGGTAAATCAAATAGACTCACTTTGGATCTTTCTTCAAACATCTTGGGCAAGCAATGTATCAATTCTGACCGTCTGTTCTCTCTCTCATCAGTAAAACTTAGAAGACACTAGTATTTATCTCAAAAAATTGTGAGGAATAAATTAAATTTCATAATGCATGCAATCCCGTTCGCACAATGCCAAGAACATAATGTGTCCAGTCAATGAGGTTGTTGTTTTTTATATTCTTGTTATTTTGATTCTTCCCATTGTTGTTATAATTTGACAGGGAATTTGATTTAAAGATGGGGACAGCAGTTTCCCTTACCTTCTCGGAAAGACAGTTCTGTCGTTTGCAAAATGGAGACAGAAATTCTTCCCTCCACGGTTTGGTTTAATGTTCTGTCAAACCAAGAGGACTGTAGAAACACAGTGATATTTTTGTTTGTTGCAGTTATTATTATTACTATTATAGTGACCTCTGGAAGAAGATGTATTAATAACCATCCCTTCCTTGTGTAGTGACTTTGGAACTTCTCTATCTCAACATGTGATCTAGAACTAAATCTGGGCAAGAGTGTGTCACCGCCTCATGGCTCATTTCTGCAAGTACAAGAATAGCATTGTGTTGGCTAGACATGTAAGACATAGTATGAGAGTTGGGAATGGCAAAAAGTTTAGTCCTAAGTGAATCTCAACCACAACAACACTAAAAATCACATCCGAGGTTAAAGTGGTATTCTTCCCACCAGAGGAACAATTAGGAAGAATATAAACTAGAAACTGAGTTGCATTCCCTGGTGGGTTCATCACACATCTTCCCTGTGAGTCATGGCAAGCTTTTCTCTTTCTCTATATAATTCATTCTTCACTTCCTCCCTCTCCTATCCTTCCTTTGCTTCTTTTTTCATTTTTTCCCTTCTTGCTTTCCAACCTAAAACACATATTGCAGGACTTCTAGGTGTCAAACACTCTGCCCGGAATAGGAATGCAAAATTAACAAATTAGACAAGCCTCACTCTTTCATGGACTACGCATTCTACTATGAGAACTGACTTTAAAAATATAAAAAGTGACTATATAAGGTAATTATTGATTATAATCTTTGAGAAGAAAACGAACAGGACAAATGGCAAATCTCTCTACAGTCTTAAACTTATACCTGAAACAAGATAAGTGTTCTCTCTGACATAGAGAAACTGATTATGGCAATAGAAAATAATTCTATAAAGTTGGAATGTAACAAGTAGAACTTATATGTTCCAAAGTCTGGAGTTGTGTTCTTAGCATTCAGGTGACGATAAAACAAGCACATAAAGGATTTCATATCTCCAGTGCTCTGGCATCCCTTATTGCAAATATTTTGGCATCAAGTATTTGATGACAGTTGTCAATGAGCAATATTCTTTATAAATATCATGAAGGTGCTCAAGTCCCAGAGCCTGCGGAGGGAATGGTCACTGTCACAATATTGACCGTTATAGCTACAGGTTTGACCCTTGCTGGTAAGGCCAGATTCTTGGTATGAAAGAGAACTAGGGCCAGGCTCAGATGGGTTCACTGGTGAATTCTACCAAACATTTCATGAAGAAATTATACCAAATTCTATACAATCCCTTTTAGAGGATAGAATCAGAGGATATATTTCCTAGCTCATTCTTTGAGATCAGCATGACCCTAGTTCTAAAACCAGACAATGACATTCCAAAAAGAAAACAGGCCAATTTCTCTCATGAACAGAGTTGCGAGAATCCTCAACAAAATATTAGCAAATTGAATCCAAACAAGGATAAGGAGAGTTAGACACGATAACCCAATTTATTTATCCCAGGTATGCAAAGCTGGTCCAACATTCAAAAAGCAATTAATGTAATCCATCATAGCAACAGATTAAAAATCACATGACCATTTCACTAGATGAAGAAAAAGCATTTGACAAAATCCAACACCCATTCAGCACTTAAAGCTCTTAGTAAACGAGAAATGGAAGGGAACTTTCTCAACTTGATAAAGACTATTTACAAAAAAACCTACAGTTACCATCGTATTTAAAGGTGACAAACATGAAGTTTTCCCACTAAGATCAGGTACAAAACAAGATCTTACATCCTAAACCCAGGCCTTACATCCTTCATAAATATTAACTCAAAATCGATCACGGACCTAATTGTAAAACCCAACACCCTTATCACATCTAGGAAAATCTAGATAACCTTGGATTTGGTGATGACTTTTTAGATATAACACAATCCATAACATATATAATTAAAAAGCTGGAATTGATTAAAATGAAAAAAATCCTGCTCTGTAAAAGATACTGTATTTCACTAAATGAAAAGACAAGCCACACATTGGGAGTAAATATTTTCAAAAGACATTGTCTGATAAAGAACTGTTATCCAAAATATACAAAGAACTCTTAAAAACTAAATGATGAGAAAACAAATATCCCAGTTAAAAAAAAATGTGTCAAAGACCTTAACAGACATCTCATCAAAGGAGATACACAGGTGGCAAATAAGTATATGAAAAGATGCTCCCCATCCTATGTTATAAGGGAAATTAAAACAGCAATGAGCTACCACCACACACACATTAGAATGGCCAAAATCTGAAACACTGATGACACCAAATGCAGGTGAGTACATGGAGCAAAAGAAACTCCCATTCATTACTGTAGGAATGCAAAATGGTACACTGTGGTGTTTTCTTACAGAACTAAATATACTCTTATAATAGGATTCAGCAATTGCACTGCTTGGTGTTTACCCAAAGGATTTGGAAACTTATGTCCATATCAAAGCCTGAATATGGATGTTAGAGCAGCTTTAGTCGTGATTACCGAAACTTGGAAGCCATTAAGATGACCTACAGTAGGTAAATGGATAAGTAAACAGTGGTACATCCAGACAATGGAATGCTATTGAGCTCTTAAAAGAAACTGAGCTATCAAGCCATGGAAAGACATGGAGGAAACTTAAATGCATGTTACTAAGTGAATGAAAACAATCTGAGAAGGCTACATAGTCTATGATTTCAATTACTTGACATTCTGGAAAATCAAAACTATGGAGACAATAAAGAGATCCGTAGTAGCCAGAGATTGGTGGGGGGTTGGGGTGGGTGGGTGGATGAACAGGCAGAGCACAGAGGATTTGGGGGGCAGTGGAAATACTATGTATGATATTGTAATGATGGCTATATATGTCATTGGCCATATGTCCAAAGCTATATAGTGTACAACATTAAGAATGAACCCTAAGGCAAACTATAAACTTGGAGTGATTATTATGTGTCAATGGAGGGTCTTCCTCGGTAAAAAGTGTACCATTCTGGTGAGTGATATTCATAATGGGGGAGGTTACGCATGTTTGGGGACAAAGAACATATGGGAAATCTCTGTACCATCCTCTCTGTTTTACTGTGAGTCAAATACTAAAAATACTGTCTTAAAAATGCCTTTGACTTCAAGAGGAGTCATCTTTCATAATTATTACCCAAATACAAACTTCAATATCCTGGTTTTTAAAAAAGAAAAACAAATGAACTGGGGGATGATCCCACATCAGTAATAACGTATGTTGGTGTTCAGCCAATATTTGCAGACTGAGCTATGCTGTGTGTCACGGACAGACCAACCACGTAGAGGGTCGACTTGTCAGGCACGCTATCAGAAGCGTATGAGTCCTGTGGCAATGAGTCTATGCTTTGCATTCATGAAATTTTCTTTATTTTGCTAGAATTTAAATTCCTTGGAGATGGAGAACTGACTCTGGGTGGTGAGCACACAATGTGATATATAGATGATGTATTATAGAAATGTACACTTGAAACCTATGTCATTTTACTAACTATTGTCACCCCAATAAATTTCATTTAAAAAATTTCCTAGGTCAAAATTAGTGGACATTCTCAAAGTTTTTTATATATAGCCTTCAATTTTTTTCAATAAGTATACCTATTAACACTCCTACTATCAGATTTTGACTAATTCACCAAGCACGTGCTAACCCTGCATATTATTGTTTTAAACACATTCACTGATTTGAGAGGGTAAACGTTATTTTCTCTTTTGTTTTTTCCACATGTTGTGGCAGCCACAGAGGCCCACTGCTTGGATATCTCTTCAAGAAAGAACTTGCCTAAGAGTATGTTAGCTGGCACCTTGCACTTGAAGCATCTTTTAAAATTTTTTTTCAATTACAGTTGATATTCAATAATGTTTTATATTAATATCAAGTGTACAACACTGTGGTTAGACACTTATATAATTTATGCAGTGATCCCCCCAATTAGTCTAGTAACCACCAGGCACTATACATAGTTGTTACATTACTGACTATATTCCCTACACTATACTCTACATCCATGTGAATATTTCGTAACTACCAATGTGTATTTCTTAAATCATCACTTGAAGCATCTTTTAGGGTTGGTTTTAGGATTCAAGCTGAGGCCCTACTTTTCCCAGTCACATCCAATCCAATGACGGAGCATGTTGGATTGTATGGAAGCCTGGTCAATTATGCGCAATGCGGGACTCCTCAAAAAAACAACAAACAAAAAAAACTTTGCTCCGAAGACCCCCATGGATTTGACCAAGATGCTGTTAAATATGCATTGCTGCCTTATCCTCATTCCAGTCCTCTTAACTTGCATGAGTATCAGACCTTCATTACAGTACAGTAGGCTTCCTGCCTAATTCTGTTTCATGCCTGTTATGATCTGAATGTTTGTGTCCCTCTCAAAATCCAGATGTTAAAATGCAATCCTCAGTGTGATGGTATTTGGAGGTGGGGCCTTTGGGAGGTAATTAGATCATGAGGGTGGAGCCCTCGTAAATATTATTAGTGCCTATATGAAAAGAGGACAGAGAGCTTGCTCTCTCTTTCCACGAGGATACGAGGTCACCCATCTGTAACCCAGAAGAGGACCCTGACCAGAACACGACCATGCTGGAACTCTGATGTCAGACTTTCAGCATCCAGAACTGTGAGAAATCAATTTCTGTTTCTCTGAGCCATTCAGTTTATGGTATTTTGTTATAGCAGCAAGAACGGACTAAGACAGTGCTTCATTTCTCTTTCACAGTCATCAACCCCAATCAGCCACTTGTTCTCCTAACTCTGTCTCAGTTTCTGTTTTCCAGGGGACACAACTGATCCACATATTTTTGTAACCAGAAAGTGTATTTATTTTCCATATACTTACATAATAAAAAATCCAAATACTCAATGGTCTTTGTACAGTTTTTCTTATGTTTTTCTAATACACACTTTTAAAAAAGTGTTCTTAATCTGTTTCTGCATAGCACTTATACCCTCCTCCTCCACACACACACACACACACACACACACACACACACACTCACACACACAGAGTCATATCTCAAATTTTATTTTTTTGAAAGAGAAAAGGCCTCACATATAGTCACAATGAGATTCTATAGGAACAACTAACACTGCTTTCATTTGCACACATGCAACTATAATTATTCAGGCAAAAAAATGTTTACACATTACTCACACATATTTATGTTTCAGCTAAAGACCTTAAGCTGACTCTTTACTGATTATCACATTTAGCTTCTTCCTGCATTGTGTCTGCATTAGTTAAAAAACTCAATTTCACTCAAGCAATATTTATTAAGCAACTGCTACTGTGTTTCCCCAAAAATAAGACCTAGCCGGATAATCAGCTCTAATGCACCTTTTGGAGCAAAAATTAATATAAGACCCGATCTTATTTTACATTATATTATATAAGACCAGGTCTTATATTATAGTAAAATAAGATCGGGTCTTATATTAATTTTTGCTCCAAAAGATGCATTAGAGCTGACTGTCCGGCTAGGTCTTATTTTTGGGGAAACACGGTATGTACATTCTTCAAACATCATTTCTCTCCATTACGCTTTTCACAATAGTACCAGAATAAACTGGTGTATAAATTAACTGGTATATAAATCATATAATTTTGTATCTGTCAAATTGGACAAGATAAAGCTAAAATGAATGCATGTTGAGACAGACGCTCATTACGCTGGGTTAAAATGTACATACTAAATGTTGCTGACAACATTTAATTAAGCAAATGGCCATGTATGTCAATGAGACTTAAAAGTGCCCAAATCCTCTGACTCAGTAGAGGGCTTGTATTATCTATATCTCATGGTAATTTACTATCCTTGAAACATAAATTATTTCAATGACATCATCATGCTTCCTTTTATTTACGTTGAAAATAAAAATCTGTCTTCCAAAACAGATTGTGAGATACTTGCAAGATGCGATTAGCCTTTGTAACTTGTTCTCCTTATATTTAATTCAGTGCCTGGTATAGAGTGAAGGTTGAAGGATATTTACTGGATTAATATCTATATTATATTGGGAATGGTGAACAAAAGATGAACAAATAGTCCAGGAACGACAGAGAAAATGATTCAACTCCACTTACACATCAAACGCATGTTGGTTTATAGAAGCCCTGGCTTCTATGATTGCCTATGAAAAGTGAAGCTCGAATCTATCTGACAGTGACTCTGAAATTAAGGACCTGGGTGTGAGTCCCAATTTTGTGCCCAATTCTGTCACTGTGACTTTGGCCAAGTAATAGGACATCTCCAGACTTTTTCTTTTCCCTTAAAATCCAGAGCTGACTACCTCCTCTGCCACTTCCCCAGGGTCTTCAAGGAGCCCAAATGAGATGAAGTTTATGACAGACTTCCTTCTTTGCTGAGGAAGAATATGTAACGATGTCCCCAATTAATGCATTTTAGAAGAGTTCTTTTCTGTTTTCAAATCTAAATTCAATTTTAAGCCATGACCTATTTATGTATAAATGTACTTTTTCTCACTTTTAAATGCATGAGGATTTTAGTCTTTGAATTAAAGAAAAGCAAAGAGAAGCTTTAAATTTTTCATTTAATTAATAATTGACTTACTGGTAAGACATGGAAATTTATCTCAATAATGCTGAAAATTCATGAATCAAAAAGAAATGATATGATATGTATATGTTGCTGTACAAGACTGAATTTTTCTACTTGGAAATTTGCAGACAAAACCACCAGATACAGAAGAAAAATACACACAAAAAGTAATGGTATTTATGATTGTTTTTAAATGTGTTAGAGAAAAACAACATGGATTATAAAAAGTCTAACAAAATGGCTTTACTCTCTTAATATATTGTTCAAATTAAGCCATAAAAAGATTTATCTTCATTTGCAAAGACTTTAATTTTATGAAGTTATGGTTTCTAAAATCTGTACCACCAGCCTAACAATATTGGGTAGGTTTAATATTGGTATTATTAATAGTAATAATAACACTAATAATAATATAACATATTGTCTATAATAATATATTATAATATATAATAAAATCAGTATAAAGAACTCTAGTGGGTAGATATCAGAGTCTGTTTTACAAATAAGGAATCTAACAGCAGATATAATATCCATCCATTGAATCGTTACTATGTCATGTACTATATGGCTAATATTTATTGTTTCATCTGATGTTGTTTATAGCACAACGAGGGAGGTTCTGTACGCACTTCACAGATGTGCACATTGAAACTTAGAAAGAGATATAAATGTTACTTACCAAGCATCACACAGCCAATAAGTAACTGAATTTATTCCTAAATCTGATATTTAAGTCTAACTGATATATAAGCACTTTTTCCCCCACAGGATGAAAAATGGTGCCAGGCCTTCTGTTAAACAGGTGATATTCTATGAAGGGTCTGCAATTTGTTTTAATCAGTATCAAAATGATTGTTGGGCTTGCCATGTAACTCACATTGCACAGAAATAACTCATTGAAATATTATTGATACAGGCAGTAAAGTGCTTAACCATAACATTTCATAATCCAAATCCCAAGAAAAGTGTTTCCCTGAAGCAATAACATGGTAAATAGAATTCAAAATTTAGCCCACAAACCTGTTTCAGGCTCAATGGAAAAATAAGGCTGCCCTTCCAAGATACTATAAACCAACTTTGCACTGTTTCCATAAACTGGGTCATCAGCATCAGTGGCAGTTACATTAGTGACAGATGTACCTAAAAAAAAAAAAAAAAAAAAAAAAGGAGAGCGAGGGTGAGAAAGACAATAATTAACACATTATTCTTTGCCAAGAGCTAAAATTTGCTCAGCATATCATACAGAAAACCATGTGTGGGAATAAGAAAGAAATCTCTTTTAAAATATGGAGATAAACTACTCCATTATAACTTCAACAATATCCAAGTCTTTTAAAAGAAAGAGTACTGGTAGGTTGGAGTGTTATATAAAGATAGCTCTTTTAGAATATGTATTATTTAAGATTCCTTTATAGTTTTCATTGTAAAGATACCTATCAGACTCATGTGGCTTGGAGAATATTACAAAGGAAACATACCAAAGAAATATGAAACATAAGCTTAATAATACAATATAGCATGTGACATTTAAGTTTTGCAAAAGCACAACTGAATGTATCTTTAAAAAATGGCTGCTTGTAAAACCTGTACAGAAATATCAAAGGAATGTTTTATCCACCTTATTTAATTCCTCTGAATATAAAATTAGATTGGAACCACCAATTAATCAGCACATTTAGGTAATTAGGCCCGATGGATAATAGAAGAAAATCCTCTTTTTTTCAGATTAATTTTCTAATGTTTATTCCCTCATTCATTCAGCAGTTAAGCACATGCAGGCTGCTTGATATGAAGTATACATAGCTAATACAAAATCTACATGTAGGAAGCTTACAGTTTGGTGGTGGGAGGGGATAGGAGGGGACACACAGGTATATAGAGAAATTCAGCTGAATGCAATGTCACCAGGTGTGGATCCCTCACTTAGCCAGCACAGACAGGGTGGTCCAGGGGGGCTTTCTGAGGGATGTTACATTGGAATTAAATTATCAAAGACAGGTAGAGTTCAACCAGGAGAAGAAGGAAAAGGAAGGAATTCTAAGCAATGAGTCACGCATAAGTGGAGGCAAAATCGTCTAAGAGACTATGGGTAATTCTGGGGACTGCTGAAACTGGGGAGAAATTAGAGAAGTTTAGTGTCCTAACAAGTATCATGTTCTACAAGGGCAGGGTCAGGGTCTTCCTGACCCAGGAAGTGTCAGACATATAATAATTATGGAACATATATTTGCTCATTAAATGAGTAGATGAAGGAATAAATTATTTGATGATTTAATGACGAATGGTAGGTAGGTAAGCATCACAGATGAGTTTACCAGAAAGTAGACTGTAAGAGATTTCATGCTGATTTTTTACTGGAGAGTGCGCTTCAGTCACTATGCGTGAGGAAGTGAAAAGGATAACATTGGGCAGAAGAAGCACTTGGGCTGTGATGTCATGACTCTAGAGCTGAGATCGTCACTGAGGGAATGGGGTCAGGCCTTCAGACTCCGGTACTGACCAGTTATTGGATACGGGAACACCCCTGAGAAAGGAGTTGTGGCCTTGGCCTTTGTAGGGCAGCTCTCTTCAACTGTGGGATAAATCAGCTCTGAGCTGTCAATAAAATTCTCAGCAATGGGGGCAAGAGTGTTTTAAACCTGAAGGAAGTCTGGGGTGGATCTCAGCAGCATACCTCGGTGTTTGCTAAAATAAGGTAGCGCTTTTGCCATAGCTTGCCAGTCAAAATCTTTTTGAAGCATTTTGAATTACAATCACTATACAGGAAAATGTAACAATGATATTTGCTGAGCAGTTGATAGGCCTGTAAAATTGAAATATCTACTCAGGATGATAATTCAGAGGTTCTACAAAATCTACAGTTAGAAAAAACAAAAACACACACAAAAAAACCACTGTCGGTTGGATAATACATTCCACCAGACACTGGAAACAATTTAAAAAAAGGGGGGGGGGGGACAATTTCACAAGTAACTCACCAACTAACTGGTGAACTAAGCACAGGAAAGTACAATATTTTTAGTTATTTGAATATTGTGGGGGATGGAGAAGAATTGAAGAAAAAACCTTCCAGGTGAGAGTAGGGGAGTGAGATAAAAGTTCCAAAAATTTTTTGGAAGAGAGATGACTGGAAAAGTCAGCCATGAAAGCTAAGGCTGGAGATGCAAGCTGAGAACAGGGTAAGTGGCATTTGAATGACAAGATGGGGAGTGTTGGCTTCATCCTGTAGGAAATAGAGACGATATTTCATTTAGATCAGTCCTACGTTGTGGGCCTTTCCCTGTATTACTGCTCCCAGATGCCACTGGACGCAAAGACACAGATGATCAGGAGATTGGACGAGTTAGGAGGCTACAGCAGTAGTCCATTTAAGAGCTGATAAAACATTAACACTGGGTAATGACAATGAAAATGGGTATCAATGCTAAGTTGCTTGTTTGGGCCCTTACACTAAGTTTATGCAGGATGTTCAACTGGGGGTAAACTGAATGAAAGCTATACAAGGACTGTTTTGGCAACAGTTGTCAAAGTCTAAACTTAGTTCAAAAAAAGTAAAAGAATGAATTCAAGAGTTCCTGAAAGAATGGATAAGAGTTCAGAGACCAATGAGAAAATGTGAAGTCTTCCACGCAGAAGACCATGCCACGATTTTTTGTTTTGCTTTGTTTTGTTCTCTTGTATGTTTACTTTGATTTTTCTTTTTTTTTTGAGGAGAAATGTTTTTCCCCATTATGAAGTAACATATTATCAGAAAAAATAAAGTCAAGGTCTGTATACTCGGTATGATGTTCAGTTAACGAGTGTGAGCTCCCAGTTCCAGTCACTGCCCGGGCACTGGAAAAAGAATTAAACACATAGTCACAAACCCCTGACATCACCCAAACTGCCTTTTAGTGGGTGACTCTTAAATAAAGAAATGTCTTCATAGAGGAAAAAAAAAATCAATCTAGTTTCCTAACAATGACAGAATTACTGTGTCTAGTTGTGGGGGTGGGTGCATTTGGGCAGAGTAGCCCAGGGTTAAGAGTTTTGACGATGGACTAATTTCAACCTATTCTGAAACACTTATCTCTCTGTTTCTTTGGGCAAATCATTTAACCTGTCTTAGCCTTGGATTTCAAACCTGCAATATGTAGTAGCATTTTATGAAGGTTAAACAAAATAATATACGTAGAGGCCTAGCATAGAAATGACCCCATGCTAAACCTGTGAGTACTCACTCTGCCCACTTGTTAGAATATAGCTTTGAAAAACATTTAGGTCCCTGTGGTCCTTTCTAGATCTATGGAAAGCAAAACAGGGATGGTGGTTGAGGACTTTTAAAATCTTCTCAGGCAATTCGGCTGTAAAGCTATAGTTCAGAATGACTACACTGGGCACCAGACTTCTTAAAAATTAACATCACTCTTCTCCATAGACACATTAATTTCTAGCGTGATTACTTTGAAGAACTCTTACTCAGATGTGTTTATAAAGTGCAGTATTTTTTAGACCATTCATACGGCATAAAGAGCCATGAAGATTACTTCTTGTTAAATGGAAGTTGGGGAAATTTTCTCGGGCGTTTACTATCATAAGAATGATGATGAGTATCATAACTATTTTCGGTGATTGTGGCAACTTGATGTGATCTTATTATGAGAGACATAGCGTTGTCACATTACCAAACACTGAGGCAGGAGCAGGGAGAAGGGTTTCCATCGTTTGCGAGCTCCGTGATTCAGTTTTTTCATACACAAACATGGTAATTTTTATCCTGCAAGCGTCAAAGATTTGCGTGAGGATCAAATGGGATAACATAAATATAGAAAAGTGGCTGAAAAGATAAATTAGGAGTCGAACTATCTTGAACCAGAACATTTGGTTTATATTCCATTCCCAACTTTTACTACTTCTGTGTCATTGACCAAGTAATAAAACTTTTCTAAGCTTCAGTTCCTTAATCTAGAAAAAGGAATGTGATAGTAATTGTTCCATCCTAGGCTTGTTGAGACAGTTTAATGTAATAATTTTTGCAAGGAATAGAGATGAGTTATTAATACAATATTTTTGAGAGCTGACTATCACTATTACTATAGTTATATTAGCTATGTGTACCTGTGAGAATGAATAATAAACTAATTTTAAGTGGTGATGATGTTGTAATTTATAACTAAGTGTCGCTGTGCATGATCGTTTAATAGTAATGTACTTTGTTACTTTGGGGGCGTACAGAAAGACATCCCCAAATGTGACAATATGTTCATGTTCTCTTACAAAAGAAAATATGCACACACACACACACACACACACACACACACAATCTCCCATCCAATCCATCTCATGTCAGTTTCTGCTCTGGAATAAAACTGCTGTGGGTGCAAAAATAAAATGTGTGTTGATGCAGTAAGCAGGCACTGGGCTCGTCATCAGTGTAAGTTTCTCAATGTTGTTTTGAATGGATGGCATTCAACTGAATGGTTCATCTCCCGGCCCGGGCAAACTCCACACACTTGCCAAGATGAACTACTGGGATGCAACAGAGCTAAGACAAGCTTTTACCCACACCCTCATCCCAAATATCTCTGCCCGATGCCTGACTTTTCGGGAAATCCACATCTTTCAGCTTTGGATATCTGGAAGTGAAAAGGCAGCACAGCTTTCCCAAGGACGATATTTCTCCTAATCGTGATTCAAGGCTGTTGATGCACCTGTGCGCTGGGATAGATGTGTGTGGAGGTTTTGTGGATGCATTTGTCAAGTGATTACCCAAAGGGGGAAAAATGGATGCTTTGAGGTTAATCATGCAGCAGAAAAGATTTCTAGTCAAGCTGTGGTATAGGCTTCTCCATGGAAATGCATGCAGAATGAGGACCACAGAGGCAAATTGTAAAGTGTAAACCTTGCAGGATAATGTTTCTTCAAAGCGGCAAGTGCCGGTGTGTGATAAATAGAACCCTGAGTAATAGCCAGAAAATATAACAACAGGATTCTCTGTTTGTGTTTTCATTTGGAACTGTTTTTGTCCCTTTGTCAAGGATACAAGAGACTCATTTAGCTAGTGACTATAAATTTGACACCGTGCCATTTCTCCAAGAAAGCCCCTATTATAATCCAACTTGATGCTGATCCTAATTATAATAATATAGCTGTTGTATTTCCAGCTGTTGTCAACAAAAATGATCCCTGTCACCACAATTCATCCTGCTAGTATCAAGTCAAGTATGAACGTGTCAATTCCAAGGTGAATTCTGCTTTTAATGGACCCATTTTTCTGCATTTAGTTTTTTGGTTAAGTGAGATTTGCCAGTGTGCGGTTTGGATTTTAATGAACACAGGGCTGACAGTATCATCTGCCTCTGGTAACACCTGGAAGTCTCCTCCCATTAGCACCAGCACACACATATCGTCCCCTCCCCCACCCATAATGACAGCAAACACTACAAGCAAAATTAACCATCATAATTTTACACTGTAAGGTTAGAGGTTCCAGTTTGCTGACAAACTAAGATAAAAGGTCTTCAAGAAAATAAGATGTTGGGGTTTAGGATAGCGCAGCTCTCTGAGCTGGGCTATACTTTTTTATGAGCCAGTCAGCACACCAATTCTGCACATTATTCAGAAAGAAAAAATGCTGGTGCTGACACCCCGAGCAGAAAAACAAAGGTTTGGTGCAGCGTGAAAATGTGCATGCTGGAAAAGCTAAAACTCTGATGATGAGAAGAACACAAACCTCATTTGCAAAGAGCCCTCTGCAATACATTTTCAGAGGATAAGCATTCCGGTAGCAGGTGGGGAAGAAAGCAGCAGAACGTATGCCTGGCCTCTTACAATCATCTTCCAACTTTTTACTTGACCTTCTAGCCACCCTGATCCAAGTTTAGTATGTGCAAAACACGGACAGAGTATCTGTATCTGGAATTATCATCCGAGAATGTCTTACTTAAACATTCACATATTCTAAAGATCATAGGCAGAGCACGTCACAGCAGTGAGGTTACTGGCTTCATTATTTTAACATTAAACTAAATAATATTAAATTAAATAATAAAACTAAACCCTCAACCCATCTTCCCTCATCCTCCTTATTAATTTCCGCAAGTATTAGGAGGCGATATAAGAGGTATGGGGTGCAGGTGTTGTCATGGCAACTCTTTTTGGTGGTTGTTGAATGCCAGAGCAATAATTTCATAGGACCTGTATAACTTGTTGACGTTTAAATTATCGCTCACTAGAAGCTGAAGCATCTGGCCCCAGATTTTTTTAATGTGTCATGACAAATCCATTATTTTTTAGTTTTATGGAACAATGCTCTGAGATACCTCTGTAGCTGACTGGCATGTACTTGCAGGTTTTTTCGGTTTGTTGTGCCCCCCCCACACACACACACACTCCCCAGTTACAACAGAGTACAGACCTAATGTGCTTAAGGAAAAAGATGAGAAATAAATGTGGGCAGCCAACGCATTTTTCTTCACCTCTCTCTAAATGATACCAGAGTCTGCCAAAGGGCCTCAAGCAGATTCCCCCAGTGGGAAAGATGGCCTAAATCCTACCAGTATTTTTTTCAGTGTTGCTATTTAATTATAGAATTATCCAAATGCTACATATTCAAACCTCCAAGGGATGCCTTAGGGGTCTTTGGAAGATGAGAATTAAACATGGACCAGTAAAAATTACAGCTTGTTTTTTTTTAACCCTGTGCTTGGAGAATTCTACCCCGACCGAGCTCTGGGAGAAATAAACAATGAACTGTGCCGTTCACCTGTGAGCAGGAAGACAGGGATTCCGCGTCCTTCTAGGAAGGTCTCCTCCCAATGACTGCTGGTTAACTAGGAAAGTTATGTCGGGGTGATAGTAGGAGAGCAAACCCTTCCCTTTTGTTGGTAATCAACCTTGTGGTTTATAAAACCCAACTGAATGGGAGGCAGAGGTGGCATGCGCCTGCCATTTAACTTCACAAACCTCTTTTCTACGACACCTAGCACACGATGAAATCCTACACCATCACACCCTCTTCCTTGTTCTTTTGCAAAGGCCTAACCGTTGCTCACTGGGTGTTCTCCTCACATGCCAACTCTCAGCCAATAATGAAATGTGGCTGCCAAACTCTACACGCTCCAAATTGAATTTATAACTGAAACAGGGACAGACTCCTAATGGCAGTCCAGTGAATGGACTGCACCAAAATGGATCCTGTCATTTCTCTGGCTCTATGATTTGGGACATAAGCGATGGAAATACAATTCGGTTTCCATATTTTGTTCTGGAGCATTTAGAGGTATAAACAGTTTTGTAACTTTAATGAAACATCCATACACACTTAACATTTTGTTTTCAAAATGAGCCTGAAACTTTCCGGGACAATTAAACACTTCAGAAAATGCACTGGAGCACACAGATGTCTTCTACCCACCCGTACATCATTCCAGCGAACATCTGTAATGGGCATCGGGTGAGAGAAATGAGAAATATTGCACGGAAATGTGTCACTGTAAAATCCCAGCCATGTTTACTATGCACAGGAGGAAAGGGCCTTCTGCAGCCC
Source organism: Rhinolophus sinicus (assembly GCF_036562045.2). Lineage (NCBI taxonomy): Eukaryota > Metazoa > Chordata > Mammalia > Chiroptera > Rhinolophidae > Rhinolophus > Rhinolophus sinicus. Next base: position 37,274,521 of record NC_133760.1, on the reverse strand, counting down.
TGACAAACAACACCAGGATGGGGGCCTACCCACTGCTTTTGCAAACAGATAATGAGGACGATCGCAGACCTGGTTGTGAAAACTAATAAGCTGTCTATCTGTTTTGCAGTTCCATGTGTATAAATAAAACCTTTCAGAATCTGAATGACTTTTATGACACAAAAAGGAAAAAAGCAGGGAGGCTGGATGGCTCAGTTGCTTAGAGCGCAAGCTCTGAACAACAGGATTGCCGGTTCGATTCCCACATGGGCCAGTGAGCTGAGCCCTCCACAACTAGATTGAAGACAACGAGCTGCTGCTGCTGAGCTGCCGGAGGGGAGGCTGGATGGCTCAGTTGGTTAGAGCACACACTCTCAACAATAAGGTTGACGGTTCAATTCCCACATGGGATGGTGGGCTGCGCCCCCTGCAACTAAGATTGAAAAAAGAGACTGGACTTGGAGCTGAGCTGCGCCCTCCACAACTAGATTGAAGGACAACAACTTAGAGCTGATGGGCTCTGGAGAAACACACTGTTCCCCAATATTCCCCAATAAAAAATTTAAAAAAGAAAAAGAAAAGAGTATATTTTCTTTTCTGAGCAAAAGTGTATTTTCTATTCCTAGCAATCCAGCTTTTGCTAATCCTTTACCTATGGAATGAAATCCTGTAAATGCTTAAGAAGTAAATTAGCATCATTTATGCTTTAGATGGGCAGCTGTTTCCATCCTGAACTTACAAAATTGTGCTACCAGTGGCACAGCAGGTGCATTCCACACGTACCAGGATCACCACTGGTGCAAGCTTCGTTCATTTTGTTTTATTATATGGACTCATTCATTCACTCACACAAAGGCTATTTGCATGTCCTGTCCTGTGCGCTGGGCTGGGCCCAGTGAGATATGGCGGCTACAAGAATGGGCAGCAGAGAAAGAGTTTCTGTCCTAACAGTATTTGAAGTTTATTTTAATGATGCTTTCACATGGTTTTGCTTTATCACAGGAAACTCTGCAAATCTTTGTTAAATTTATTTCTAGAAGGCATCAGCATGACAGAGTGGAAAACATAGACATGCGACAATTATAATGTCAGAAGGTTTTGTTCACATTGTCTTATTAGGACTCTGAGATCACATTCTACATCACTGACGTGCCACTCTCACAGTCAAACATTTTTGGGTTTTCTTCATCTTTAAGACTCAGTTTCTGAATCTAAAAAAAATATGGGAATAGTATCACCTACTTCCTATTCTTATCCTGAGGCTTCATAAGGATGACACACAATCTGTGACTCCTGGGTGAGGGGACATTGTGCAGACCCACAGCCCTGTGCTGTCTAGGGTTGGCCACTTTATTTATGCTTGAGGAAGTATGAACTTGAGGCCAAGATGCAGGACCACAAAAACACAACCACTGCAGTAGCTGTTCGTTTTTTAAATTCTTTTAGAATAAGCTTAATTCACTAGCTCAAAGCTGGGACTTTAAAAAATGGCAGTTGCATGGTTGTGGCTGTCCTTCCTTCCTTTCTTTTTTCTTTTCCCAACTTTATTAAGATATAATTGACCAAAAAAAAAAAAAAAGCTACAATATATTTATAATTATAATATAATATATTGGTGTATAACGTGATGATTTGATATACTGGGGGTGCCAAAAAATGAATACACTTGTCTTCATCTTTTGTTATCGGTATATATTGAGTATTACAATTTTAATACAGTTTTTCCCTTTCTTAAAATGTGTATACATTTTTTTGGCACCCTTTGCAGATATACATTGTGAAATAATTACCACAATCAAGTTAATTAACACATATCACCAATCACCTTACCTAGTTTTTTTTTCCCCCCTAAATGTGGAAGACAAAATAAGTAACTCTCCTACGGAACTGCAAACTTGGGAAAGAGAAAGACACAGCCATTGGGCTATTCAGAAGAGAAAGTCCTAGACACAACAGGTTTAATTCGGCCAACATTACACAGCTATGGCATCCAGAAAGTTTTAAAAAGTAAGTATTCACTAAGTCACCCAAAATACGCCCCCCTGTATGTGCCACCATCTATAATGTATCTAAAACGGAGGTAAGTTGGGCTTGTCACCGATTTGGGCCCTTCATTATTTCAATATATATATATTTTTGAGCTCCTGCTATGTGTCTATCTTTCTCTGAGGCACCTAGGAAACTTCACAATTAGATGATTCTTACTTTCTTGAAGGGCAGACTACTGGGAAGGCAGAAGCAAAACAATTAACTAATCCATGATGTGATAAAGAGCTGTACCTGAAAGAAAGACACTGAATAACACAGGAAGATCAGGCAGCTAATCAGCTAAACCAAGGCTCTGGGAGGAGGGTGCATTGGTATTGAGATTAGATTTAAGAAAAAGTATGATCTTCAGTCAAAATTCAGAGGTGGGTTGCAAATCAGGAAACGCCCCACCCCATGAAAGAGGTTAATCCGTTTGGAGCATTTCTGAGGAAAATGGAAAGTTAGAAAAGGGTTTTAAACATCTCTTTTACACCAATCACCAGAGTTCTTGAATCTTCCCACCTTTTGTGTTTTTTTAACCCACACACCCACACACTTGCTCAAGCAAGTGCATTGCTGTGCTTCCCCAACACATGTCCTTAACCTCTTCTGATCCAGATTAAGATTTAGTTGTGTCTAAACTAATTCGTTCCCTCGTTTGAATTCTAAAAATACTGTATTTGTCTCTGGGGTACCTTTTACTTTTATATATAAATGGCAGCACATGCAGATTTTTTTTCCCCCTTTCAGACTGAAGGCTTTTTGCAAACAGTATTCTTTCCTATTCTCCTGACTTTCCCATCTAATCCTCCTTTCCAGAATTAACCCATTCTTCTCTAATATGGCCTCATCCCTTTTTTTCACATCATAAGTATAGCCTTACATTGTCTTCCTTTTACGAGTGCTAAGAACAACACCTGTTATAAAATATTTATTCATTTAATATGTACAACAAGCCTTTGAGGATGTGTTATGATTATCTCCATACAAATAGAAAGGGATAAAGCTTGTATTCAAACCCAGTTGCAGAGGTTCTCAAACCTGCCCTTGTAACTGCTATACAAACACTATCCTGGCTCAGAATTTTCCATCTTCAAGTGCAGAGAACCTGGCCCAATGTTTTTATTTTTCTCTTTAGCAGCTTAGAAAATGTCTTGCATATAAATATTTGTTAAATAAGTCAATGAATAAATGACTAAATGAATGGTTATTTTCTTTAGGAAGACACATTCAGAAATTAATGCAGCAGATGGAGCAATGATATTTTGAATTATGTGTCCTCTCTATTGTTTTGTCTTATTTTCATATTTCAACTTATTAGAGAAGAAGCGGTAGGGTTTTTTTTTTTTCCCTCCTCTTATGAGGGTCATCATGAGCTTGTCTTCCTAAAGATGGGCCCACTTTTGTGGCCACAAACAAAAGCTAGTCTAATGTGAAACCTTTATATGAGCTCATGAAAATTTCCCGTAGAAGAAATGATGGAGTGAAGACTTTATTTGGGGGGCTTAGAAGGTGGGAACTATCTTTACTAGGAGTGAGGTCCCTCCCAGGAACTAGGAAGAAGTACAAAGATGGTGAGTTCCATGGGTGACAGACTGGAGTCTGTTTAGGCATCACAATCCTGCATCAAGGATGGCTGCAGACACACTCACAAAGGCCAAGCAGTGAGAGCCCAAGTCTGAAAACTGGGCATCACAGACAAGCTTATCCTAGAGTAAAAGAGTAGCCGTAGTGCTGCCTCCCATGCAGGGCAAGTGCAGGTCTTGCAGAGAACTGCAGTAGCAGATTCCATTAGAATATGCATCAGAAAAATCATGTGATGGTAAAGGTCAGGAGCAATGGTCAAAGGGTGAGGGAGGGGCGGGGGGGGGGGCGGATAGACTCTCCTTCCCTGTCGATAGAGCTTGAAGTCTGGTGGATCTTTTTCCATTATGAGTAAATAAATCTCTCTGGATTTTCTTATAATACACAAGAATAAAGACTGTCTGCCTATCTTGCTAGTACGTGCTTGAGGAAATTCTGTCTACACTGGAGAAAAATAAATAAAGGTAGCATTTCTTGAACTTGAACTACTCATTGCTAGATGTTCCACTAACATTACATAGGGAAGCTCCTTAATCCTTATGGGGGAAAGGGGAAAAAAAGCAGTAATAGAGGACGATGGACTGCATTTTTGCCCACCCCCTGTTGAAATCCTAACCACCAATAGGATAGTATTAGGAGATGGGACCTTGGGGGCAATTAGGTCGTGAGGGTGGAACCCTCATACTGAGGTCAGAGCCTTAATAAAAAGAGAAAAAAGAGAGCTGGAGCATGCTTCTTCTCTCTCTGCTCTCCACTAGGTGTGGATATAGTGAGAAGACGCCCACCTGTAAGCCAGTAAGGAGGTTCTCTGCAGACACCATCAGATCTTGGACTTTCAGCCTCCAGAATTATGAGAAATGAATAATCTGTTGCTTAAGCCACCCAGTCTATGGTAACTTTTTATAACAGCCCAACTGACTAAGCCATAGAATATCTACATCATTTATTACTGGGGTCATGGTTGTAATTTAAGAAGCTGGCATTCAAGTCCAATTTTACATCACCCATAGCCAACACTTCTTCTCTATTAAAAAAAAAAAAAAAAAAAAAAAAAGTGGGGGTTGCATATGGCATTTGTATTCTGGTATTACAATATTTTAAATTAAATTTTGCTTCTTGCCATAAAATCAGTGACTTCTAATCCGGAAAGAGTTAGAGAGCTATCATCTGTTCCTAATCTCATATTCTAGTTTGGACAACGACAGTGATACCATTAATTATCTCCAACTACGTGCTACATCGTATGCAGGGTTCTTTTTCTTCCCTTACTCACTTTTACCCTTCAAATACACCTATTAAGCTGATACTGTCCTCATTTTTAGATGGAAAAACAGACTCAGTGAAGCTAAGTAAATGTATTAAGACATATAGTCCATACTGTTCTAACTCAATTTCACCTTTTACTCAAACCCAGAGTTCAACTTTGAAGTTCTGGCACCTTACCATAAATTGTCAAGGTTACCCATCTATCTGAAACCTAACCACAGAACTAAGAAATGTATGTATATCTAATCTTTCCAAATAACCACCACGTGGGGACTATTATTTTAGTATTAGGAAATCAACCTTGGCGAAGAGACTTCATCTCAAAGAAAATTAATCATTGGATTTGAAATCCACTTGACCCAAGTCAATTCCTTTGTTTCTCTGAGGCTATGGGCTCATTCCTGGCTATAGGAATTCCTGGATGCCAGTAAAGAGCTAGCATCCTAAGAGACGCATGAAAGGAAAGGGACTTCTCCAGTTGTACATGAAGTTAAATGTGCTCATGCTAAAAAAGCAGAGCATGACATCAAAACAAAAATACTAGATGAGTGAGACCTGGTAACTATTTGCCAAGGGAAACTAGGGAGAACAGGTATTAAAAACTCTACCTGCTTAATTAAAACAAAAACAAAAGAATACATGAAAGATTAGGTATTGGGTTTACAAAAAGTGATTAAGGATATGCCAGCATCTTAAGCTTTTTGTTTGTTTGTTTGCTTGTTTGAAATTGAGACAATGAAAAGAGGAAAGAAGACGGAGAGAAGGTAAGATAGAGAGAAATAGACTGATTATGATTTAGCCCTGAAGATGTACGAATAAATCTGGTGTAGACCATAGCTTTAAGCGGTTCAACCAAATATTAGCAGAAAAAAATACATTGATATTTCATCTCTTCATTTTATCCTCTCATTCTCTGTTTGTAACCTTCTTTCTGTTTACTCTCCCTTCCTTAGTTTCTTCTACTCATTCCATAGATGCTTTTTGATTGCTATATACCATCAAACTGTGTTTGGCCCTGGGATATCAAAAGTAAATAAGGGTCCTTCCTGGCCTTTGGGGAGTTCATAGCCTAACGGGGACAGGCATGGAAAGAAGTATCACTGTACAGGATGTAACATAGATATGTCCAAGGAGTGGAATGTGTACAGAGGATACTGGCTCTTAATCCTGCTTCTGGGGAAAAGTGAAAGTCAGGTTCAAGGTGTTTAAATAACACCTTCCCCGATGACATGACATCACAAGTAGCTCCTGTTCAAAAGTCTTTAATGATTTCAGAATCATTGAACTGTATACATGCATGTGAAAATTTTTGCACTCCATTCTCTAATTGTGATCACATTAAAGTAAGACCTCTCCCAAAATTGTGTTTCATTTAGAAAACAACTCAAAATACATCAACTTATGTTTGCATAAGAAATTTGGTAATATCAATATTTTCCTTAGATTTATTTAAATTTTAATCATAATGCCATAGTGAAAAAGAGTAACTCTACCAGGTGCTAACAAAAGGTTAAAAGTAAAAATTAGCAAATTTGAGAGAGACACACAGAGAATTTGGGGAAACATCAAAGAAAATCCCAACTTTGTTTTAAAAAATAACTGAAATGATAAAATACAGTACCTCACCCAATTGAGTTACAGTTCCAATTTTCAATTCTTCCTAGGTACTATATTTAAAAATCTTAGATGGAATAGGAGAAAAGACTCTATACATTTTCTAACAGCTGTGCCTTTCCAGCTATAGTTTATAATATCTGTAACTTTTTTTCTTTTTAACATTTATACTACTTTTGTGTTTACCCTTTGGGCTAATTTACAGTTGACCCAGGTAATCAAGACCTTTTAACCAGCAATGATTTTCGGAATGGACCACCATTGATTTAGCATTCTTGTAGAATGCCTTAAAAAACAATGTATACAGAAGAAGGAACTGGTGGGACCTCATAATATCACATCTCGTTTTTATCACAAATTTCCAATTTACCAAGTTCCTGTCTCATTATTTATACCAGACAGGGCATGCTGATGAGATACACAACCCGTTCAGTCCCTTTTGGCAATCCATTTATAACTGAAGCACAATTAATATCTTTACAGCTGTTCTCCAGGCAGAAAGAAAAATGCGGCAGCAAGTACATGTTTGAGTATAAATGTGTGAAATGAGGAGTACTAGGATATGTCTAAAAAACAGTGGAATCTGGGCTTTTCTTGTTTTTAAAGTCCCCAGAGAAATATTTTCAAAACAGTATTTCATACAGAAAGCAAAGCTACCTGTAGCAGCTCTCTAGCGTTCCCAAGAAAATAATTAGGAATCAGGATATCATTAAATACAAACTTAATACATGTCACTCCTTCAAAGGAAAAGCGTAAAGGGAAAACTCCACAAATTTCTAGAGACTTCTATATCATTCTAACTTCCAATTTGTTGACCTATGGTCAATTTCCTGTTTTGCTTTCAAATATCAATCTTTTCTTTTAATTGGATACTGACCACTACCATCGGATATAGAGGAACCACTATATTTCTGGCCCAAGAACTTATTTGATACAATCATTTCACTTAGACCTCACATAAACCCTAACGATTAGACTTAGAACACTTTAAGTTTCCTAAAAGATGATAGACATAAATAATTGTCTGTATCCAATAATTGTCTGTTTTTAATTCACTCATCAACTCAATAACAGATGTGTTTTTCATATGGATATTTGTATCATAATTACATAGCTAGCTACCCAATGTACAGCCAGAAAAAAAAAAAAAACCAGATAGATTGTTAGATAGATAGATAGATAGACAGATAGATAGATGATAGATAGATATAAAGATAGATAAACAGATAGAAATAGATAGATATAGACATATAAACAAAATATTTCACTTAGTAATTTCATCATTTGGAAGATATTCTAAAGAAACAATCTGGAATATAAACAAACGTTTTTTGCTACATTCTGATAGAACAAATAAATATTCACTTAAGAACATTTAGAATATCATTAGTGATCATTAAAATAATGGTAAATATTTAAATGGTTAAAAAAACGCTGAAGAAGAAATAGGATACACAATGTGAAAAAAAAAAGGAAAACAAGAGAAAATACTGACTGTAAAAACAAATAAACAAAAAAACTGAAATGTCTGCGTCACTAGCCTGGGTACCTGTAACTGACAGATGTGGGACCTGTCATCAGAAGCTAGTTCTGATTAACAGCAAATGTACAAGGCAAGATTGCACTATGTTATATGCTGTGTAATATGTCATATGTACTATGCTGCTCCTATATGACTGAAAGAAACAAAAATCGGCAGCTATTTGAGAATCAGAATGCGAAGACACTGGACATTTTTTGAGACTATCAAACAAAGCACCATACGTCAGAAAACAGAGCAGTGGGACTTGTGTGAGAACTCTGCTCTAGGTGAATGATTTCTCCCCCAGGACCAGAATCCCCTGAGAAGCTGTGTTTAAAATGCAGATAGAACCCTACCTAGGTCCTGCCCCGTGGAAACCAAGCCAGCAATCTCCGAGGAGCGGGCAAGAAATCTGCTTCATCACACACTGGCCCAGAGAAAAGTTCTATTTGTGAGTTAGGAAGAGGAAGGGGTGCTGACGCCCATAAAAAAGTTATATGTTATTTCAAGTTTTTAATTACAAAAGTAATACATACTCTCTGTGGGAAACACACCTCTTTATAGTAGGCAACTCAAAGAGACGCCTTAGAAAGCACAGAAGTGAGAAGGCTGGGCTTTTAGGACTGTGCAAAGAAGTGTTAAAAAGTTAATTAGCACCTGAATTCCAAAGAGCAGTGGAAGAGAATTTAGGACAGATGGGGGTCAAACACTGTGAAAAGCATCCAGGAGTGCCTGGGGAATTGCAAAAGACAACTTAAACTTCACTGTTGTAAGTATTTAAACCGATGTATTGCAACTTTTCTGTAGTGCTAAGGCATCAGGACACTTGTAATTCTCTCTCCAATTACCGAGTAGCTTGTACGAATGTACATTTTTGTCAATGGAAATAAATGATGATTACAGTTGGTACTAAAATTTTGTAGGGTATCCAATGGACACTTGTAAATATTTTTTAAAAAGTAGCTATTTAGACAAACACCAGTGTCCAGTAGACTATTAATTTACATAAACAAGCCTGAGGTAGGCTATATATTTCCCCCTACCTTTATTTGCTGGCATGTTCCCAAGGCTGGCATTGCCCTGAAAGGGCTAAAAAGCTCTGCAACCGTGTTTTCTGAATCATGAACCAAACAGACAACTTCCTGAAGAAGCCGGTTCAACAGGAAATTCCCAGGTCCCCCACACAAAGAATTCAGACAGAATGGTACATCTCAACTCATCTGTTCACTGCAATTAAATACAGAGGGTGCCAAAAAAATGTATACACATTTTAAGAAAGGAAAAAAAAAACTGCATTCAAATTGTAATACTCAATAGATACTGGTAACAAAAGATGAATACAAGTCATGTTTGACTTCTGCCATTACACACTGCTACCGTAATTCAATACAACTTTGAAAAGTAATACATAGATAACATCTGTTAAAATGTGTATTCATTTTTTTTGGCACCCCGGTAGTTGTGTGATACACAGGAAGTAGTTCTTACTACATTTACTATACTTGATAAATACTTTCAAATATTGCCTCACATCAATACAAGAGGCCCAATTTAGAAAATTATCTCACCAACCCCAATGAAGTGCTCTATCATTGTTCCTATTTTCCGTGTGTGACAACTAGACTGAGAGGTTAAAACACATAAACAAATTGTTGAGTCTCTATTCTAGCCAGGCGTGAGCTAGAACCTGGGGAGTCAAGAACAGGTGAATAGACACGGCACTTGCCCATGCAGAGCCCCTCATTTTAGGATGTTAGGGTGGACGTGTTTAAGAAGCTCTAGTAAGTTACACAGGTATGTGACACTTTTCATAGGTAGAAGCCGACAATTAGGAACTTGGAACAACTCTGAGGTCTTCTGTTTTTCTCAGAATATGTCATTTAGGTTTTTCTCGTTCTCTTTCTCCCCCTTCCCCTCCTCCTTCTCCACTTCATGCCTTAATATAGATCACCATTACTTTTCTTTCAAATATGAAATAGCTTTACAAATGTTCTGATAACATCAGAAAGCTGCTCCAGGCCTCTCTTAGTTTGTTTCCAGAATCTCTTCGCTCACCACCACGGACTCCAAGAATAGCCACTCACGAAAGCCAGAGGTTCTCATAGAACGGTCCCCAGACCAGCAGAATGTGTTTTCTCCGGAACTGGTTAGACATGGAAATTCTCGGCTCCACTCCAGACCGGAATCACACAGGCTGAGGGTGAGGCTGAGAAAACGATGTTCGACCCAGTCAGCCCTCCAGCTCCTTCTGGGGCTCATTCCAACCAGAGAGTCTTTGTATGAAGTGAACAGTAACAGCACAGTAATGGCAGACCAACACTGCTACCTATGACCTAAAAAAGAAACCACTGATCTAATGTGTTACATAATGCTTCAGATTCTTTTTATAACGTTACAACCGTCAGACTAAGGTAAGACAATTATGAAGTTCCTAATTTTATAGAAAAGTAGACTGAAAAATTCCCCTAACGTCTTTAAATTTGAAGGTTGTACAGAAGTACTTATGCTGGCGGTGCTGGGAAGATATAGAAGTATGCCTTTTAACTTTTTAACATGGGTTATATTTTTTACTTTCATCTTAATAAGGCTATGCTGATAAATCTCCCTATTTTCACCCAATGCTTTCCAGTAATTATGGTATCTTACCACCAAGTGGTAGGGTGACATGGCCAGAATAGCCAGCTGTTTGGTTTTTGTTTGTTTGTTTTTTAGGATGGTAAATTAAGAAATACGGGATGGAATATAGTTTTCATGCTAATCATACTTTTTTTCCTCCAAAATTAATATATCGTAACATATCTAAGCATAGTCGTGGAAATCACATACATTGTGAAATTTTGGACAAGAATTCAATGAGCATAAATTTCCAGGCACACAATTTCACAAACCCCTTAACAGTTGACAACTGCTATGTTCCTAGCTCCCACGTTAGATTGGGAGACCTCAGGTTCTTGATATCAACTTCCCGCTCCCCATTCATCCTACAAGGCACCCACATACTGCAGGGTTTGGGGACGACTGACACCAAAACCCTGCACATTTTGATTGTGTGACAGTTTTCAAATACCCTTCAAAACGAGGTCTAAACCTGCTTTCCATTACCAGGGAAAGGGCCTTTGCTTGCTTGGGCTTACCTCATTTCTCTCTAAATGCCTGTGCAGGGGACAAAAGAAGCAGCGAGACTATGACAGGCTGATACAAAAGAATCCTCTTATCCATATGTTCTTACAGTCAAGATGTTGTCCTTGCTCTTCCTTAAATGAGAACCTGCTGATCAACTACCAAGAACAAGTTAACCTCAACTTTCCACTCGTGTCTGTCCCCTTCCCCTTATTCCTGACCCAAGAATTAGCCTGCATTTATTGGAAAGCACATTTGGCATAGGAGTCAGTATATGTGGGGCTTAGAGATAAAAAGAGCGGAAACAGACAGACTTAAAGCCAGTCACTAAATCGCTGAGTCAAGTGTACTCATTTACCCACTCTACTGCAATATCACGGAGAACCAACGGGATAACAAATATGTAGCACATTGTTTCACAGCATATGAAAATCTCATAGAAACATTAAGAAATCTGCAAAGATAATTGTGATAACTATATTTACACATTAGGTGTCTGTTCCGTTCCCTTACATCTAAACCTCTATTTCTGTCACCAGCATGATGTTCCTTTTTAAGACACCTTTTTACTACATTTGTAAAACCCATTGAAATCAAACACAATTACTTTAAGCACCACCATAAAGAAATAATTTCATCATCGTCTTAGAACAATATTACCCAATGCTGTATATTATGGTTGGAACTGACAAACTCATAAAGAAGTAAATGGGGTAATGTGGATTTATTAAAACAGAGACTTTCTAGGCATTAGCTGAAATTCAATCCTTTGGAACTTGAATAGCCTTGAATTAGAGACCGCAATATAAAAATTTGTCACCCTCATTTTTGCCAAGATAATACAAAATTAATGATCTCTCTTGTTCCTATGAAGACTTTAGAATTTGCACATATTTCACTATGTGTGTATGGATGGAGGGAAGACTACAATAGACAGAAAAGAGAATTCCCTTCAGGATAGAATTTATATTTCAGAGTAGAGAGATTACGAGGCAAGCCAGCTATTTTTGTTGTTCCAGACTCTACACATTTTTCTCTTTGATTTGGAAAGGGAGCATCATTTTCTCTCCAACTTAGACAGTATATATCACACAAATTCACACACAAACACACATACACTGCAACACAGAGAAATAAGAGAACATGGAGGGAGAAGGAATATGTGTGTATGCGTAATATGTATGTGGTGTGTTGGAGAGAGAGAGAGAGAGAGAGAGAGAGAGAGAGAATGTGTATAAGACAGATAAAATAATAGAGAATGTTGCTTTCTTCAATGACTAAGAGAAATATTTGGGGAAGCTGCATTAACCTGCAATTAATAAACAGTTAATTTGAAAACCATGGAGACAGGGGACTAGAGTGAAGCTCTTCGAAGTTTTTCTTTGTCATAGTTGAACACATGACATGCAAACACAAACACTGATGAGTGCTTGCTGTGAGCTACTCACTCGTAAAATGCCGTGCCGAAGGTGTGTGAGCGACGGTCCTGCCTTCACAGAGCCGACCATCTAGTCAGATACTAAGTGAATTTGAACTTCTCTTGGAATTTGTAGTTTACGTTTATTAGTGAAAGATGGAAGACTGAGTGGTGAATTCCATTTTCTATCCCAAGGGAAGCTGTCCTGAAAAAGATGGCTGGCTCCAAGAGCACCGTGAATCAGTATGTCCTAATTGAAGAAGGACTTAGAACTTCCTCACCTGGCTTTAGGAATTTCAACGTAACTACACAGGCTCTAGTTAGTCTGGGGATAACAGGAAGTGAATGACGCCATACCTACCTCAAAAGCAGTTGTGATTTTGATAATAATAACAATACAGGTGTCAAATATACAATGATGGACTCCATCTGGATGTTGAGAATCAGGCTTTAGATAGATGAAAGGGTTTGTGGGAAGACCGGAGAGAGTCAAATCACACCTCCATTGCATATTTTGCTGTAAGACCTAAGCCAATGGCTGCGTTGCATTTTCTTCATACAAAAAAAAAAAAGAAAAAAAAAAAAAAGCCGTACGAGATACTTTTGTTATGGACATCAAATCAGATGAAATTGCCCAGTGCAGTGTTGGTTAATAGCAGTAATAATAATGATCTTGATAATAATGATCTTAATGGTGTAGATTTACTGAGCACCTACTGTGTGTAAAACACTAACCCAGATATTTGGCGCATGGTGTTATTTTTATTTCTTACTTAAAAGTGATTGAATATCTCCTGAGTGTCATTGATGTATGTACATTCGTTCCCTATATAACAGTAAATTAATATTATTTTTAAAAAATAACTTGGATTTACAGGGAAGAGAAACAATGTTTAATGAGTCACCTCCATGATCCACAATTCACTATCCAGAGTCCACATGGTCTCTGCTGCTCCATATGAGTCTCCATTTAGCATCTCATGTCACACATTCAATACTATTTTATAACAAGATGTCTAAGTTACTGTCTAAAGATTTTGATTCCTTATATCTGAATAAGATTAAAGCATTCACTCCCATGTCCTGCCTAAGTTTCTAATGCCACTGAAAAATAAAAGACCATATAGTGATTCTCATATTTCATTGTTCAAATCCTACACAAATGAGTTTCCTTGGAAGGAAAGTAGATTGTTAAGTTGTTATTCCCTCATTTTCCATAATGTCCTTACCTCCGATGACTCAAAATTAAAAGATAATAAATAAATCAACTTCACTTATCTTGAATCACAAAGGGAAAGAATGCTATTGTTTAAGATGAATTTCTTTTAAATAGGAAGGAGAAACTTGAGTACCCTTATCAAAAGAAAAACAAACGAGAGAGGCCATGAACATTTTCTACTTCAACAGAAATCACTTTCCTCATTTCTCTGTCAGTCTGACTTGTGTAGGAAGACTGAAGACACAATATCATCTAAAAGAAATTCCCTTTTTGCACATTTCTGGATCAGCTGCCTTGTCACTCTGAGAGGAAATACAGATCTTGATAACATCTCAACACCAAAACGCCCCGTGTCTCTGTAAGACACTGATGTTTACTTCACCACTGGATTTCTTGGATGCCATCAGTGCACCAGCTGCTTGTTATCACGCCCACAAATTGTTCTGTGTCCTGGTCATTGCTAAGCCTCTCCCAGTGTCTTCAGGACCAAAGATCATGAGAAAACAACTCTCCTACACACCTAACCCTTTGCAGAAGGGTCTTTTGTCTGTTTCCCTAACTGCAATTGAAATCTTTGGAGAGAACATTGCTCATTATCTTAGTCCTTCCTTCCTTCCTTCCTTCCTTCCTTCCTTCCTTCCTTCCTTCCTTCCTTCCTTCCTTCCTTCCTTTCTTTAATACATATTTTCTGATATATCTGCTATGTGTTTGGCTCGGTGACAGGCACTGGAAGACAAGAATGAACAATACAAGCATGGAGCTTATGGCCAAGCACACATAACTACACAAATAGTTAATTAATCAATCCTGATTTGTATGACGGAAAAGACAGAATGAGATGAAATCTCTAACAGACTTGGAGGAAGTGATCATAATCTGAGACTGGAGGGATAAATAGGAGTTAAAAACTTCTAGGCAAAAATGAAAGGAATGTGTGGAGACTCTGAGACCTTAATGCATGAGGAACAACAGCAGGACGGGGAGGCAAAGTATACAGCTTTAAAATATGGGGGTATTGGCATGGTTAAATGGTGTATCATCAGCTATGTTCTACATTTTGAACTTTATCTAAAAAACAGTCGAGAAGAAGCAGGGAAGCTCAGTGTCATTCAGGAAGATGCCTTAACCAGAGAAAGCATTAGAACAGGGAATGCTGTCAGAGAATGCATTAAAATGTGTAGACCAGTGAATGCAGGTGACCAAAATGGAGGCTAAGCAGACGTCCAAGTGAAATACAACAGTTTCTTGGATTAGGATGGTGAGAGAAGACATAGGAGCAGGGGAGAAAAAAAAAAGAGTAGAAGGTGACCTTTATTCATTATAAAATGATTCAAATCCACCTACATTTATCTGTAAGAGCAATGGGAAGGCCCCAAGGGGTGTGGCGAGGGGATAGCTTGCTCAAACCCATATTTTGGAAACAATCATTTGTGCTACTGTAGAAGTAGAGAGGGGATTGATAATCAATACGACCCATGATTTGTTTCTAACCAATAAAACACAGCAAAGATGACACGTTGTATGTGCTTTGTGTGGACGTGATTATGTCACATGAGATTGTAATGTCTGTTATGGCAGAGACTCTCCCTTGCTGAGTAGGAAGAAGGAAGTTGCCACGTCTGAGCTGCCATATGGAAAGCCCATGCAGCAAGAAGTGGAGGGTGCCCATCCGACGTAGTCAGCAAAGAACTTAAAACCCAAAATGATCTGAATGCTGTCAGCAAAGGTGAAACCTTGGATTTGAACTCTTGCCCGGTCAAGGCTCAGATGAGACCTCAGTCCAGCCCTGGCTGACACTTTGATGGCAGCCCTGGGAGATTCCAAAGCAGAGCAAGTACAGACCTCTGGAATGGATCCTGACCCATAGGAGCCCTGAGATAGTGAATGTGTGTTGCTAGAATCCATGAAACTTGTGGTAAAATTGTTACACAGCGACAAATGCCAAATAAATTCAGTTTTACGTGCATTGGGTGTTACAAAGTTCCCTCGGTATCAGATAGACATGGCACATGGGCAGTTTCAGTTGTAGGCCTGAAACTCACAGGACAAGTCAGAAATAAGATGTTAATTTTGGAGGGCAAATTGAAAAAGTAACAAAAGAGAAGGTGGGGTTACAGAAACAAAGGGTAAGGATATTGTCTGCAGTGAAGGCAATAGAATAATTGAGTATTTGTTTTAAACAGACTGACTAGCTTAATTCTCAAACGTATCCTTGAACAAAAATATCAGAGAAGACGCAAATGTAGGTACTTTTATGCTTGGAAAATTCAGAAGCAGCATGTGACTGAGTAAACTTCAACACTTGGACCAGCCTCAGAGCCCGGTCAAAAGTGACGTGGATTGAAATATTGCATGCCAGACAGAGTATTGTATCCTTTCATATAATTATCCCTTTTAAAAATCTCATTTTAAAGAAAAAAAAGAAAAACAACTCAGATCCAGAGAGGTAAATTCCCTTCCCATGGTCACCGACTAGTTAGGAGAAGAGCCATGATTCAAACAGTCTAGCTTCAAAGCCCAATGATTTCTCTTTGAACATTTCAAGGAAACTTTCAGTGAGACACAGGAAGACTCATTTTCATATTGTTTACACAGCCCTAAACCTAACCTTGGACCCCACGTATCTCAACATTGTCCCCACTCCCAGATTAGCTTCTATAGTTATAGAAGCTCTGTAGAACTTAAAGATCTATAAATATGCCTAAACAGTCAGACATAATCTTAGAATTAATCAGGAACATATTTTCTGTTCAAAGCCAACGCCATGTCTAATGCGGTAGAATGTTCCTTCAAAGCTCGACATGACTCTCGTCTCTGAGGCTGGGATAAGGGTCCTTCCAAGTTGCCTTTACATTACTGCTATGACAGCACAGCAATAACTCACTTGAAGCATGACATCTTGAAATATCTTCTGATCAAATGGGTTTCACCTGATGGATAGAATGTAAAAGCTCCCCACCAGTTTCAAACAATCACACACCACCTTTACGTTCATCCACTTGCTTGCTCATTTATAACGATGCTAACTGCTGTGTGTACTGGATTCCTTAGGCCTAGGGATGGAGAGATGCATGTTTTCCATTTAGCAGAAATCAATCTTTCAGCTGTGAAGCAGAGCCCACACTGTCCTGCTAACACACTCTCCACCCTCCTCATGAGACCTTGGAGCAGGCGACACTATGAGCCTACTTCTCGTCCATTCCAAAGATCTTAACAAATGGCTGTGGGACCTCTGGGTCATGAGGAAACGTGATTTTTCGTCTGTCTGTTTGTTTTGGATTCACTCAGAAAATATTGATTATTATGTGTACCTGGCTCCACCCAGACCTGCCATGCGAATTGCTGGCAAGTACATACAGTTCCTGGTGATATTTCCAGGCATCCTTAGGTCATCTCAGTTACCATGGTTTCTGCTACGACAGTCTTTGCATATCTTTGAGGAGACTCAAGAAAGGCGGTCATCCTCCTTGTCAGACGATGTGCTCCGTGGAGGCAGGGACAGTTAAGAGAACATTCACTGTAGGTGTCCTCACATGGCATATACGGAAATATGAACAAGCCTGTATAACATGTTGCTCTCCTAAATAAGAGAAGCATTCCAGCAGAGCACTCCAGGTATACGAAGAATCAGCGTTAATTAATGTCAAATCCTTTGTGACAGATGTAACTCCACTTAATTCTCCTTACAACCATTCTGCTTATACTGAACACAATATCTCAGTTTTATGCTAGTATGTGTTTAATATTTTCTGATAACATTTGCCAATCTCTTTTTATATATCAAGGTACAAGCAAGCTTGAGGACAAAACACTTTGGTAGCAAACAGTGTCTTTAAAAAAGTTAATTATGTATATTTACATATACCTTATATTATATCTATCTAATAATATGAATATATTTAATTTTTTATACAATATTATATTTACCTGGCATTGATCTTCTATTTATAGCAAGTAATATTAGTAGTGAGATAAAGTTTCCTTTCTAATTACAATTTACATAAATAAAATTATAAAGTTTCCTCTAACATGATATGTTCCATGTAAGTTAATGGTAGATTTGATACTGGACAAAAATTTGGAGGTGAATCTCAAAGGAATAAAGGTGGGTTCAATGCTCTGTCTAAGAAAATTAGCCGGATTTATAACAAGACCTGTTAACTCCAGACAATAAACTCTTAACCACTAAGTCTTTCTATCTGGAAACACAGAGTTTGTCTCTGAAACTTCATTATAAATACAGGTGCTCAATAAATGTTTTTTAAATATATTTTGTGATAACACTGGAGAAAAGAGAGAAATGGGGGGCTGAAACAGAAAGAAAGAAAAAAAGAAATAGAGAAAGAGAGAGAGGGAGAGAGGGAAGGAAGGAAGGAGGGAGGGAGGGAGGGAGGGAGGGAGGGAGGGAGGGAGGGAGGGAGGGAGGGTGGGAGGGAGGGAGGGAGGGAGAGGGAGAGGCAAAACAGTAGTTTTATTTTGTTTTCTTTGGCATGAATGCAGTTTTAAAAAGTGAATTCCTGTTAGGAAAAAGGTGAGATTTACTTGAGTCCGACAGGAGACCTCTTTGATGTCCCACTGGTTCAGATTTACCATTGGCAGACCCGAGAGTTGGTCCCGACCATAGGCTTGTAACACAACGTTGGCCCATGACATGCAAGGTGCCACTTAGCTGCCTTGAGCTAGGTACACAATGGGAGGCTACGGAAAATAACATATTAACGTCACCTTCCAGAGCCAGGATAAAGAAGAAAAGAGGGGAAGCGAAGAGAGGAATCAACAGGTAAATGAATATCATAATCGATATGTTCACTGATTCATTCACATATCTAATAAATTTGGCAGACCTGATTTCAAGGTTGTTTGGGGGACTGAGAGAAAGAAAGCAGACACAAAAGCAAAGCAAAACAAAACAAAACAAAACAAAACAAAAAACAGTGTACAAGTCCACTTGCATAAAGTACAAAGCAGCCCAAACTTATCTGTGCTTTTAGAAGTGAGGATATTGGTTACCCTAAGGGAATAGTGACAGGAAAAATGCACAAGAGTGAATCTTGCAGGGCTGTCCCTATTCTGATTTTTTTTATCTGGGTGCCAATGACGCGAGTCTGTTCAACTTGTGAGCTTCTGCTCGCAGAATACACACATCTTACTGTTTGAGTATTACACTTCAGTGCATACTTTAAAAATATGTATGGTGGGGGCGGGGGGCAAGGAAAGGCAAAGATGTGAAAAAGCCTGAACAGGAACATGAATTACTGTCTATGCTTATGAACAATTTACCGTACCGATGACCTTAGTGTTAAATCAAGCAGTGGAGACAATGCCGGACTCATATCACATGGTCTTACTCTCCTTGCTGCGCTGTCCCCCTAAATGGCCCTCATGGTGCACTTATGTGGCGTTTATTGGAGCTGGGAGATGCTATAAGAGCAGCTCTTCAGAGAGACACTGGCACTTCTCCTTTCATTTAATTCTGACATTGTAACTTGCTACATATACGTAAATGTGTGGGGCTTGTTTGATATTATTTCATTGTCAGCTAATGGTATCAGCAGCCTTAATAATTACACAGGACTAACAATACCCAAAAAAAAGAAAAAAAAAAAAAAAAGAATCCTGGGATGTTGATCATTATTCAGATGATTCTGTCAAGGAGAGAAAAAGGACAATAAAGAAATGCTCAGGAACGAATTTTGTCCTTTGTTTTCAGTCTTGATCATCTAGTTTTCTTTAATAGCAATTTAAAAAAGAACAAAGCGCAGATGACTGTAGGTTATCTTATATCCATGAATAGGATCTGTGAACATAAATGGATGGAAGAGCGACATTGCACTCAGCGTGAAGAGTCTTTTTTCGTACTGAACTGAGAATATTCCTTTTCTCATTTTCTCTTTCTCTCCCAGTTCAAAGAGATGCATGATCCTTTCATAAGCCCGGGAGAAGGGGTATTCCACAGCCCACTCTGCTTCTAACTTTCCCAAGATTAAAACATTTCAGTTCATTGTGTTTATGTGGACAGTGGCCAATGACATAAATAAAAAAAACAACTTCCTCTTTTAATCTTATTATATCATGAAGATATACACTACATATTACTAATGCCTTGCCTTGAATAGCCAAGATCTTTCACAAGGAAGATACAAGAGTAATAGTCTATTCTCCGGGTCCAGAAAAGGAGAAATTCCACTGTATTTGAGTGGGCATATATATTTGTTATGTTTATACACTGTTTACATAACCAAGAAGAGAGATGCTTTTATGTTCCCTTTCTAATAAACCAACATTCTTTTGAATCACTCCTTTTCACGACACCACAGCACCCAACAGAAAATTTCTTAGAAAAATCTTTGCTTTTAAGAAACAGTATGTCCTTCCCCTTTCTGAGTTGCCATGTACAGATAGATGGAATTATCATGGAAGCCAGAGATGGGAATTGCTTGAGACTTAGTCTGTTTCTAGAACCAGAGACTAACAAATCCAACAAGAAGTCTCACAGTCTCATTTTTTCTTCTCTGTATTACCTATTTCACCTACTCTCCTTTTTGCGGAGTATAGCTCATCTTTGTCTCTCTTAACACATACCATGAAAAGGTGATGTCTACCTGATGTGATCCCAAGTTCACATATTTTTATGTTGGCAGCTTGGATACTAGTTCAACAATGTCAGTCTTTATGGCAAACACCTGGGGTTAAGACTCACGGAATTGAATTTGGTCAAATGTCTATCCGTGCTCCAGAACAGAAGCAATCCTATATACACTGGCTGCTGGGTATCTGTACTGTCAATGGGAAGACAGACATTCACTAGGGAATAGACACACTAGGAGTTAGACACTCAGTGTACATTCACTGCAGTCTTACAAGAGGTAGATTCTCCAAAGGTGGTTGTTGACTATAAAATACTCAATCCTGTATTCATTCCTGTTTTCCATACAAACTTTCTTAAAGCAGGACAAGGCAGAGTAACACTGGTAGTGGCCAGTTGGTGAACAGTGTTCATCAATACATTGTCAGAGAATTGAAACAGGAGGATCCATTTTAACCAGAAGAAAGGAAAAATAAAAATCCTCTTGGGTAGCATTTCCCAAAGGCACGGAGATCTGACAGCATTTTAAGATAGTTTCTACTTAGAATGTGATCATTGGAACCCATTCGAGTACTCCTTGGAGAAATAGCTAATTCTAGAATTGGAACATCATTCAGTGCAAGAAAGTAATAAAGTAAGTGCTAAAAAACAACCCTGCCAAAAATGACAGACATATGTCAAAGGGACACAGGAGACAACTAAAAGATCTCCCGATGGCCAATGCTGGGGGGAAAGAAATGAGCAAGAAAATAAAGTTGTATTGGATTATAACCCAAAGTATAAAATAAATAACCCTGGGTACATAGTGATTAAATGACAGGAGAATAAAAGAAAGAAAGAAAGAGAGAGAGAGAGAGAGAGAGAGAGAGAGAGAGAGAAGAAGAAGGAAGAAAGGAAGGAAGGAAAGAAAGTTGAAAAGAACAAGTAATGTAGTTAATTACACAGGGGGTGGGAGCTTATCTTCCCCCTCTTGAGGTATGTGATGTACACAGTGATTTCCTTCCAAAGGGCACAGTATGGAAAGGGGAGAAAAAGAGTAACTTTATAGTAGAGAAACCTGACAAACAATACCTCAGCCAGGTGATCAAGTTTAACACCAACAGGTATAAATCCTATGAGCAGTAGATACCTGATACAATGTGATGACGATGGCACTCTTACCTCTGTGGTCTTCCTCCCCAAACATATTACCCCAATCTCATTGCAAGAAAAAACATTAGACAAGCCTAAAATGATGGAAATCTACAAACATGCCTGACCTACACTCATCACAACTGTTACAATGCTGTGTCAATGTTGGTTCATTAATCTTATCTAATGCACCCTTCTAAAGATCTACTGTTTTACGCAGTACCTAGCCTGATCGAAGCTAAATAAACAGTATCTGTCATGACTTTGTTCTCTATCATTTTAGCTAAACTGGGATTATGTTTCCAGAATTCCCTTCCCTATATGTTCATTCCTCTCTCCGTATCCTCGGGTTTCACATCCTAGGATCCACTGTTGGTTGAATCCACAGAGGCAGAACACATGAATACGAGGGCCAACGTAGGGGCTTGAGCGCCCACGGATTTTGATATCCATGCGGGGTCCTGGAACCAATCCTGCATGGATACCGAGGGATGACTGTATTGTCCTGGTCAGGTTTGGCATGAGATTTTTGAAAGCAGAAGTGTAGAAGGCTGATGGAAAGTCGGCATAAGGGGATCAGGTACTGGGGCAGCTCATGCTTAATTCAGCAGGTTTTCAAAGTTACCATGTTAGCATGCAGCGGAATGCAAGACCCCAGTTCTTTCAGCAACTATAGGCTCTGCTCCTTCAGCTCTTATAGCATCTGCCCTTTCAAGTCTCCAAGTCCTGGGCCAGGTACGTGTGCGGCTCATGACAAAGGTCGCCAGCTACTATAGGTTGTCCACCACAGGGTAAACTGAGTAGGACAGCCAGATACAGGCTTCAGTTGGTCCTCTGGGATGCTGGTGTATTCCTGGTCTCTTGCACTTCACTTCCAGCCTTCCTTCTCATCACCCGAGGCAGAGACAACAGTTGTGCACAGATTTCTCTGTCAGCTCTGTAACTGCCAAAGCTCTAATCCCTGTAATAACTCCCTTATTCTGTAGACTATTAGTGGTTCTCCTTGTCTGATGCGGAACTCTCATATTTATCAATAATATGACCTGGGTAAGCTATGTTATGGTTGTGTGCCTCCGTTTTCTCTTTTTAAAAATGACAATAATAAAATTTATTTTGCAAGGTTGTTATTAGGATTAAATGAATGTACACGGACAGTGTTAGGCATAAAGTAAACACTTATTAAATATTAATCCTTACATAGAAATAAAATAATTGTTCGTCATGCTAGCCTTAAGTGAATAACATTGTTTTGGATTTCAGGAGGAATACACAGACATTTCAACACCTATTTCAAAGATCTTTACTTGATGAATCCCCCACCTCTCCCCACTGTATTTCTTGAAGTCAAACCACTCTTGTGGTTTGCAAAGATTCATAATTGGCAGATAATGATGAGATCTGAAAAGTCTGACATGGTTATAAAGAGAAGACTCCTTGGTGCCAGGCTCCCTGACAAAAAGAAAATGAATAAAATCATCTTAAACATTGCCACAAATATGATTTTACTGACTTTAAAATCTTCCAGTACAGACACAAGAAATGAAGCCTTATTCCCTTAGAATGGAAGATGCATCTGAGACAATCCATATGTTCTCATCTACAGCCTCATAATGTAACTATTTTTGCCTTTTTTAGGATACCTAATTATAGATCACACACACACACACACACACACACACACACACATCTCTTTTCTCCACAGGTATATGTTCATATTTTTATTCTTTAGTTCTTTTAACAGGTTGCATATCTTCTCTACTTTTTGTCTATTTACCTATGAGCTTATCTATGCATGCAGCTATCTCACCATATAAATTTCATTATATTTTGTCTATTGCTAAATAGAATAAGAGGGGAAAGCATATATCTCATAAAAACTGTGATTCGAAATCAACCAAAGAATAAAAGCACTTGGGCCTAAAAATCAATGACATTGTCTGAAGCCCAGTGAATCTAGAAAGTGCAATGATTAAGCCCACAATGCACATAGATATTAAAGGTAGAAAATAAGATTAATACATGCATAAAGACTTTAGGAACCTCTGCCTGCTGTAAGGCTCTGAGAAGGGCCTGCCATACACCGAAAATATATTGACAAAAGTGTCCCACATTCATTTTCGGCCAAGACTTCAGAATTTCACAAATGCCTGTTTTGGATCTGCCCTGACATGTAGTGGATTCATTTTTCTGACAAGCGAATGTAGGCAAAGGCTGAACTCTGTGAGCTTTTGACTTTTCAGACACTTCTAATTCATGATTTCCTGGAATGGCTATTAAAAAACAAACAAACAAACAAACAACAACAAAAACACACCTCATAATACTGTGAGAGTTTATGCTACTTCACAGAGCTCTAGACACAAACATGGCTTGTACAATTTGAGGATGATTTGCCCTTTGCCTCTAGACTCAATCGATACGTTGAATCCTAAAATGTCAATTGTCATATGAGAGCAAAGAGACAAAGAAGACAACAGGATCATGGGTAAAATCCCAACTTTGTTCTCTGTCTTCCATTTATAATTCAAAGTTTTTCTTGATTGCTTTGATTTTCTTTACGATAAGTGCATATTTACTGATACGAGAATGTTTTTCAGTATCTCAAGTACCAGAAGATTACTTGAACAGAAAGCAATAGGTGTCTTCTTTTCCTCAGAAGGGCTTGAGGTAGGCCTGGATGTACTGTCGGCCATAGGACATTTCTCTGAGTACAGGGAAGAGAGGTGTAATTTTCAGAGAGCTTAACCAATATATTCAGAAATAGGAAGAGTCAAAATATGAGTGTAAGACATATTTCTGAAGAACTTAAAGGGACAACATAGGATAACCAAATTGACAATCAAATTGTTACTCAATTAAACTGAGTTTAATTCTAATAAGCAAGAACTAGGCTACAATGGAGGAAAAAATTAAAAGGGCAAGAAACAGAACTTCAGCGTTAATTCCTGCGATGAATAGGCCTGGAAAGCATAGTTTAATTGGTATGTTGATGGACTGAGACCTGGTTTAAAGGCACAGATTGAGATATATAATCAGTGTTGCTTTTTCACTTAGACATTGCTAATGCAAAGTCAATGTTTAATTTTAATCCTCTGAAACACCAGTTCAAATTATGAGATACCCATGAATGGGAGATACCGATTTCTAAATTAAATGAAGGCAACAGATTCATTCCACAGGAAGTGACTGTTCACCTTTTGGGGTGGAGTTAAAGACAGAGATTGTTACATTGGTTTTCAGTAGGTTCAAATATCAGGCATTTATGTAACTTATTGAAATATAGTTTTATGTAACATTCAATTTTATAGATAAAGTGATGCCAGTTTTACAACTTACAAAATCAAATGAGGCATTTCATCACATTTTCTGGTGATTTATACCAGAAATTGTGAAGAATTTTTATTGACCAGTGGTCAAGAATTCATTTTCTAGGAAGAATTCAAAGATTTCAACTTCTTACTTGAAATTCCTAAGTTCAGAGGTCAAATCTACAAGAAGAGACCACTGAAAATACCTAGTTTATTTATGTTGGTAATGGAACCCTAAAGCCTGAATGGGTCTGAGGCCCTATAAAAAATAGTTCTAGAATTTTAACTCTTTTCAAAATGACTGAAAGCTGGATTTCTATAAAATGTATTTGATCTGAAGAGAAACAGCGGACTATCTACAATTTATAAAAAACTTCCCAAAGCTATTCTACCTGTGTTAGTATATGTTATGGGTTGATATTTGGATCAAAGAACCTTGAAGGTAAAGAGACCTGGGATATAAGCTGACCAATGTATGGTCCTAAATATAGTCAGAATTTCATCAGGGATAATACGATTAATTATATTATTGTGTTATCAGTTAAGTGATTAATAAACTATCACCTTGTAATTTAGGGAATACAGAAGAGTAAGCATTAAAGCCAAATTTGATGGAAGGAGTTTCCTCATCATAGAAAGCATTCAAATAAATCTTGTTTATATTTCCTTCATTATACACTAAACTTGCTCTGAGCCACAATGTAGAAACAACATAATGCCTCTTGGAAGACTAATTCGTTTTAGGTACCTCTCACAGTTAATTGCCAATAACTTTCCCATTTGAATGCTACAGTAATTTCTAAGTCATAGACCATTTACAGAGGTCTTTGGGGACCACCGAAATCCACACATCAGAAATCCACACATGGCTTCACATTCATCATAAGATGCAAGAAAAGATTCAGCTGTTACACTAACTGGCTATGTATCTCTGATGGAGGGTTAGCTTCTCTCTGCAGATCAGAAAGGACACAATCCTTACCCCATCTTACAGTCTTGGAACCACAGCTGTTACAGGAATTCATATCAGGTACAACAGCTGGATTTCTTTTGAGAGTGTTTATTTCAACCCTCATGATTTCCCTCCCATGTTTTCCTAAAGAATTTCAATTTGGCTTTGTCATTCTGAATCGAATAAGGCAAAAAACATAATCAAATCCATCAACATATGGTTTTTTTTTCCCTTTTCTTATTTTTCACCTCTCCTTTAAAACAGAGAAATGCTGCCAAATCCCTTTAAAATTTAGCTGAGAGACAGCAAACCACAACCTCTCAATTACGAGAAAGAAGTATGTTAGGTTTAAGATAGTTTGTCGATATGAACATTCTTTGATCTTTTAAGCTTATATGACATGAATTGCTTTTTAATAATAGAAAAGAATATGAAAATGAATCTGTTTAATTGTTACTTTCGAAATCTTCTTTATACAGGAATAAAATATGCACCGGGTAGTAAGAATAACAAGCTAATCCATGTAAGCTATAGCCATCATAATTTTCAATTCACTTCTTAGAAACGGCAAATTTCAATGTTTAACTGCATGCTAAATTAACATGTGGCCTTGCCTAATGAGAAAAAAATCTTTTCTCGTTAGGCAAGCATTTGTAAAGCTTTTACATTGTAAAATTCTGTAGTACTGCAAGACACTTCCAAAAAAAAAAAAAAAATTCTGGGATCATATAAAAGTCTGAATCCCCAAAAGACTATATAATATGAATTTATTTGCAGTATTGAGATTTATAAGAAATATATATACACACACATATATGACTCAGATGACTGAAACATATTTCTTAGATATATTTAGTCTCCGTCTATAGTTCCTGACTCACACCTCCCAAAGCCCTTGGAATCCTAAGTGATGAGAGCAACCCCACCCAAGGGTAGGGGCTGGATGCCAATAGGAGCCACCTACATGGTTAGAGAATGGAAATTTCAGTCCCATACCCTGATTTCCAGGGAGGGAAGAGGGGCTGGAGATTGAATCAGTTGCTAGGGCCTATGATTTAACCATTCGTAACTATGTAATGAAGCCTCCATGCACACCCAAAAGGACAGGTTCAGGGAGCTCCAGTGTTGGTGACACGGAGATGGGGGGCAGTGATGTGCCTGGAGAAGGCAGGGAGGCTCCATGCCCCTTCCCATGTGCCTTGCCCTACGCAACTCTTCCATCTGGCTGTTCCTGAGTTGCATCCTTTTCTAATAAACCGGTTATCTAATAAGTAACATGTGTCTCTGAGTTCTGGGAGCCACGCTAGCAAATTACATGAACCTAAGGAGAGGGCGTCATGGGGACCTCTGATTTACAGTCTGTTGGTCAGAAGCTCAGGTGACAACCTGGACTTGCAACTGGCCATTAAAGTGGGGCGGGGAGGGTGTGCAGTCTGGTAGGAATGCCTCAACGTGTGGAATCTAATGCTATCTCCAGGTAAATAGTGTCACAATTGAGTTGAATTGTAGGACACCCTCGTGGTGTCTAAGAATTGCTGAGTGTTGTGTGGAAAGTCCCTCCCCCGTCCCAACATGCGTGAAAATTGGGTCCAGGAATCCAACTTATTATAAATGACGATACATTAATACTTTAAGGACTGAAGTATGAAAAGCATTTCACTTGCTTTAATTCAGTGTTTATCGATTAAATTTGACTAAATATATTTTGAGTACAGATTGGAAGATGTTGCACCTATCATATAGTAAGAAATGATTTAGATATACAGGACAATAAACGGAGAGAGGATTATATGGTTTCCTGCCTCTATTCCTGACTGTCTGCCTGCTGCCTGAACAGTTCATCCCAAAAGCCATTCGGTGTGGCTGGGAAGGTAGGAATCTACGTAAGGGCAGGAAGGGGGATGGAAGAGGGGAACACCAGGGAAACGTCTGTGGGGGGGAGTCTGGGGATGAGGCAGAAGGAACAAATTGAAACCACTTAGTACAGGGTGTGAAAGGTGATTCCAATAATAAGTATGTTGAGGATAAAGAAACTCAAGTTTCATCCTGTGGGAGAAAGTGAAAAAATTAGACTGAACAATGTGGTATTGCTTTAGCATTAAAAATATAGAGGTGACCTTATGGCGATACATGGATTTGATCGTTTTACTGTAAAAGGACATTGTTGGGACACTTGGAGACATTTGGCTGAGGTCTGCGCATTCGATGGCAATGGTGGAGCATATTAATTTCCGAATTTGGGTGCTTATCTTGTGCTTGTGTAGAGGAACCCCACGTGGGAAGGTCCTACTGAGACACGTCAAGGTGACGGGGCATCAGACAGCACCTCACTTTCAAATGGCTCAGGAAAACAGATTTGGGCTGCATTTCCAATTTTTCTTTAATACTAAATTTATCTCAAATTAAAGATAATGAAAACCAGAAAAAAAAATAGCATGTATTTCAGATGGGCTTTCCTCTGAAAGAGGATTTGAGGATGTTTACCACAAAATAACATATTTATAAAGAAAAGGCATAATATTAAGGATAAGAGAAAATGGGAGAATGAAAATAACACAGAGAAGGAAAAAAACTGAAATCATTTTCAAATGTTAACATTTTCCTTTTGGCTGAGTTTAAGAAAAGCAAGTTCACTTTCATCTTATGTACTGACTTCCGTAACCTATTCAGTTATGAGCCTTTGGAAAGCAGTGAGATTTGCCTTTGAAAAACATTTTTTACTAAGTCCTCTCTTGACCGTCTTCTAATATTTTGATTAACATTTTTTGGTGGAGAGTGCATTCTCCTTTGCGTTCACCACAAAAAAATCTAGAGTCAAACCCAGGTCCTTTCTTCAGTCTTTATTATATTAACAGCACTTCAGCCCAGTCATGATTCACATGGTTCTTAATTAATTGTATTGTTATTTGAATTCCTATGTGATGTACTGTCCTTACAGTTTTAAAGCGCTTATATCCCCAGCTTGAAAATAGTGTAACCCTTCACCCAAACTTCTCCTTGTCCAAATCCCATCCCAGTTCTTCAATTTAATTTGCAAAGTATACTGACCTCAAGAGCTCTTGTATCTTGGAAAAATATTAACTATTATAAATACGCAGCAGAAACACAGCACTCATGTAAACAAAATTCCCTAGAGACAGTATCAAAGCTCAGTAGAGCACGCTGGTTAAACCCAGGGGAGGTCAAGTAAAATGTCTGGATTTAAATCCCAGCTCCTCCACTTAATACCTGGATCTGGATTAGCTATTATTTGCCCCATCTTTCTGTTTAAAAATAATGGGAAGGAGGGAAGTTCGTAGTGGTCCTAGCACTGTAGGCTTGTTGTGAATATGAGAAGCATTTAACACAGCTTCTGGCACGTAGCAACTTTTCACTACATACTGATCATCGTTAGAGGAGTCCTGAATCTAAAAGAAAACTAAGAAAAGCTCTAGGGTCATGTTTTAGATTAGGTTGGGTGCAAAAGTAATTGGGGTTTGAAAGTTTAAAAATAATTGCAAAAACCGCAGTCACTTTTGCACCAACCGAATATAACTGCGCTCAACAACGCCACGATGCCTGTCAGCGAAAGCCCTAGGCAGACCCCCTTCATCCACAGCTTTGCTCTTCGCGGTCTCAGACACCCACAAACAACCACGTTCTGAAAATATTAAATACAAAATTCCAGATGTGATTTGAGAGAGAGACCAATTCACATAACTTTTATTACTGTATATTGTTACAATTGTTTAATGGTATTATTGGCTATGGTTGTTAATCTCTGACTGTGCCAAATTTATAAATTAAACTTTATCATAGGTCTATATGTATAGGAAAAAAAACATAGTGTATACAGGATTCGGTACTAACCACAGTTTGAGGCATCTACTGAGGGTCTTGAAATGTCTCCCCTGTGGATAAGGGGGCGGTTACTGTATTTGGCTTTCTCATCTCTTTACTTCTAACTTCACTAATATGTCCTTTTGAATAAAGTAGGGTTCGTTCCAACATGGACATTTGTGAAACATGAAGGTAAGGCTTCTTGAGCATTCATATCAAACAGGTAATTTATGGACTCATACTAGTAGAAGTGACAGATGGTTATAAAGGTTGGTGCAAAAGCAATTGCAGTTTAAAAGGTTAAAAATAATTGCAAAAACCGCAATTACTTTTGCACCAACCTAATAATCTTTGTTGGGCGCTAACGCTATGCCCAATGCTTTAAAAATAATGATGCGATTTTTCAAAAACTTTTTTAGGTAGGGATTATTGTGCCCACTGTAGAGCTAGAGCAAATTAGTTTTACGTGGATTATGCCCCTTACACAAGTAGAAGGCAACTTTGCCACCAAATAATATGAGATTCTATTTTAAAGTCAAATAAAAAGCTTATCTTACCCCAACCCAGGTAGAGATATAAAATCAGGGTTAAATACCCATCACCCCAAATTATAATAGCGCTAAAAATATCTATTTAAAGTCTCTTGAAATTGATAAACATAGGCATTTTTATGCCTATTGATAGAGATAAAAATTTCCCTTGAAAAACCAACTTCAACAATGCTAGTGTGGTATCCACAGTAACAATCAGACAAGATTGCACGTGGCTCTTTAAAGTGAACTCTCATCGAGTTCTAAAATTCACAGAATATCAAAGAACTACTCATATATCTCCAGCTTCCAAATAAGATATTTCTAAACTAATGTGGCTGCCATTTG
Organism: Rhinolophus sinicus; assembly: GCF_036562045.2. Taxonomy (NCBI): domain Eukaryota; kingdom Metazoa; phylum Chordata; class Mammalia; order Chiroptera; family Rhinolophidae; genus Rhinolophus; species Rhinolophus sinicus. The sequence continues at coordinate 37,244,098 of NC_133760.1, read as the reverse complement.
GGCAGATATCTATGTGTGTATTGTCTTGACAGCTTGTCAACGGGCAGACAGTTCTTGAATATCACATTCATTTCTATTCAATATTGGTAAATTCCTCAATCAGAATTTTCTTTCTCACTTTCTGCACCGTGAAATCCCCCCAGTCCTCGCTGGCTTTCCACACGGTGCACAGGTGCAGGTGCCAGCGTTTCTGCAGTAGCAAAGGAAGGAAAATGAAAGAAGGAAGGAGGGGAGAGAAGAGACAGGCTGAGAGAGAACGGTGGTAATGGGGAGAGAAAGGAGATGGCCGCTGACCTTCATCCTGATATTCACCTTGATGGGAAATGAAGGGGATAATTCACACTTGACAATAAAATACTGCAGCTGCTTCTGCTTCCTTTAACCAAAGAGGTTGGGGTCAAACAGAAACCAGACACCAATGCATAAAATCGATATAGAAGGAAAGGTCCAAAGGTAAGGTGGGAAATAGACTAACAAAAACAATTTTGAAAACCACACCAATTATTGAAAGTTTATTTACCGTATGGCATACCTTAACCTTGTATTGTATCATGCAATTCTCACACAATGAGAGCAGGATGGAAATTACCTTAGGCTTGTACCTAAAGAAAATAAGCAATAATTTGACCTCCCTGAACTTCAAAGTCAACCAGGTAATAAGGGATGGAACGAAGATTCAAAATTGTATCTGACTTCAAAACCCACACTTTGAACTGCAGCACAGTCTATGTAGTTTTTGACAGAGAGGTCACAGACAATACATTTAGAAAAATAGTAACTCTGTATATGTTAGTGTAGCTTTGTTTTTCTTTTAGTCTCCACTCTAATCAAGAAAAATCTTTTAGACAGAAAAAAATCATATATTGTATATTTACCAGTGCACATACACTTTGCGTTACGTAGCTAGTATCTTCAAAATCCTTCTTTTAGCTCAAATCGACCTTGAAGTCTGCAGAACATTTTTGTGGTGGTGGGCGGGGGGGAGGGGGAGTTCTTACTCAAAATATTTATCAAGCACATGACTCATATACACAGAAATAGAAGCCTGTGACACATTTACAATAAATAGATATAGACTTGTCCATTAAGATGTAGAAACAATAATGAGGCAAAAATAACAACTTCCCTGTTAATCATTTGTTAGCAATTAAAATAAAGTGTTGTGTATGTATTGTAGGTGCCAGTATTACTCTAATCTGGATGAAAAGATGAACGAGGCAAGTTCTCTGCCCTAAATGAGTTGATCAAACAAGAGGAAAGAAAAAGGAAGGAAGGAAGGAAGGAAGGTAGGAAGGAAGGAAGGAAGGAAAGGAAAGTTGTTTCTTAGTTTCTGTTTACATGTCATAATCTAAACAAAGTACACACATGGAGATATTTTTGCTTGTTTGTGGGTTTATTTTAGTGCTGATGGTAAATGATAGAGACATAACTTACTGCTAGAAAACCATAGATGTTTCCCTAGAATAAGTGTTATTTCAGCCCGCCATAGAGGAATGGTGTAATTTGGAGAAGGAAAAAAGTATATTAAAAGGAGAATTCCTTGCACAAGAATTAGACAAAATAGAGTCTTAGCAGGAGAAATACATTGTAAGATGTCAAGACCTGCAGTCAATTCTGATTTGCTGCCGCAAGGGTTATATCTACCAAAGTTATATTGTAAGTAAGAAAGAAGAGATCGAATGTGAAGCCAGGCTGTTTACCTAACTCTGATCTTCAATTTATATCTCTACTTGTGCTTTTTATTTGTCTCATCACGTCCACCTGCTTCTAATATCTGTAATTTTGTAGCATAGCATGTATCCTTACAGGTTTCCTTAAAAGCAATTTAAAACAAACTTGGGTCTATATTATATCCATTAAAATGATTTTTTGTGATTTTATACTCTGAGTTTGGCCCACTAATCTTGTCAGATAAGGAAGAGCTTTAATATGCCTCCACTTATTGTATAAAATCTGAGATCAGCGGTTTCCCGGATCAAGGCCAGGGTTTGGGGATAAATAAGCACATCCAAAAAATGAAAACAAAACAAAACAAAAAGTAGAAAATCAAGTTTTGAAATATATACTGCTCTATAAAATGTAATGGACACTTCAATGGCTCAGAAAAAAAGTGAGAGTGGTTCACTGGGAATAGCAATGTCCCTAAGGGGAAAAAAAAAACAAAAACAAAAAAAAAACAATTTAGCTAAGGCAACAGCACAGAAGTTTCTGGAACTGTGTTCTTCTAATCCACTCTAGACTCGGCCCACCAGCTCCATTCAATATCTGGCTGACTACAGACCTAGACGGTTCTCTTATTTCTCTATGCACACATCTGCATGAGAATATACACAAACAAATAATTAAACATCCAGCAAATATCAATAGGATTAGCCTGGCATGTTGGAACAAATCTTGATAAATCCGCCTCAGTAACAATACTCCAACTACAAGTCTACGAGAGGAATACAAATTCAGCCTATTGAAGTACTGTCATGTAAGGAAAGATATTTTAATAAAACTGCCTCGTCAGTTCCTATTACTAAGGGACTAAAGCTATTGAGCTGTGGAAGTGAGGCCAAAAAAGGGGATTTGGAAATGCAAATTAGAGATAAGACGGTAATAAATGTCTTTTATTCAGCAACACACCATCCCTGATGCCAGGAGCTATTTTAAAGATGACTCTTAGTAATAGTTCTGTGAAATTGGAAGCATACATACCCAAAATGGACATCTCTGGCACGGTAGCATGATAGGGTCCATTAAGAAACTCCGGAGCATTGTCGTTGATGTCTTGAACTTTGATAATAAATTCAGAAGGAGGCTCAAGAGGCTTGTTCGTCTCCCAGTCCACTGCCTGGGCTGTTAGGGTATACTCAGCCTTCTCCTCTCGGTCAAGTCTTTTTATTGCATGGATATCTCCTGTTATATCATTAATTTGAAAGATTGTTCCAGCTCCATCACCTGATAGGATATACTTGATTTTTTTGCTCCCAGGATCCAGGTCTGTGTGCAGCTAAAATAAAAAATGACACTGGTTTGTGATGGGGCAATTTGCAACATTATTTTTTTAACTACCTCCTGTTTGAATATCAAGTTGGTTCTTCTTACATTAACTGAAATTTCATCAAGTTCTGCAAACGGTAACTATAGAAAGCATCTAGACAACTGTATCCATATGAATCAAAATACAACAATGAAATCATTAAGTTTGAACAGTTAAACAAATTATTCTGACCTGTTTAGTGCAAAGTGACATGCATTTAGAATCATAAAATGATCCAGGAGAAACTACAAAAGTATATGGACTCTTTTCAATTTATTAATAATTTATTTAAACTTATTATTAGCTACCTTTTATAAATCACTATTTGTGTGCCAAGAACTATGTGAACCATTTCTCATACGATAATTCCCTTAATTTTTACCAAAAAAGAAAAAATCAAAGTGTTCAAATATTTTATATGAAACATGAGAAAAAGGATGTGTGACAAGGCACAAAATAAACTCCCAAGGTTGATATTTTGGATTAAACATGGTAGACCCAGATTCAACTCAGATCTGCCTGCTGTACAAAAACAAAAATAATTCTAATAATCAGATGTATATTAAAATCTTATGTTTGTCTAGGGTGTTATTTTCCTTGTTTCATACAATTCTTCTGGTTCAGGAAAATGATTCCCATTTTATGAAGAAGACTGAGGCCAGAATATGGGAACACGTTTTCCAGAAATGGGACCACTTTGAAAAATAAGAACTTTGTAGCAGGGATTCAGATCCATCTCAGGTCATGGAAACAAACGTTTACTGAACATCTACTCTACCTGAAATGTTTTGGTAGATACTGGCCAGACATTCCCGGGCTTTAAATTTTTCAGTTTACTCTCAAGAGGGAGACTGGAGTGTTTGGATACATGGGCTTCTTTTTATACTCTCTTGACTCCTGGTAAAAGCACTAAAATAAACCAAAAATCTATTTCTGTAGTTTGAATTTTCCAGAGAAAAAAAATCATTGAATTATAGTTGCACAATATTGCTTAAATGCATATGTTTTCAGTTTAACTCTGTTATTTAAATGCCAATATAGTTCCACTTACTGCTCCATGAGATTTTAAATACTAGTTTCTTAGAGAGAAAAAAAATTGTCTAGTGGAAAAAAAACTCTTAGAAACTCAAAAGACGTTGTATTCTCTTGGAATCACCTCTATTCAGAACAGGCTCTATCACTTTCTTCGCCAATTTAAATTATATTTAGCGCTTCAGTAAATGAAAAGAAAAGATTATGAAAAAGACATAAAGTAGCAACAAAGAATTCAAATGCATCAATATCTCCAACTTAACTTTTGAATATTTTAAAAAGTTAAAGCAGAAGATCACATCAAATATTTATTGAATCTCAAAATGTATCCCTTTCGTTTATTGTATTAAATTTATTAACAAGAGCAAATATTGAAATGCCACTTTAGCTTAATGAATGTGGGATTATAATTCATTAATGTGATATTAATCCCAATTTATGATCATTTTAATTTATGTGCATTTTAACATTTCCATTAGCATTTTTATTAAAAAAAGAATATTTGAATAATATATCATTCCTAGAGTTTTTCCATTTATACACAAGGCATTCCTGAGACATAGAAGGTATTGGTAAGTGTCTCTCTCGTCCACAGCATTTTTGTTATTAAAAATGAAGCCTTTCAAAAAGCGATACTATTATGTTAGAACGAACTTGTGCTATATTTTTCTTACATTTGTCAACTGGTAAATTAGTATTATAATCTTAACTTAGGTTTTGATGTTTCCCTTACGTTCAGAAATAACTGAGTGAGAAAAAGGGAAAAAAGAAACGTAGGTTTTTGAAAGACTAAAACACAAAGCTAAGATTCAGGTCTAACTATAAGGACTGGAGACATTACCACACTTATTTGAGCTTCAGTGACTCTGGGTACAATGTGGGGATAAAACATCTGCTCTACAGAACTGAGTTTCAAATAGAGATAAGCTATTTGAAAAATAGACAAAAATGGAAGTGGACATATTAAGTGTGCAATAACTAAAACCATTTTACTTCACATTGTATTCAACCATATACAATTATCTGAAAATATTGTGATAAGCCCAGTTGCAACCTAAGTGAAAGCAAGTTCCTGAGACTTTATCCTGAAAATATGCTCATAAAACTGAAAAAAAACAAACAAAAAAAACCACACAAACAAACAAACAAAAACCGCTTAGTAACTAATTCTTCTTTCTTTTGGAAATTCATTTTTAGCAAATCTCAGTAAAATCCAGATCCCTGGCCTAATGGTAATCTTGAAACATAGACTGTTGTATTTCCATATTCATTAGTGTCATCCTATTAGTTGTAACACACACACACACACACAAACACACACACGCATACACACACGTTCTTTCACATGGCGTTCAAGTAACTGAACTGGCATTACAAAAGAAGCAGTAGGTGTGTAAGAACAGCAATTTACAGGCAGCAAATGCTCATAAGACTCCCAGTCTGGACGTCAGAAGGACTCTGGGTTTACAGTGTCCAGCTGCTACTTTTCCCGTTGGTCTTCACATAAATCTGTCAGAATCTGCTCGCTTCAATGCAACGACACCATTCCTATCAATGTATCCCACCTCAGGACCCTGTCTGTGAGATTCTGGGACCAAAGGTATCCCAAATGCACCAAATGCTCACACGTGTGCATCCTTGGGAAGTATGAGGACCGTCTCTGTCAAAGGCTGCTTCTGATTAGAGCAGGGTCAGGGCCACGTGCAAGCTGGCCTGGGTGGCGAGACTCCTGGGCCTGGCTGTGATACCCAAAGACCTCACCCATTCATTCATTAAACATGCGCAGAGCATGGGTGCAGACAGCACAGACATGGTCTCTGCCCTCAAAGACCCAGAGGTTAGTGGAAGATAAGCACAAATAAACAAAAAATGTAGAAGACGTATAATAATAATAGTAATAATAATAATACTTATTATTACATATATTGACTTATTATGTGATAAACATTTTATGTGTATAACTATAATGTTATGCTCACCGGAAACTAGAGACCATGCCTCCATTCATCAATGAAACAACAGATTCAGAGATTTTTTTTTTTTTTTAGAACGCTTTTCTACAGACAGCATTATCAGCAAGTGGCAATCTTAACAGCACGAGTTTAGAGTAAATCTCCTGGATTCAAAGGCATGTGCTAAAAGCTATGGTATGGAAAGAAGAGAGGCCTGTGAGAGCTGTATAAGAACCTTACTCAACCCAGAAAGTGGAGTGTGGAGGAACAGAAAAAGCCTCCCCAAAGAAGTAATGAGGAAAACCTCAGCTCTCAGAGAGGGAGGAAATGCATTCCAGGCACAGGTAATAAAAGTGTAGGTGAAGATGCCGCGGTAAGAGAAAGCGTGTACTAAGTTAGATAAACTAAAGATGATTTAATGGGGCTCGAGCACTGAATCGGGGAAAAGAGAGGGGGCAAGAAATAAGAATAGAAATGAAGGCAGGGGCCACATCCTGTCACCCTGTTGAAACCAAGTTACAGAGTTCGGATCTGACCAGTAAAGCACCAAGAGTCCATAGACACAAGGTTTCAGCAAGGAGCCTCACATAATCATGGTTTTGTTTTAGTAACTTCACAGTGGTTGGGTACCTATAAGCAAAGGTTCTGGAAGCAATGGGAAGAGGAGGTCAGACAGAACACACAGATACCAATTCACAAAGCTGCCTCAGTTTAGCTTCTCAAGTTCTGCCTGCAGCCGTATGTCACATCTCCACGCAGAGGAATCTCCAGGCTCTCTGCTGACTCCCTGCAGCCTGGAGAAGCACAGGGTGTCTGGTGTGTGGTGAGAAATCCCAGAATCTCATAGTAAGCCTTTGATTTCAGGGATCATAACAGGATTGCTGCATAACTGAGCTGAATTGTACGAGTTTAATTACACCCTCACCATGTTCCATATATTTGCAGAATACTCTCCAATTAAAATACGAGTTTATACTCTAAAAGTCACGGAACGAAGCATTTGCATCTTGCATTTTCATTCTCCTTTGTATCCCCATTGCCTGGTGAGGGATCTCTCAAATTTCGGAAGCTCAAAAATATAGAGTAAGGTGAATGTGAAGGAAGGGGGGAAAAAGCACATTTTCTCATTTTCTTTTCAAAACAATGATTTAAAGAAGAAGAAAAGAGTTTAGTAAAGTTAGGCCCAGTGGGCTACAATCATATCCAGTTCCCTCAAACATGTATTCAACTTGAGCACACAGCCTAGGAACTGAGCCATAGTACATGAGAATGCGGTTGCCAGGATGAATGGATGGTCAGACAGGTGGGTGGGTAATGGAAGAATGATAGATGGATAATACATGACAATTATCTGGTACTCACACATCACTGTTCTCACCCCCCAACCTCACCTCAGTCTTTAGTATCACCCATATCTCTTTTATGTGGCTGTTGAAAAAAAAGAAGTACAAACGACTTTCCCCCTTCTCACACAGGATCCCCGAGGGCACTAAAGTACCCCTAGGACAACACAGCCTAGAGAAAATATAGTCTTCTCAGAATGTCCATTTTAATATCAAAGAATGATTTCAATTACCATTCTGATCACCTCTTCTTCTCAAGTGAGTGATGACGAAAAGGTTCAGTGAACTACAGGGAAAATCCTTTCCTCTTCTGAAAATCAGGTAGCTCCGGCATCGGAACTTATTTTGAAGTTCCATTCTATCACATGCTGAGAGAGTTTCTCAAGTTTCCGATATTCCTCTACAGAAGTATCTAAGTTACTAGGTTAGAATCAGCATCTTTTGGAATCCAAAAAGATTACCGGGGAACTCAGTCACTTACTGATATCTACTCTTCATGAATCCACTTACCCTTGGAGAGGATAGCAAGCTTAACACTCTTGAATCAATTTACATCTTAGCACGATATTCTCAGTACGTAGTCTGTGCCTGTCAAGGAGAAACTGTGCTGTTGACTATGAATCTATCAGTGAATTGACTCATAATCTAATCCTTAAGTCACAACCATGCACTATCAAAGATGGCATGAGGGACATTGACACAATATGAGTTTTTGGCCTAAATCTTCGAGATGAGAAAGAATATAGGACTTGGATCTAGATTAGGGACATATTTAGGCTGCCAGGAGAGTGAAAGAGCAGGTAGAGAAAGAGAAAGAGGGTACAAGAGTTCCCTTCATGTGTCTTGAGTCTCCCCTCCTCAAACATCAAAAGTAGACTTGAATTCTGCTTATTTTAATTTAATAGTTCACCCCCCTCTCCCCTCACCCTCTGGTAACCACCAAACTATTGTCTGTGTCTATGAGTTTTTTGTTTATTTGTTTGTCTTGTAAGGGTGGAGGGAGGTGGTAGATGAGGGTAAACGGGATCCAATATATGGCGATGGAAGGAGAACTGACTCTGGGTGGTGAGCATACAGCGTGAGATATAGATGATGTATTACAGAATTGTACACTTGAATCCTATGTAATTTTACTAACCAGTGTCATCCCAATAAATTTTAATAATAAAAAATGTGCGGTTCAGCCCTGTTTTCCACTACAGAACATCTCACAATGGATGCTGACCAAATATGAAATGGCCCACTCAAGAAAGAGTTTGGTCCCACGATTTTATTCGAGCAGACTGAGACAATCACTTGCTTCTGATGTAGTGCTAAATAAAGAAAGCATCCTATGATGGTGGTAGGCGGGTGGGCGAGATCGCTGTGCCATGATGGGCTACGTAGCTTGTAAGACGCCTGTATATGCTGCCATGTTATACTACTACAGAAAACCGAAATAATTCAAATACAGTTATCTTTCATCCAGTCACTCTGTTCTTAGCAGGATGCAGAAACTAATTACATCATAAAACTAAAGCTAGGCAATAGGCATAAAAAACAACCCAATATTTTATTAAGATCAAGTTGGGAATATGCAATTATTCTTGTCATCACACACTCTAAAGAAATAATAATTCCGTGAACTAGTAACAGTTCTCAAAGTAATTTACATATAAGTTGCATTACCCTTAAACTATCTTAAGAGGGGAGAGGCTCAAGAAGAAACAACCCCTGTTAAAAGAATAGAATACAGCATCCCACACTGAAAATGACCTCTGCTTCACAAAAAGATACTTTCTAATGTGTTACAGCAGGCAAATGTGTAGCATCTTGATATCACAGACACATGTTCTTTGCATTCTGTGTCAGTTGCCAGTGTGAGTACTGAACAGAAATGACCTGGCCATGGAGACTAGTGCCCAGAGAAACAGGAAATTGGAAGCAAGCCCAAGTAAGGGAAATGCTGCTTTTGCTTCAGGGACCTGAAAATACAGTTAGAAAAACATATGTATTATCTGTGCTTCTCTTTTAAATGGTAAGTTCCACAAGGGCAGGACTTCTATGCACATTATTCAACATTATCTCCAACAAGCATCATACTTGGCACATAGTAAATGCTCATTAAAGTATAAATGCTGGATATATATGTATACTTTATATATACTGGAGCTATATACTCATATACCAAATTCAATAAATACCATAAATTGACTTTTTCAAGCTCACACAACTAACAAATGAAAGAACCAGATGTGACCTGATAAAGCAGATTCCAGACCATGTACATTTTAGCATAATTCTATAGAGACCCTCCAGAAAGCATAACTAGTTAGTCTGGGGGCCTCCTATTTCTGTAGATGATGAGACAGATTGGAGAAGCCTCTCTAGTTTGTCCTCGAATGGCAGTAGAGATTTAATATAGTATGCATTTAGAAACCACGTCTATGAAACCATACAGGATTGACACGTTTTGTGAACCCATTTATCATATAGAAATTTGACACAGCAGTATGTTCACCTCATAGGAACACAAGGAGGGAATGTTGACAAGGAGAGGCTGGCAGAATGTTTCCCAAGAGACTTCCCAAGCTGACATTCATGACCTTGGCAAATTTGCTATTATCTTCTGTGAGGACCACCGCTTTACAGGTTTGGAGACATGATATGTCAGGCCCATAGCAAATCTACCTTTCTTAGGCAGACCCCATTAAAAAATTACCTAGTCTAATTTTTGTCAGGCAAGGTACTGATGATAACAGCATTTCAAATATTTAAGTTACCATGAGCTAAATTTCTCTCTCTATAAAAACCCACAAACAAGTGGAGCCAAAGTCGTCCTTGATAGGATTAAGATAAAGGAGAATTCGATGGACTAATTCTATAATGATGCCATAGGGAAAAAAATAGCTTAAGTTTGCCCACATTCCAAAAAATGAACTTAAAAATGCTCCAAAAATGCTTAAATTCCACATTCTCAGATTTTCTGTTTTCCTTTAACTACTAAGGTGGAGACTCCCATATTTAACCAAACGATCATTAAAAGGGGGAAAAGGGAGGGAAGCAATGACCTCCCTTCCGTTTGATACATCTTTTCTCATATGTGCTAAAAACAGCCTGGTTAACATATTAAACCTTACAGGTTTGGAGGTCAATATGCTTCTCTCAGGCAACCAGAGATTTATAGAATACTAGTTATGGAACTTAGAATGAGAACCTGATAAGAAACAGAGCTAGACTGGAACCAGCCATAAGACATTGAGGAATTTACTTAGCCTCTCCAAAAGTCAGTTCCCTTATTTGTAAAATGTTTTAATAAGTTTTAATAACCCTACCTTTAGGGTTTTGTCATGATTAAAATGTGACAACAGACAATAGATAAAGGCATGTATATCTTCTAGGAACGAAGAAATTCTGATAAAAATGCTTATAGGTTGGATTTTGTGGAGACTGAATTCTGGAATGATGGGTTGTACCAAACCAGTAACTGCTTTCTAAGAAAAATACACTTAACAACGTATTCTGAGTCAGAATTAAACATACAATATTGATTTATAGTAGAAAGAAGAATGTCACTTCTTGAGTTCAATGACCTAGGTACAATGTGAGCTTAAACTCTCACTTTGGGCATGTCACTTAATCACATATTTGGTACTTATTCACCTATTCACTAATTAATGATAGGGGACATATCTGGAAGTTTTTATTTCTTTTCATTCAGCTTTATTAAGGTATAATTGACAAATGAAATTGAGAGATATTTAAAGCGTACATTGTTTTTGTTTCTTGTTCCTCAATAACTATAAGCCTAGCAGTTGAGGGAAAGTGGTCGATGTGCACTCCGTCATTAAATAAATACTTACGTGGGCAAGAGTGTGGGTGAGAGTAATAGTGGACCAATTACTACAAAGAGACTAGGATGAATGGATCAAGTAGTGGATAAATTGGTTGATAAGCGAATTAAGGGAAGTAGATAGATGGTTTTATTGGAGAATACATTGACAAAGCAGATAATAGATAAAGGGATGGCTGACTAAATAAAATTCTCAGCCATCCTTCCATTTAAGTTCCAGCACATATGAAATACTATGAATCAATGGGTGAATGAACAGATGGACATGTGGTGAGTGCGTGGGCTGTAAAGGCCAGAGGTTCTCACTAAAAGGTTGATTTTGGAAAATCATAACAAATTATTCTGTCTCCGAGCACTACACCTGGTCTACACTAAAGTAGACATAGTTCTTGGAAGTTCAACAATAAATTGCAAGATATTCTTATATAAAGATCTTTGATGTATATTTAATTTTCAACAAAACAATCCCTCCACTAGTTTCCTGAAAAAAAAAAAAAAAAAAAAAACAAGAATAAAAACAAACAAAAACAAAAGAACACTTCTTCTCTCTCGACAGGATGGATGGATAGATAGAAAAAAATATTGTGCCAAATCAATATATAATGTAGTAATATAATACACAGTGTATTAAGTTGGTGCAAAAGTAATTGCAGTTTAAAAGGTTAAAGATAACTGCAAAACCCACAATTACTTTTGCACCAACCTAATGCATAAGGAGGGTAGGATTTAAAAAAGAAACATAGGATTATTATCCAAAGAAAAGAAGTGGATTTTAAATAGATGCGGATATTTAAAACAGGTATTCAGGATATTTTCCAAAGGTCAGTTTATAGGAGAGCATTCAGGTTTTTTGGAAAAGAGGACACTGCTAAGAAAATGTTGTGTGAATGTTCTTTATGTTTCAAATGAACTTTAACCGGAGTACCAGTAGGAGTTAAAAAAGATGAGATGGATATCTGATGTGGTAATCACAACTGCTTACTAAACGGGATGTATCTTGTTATCCAAATAACTGACAGAGCACAGTGGGAAAGAACCCAGTGGATAACCAAATGACAGATATCTACTTTATCTGAAATTCTGTATTTATAAAGAGACTGGGATAATCAAAATGCCATGAACTTGCAAGAACATTGCAATTGAAGTTAAATACATAAAGCTGGGGTTTAGTTTGGGCCATAAAACAGAGTGCGACGTTAGCAAACCATCTTTTTTCTGTGCTCAAAAAGCCTGATAATAACTTAGCTGTGTGATTCACTCCTGTCCCTTGAGCACTGTAAACTGTCTCCTTCTAACCAAGAAAGAGGAAGTTCATGAACAAAGCTCAGATGTAACAGAAATAATATGTTCAAGTTTCAGCCATGACTACTCAATGGGTAGATGAATGATTTGATGGATGAATGGATAAATGTGTTGATAAGAGAATTACAAAGAGGCGGATGGGAAGTAAACGGTTTTATTGGACAATGTGTGGGTGGAGGAAAGAGTAGATGAGAGGATGGCTAACTAAAGAGATTCACAAATATCTGTCCTTCTAAATAAATGACAATCAAAAGACCTGGTTTGGATTACAACTATTAGGTGTGATTTGGACAAGTTACTTCAATGTTCCCTATTTTAGTTTCCTTTTGTTAAAATGACACAACAAGGCCATCAGCACCATTACCAAAAATAAGATCTCAGATTGTTGCACGGAAGCATATATGTGAAAGTTTTTGTTTTAACTCTTGCTTTCCCAAGTACAATGATCTCTATAGTGAAGATTTGAAAATGGAACTTTGCATCATACATTTATCAGAATTAGATGTTAATAATATAGCTTGCAGTGCTGTGTGTGTGTGCGTGCATTTAAGTGTTTGTGTGTTTATGTATGTTTCACTACTCCACCTCCATTCTGCCAACAAAACCTGGAAGTTCACTGAGAAAATATCAAACAGTAAAACAATACATGTTCAAGGAAAACCTGAAAACTCAAGATGCTTTCTTACTTTCCCCACTGTAAACAGATCTATAGATCTGTTGGAACTGTGTACATCTCCTGCTTCAATAACAATAATAAACTTATGAAAATAAACAGATTATTTTGTGTCATCTACAAACAGAAACAAAACTAATCCTTCCCAGTCCTCTATTAGGAGCTGAAATGTGTTCCCTCAAAATTCACAGGTTGAAGCCCTAATCCCCCACATCTCAGAATGTGACTGTCTTTGCAGGTAGAGCCATTAAAGAAAAGATTATGTTAAAATGAAGCTAAAATGGGCCTTAATCCAATCTAACTGGCGCCCTTAACAAAGAAGTTTGGACCCACAAAGAGAATCAGGGACGCACACGCACTGGGGAAGGACAATGTGAAGATACAGGAGAAGATTGCCACCTGCGAGCCAAGGTGAGAGGCTTCGCAAAACTCATGTCGTTTTTAGCCACCGTGTTTGTGATTATTTGTCATAGTAACAACAGAAAACATATATAATATTTTTGATCAATACAATAACAGAATTGATAAGTTTACATATCAGGTATCTAGCGACCTTGCATCTTTTCTAATGATAGCTTCCTTAATTTATAAAATAAGGGAAGGGGTACTAAGTTGCTTTACAGATGTTTTATAGTTTAAACAGGCTGTGAATACTTAGACACAGCCTTCCCTTTTGCATAGCTATTTTATATTGTCAGTGTACTACCACAGCTACCTTGTCAGTAAATAGTGTTACCACAGCCACCCAGGCACAAGGGGTAACCCACTCATTTGCTTATTTACCTATTTTTTCAAGACCATGGAGAGTTTCCTTACATTGGATACATTCACTTCCCGTTGTAGTTAAGTATCACAACAAACCTATGAGGTACATACCAGACACCTCATTTTACAGATTAAGAAACTGAAGGTTAGAATATTAAGCAATTGCTCAACATCACATATAGTGAAAGAGGGAGAAAGGATTCCAATCCAAGTCTATCTGCTTCTCACTCACGTCTGTTTTATTGGCTTAATGTTGTGTGCCAGACCAAAGAAAGGGGAACCAAATAAAAGCACCTGAAAACAAAGACTGCGCTGATCATGAAACTATAAACTGTTTGGTGATTTTTTTTTTTTAAACATACATTTCATTCAGCATAATACCCACTAGGTTCATCCATGTCATGTCAGACAGAGAAAGACAAATGCTGTATGGGTTCACTTATCTGTGGGATCTAGAAAAACAAAAGCAACGCACAAACAAAACATAAACAGACTCACGGAAACAGAGATCAAACCGATGGTTCTGTCGGGGGCACGGGTGTGGCAAAAAGGCAAAGAGGAATATAGTTTGTAATATTGTGATAAGTTTGCATGGTGACAGATGATGACTAGACTTGGGTGGTTATCACATTGGAAGGTACATAAAGGTTGAATCACTATATTGTACACCTGACACTAATATGCTACTGTATACCAACTATACTCAAATTAAAAAATATATGTAGCCAATAAATAAATAAATAAATAAATAAATAAATATTTGAGAAAAGGAAACATACATTTCACATATTACCTGTTTGTTTAATAAGAGTCTTGTGAGAATTGAAGTCAAGAGTTGTCATTTCTCTGGCACAGAATAGGAAACAAGAGTCCTCCAATGACCTCGGAAAATCTGTAACACCCAATTAACACCTGAGTGCGAGATCCCCAAACACCCCTATGGGGAGGAGCCTAATAATAGAAACCTCCCCAGGGGGCGGGGAAAGGAAGGAGAGAACTTGCCCTTGGCAGTAGAAAAAGCTTTGGGGAAATCCAGCAAACCTAGGAGACAGATACGGGGTGTGTGTGTGTGTGTGTGTGTGTGTGTGTGTGGGGGGGGGGGATTTACACAACACAAATGTCAGACTAGAGAATTGTTAGATAAACTTTGCAAATCAGAATCTATCAATGGGAAATAGCCACGCAACCGATCATGGATTCATACTTTCCCTGAAAAACAAAAGTAAAGTAATACCACCTTCTCCTGTACACTCTACATTAATAATATGACAACACTGGTTAGGTGCATAATGGATGCTCAATAGGTAATTCTGAATATAAGAAAAAGCTCTATTTAATTTCTTCCAGTATTTCGAGGTATTTGTGATAAGAAACTATCCTGGATAAGTGCATTCACAACCTTACCCACTCTCATCACCAGAAAAGTTTTGTCTGGCATGGTGGACTCGTAAGCCACCAAAAATAGATTGAATGATGCCTTTAATCTTCTTCCTGTTAATAAGATATTTTACTGTTTTTTTGCAATGATAAATTCAAGAGCTACTAATACAGAAAATAATAGACGTGGAAAGGAAAGACAAAAAGTTTGCAGGGGTGGGGATTAAGGGAGGAGAATTGTTTTCTTTTTTGTATACTGTTTGTTTACTTTCCATTGTGCTGTGTTTAAGGAGAGAAGAAATTTGAAGCCATGTATCACTAACATGAAAGATTTTCACAGATGTCAGAGGGGAACCAGGTTTCTAAGAGTTTTCATTGAACAATAAAAATAACCGACTTCACTGTGCCATATTTTGGAGTGATCACATTTAAAAAAGTAAATTGCTTTTCAATTATCTTTGGATGTGAGATTGAGGGTTCTTTGAAACAAAAGTTTGATGCAGTTCAGCTTTGCAGATCATTCCTTTACCTTTGTGTATGTGAGTGTATAACCTGGCGATGGGGGAAGATGGGGGAGGATGGATGGAATGCTGCATCAGTCGCAGACGTCAATCATCTACAGTTAAATTTGTAACATGGCCCATCTTTGTTGTCAGGGCACGAGAAAAGTTCTGAAGAAGCAAAGCTGCAGATGCCTCCCACGACTACAGGAACCACCTCTGTCAGGAATGTAGACCTGAGCACTGGAAGGACGGCTTAGAGTAGCAGTTCTGATAT
Source organism: Rhinolophus sinicus (assembly GCF_036562045.2). Lineage (NCBI taxonomy): Eukaryota > Metazoa > Chordata > Mammalia > Chiroptera > Rhinolophidae > Rhinolophus > Rhinolophus sinicus. Next base: position 37,228,020 of record NC_133760.1, on the reverse strand, counting down.
ACAGGATGGGTCCACAGACTTCTGGGGATCTCTGAGCTCCCTCCAGGGCGTCCGCGAGCTCAGAGGTATTTGCCTTGTTTACTGTGTTGACATTTGTGTTGACAGTGCAAATGTAATTAGTGACAGTGTGAAACACTGCCTCCATTTCAGCACCAAGCAAGTCGGTGGCACCAAAGTGTACTGAGTCACCATTCTCTTCACAGCCACCCCTTCTCAGGATTAAACAAAAAGCCAGTTTTCCTTAAAATGTCTATGACAAGCTAGCACAAAAGGCTAATTTATTACATCTCAGCCCTGAGTACACATATTTTTAATATTCTGTGCAATGAAATGGGTAGTACACATACAGCACACCTGCCCACTGAAGCACAACTGTCAACCCGGGGGATATAAGCTGTAATTGTTTCAGTTGCAAGCTGAACAAGTCACTTTTTTTTTTTTTAACAGAATTCATTTTCCATAAAATGGAAAGAATTAATAATAGGCAAATGACGGTTATTCCAACTAAAGTATTTACCACATATTATCAAAAATTTATAATTTATAAAATATAACAATTTTAAATGTATAACCCTAAAATGAGCTTATCACTTTGAAGATAACCAATGGTATTTATGGCACATGAAAAAAATTGGGGTGTTCTAGCAACAAATGGAATTTAAGAAAATCTGTGTCTGCCTCTGTGAGATTTGGAGCTTCAATCTGTGAGACTGAGGCTTTAAGATAAAATTTTTTTGTGTGTGTGAGATTGAATATCTGATGACATTACTTGACATGAGTTTTTTGATTATTTTATAATGAAATTTGGAAGACCTGTAGAGTTCAGTAAAATAATATTTTCCAAAACATGGCGCTAGAAAGTCATGAATTGGCAAAAGATCCATTGAAAGTGCAAAAGAATCCAATGGATATAATATAGCAGAGTATGAAAATTTATTGATATGGTTTCAGATTCCACACTGAAACAAGCTTTTAAGAAACTACTACTGGTGGAGATTTTAGTGAGGTATCAAAGAAAAATATACACAATTACCTGAAAAGGTTATTAAAATAGCCGTGCCTTTTTTCAACTACATATTCATGTAAGCCTGAATTTTCTTCCTATACTTCAGTGAAAACAGCATATTGCAATAGATTGAATACTGAAGTAGACAGGAAAATCCAGCAGTCTTCCATTAAGGCAGAAATGAAGGAGTTTTTTTTAAATCTAAAACAATATTGTTCCTCTACTGTTTGCTATGAAAAGTATATTTTCATTCAAATGCTATTTATATTGCATGTTATAAGTTTATTATTTTTATTTTTAAATGACAAATCTTTAAATTTTCTCAGTTTGAATTTCTAATATGGCAAATATAACAAATATAATTCATATAAACCAAAGCTTTGTGGATTCTTCAATAAGTTTCTTTTTTAATGAAAATAGTTGACATACAATACTACATTAACTGTCGGTGCACAACATAGTAATTCAACATTTATATACCTTATGATGTGATCACCGTGATAAGTCTAGTAACCATCTGTCACTATACAAGTTATTACAAATTATTGACTATATTCCCTGTGCTGTAGATTACATCCCATGACTTACCCATTTTATAACTAGAAGTTTGTACCTCTCAATAACTTTTAAGAGTATAAAGGTGTCTTGTGACCAAAATTTTTGAGAACCACTTACCTAAATTTAATACAATTATACCTTAATAAAGTTTTTTTAAATTAACATAGGTTTAATATTGTAAACATAGGCTGGAAAAAAAATTAGCATCACAAAACTTGGGATTGGAAGTTTCTATGTATAACCAGGGGAAAGTCATACTCATCTTGTTTCAATTTGAGACAAGTTTTACAAAAGGAGAAATGAAATCCTTCCTCTCTGAAACTTTGCGAATATGAAATGTAAATACTATAGGTCAAATACAAGCATAAATCTAGCATATTCAAGTTCTCTGCCCCAAATATCCCTTTTTTGAAGCAAACTTTACACTTTGTACATTAAAAACAATTCTTCTGAGAGGCTGGGCACACACTTCAAATCACAGGTAAATATTATTTCAGGTTATTAGGAAGCTCTGGCAATCTATCTAGATGGCTAGAGGAAATAGGTATGAACACATACTCACATGCATGCTTAGAGCAGTGTAAACTATAGTGAGTATCAGAATCGTAAGTGAAAGAACAGATTTCTAGGCCTTACTTAGTCATTTTGGTGTGGGGTCCAAAAAATCACATTTCTAAAAAGTTCCCAGGTGACATATTGCTGGTCTAAGAACCACAATTTGAGAAGCACTGACTTAGTGATCAAAAAGAATGTATTTCTGGTATTTTCTTTAATCCTGAAATATTCTTTGTGGAATTGTTTTATTTGATAATGAAAAATGCCATTTTTGATCAGTGGTTCAAATTGTTTCTGCTAGGGAATAATCAATTTTAGGTTCCAAATATTTTTTAGGGACTCTCACGCATTTATGTCCTGAATACTAAAACAATTTAGGTAGAAATATAGTCATTCACATTTGTCTATATAGTCTATTGTCAAATAGAGTCAACAAACATTTATAGTCAACAAACATTTATAGAAACAAACATTTCTATTATGTGCCCAGTACACAGGTTCTCATCCCATGCTCTTGTCACAGGACAGCAGATTCACACCAAAAAAGAAAGCTGTTCTTATAGAGTTAAATATCAAGCCAACGTTACCTGCTTGCCCAGATCCAAAGTACCTGGAATATTTGATAACAAAGCCCCTTTCCCATCGCTAACTTGTACTCTCACTACTGAAAGCTGCTGAAAATAATAATATGCCCAGACATCATCAGTGTGTGCGCATGTGAAGGTTAGGAGAATCACACTCAAAAATTGCACTCATAAATATATAGGATCTTGGTGATTGATGGAACAATATAATCAGGATAAATGAATATTAGTCTCCGTAAAAAAAAAAAAAAAAGCTATGACCACTTAAAAAATAGTCTTATCCAGGCATGTAGTTAATTTAGTTGCTACAACTCTAAAATTCAACCTTCTATTTTCAACATTTTTGCCTGTTTTGGCAGAGAAACAATTTAAAATAAAGAGCTGTGAGTTGTCTTGCAGAGGATGATTTGTATGACACTCTTTTAATATACAATTTCCACAGACTTGCTAATTGTTCCTTTCTTGAAAACTCATTCTTCTGAGAATGCGAATGAGATGCATTTGGCTATGTGACTATCAACCAGGCACAGGATACTGCCCTGCATTAGTACCCACATTATTATTCAGTCATAATTAACATACTTCTAAAATAAAGTGTTGACAGCATTCTTATTCAAATATATAGCATATGTTTATTGTCTCACACATCGAGACACACACATAATTGCAGTGTATGTGTGAGAGAAATTGCAGAGGCAGTCCAAGAAGCCATACTCACACTAATTGTAAAGTGCTACTGTCCAATTACGGCAGGTGAGACCACAGGATAGCAACACTGTCAAACGCCTCCTATCAAACATGGCCAGGCTGATTAAATAATGAGGCAAATGGAATAAAAAGAACAGAGATGTTTCTTTTGTTGTTGTTCCTGCAGGACCTCAAGAAGCTAATGGAAACCAGGATACTCACAGGTTTTCCATATCCCAAACTTGATCGTAATGGAATAATGTATTATTATCTACACTATTGAATAGCTCAAAGCACAAGGCCACCTTTCACCAAAATCAAGCGATCACTTGGTGGTGAATAATTATTTCTACTTGTTAGAGATGTACTTTGATGGTTTTAGGTAAAGAAAATAATGTGACATTACATTACTTACTTTTATTTTTATTTCTTTCCGTTTGATCATGTTGGGAAATAATTAATGCATAATTAATGCATCATGTGTAAATATACAGGAATCACCTCACACTTATTTCAAAGCCTCATGTAACATGAACTTCAAGGAGAGTTTAAACTAGTGTCATTTGACTTCTAAAACATTCTTTTAAATTGGGAGGGTGTAAAAAAGTGTGTGTGTGTGTGTGTGTGTATATATATATATATATATATATATATATATATATATATATATATAATTATTATTATTATTTCAGTGATGACTTATACCAGATGCAGGATAAGTTGAAAGCGAAGGAGGAAGAGCTAGATGGAGGAGAAAGCTAGAAGCAACAGAACCTACCACGTGCCATGCACTGGTCTAATTAATTGAATGCAATACTTCATCTTCACACTCCAAGGCAGTTTTTGTTATTCTCAATTTATAGTTGAGAAATCTAGGACACACAGTAGTTAAGTAACCTATTCCAGGACACACAAGCTGATAAAAAGCAGAACCATGGCGTTTGGTCTTGTGATCCACACGTATGTGTGCCTGTATGTGTGTGTGTGTTTGTGCTTGTGTATGTATGGATGGGAGTGCAATTCTTTACAATCATTCTTTTTCTCCATTTCAAATAAATAATTACTCATTTATTTTCCTCCTGAATTCTGTTGCTGTTGGAAGTGGAAAAAAATCTATGCACTAAATATGGGAAGAAGGAAAGAGAATGAACACGTGTTGAGAATTGATCTTTTGGAAGAATAGTTAAATCACAAGACAAAAAGGAGTAGAACGATATATGAATTGAAGAATGCCTAACAGCAGCTCCTTCCTTTTCACCGTCTTCTAACTTATTTATAGACAGTTTTGTTTCCTGTCTTTGTAACACCTTCAGAATTAACACCCTGATCTGTGTCCTTGTTAGTTATTTCTCCTAAAGGGTCAACTCTTGAATTCACCAAACAGATGAAAACCATTAGGTGGTAGACGGACTTTTTTATGTCCTTAGGTTTCTGTCACACCTGACAGATGGAGCATATGCCCACAAATGACCCAGCATTTAAACAATTGTTGGCTGTGCAACAGGAATTGCCAGGATGTACTGTGCTCATTCACAAGGAAGAACTATTGAAGGATTCATAATTTTGATTCAATAGGTTCCATTATTTCTTTTGTGAGCCTACATAAGTCTCATTAACTGTAATGGCAATGATATGTAGACACACACTGGAGACTGGCATCTAGGGTGTGCTGAGTGAATGGTGTGGTTTGGGCAGAAAAAATGGCTACAAAAGGTCTCATTTAAGAAGTTATGCACTTTTTATTTCAAGTGGCTAATTACTACCATTGAACTCTGCCATTAATCCCTTTCATGACGATTTCAAGGATAATGAAGAAAAAACAGCAGACACATTAGAGGGCATTGCATGAGCTGTCTGTCACCTGTGGTCTGTCTGTGTGCTCCACTGGTTAGCCTTACCATGTCTTTCAGCATCACGGTATAGTAGAAAGAATACGGATTTCGAAGTCACTTACTCCTCAAACCTAACACTGATTTTGTGATTTAAACACCACGTGACTTTGGGCAAATAATTTTACTTCTCTTCGCTTCAGTTCCTCTATCACCAGAGGAAAAACAATATCTCACAGGATGAGTGTGAGATTTACACTAAGTAGAAGTAGTATGTTAACCAACAATAGTAGGAGTGTAAGGTGGAGATTTAAGTCTAGGGATAGTAGGCATAGGTCTTGATTCACCAAATGTTATTTTATTTCTACTTGTATTTAGTTTTCATGAAGCACACGCACATTACATCATCAGCATTACTAAATATAAATATACGGCAGGACTCTGTGTCTGCGGCAGGGTCTGTGGTGATGCCTCGGGAATGCCTCAGGAGATGGAAGGTGAGGAGCCAAGTGGACTTACATGGCCTGAAGTATGATGCTGAAGCTTAAAATTTATCAACTTTAAATGTTTTTGTTGTTGTTGTTTTTAATGTAAGGCATTATTTGACAAGAGGTTAGGCTATTTAAAGATATTTGAAAAACATAGCTCTGCACACTCTAATGCCTCTGATTACATTACATAGGAATCCTTGAGCTCCACTTGTAATATCATCTGTACAACCAGTCCTTCCCTTCTGTTGAGTCAGTAGAGTTAGTTGCATTGAATTGCACTTTACACACAGTAGTTGCCCTGATGTAACCTACATTAAGGAATGCCAGAAATTAAAAGCTTGATAAAATATCACACTGTGGTATTCCACAGTTAGGGACGAGGAAGACGCTCGGTACACTGCCTAGGGCACTGCAGGGAGAACATGCTTAGATGAAAATAACTAGTCCCAACACTAAGACAGTAAGCGACTTTCTCAAGGTGATTTAGTTCCTTTTACCTTATGGTTCCTTTTACCTTACTCTGATTTGTATTACTCATCAGCTTTGGTAGTTCACAGTGGATATGGCCAAGCTGAAGGTCAAACTGCTGGAATTCAAATTTGCAGGAATTCTATGTAACAAATAGAATAATGACACATGTATAGGAATTCTATTATGCAACTTGGTATACTAGCTAAATTAACGGTGTCACTCCGCGCCTGTTTGTTTTCCATTTCCATAAGTTTGGTCTAGACTATTACACGTTTAGGTAGTCCTGCCATTGTTTTTACCTTACGATTTCATTTTATTTTTTAAAAATATGTATTTTCATCTGTGGCAAGCTTTAACATGCTGATGTAAATATGGGAACCTTGCTTTTGAGATATTCAAATGCATGCCCGCCATATGTATATGCTAATTGCACATTACAAATGTTCTATTTATAATTCTACCTCTTTCATCAAAGAACCTGGTCAGCTCTAAAACTGATAAGAAAGCTTGTGCTTACCAGGACTCTTGGCGGTCCTGGGTAATTGCATCTATTGTGAGCCTGCTCCACCTCTCCTCTGTAACTTCCTGCTATCTCACCTCTGACTCTAATGGAGACAAAAACCACATGCCCAGCCAATGAGTGGCCTCACTCTCTAGTTCCAACAGTGGCCCTTATCTTAACAAACCTAATAATGGTCAATAGAAGAAGTTTAGTATCCTTTTAAATGAGCAAATGGAAAGAACACTATGTTTTAGAGACCCTATGAAAGTGAATGCTATGAGGACGCTTTTGAAGGTGTCTAAAGTACAGGTGCTGTAGTATAAGCCATGTTGTCAAAATGTCCTTTCTTTAGCTAAATTCTAAGAGGTCATGATATTTGGTACTAAGATGGCACCTGGTAGATTTAGAAAAGGGACATCTATGAAGAAACAGAAGTGTTTGTTGAACTATATACGTGACAGAGTTCTCCGGTAGAGTGTGCAGGCTACTTTTTGTTAAAGATTTCTATCTGGTGTCAGGTACTGTGTACTCTCTACTTAGAAGCTCACGTAAGCACCTTGAGCCTTGGTTTCCCAATGTGTACAGTGGGGTTAAGGTTACACGCCTAGTTGCCTTGGTATCAACCCAGCCATACTGACTCCAAAACACCTACTCTTAACCATGTGATCACAACAATAATTTTCTGAGCTAGGTGTTTTCATTCTCAACTGTCTCACCAGCAGCTGGTTGTTCACCCACATATATCAGAGATTCTGGGGAAGAAACCTATTGTGCTGAGCTTGCAAGTAGGGATTTCCAATAAGACAACAAATGGAAATATCAAAAGAAAAATGTACCTTATCTTTTAATGAAAAGGGAATCAATTAATCAATCAATAGCTCAATACATTCAAAACCTATGTAGATTACATGACTCAGCCAAAAGCCAAAATGCAATAAGTATAATCATGGGTCAGCTTAACATCTGCAAAATTCTTTTTTCTATGACTCTGTTCCATAATAAATATATGGCTGTCCCTCCTCATCGGCAGGAGATCCGTTCCAAGACCCCCAGTGGAGGCCTGAAACCACGGATAGTACCAAACCCTATATATACTATGTTTTTTCATATATATATATATATATATATATATATATATATATAGTCAATAAAGTTTAATTTATAAATTAGGCAATTTCACAGATAGATTTGTTCTTACTGTAGATCTCAGCAATTTTACCATAAGATTTTTCTTTTCCTCATTAAACCAAGCACTTTCACTTTTTCACCTAAAGGAAGCACTTTATAGCTTTTCTTTGGCATATCCGAATTGCCAGCATCACTACTCTTCTGCATTGGGGCCATTATGAAGTAAGGGTGGCTTGAACACAAGCTCTGTGACACTGCAACAGTTGATCTGATAATCCAGACGACTACAGAGTAACTAACGACTGGTAGCATATCAGCCAGTATGGATACATGTAAGTCCCCTGGACAAAGGGATGATTCATGCCCCTGAAGGGACAGAGCTGGGTGGCATAAGATTTCATCGTGCTACTCAGGACGGTGTGCAATTTAAAACTTATAGTTATTGCTGGAATTTTCCATTTACTATTTGCGAACCATGGTTGACCACAGGTCATTGAAATCATGAAAAGTCAAATTGCGGGTAAGGGTGGACTACTGAATGCCACGGATAGTGTTTAAACAGAAGGCCGATCATTAATCAATTTGTAAATCATAGTGGTGATTACGAATGACTGCTTAAAAACAGCTGCTTAGTTAAATTTGCATTATACAGAAACAAGAGCAAAGAGAAATGTTTCAAGTTGAAAAAAAAAAGTGTGAATCATAAAAGTTAAATTTGTATTAATGTGGAGTGATTGCCTAGGGGATTCTTATTTAAGCTAGTTATAAATTGAAGAAAAAAATACATACACATGCACATCTATACATATGTATTTTTAAATGAGGACTACAATTTTATTACCTTCAAACGCATATAATCTTTAGATGCAAGTTAACCAACTGTTGCTAAGATGCACCAACAATTTGAAAACCGGATTAAAATTCTTGTAATTGGCACGCTGAGTCACTGACCATTGCTCATATTACAATTATATTGCCTATTTGTCAATGCCCCCTTGTAAAGTATTTGAAAAGAACTTTTTTGTTGTATACCACACGCACATCTAATCAATTATTGGATTAGACATGAGATGTTATCAAATATAATGAAAAAGTACAAAACATCTCCATGACAAATCATGTTCTTGATTTAGAAGACAGCACTCTGGCACCTAGTAGAGATAACACTAAAAACAAAAAATAAAGCGTTATTAAAACAAAAAGGCAATTCAAAGATTTTGGATTTATATGCTTCAAAATATATTTGGGGTGTGTCTATATGTTTCCCCAAATATTCTCCACACAGGAACATATCTATGCCATGTGGAAAATGAATGTGGAGTTACCTGAGTTTTGACCTCTACAGTGTCTTGAATATCATTCCACTCTTGTGTAATGACCTAGGCTAGCAGGAGTCGGATAGACCAGTAGGATCGGAGTGTCCTGACTTACTTTCTGGGCCCCACTACTCTTGTTTTTAAACTGCCACCAAGTATACTGTTCTATACCCTGGGAATATAATAATGAGTAAGTCAGAGATGTCTCTTGCTCTCAGTGACACACATTCTATTGGACCTGATGACTTGATTTAAATTCAACAAAAGAAAATATGGTTGTTTAAGAAATACAACCAGCTGCAGGGAAAAAAAGATCCCACAGTATACCCCTATTACCCGGAGAATTTTGTTACAATGCAATTTTGATTCAGCAGGTCTAGGATCGGGCCGGAGACTCTGCATTTTGAAAAAGCTCCCAGGTGACACAATGTCATGACCCAGAGAGCCCACGGGACACACTTTGAAGAGCAAGGCAGGGATCCATTCTTTGGAAGGTGAAAATGAGGGGTGACTGCCCTAGTCAGAAGGACGTGACCTCTACCTAGAAGGTCGTTGTCCTCCTTCTTTTTCTTGATAGAGCTGAGAAAGAGACCTCCTCATCTGAATTTGAAAGGTACAGCAAACGCTTTTTCTCTTCGCAATCAACTCCACTGTGCACCAAACTAAGGGGATCGGTATTAGTGAAATAGTTTTAAGAAACCAGAAAAAGTCCCCTATGTTTGGGGAACAGAGGATAATGAGGAGAGTGAGAAGAGAGGAGCCTGACTGTGCAGGCAGCAGAATGCTTGTGGGCCTCTAACAGATGCACTGAGGATACTGGACTTTTACCCAAAGGGGACTGAAGAAACTAATGAAGGATTTAAAGCAGAAGAATAATACATCCAGATACGTGTTTTTAAAATATCACTCAGACTATAATGAGGGAAAATGATTGAAAGAGCGTGATCCTGAGCTCAGGAAAGACATTTTTAAAAATTAATTAAATAAAATCTAAAAAGCACCCAGTAAAATAAACCAGGCAAGTAAGAATAGAAATGTGGCTTATGGTGGTGAGTGAAAAATGAAGAAAAATGGAGAAAGATAAGAAATATCTACTGGGAGAAACTATTAGTGGAGATTATTATTAATGCTATATTCCTGGGGTTTGTTGTTGTTGTTCTTTGTTTTGCAGCTTTTACACTGGCAAAAAGGACAGAGTTCCAGGAAATTTGCTGCAACTTGAAGATCTCGTATCATCTAGCATATTTTGCATTAGCTCTGAGTCTCCCAAAGAGAGACACACAAATTAAGCGATACGGTGAGAACAATTTTGAAATGTATGGATGTATGTTTTTCTGCATGGAGAGGGCAAGGAAAACATCACAACTTGTGACTGTAGAGATACGATTGCTGAAGTTGGGGCAGAAATCATATCACACTCAGACTGGATGAATGACAGAGGCTGGGTGTTTGGATGGTGCTGGCATATGGCACAACCTAAGAAGACAGCACATGAGTGAATGAAGTTGCCTCCGCCAACACTTTCCAGAAGCACTGAGTGGTGCCCAGATTGAGCCCAAGAGCCCATCTAAACCACGAGATCGCTATGGTCCTGCCTGCTGAACACCTCAGGCACACCAGCCTGCCCAGTACAGGTGGGGAGCAACGTGGTTCAGAAAGAAAGCTTAGAGGGGGAATGTGGGACCAATGTGGGAATCAGAAGAAACTCCCAGCTTCCCTTCAAGCCCTCACTCATTGCTCACTGCAAAGGATTCGCTGGTCCCTTCATTAAGTGGTGACTCTATCTTAGTGTGAATTGAAGGACAGATATAAAAGGAAGCTGAAGGTAAGAGGACACTGCACTCTTCTGTATCCTATCACTGAAGAACATGGCCTGTGGATCGATCACCTCTGTGCGATTTGGTACATCTGCTATTTACTTAACCTTAAACAAGTCATTTTTTCTACCACAGTTTTTCAGATAGGAAAATATAAAGTCAAACAATAGAACTCTGAGAGGGGAAGTTCTGGTATACGGCAATTAAGCCATGGGAGCTGCAGTTATTATTATTTCATTGTAAGTACCATGACTCTTTCCCTCCATTAAAATGGATTTGAACTCCTGACCATATGCCACTCATCTTCGTATCTCCGGAACTGAATATAAAACTTAGCATATTGTTGGTATTCAAGACATATTGGTAGAATTATCAGATGGTCGCAAGCACTAAAACCACCAGAGAATTTAAGTCTGATTGTCACCCGAAGCTTTTCAGGGATAAAAAAGTGAGCTTCAGCTTCTATGCACAATAATTGCAACTTCAGGACATGACTCCAACGTTAGATCCCACACCAAGCCCCGAGTAGTAAGCACTCCAGATAGGAAACTGTGCTGAGACAATTGCCTGCTGGGGATATTTCGAATTTGTTCACATTAATATTAATGACCCAACCATCATTTGCGTTAAAACCCATGGCCACAGGAAAGCCACCTCTGTATCGGAGGGGAGGAGGTGATTATGTAGGGATTGGACACTAGGTGACATCATTGATGGGCATGCTCTAACATCCCACAGGCCAGCTTTGGAAGAGTCAAAAGGAGAGTCGTTGCAATCTGTATGCTTTAACCAAGCCCGGTGCATGTAAAAGTAGGAGATAGTTGTCCTTTTTTGAATGCATAAGCAAGCTTTAAGATGTTTATGTGTGGTGCTTAACTAGAAAAATACACGCATCAAACTATTTCAGGTGAAATGAATTAATGTATACATTTTCACTAAACTTCCACTGGGCCCAAATGCAACTTTATGTAGACAAATTCTGAGTGGTGGAACATAGTAGTGATGAACAGCAGTGGCGTGTCACTGAAAACATGTATTTAGAGCGATTCCTGGACTTTCTGATGTGGCATCAAGAGGGAGATGTGCATTTAAATGTCCTCAAATCCATCCCCCTCTTGAGCAGGAACTTCTGCTTGTATAGCTTTGATGGGAGACGAAGGAAAGAACCTCATATTTCTTAGACATCGATATAATTTTCTTTCTACAGCTATTTCCTGTGAGTTCACTATTCATTTTTGTCTTTGGTTTTCTTGTTAACATTTGACGAGCATCTAGTATGTGTCACACACTTTACTGTGGACTCAAGATACATAAGTAAATGTCGTATTTCCCCGAAAATAAGACTAGGTCTTAAACTAATTTTTGCTCCAAAAGATGTATTAGGGCTTATGTTCAGGGGATGTCATCCTGAAAAATCATGCTAGTACTTGTTTTCTGGTTAGGTCTTATTTTCAGGGAAACATGATAAGACACATCTGGGCCCCTGCAGTGGACTATGCGTTCCTTGAGAGAAAAATGCACGCAGTATAGCATCACAAATAGCCGTATAGGAGACAGTGGAGAAAACGGATCTCTCTTCTTTAGAGGAGGGTGTCTGTGATGGATTCACATAGTCATGATACTTGAGAGCTAGATCTTAGGAGGGTGAGACTCACAGCACAAGCTCTGGAATCACACTTCCTGAGTTCAAATCTTAAACCTATCACACATTAGCCATATCTTAAAATAGGTACACTTAAAATAGTGTCCTGTTACTAACTCAGTGTCTTTATCTCTAAAGGGGGTAATAGTAAGACTTACCTCACAGGTATAAGAATTAAATATATAAGACACACACACACACACACACACACACACACACACACACACACACACAGAGGGTGCCAAAAATGTATACACATTTTAAGAAAGGAAAAAAACTATTAAAAGTATACTATGATAACAAGATGAATACGAGTCGCGTTTGACTTCTGCAGTTACAAGAGGTGCTCCAAGCGGTTACCATCAGTGTCCAGACACTTCTGATTATAGCGAACTACTGCTTGTGCAATGTTGACCAAAGTGTCCACTTGTATACATTGTTTTTGGTATATACACACACACCCACACACACCCCCACTCACACACACAAACACACACACACACACACACACACACACGGCTTTGCAAGTACTTTGTAAATACTTGACAATGTTACAATATACACTGTAAATACCTTAGCTCTTACTTTGTATAGTCCCCTGGTAAGAGAAGAACGTGGCATTTCAGAAATAATGAGTAATGAGAGCATCATGGCGTTATGAGGCATTCAGGTAAACAGCTACATAATGTCGAGAATGAAAATACTAACAGCCACCTGTACTGAACGTTTAACACCGTCAAACACTGTGCTATATTCCTGGTGCTTCGTTTAATTCTCACAACTAGGGCTAGTAGATAGGGATGGCCAAACACCACTGGCTTTCTAACAAGACAGAAAACACTCGATTCATCACAGCTCCATCAGGGAGAAGATGTATGTGACTGGGAGGAATATTGCGAGAAGTCACTTGGAGTAGAACAGGTGACTCCCCCCCTCCCCATCCCAAACAGGGAGGCTCATGGAAGAATGGACTATCAGTCTACTGGTATTTAAGGAAGGTGTGTCCAGTTAATCAAAAAAGGCTACTTTCTTGCTGAGTGGGACATGCTGGTGTGGAAGCACAGAGCTTAAGTGTTCAGGATCAAAGGGACAAACCCGAGACCTGCCACCAGCGGTCCCACTTTGCTGACTGTTTTCAATGTCCTGCTCTGTCTCTAAGTAAATGTGAAATTAAACATTCATTTAGGAACACATTAAGCACTTCAGGGTTATCAAATTCCTTAGCCCTTATTCTTAATGACTACTAAGTAACATCATCTTTTATCACATTATTGTACCATTTTAAAGTGGTTTTAAAATTTGGATGCAATCTGAAATCCCCTATCTCTGTGAAATGTTGTAACATTGTAATGCCCTAGCACTGTTTCCCTATATTGTGAAGTAGCAGATTGTGGTGGGACTCAAGAATTGGTGTTTGTAAAGCCTCTCGCCCGTGGTTGTAATGCTCACTTGAATTGAAAACCATTGTTACGCTGCTGTTGTGTGGAGCTGCGCTTTTTCAAGTGCAATCAGTGAGTGGTCTCCATGAAATACAAATTTTTAGCTAGCACACTTAACACATGTGAAACTTTTAAAACATGGTTCTGGTCTGAATAGTTCTCAAAGGTCTTGGGGATGGAGAACAATAAGGAGTTATTTATTGTGGCAAGTTTTGTGCCCCAGGGAAGAGCTTGAGTTTGCTCCTGAGGACAAAAGGAAATCATTGAAGGACAATAGGGTATGCTCAGCTTCATGTTTTAGAAAGAATCAAACTGACCAATTTGAAATACAGTTCAACTGAGAGATGATGGGTCTTCAAGTGGGACATCACTGACCAAAGAAACAATCTGTTTATTACCAACTACTTCTACATTCGCCCTCATCCCACCCACCCTCCAACTCACCCCCACACACACACCTTTTCTCAGACCCTGGAAAATCAATAGAAGCCACAGGACACAGTGAACAGCAAATACCTTACAGATTTTTCATAGAATAAAAAACTAAGAAATCACAGCATTTCAGTGTGGAAAGGAGCCCATAATGTCATTTTTTTTCAAACCTTCAATAATGAGATAGCTTTATTCACAATATCTGTAAAGGGACCTGATGTCTTCTCCCAACTAATCAAGCCCTAGGTACCGTGTTTCCCTGAAAATAAGACCAAGCTGGACAATCAGCTCTAATGCGTCTTTTGGAGCAAAAATTAATATAAGACCTGGTTTTATTTTACTATAATATAAAACCGGGTCATAATATAATATAATATAATATAATATAATATAATATAATATAATATAATATAATATAATATAATATAATAAATGTAATATAACATAATACCAGGCTAGGTCTTATTTTTGAGGAAACACGGCATAAACTGCAGGTTCTATAAAGTGAACTGCTTAGCACCTCCCTAAAGAAAAAAAAAAAAGAGGAAAAAAAAAACCCTTCTATGGGCACTAACTGAACCCAGGAGCCAGGAGTCCTGAGTCAGAGGCTGAACATCTAATTACATTTCCTTTTATCAAGGGTATACCTGTTCCTAATTGCTTTCTTTATTTCTACGTCTATTTTTAGCCTGAAGAAATGCTGGGAGAATTAATTACAGCAGTTAATGTTTCCATTTGGAAGAAAATGATACCCTACCAGTACTAAATATTATTAAATTTAATGGAATTAAGTTGGTTTAAAAACACAAATGGTACAATTCCGTATTTCATTGATGCCCTGGAAAACTACAACACGTCATGCTGCGTCATTGAGATAAGGTCATTGTGGGGACAGAGTCCCAGAGAGCAGTGTCCAGGCTCTTGGCCTCATGTGGAAAGGTGCTGGCTCGGTTATTAGATGGCCATCAGCTGTAATCAGATGGCCATCCACTGTGGCTGGCAGGCCATCAGCTGTTACCGGTTAGGCATTAGCCACTAATATAACTGCCATGGCTACACTAAGGGGCGGGTTGGTTGGCAGAGAAGCAGAGGGCGGATTACAGCTGGCCAAGTGCAGTTAGCAAGCAGATTGCGGATTGCGAATCGTGTTGATCTTACTTCCTGTGTCTCTCCTGGCCACCAGCGAGACTGGGGTGCAGGAAGACCCCTCGTTGGGGTACTGGTGGGTTTTTGTCTTAGTGTCTCGACCAGCCACCATCAAGAATATAGTGGTATCACTCCTCTCTCCATAGCTCCATTGGTGTTCCTTTTTGACCTCACCATATCCTGCGTTCTTGTGTGGGGAGCGGGAGCCGAGTCGCTGCATTACAGTCATGGAGATTTTTTTTTAACTCCCCAAACATATGTAAAAGGATTTCATTGAGTGTATATCTCACCAGTGCCTAATGAAGCACAGATCGATGGAATGCATCAATAGTTGTAGACGAGTTGCTGAAGAACGAATTAATTGCTCAGTGATCCCAAATGACACCTATTTTACAATCTACATGATTTCCGTGTTCCTACCAGTCATCTCTGAACAGAGGTAGTTCATTCAAGGAGAAGAACACCATAAAATTGGAAGTAGTTACTCCTTGCAGTGAGATATTAATGAGAAGCCCTCTTCTCCCTCCAACACTTCTGTTGGCATCTCTCTCCAACTGAAAGAGAGATATATGCCTGTGTTTTGTTTTGTTTGGTATGACACAGAACCTGGGGCCCTGTGCCTCGGCCGGCTCTGTAAAAATTGCAAATAAATCTCTTCAGCGATGGTGTGAGTAAACAATACATATGAGGAGTAATATTAAGATGTAAGCTATTACCAAATCCATATTTAAGCTGGGAAGAAAAACATGAAATCCATCTACCTGGGAATCTTGTTTTGACATTCACAGGTGAGCAAAATCACTCAAGAGTGCAAAGACCATCATCTCCAAGGGATTTTCACCCCCTAAGATGTTTCTGTTTTCAAGGGTTTTTTTGTAGGAAAGAGGAACTACTACCGAACTGAGGTGAAGCATGCAGGAGACGGCTTGTGTAGTGGGCTCTGATGTCCATGTACAACCATGTGACTTTAAGACATTTGCTCCTCTGAAAATGGGATGATGCTAGTTCAAATCTCCAACGGTTGTTTGTGAAGACTGAATGAGATAATATATGTAAAATGTTTAGCATCATGCCAGCTATTTAGCAAGCATTTAATAACTGTTAGTCATTATACTATTACATGTAGCTGTACCATATAAATGCTTCCTTCTGGCACTCAGAGAAAAGAAAGCCTAGGAAGATGAGGAAATCAACAAAGGTCTCGTGTGAAGGGTGAGAACTAATCTGTTCAGATTTGGAGTTTCTCTTTTCCTAGAGGTGATGCTATTTGTCAAACACAAAATACTATTTAGAATCTTACTTCAATACCGATATTGGCATAGAATCGAGAAAAATGAAAGGTTAAAAAAATGCTTCATTTTATAAAAATTTAACTTGCTTCTAATAACAGTTAAATCACACATTTCAATTCAGGGGATATATTTCAACAAAATATGGTTTTCCCATCCCCCCAAAAAAAACTTTTTTGGGAAAAGTTTACTGTTACTGAATTAGAAAAAAAATAATTTCTGGGCGTTCCAGATGTATTAAGGTATAGATCTGTAAACATCATTGTAAATTCAAATAAACTACCTTTGGAGATAAAGAAGCATTATTTTTCCTCCTTAGCAGATACTACTCTTACAGCTAAATTTAATTTGTACCATCATTGGGTGAATTTTCATCAGGTAACTTTTCCTCTGATGCTTGACCTATTCAGCTACTTATTTCATAACATGACATAGTAACTTATTATCATTCCAATTAAAAAATATTTTATCTATAACCTTCGAGTTTACTATTTATATTGCACCCTCCTAGTAGCTAATAAATCATTTGTAATTGACTTTCACATCAAAGAGGTAAATACCAAGCCCTACCATAATCTGAAAATGATGGGCTATGCCAATAGATCTGCCTCTCTTGCTACATATAAAGTTAGAGAGAAAGGCTAAAGGTTCAGCAATTTTGAGAAAGATGTAAAACAATACCGTAAGTCGCTGTCACTGCCTAAATGTCTGCCATTTCCAGGAACATAAGTATGAGTCGTCATATTGCATAGATAAGAAGCTGAAACTCAAAAGAGTTTAAGAAACTTGTACAAAAGCACACAGACTTTAAGTCAGGGGCCAGGATCTTGTCTCACTTTAAAGGCACAACCAACTCACTCAAGCTGAACTTGACAAAGAAAACTGCACAGTAATTTTATAGTCATGCAACACTGGTTTCACATACTTATGACGTAACTCACAGGAAGTGTGTGGCTCACAAACCATCACCCTCTTCCCAACACGTCTCTTCCAACCTCAAATAAAAGAGGTTCATTCCCTTCCTTAGCATAGCACCTTATTAATTCCTTAGCGTAGCACCAGTTTACCACATCACAAATAGCAAGCATCACAGAAAAAAAAAAGTCAGTCTTCGAGTTACAATTCCTGGAGTGTTCATAGAATTTTTTTTTCCCTACAGAATTGAAGAATATATTAAAATTAAGACATCTAACCCTTATCTCCTTTTACATCTTTCTTATGTCAAATGGTGCACATCGATATAAATGAGTCACCCCAGGAACGAGTCATACTGTGCTTCTTACCCCGTCTAACATTTATTTTCACATTAAAGATCTCATTACTGGCCTGCATTGGCTTCTGAATGTGTGTGCCCCTCACCAGGACCAGAGTTTACATCCTTGTTGGGGAGAGCTGTGCTAATGAATTGTTTTATCTTATAAAAAAAAAAAAAAAGAAAAGAAAAGCAAGCCCAGAAGAGAGGCTGCTGGAACCCCTAGTCTCTGTCTCTGTGGCTCTGATGTACCCATGGCTGATTCAGCATGAACTTCTTGGCCAGCAAATGCCATAGAACACCCCAAGAGATGCTCTCTTCCTTGTCTTTGTCTATCTTCCCAGAATTACAAAGTCAAGCTTTAAGGAGTCTCAGATCTTAAGGACAAGAGAAATACACGCATGACGACGATCATATAAATAATAATAGCAACAATACCAATGATGAGAAATTGTTGGAAGATATGGGAATCACATCTATATTAATCTTGTATCATTTTAAAGGCACACAGAACTCTAGTTGATCTTGACGAAGAAAAATATACAGTAATTTTACAGTGATGCAACACACTGTTTTCACATGCTTTGTGTCATAACCCACAAGAAAAAAATAAGCAGATGAGGCAGACTGCCTTCACCTTTGGTTCTCACGTATTCATGTGCAGGCGTAAAAGACAGTTTGGGTTGTACGGTGAAATTTCCAGGGAGATGACCTACCAATATGGCTAATAGCTTTTAGTAGATTTTTTTTTTTCTCTCTATTTTGGAAAGTTAAGATTTCTTCAAAGAATGTCTTCAAATAGCTCCTGCTTTGACTCAAAGTAAAACAAAGAATCCTGAAACACTTTCTTTTTCTTGACTCCGGGCTATTTCACTTTTCATGCTTCTCTACTTCCTCTCCTCTGCTGACAAGCCCTCTTGTTCCTGAACTCGAAAGGGTGGAGTTCCGACAGTGGTGTCCTTAATCTTCTTATGTATTTACACACTCTTCTTAGGTGATCCCATCCTACCGTCAATGTCAGTGACCCAAAATGTGCATGTGCCACGAACCAGCTTCCTCCAGACCCGACACCCATGTATCCAACACTGCGCTTGACATCCTTGCACGAGTATTTCTGAGAAGCCTCACTGTTAGGACGACCTAAGCGGAATTCTCAATCCCTTGAACTCTCCCTCACCTACAGTGTACCGCTCATTTGAGGAACTGGTAATACTATCGACCCAATTGTTCAAAGCCAAAATCTAAAAGTCCTCCTGGACCCGTTCTTCTCATAAATCCTACATACAAATAGAAAGAAGTGTTGGCTCATCCTCTAAACAATATGCCTAAACTGTCCTGTTTTCTCACCTCCACTACTACCCACACCCTCAGACTAATGAAATGTCATCCCTTGACTGGATCACGTGAGTCACCTAAATGGTCTTTCCTCTTCCCTTCTTACCTCCCTAATAGCCATGCTACATAGTGTAGCCTGTGTAACCATTTTCAAACAAGCGACAACAAAATATGGTGTTGCCCTAGTTTAAAATTCTTTCATACTCACACATCACATTTAGGAAATAAGCTAACCTCTTTATCTTCATCCAGGAGAAACTGTTATCTGACCGTGGTCTTACTCCAACTTCATCTTATATCACTCTGTTCCTACCTTACCACTCTCCAGCCACCCTCCATTTCTTTCTATTCCTCTAAGGAGTTTACCTTGCTCCCTGCTAAAGGCTTTTCCATTAATTGCTCTTATCTTTCCATGGCTGATTACTTCTTGTCGTTCCTGTCTCCCCTCAGAAATCCCCAATTCAGGAAAAAATAAAAAACCCCAATTCAGACACTTTTTAGACAACCCAAGCTCCATCATCCAGTGATTCCATATCACGTCACTATGTTTCAGCTTGTTTATTTTCTTACTCACCATCCTCAAGAACCAGAATATGAGCTTCACGAGAAGAGGACTCGTCTGTCCTGTTCAGCCTGTACTTCAGCACCCAGGAGAGTGTCTCACCGATATTTGGTATTGCGTAACAGATGGTTCAAAGAGAACAATTCAATGGAGACAGATGTGGTGGTAGTAAAATGAGTTTCCATCCTCTGTGTTCAAGACACTTGAGGAAGATTAAATTCAGAGGATATGTTCTGTCCTTTAGATTAGTTTGGGATTCAGGATAGGTGTTCACAGATCAATTTCATGTCAAAATGGTACAGAGCTTTTGATAGAGTGGTCATTCTATTCTCGTCAAAACCTAGTTGCTCACATGAATACCAAATAATCCCTCAGTATATCCAGGTGACAACTGGATAGTTTCAGGCATACAAGGCACTCAATAGATGTTTAGTGAATGACTGTTTATTCTATCTTCCATGTTCTGTGTGCTGAGTTTGGAAAATATCAATATAATTGAGACATAGCTCCTTTTCTCCAATCTCATAATCAAATGGGGGTGGTAGAGCAATAAATAACACTGTGCAAGTAAAATTACATTGTAGAAAGTTTTATGGAGCCCACGGGCCTGAACATAGAGAAGGTTTCTTTCTTAGAAGTGAATGATTGAGCTGGTTCTCAGAGCAACGTAAGAGTTAGACTGAGAACCAATAAAAATAGAACCAATGATGCTGTCAACCAAAGAAGAAAGTTAAGTTACCAAAGCCTGTGCAGGAAAACTCTAAGTGGACAGAAGCAGACATAGGTCAGAAACAGCAGAGCAGCACGGCAAAGAGCAGATGATCTGTTATCGGGCAGAACTAGGTTTACATCCCAGCTTCACTGTGTACGAAGTGTGTGCCTTTGGCGGGAACTGACTTATTCTCTCCTTCTACAGGTGAGAACAATGAAGGCATTGAGTGCATTGCTCATCGCCTCAGAAAAGCACTGTGAGGTTAGAATGAGACAACACAAGGTGTAAAGCATGCGATGCCATATTTCCTAACACAGGAGTGCCCAAGAAATGTGTGCAACACTCGGCTGAAAGGCATAGAATGAGAAAAAATGAATTAAAGAAGTTGAATGTTAATTAGCATTGAACCCATAATTATAGCTGGCTTTGGATTGCAATATTAAAAATAGAAGAAGAAGAAAAGAAACAGAAACACTTAAGTGTTCTCAGTTCCTCCTTCTTAAACGTTATTGTTGGAGGTACCATTGTCCAGTTAATATAGCAGCTTGAATATTTCCTTATTAGCTGTGCCACCTTTTACAAATTATTTAAGTCTTCCCTCATTCTCTCTTAAAACAGGAATAATGTCAGTGGCTAATTTATTAGGTTGCTATGAGGATTAAGTGAATTAAATGCATGTAAAACACTTACATGTTAACATATAAATAAGTTAACACACATATTGATATCTAAAAATGCACACTAAATCAGATCAATGTGCCAGGTGTGGTTCTGAGGCCTTCATTTCCTAAACAAGGCTTCTCAAATTCAAGGAGTCTGTCAATAAAACAAAAACAGAAATTAAATTGAAAAGTAAATATATATTATACATAATATATATTTATATACAGTATATATATTATATACATATATATATATATATATATATATATATATATATATATATGAAGTCCTGCCAATGATAATGGGAAGACAAAAGAAAATATGGGCCAAATTCTAAGAAAACAGGTCCAGAGATATAGCAAGTTCATCACATTTACTGCAATGGAGGAGGACTGGACATTATTGTCCATTAGGGAGAAAATTTGGCTTTTAAATCTCACAATTTGGGTTTGAATTGAGGTTTTACTCCTCTAAAGTATGTGATATTAGCAATTTCTTCAGCTTTCTGAACCTGTTTTAAATTGTTTATAAAGGATCCTGTGAAGGTTTAATGCAATAGTACATGAGAAATGTGCTCTGTGTTTGTTGATAGAATTTGTATCTAAATGGTCACAAAGTCAGTTTCTCCATTAAAACTGTTGTTCCTGTTCAGAGAAAGGTGGTAGTTGGCAAGGTAACTAGGCCTCAATTGGTCCTGCCAAAAAGTCAATTTTAATGTGTGTCTAGATGATAAAAGTCAGAGAGTCAAGTATATCCACCCAACCTGGCATCATTTTTACCCAGAGGTGACCTAAACTCATAGGCCATGTGAGCCTCTGGGAGCATCTCCACTCAAAGGTTAGCTGTGAAGTCCACCTTTGTTTAAAAGTTAAGAACTTGAGGAGGGGGATCTGAGAAGAGCAGAAAGTTGAGGAGGCCTAACACCTTCTTTAGGAATTCCAAACTCAGGGAGTCATCTGCAAAGGCTGAGAGACTAGCTTCAAGGAAAATAGCTATTCCAAGACACTGAGGAGAAATTAGATACAACCAGCTGGTGTGAATCCAGAGAAATATGTTGCTAAAAGGTGAGGTAGCAAGCTGTTTACACAGAACTAGCTTCC
Source organism: Rhinolophus sinicus (assembly GCF_036562045.2). NCBI lineage: Eukaryota > Metazoa > Chordata > Mammalia > Chiroptera > Rhinolophidae > Rhinolophus > Rhinolophus sinicus. The sequence goes on along the minus strand of NC_133760.1, from coordinate 37,205,504 downwards.
TCAGGCATGGTGATACTTTGTTTTCTTTTCTTTTATTTCATTCCTCCTGTTTTTCTTCCAAATCTTTTGGAAGGCTATAGAATGAATGGCTCTGAAATGTGAAAAGAAACGTGTCTAAATCAAATGCTGCTTTTTTTAAAATTTTCCTTCATTTTAATAAGTCACAGGCAGAATAGATTTCAGCCTCTTCAAAATTTAAAGGAGTCTAAAAATTTCAGTTCACTTCCCTACTTTGAAGCATCTGCACCCAGAGTGCATTCCTAATATCCCATGTGTACACACACCACACACACACACACACACACACACACACACACATACCCGGAAGCTGTATCATCCTTGTGCCAAAAGGCCTGCCCTACCGTTTTGGGGACGATAACAAGAAATTCTCTCCAGAAACTTTTGTTTCTTTTGGCCTAAGATCTATCAAAAAACAAAAATTTCAAGACCCTACAACAAAGTTTGAACAAGATTGGGAACTCATTTTTGTGGAAACCATTAGAATTGAATACTGTCCTTCATGGTACTCAGTACAGTCCTAAAGAAAGCATTTCTTCCAATTCTTTTATTTACAGTTTTCTTGGAGAGGCAATTTAGGGAAAAAAAAACACATAAATTTCTGAATCGAGCATGTCAGGACTTGAGTTTAAAGCTCCAACAGCTGATGCTTGCTCAAGTATCTGTTTTCTCCTCTGAGGTAGGTAGGTATCAACGTACTAATTAATAGGTTAAGAAGCTGAGGTTTGAAAGGTACACTCTTTGATACATAGTAAGCTTGTAATGCATATTAGATTCCTTTCACCTTTCCCCTCACACACATTAGTCCTCTTGATCCTGAAGACAAGATGTAATTTAGGGTGAACATGGATTACTCTCCCTTTAAACGCCACTAAGTAACTTGTTCAAGGAGACACAACCTATAAAGCTGTCTGCAGATTCTAAATCTCCATAATTTGGCCTCTTCATTAATATTTGCTGAACTGAAGGACAATGCTTCTCTTCTTCTCTTGGTTAGTGCAGAACAATTTCATGTGAAGAATTTAGAAAGGAGAAGAGACGTGATTCATGACGTAGGTGGAATCTGGAAACAGACTGTAGGGTAACTAAGGTTGGCCCAAGCTGGTTATCTCTTTCCCAGGTAAATCCTCAACTCTCCTATTTACTGGGTGAAAGATTCCATAGAGATTGAAGTGGACTGTTTCCATTAGTTTATCAAGTATTTTCTTGCTGAGGGCTTTGAAACAGCTCTTTGTTTCTTAAAGTCAAGAATTTTAAGAGCACTCAAAAACAGTATCACAAACAGTATCAAAACAACTCCAAACCATTATTTATTCCACATACACGAATACTATTGTAAATCGTATTTCTAAGTTGAACTCTATATAGCTTGAATATGATTATTACAATGATTATGAGGAAATAAGGCAAATATGACTTTTCTGTAAGGTATTGAAGTTTTTCTTGTAATACTTAAATGGTTTGAATACAAATTGTATTAAACGTGCCAAGGAAATTGCAGATCATTCCCTAAGCACATATTTTTGTAACTGTGCCATTCAGAGACAGATTCAATTGCTTTAGAGTCACACAAATTAAACAAACATATATTGTGTCCTTATTATTTTCCAAAGGAGTTACACATAGGGATGATGAATAAAATATGGCCCCTGCCTTCAAGGAGTTCTTATTCTAGGTTGAACTCTCTTATCCTGGAATATATGAATCAATGGAAAATAAAAATGGAACAGAAGTCAACTGTCAGGTAGTGTAAACCTGAGAAAAAGTATAACACATGTTTCCCCTAAATGAAGTAACACATTCCTTTGCAGACTTACTATATAGATGTGCATTTTTTCCCTCATTCTACGTATTTGTTTCAATTCATTCTTTACAAAAAGCTTTATTCGTGACTCTAGAGTATTCTAAGTAATGTCTATGATTAAAATAAATGTCAAACAGTGTTAAAAATGTATTTAAATTTCAACAGGGAATTGCTATTACCAGGCTGTTGTGGCTCTGTTCTCCAATAATAGGTCCTAAAAGGAAATCAGAATAGTCCAAGGACATGGTCACCCAATAGGATTTATAGTATAGTGAGACAGCCAGGCCAACCACGTGGCAGAGAGCACAAAGCTCCTGATCACATGCAGTTCACAGTCTCTAATAACTCTTCCATGTCTACACTTCCATCCTGGTTATCTAGCCATTAAGAACCACACTTTGATAATGGCAACATAATGAAAAACCACATGTCAATCAATCAGTTGGTAGTTACCAGCTGAACTAGACTTGATGACACCAAAATGGAGGAAGATCCGAGAAGATGTGTGCGTGTAACAGACACTCTAAAGAGTAACATAATAAAACAGGAAGACAATAATAGACATATAAAAAGGTTAACTTAAGCCTGCCTGTAAGAATTAGCTTCTGAGGATTTCTGATCTCTTGCTTATCTGATCATTCGGATCATATCATTTTAAGTTTAAACAAATTCATGAAACTGAAAGAAACAGCCACAAAGGGTTTAGAACAGTCCTAAGTTAACATCTAGCACAATGTCTCTCTAGTAGATACCCTATTAATTCATTATTCAGCAAACATTATCAATATGTAACCGGAATATATCTGGGGCTATGAGTGACATAGAACCTGTCCAGTGCTGACTAAAGAGTCAGCAGTTCAACAATAGATATTAAATGCATTATTTTAATCCTTCTCAAGAATATGCCTAAGACAAGAGTATATTCTACTTGTTCGGTACAATATTTCTTTTAAGCTCTCTTTCACCTCTCAATATTTTTGACAAAAAATAAGGCAAGAAAGTATCTTCTTCCCTTGGAAAAAGTGGCGGAGGGAATGAATGTTTTTAAAATTAATCTTCTGTACCAAAAGTGATCAAATGCATTTTGGGAAAGTTATCTGCTATGTTGACCTTATACTATGCCTCTAATTTGGAGACACACAAAGCATGTTAAAAGTTCTGATTACTCCCAGCAAAGAAATATGCTAAATATAATTCACTCATGGCTTGTGTGCTCAACATTGGGAAATTCTGTTTCATGCGACATTTATTAATACTGGACCGGGTGCACTTTGGTAATTGTTAGTGTAAAGATACCTTAAGTTCTGTGAAGCACAGCAACTCACTGTGCTTCCTGTTTCCTGGTTTTCTTCAGCATGTATAGCCTGATCGATGCTGCTATCAAGACAGTTAGGGACCTGTAAATGAGGTTGTACAGCAAAAATATTGATGGAGCACTTTCTGTCTGTAAAGGATGAATCCAGCACATTCCCTGGTAAGTGATGCTGGTTATAATATAGAAGGCAAGACCTTGTGATCCCAAATGGATTTCCTCACCTCTCTGACCTCTGTTGAGAGAAGGTGCTAGAGATAAGACAGGGAACAGAATATTTTTCAGCTGAGAAGCAACTCTTCATAAGAAAGGTACCTTTAGGGAAATACTGTAAGCAGGTACCAGATTTTACTTTGTTTAGTAAATGTGCATAGGAGTTCAATACTTGTTTGTTGAGTGAATCGATTTTGAAAAGATTAAATGACGTTGAGTGCAAAGTACCATGGGGAGTGTGACTAGGTATCTATTCCCCCCTAGTGCTTTGGATTCTAATGGCTTAGTGACAAAAAAAGGACAATATAAAGACATAGAGCAATGAGATGTAAGACTACATTTTTTCTCATTTTCCTCCCCAACACCATTCAACTATCATTTCTTCTTCTTTATATCTCTAAGCCACTAACACTCCACACTCCAGGAGGAGGAGAAATATTTGAATGAATGCTTCCTTTGTACCAGACGGTTTGCTAAGCAATACACCTAAACTTTGTTTAGTCCTCTCAATACTCCTGTGAGAGATCCCACATTCTCTTCTTCTCTTGGTTAGTGCAGAACAATTTCATGTGAAGAATTTAGAAAGGAGAAGAGACGTGATTCATGACGTAGGTGGAATCTGGAAACAGACTGTAGGGTAACTAAGGTTGGCCCAAGCTGGTTATCTCTTTCCCAGGTAAATCCTCAACTCTCCTATTTACTGGGTGAAAGATTCCATAGAGATTGAAGTGGACTGTTTCCATTAGTTTATCAAGTATTTTCTTGCTGAGGGCTTTGAAACAGCTCTTTGTTTCTTAAAGTCAAGAATTTTAAGAGCACTCAAAAACAGTATCACAAACAGTATCAAAACAACTCCAAACCATTATTTATTCCACATACACGAATACTATTGTAAATCGTATTTCTAAGTTGAACTCTATATAGCTTGAATATGATTATTACAATGATTATGAGGAAATAAGGCAAATATGACTTTTCTGTAAGGTATTGAAGTTTTTCTTGTAATACTTAAATGGTTTGAATACAAATTGTATTAAACGTGCCAAGGAAATTGCAGATCATTCCCTAAGCACATATTTTTGTAACTGTGCCATTCAGAGACAGATTCAATTGCTTTAGAGTCACACAAATTAAACAAACATATATTGTGTCCTTATTATTTTCCAAAGGAGTTACACATAGGGATGATGAATAAAATATGGCCCCTGCCTTCAAGGAGTTCTTATTCTAGGTTGAACTCTCTTATCCTGGAATATATGAATCAATGGAAAATAAAAATGGAACAGAAGTCAACTGTCAGGTAGTGTAAACCTGAGGAAAAGTATAACACATGTTTCCCCTAAATGAAGTAACACATTCCTTTGCAGACTTACTATATAGATGTGCATTTTTTCCCTCATTCTACGTATTTGTTTCAATTCATTCTTTACAAAAAGCTTTATTCGTGACTCTAGAGTATTCTAAGTAATGTCTATGATTAAAATAAATGTCAAACAGTGTTAAAAATGTATTTAAATTTCAACAGGGAATTGCTATTACCAGGCTGTTGTGGCTCTGTTCTCCAATAATAGGTCCTAAAAGGAAATCAGAATAGTCCAAGGACATGGTCACCCAATAGGATTTATAGTATAGTGAGACAGCCAGGCCAACCACGTGGCAGAGAGCACAAAGCTCCTGATCACATGCAGTTCACAGTCTCTAATAACTCTTCCATGTCTACACTTCCATCCTGGTTATCTAGCCATTAAGAACCACACTTTGATAATGGCAACATAATGAAAAACCACATGTCAATCAATCAGTTGGTAGTTACCAGCTGAACTAGACTTGATGACACCAAAATGGAGGAAGATCCGAGAAGATGTGTGCGTGTAACAGACACTCTAAAGAGTAACATAATAAAACAGGAAGACAATAATAGACATATAAAAAGGTTAACTTAAGCCTGCCTGTAAGAATTAGCTTCTGAGGATTTCTGATCTCTTGCTTATCTGATCATTCGGATCATATCATTTTAAGTTTAAACAAATTCATGAAACTGAAAGAAACAGCCACAAAGGGTTTAGAACAGTCCTAAGTTAACATCTAGCACAATGTCTCTCTAGTAGATACCCTATTAATTCATTATTCAGCAAACATTATCAATATGTAACCGGAATATATCTGGGGCTATGAGTGACATAGAACCTGTCCAGTGCTGACTAAAGAGTCAGCAGTTCAACAATAGATATTAAATGCATTATTTTAATCCTTCTCAAGAATATGCCTAAGACAAGAGTATATTCTACTTGTTCGGTACAATATTTCTTTTAAGCTCTCTTTCACCTCTCAATATTTTTGACAAAAAATAAGGCAAGAAAGTATCTTCTTCCCTTGGAAAAAGTGGCGGAGGGAATGAATGTTTTTAAAATTAATCTTCTGTACCAAAAGTGATCAAATGCATTTTGGGAAAGTTATCTGCTATGTTGACCTTATACTATGCCTCTAATTTGGAGACACACAAAGCATGTTAAAAGTTCTGATTACTCCCAGCAAAGAAATATGCTAAATATAATTCACTCATGGCTTGTGTGCTCAACATTGGGAAATTCTGTTTCGTGCGACATTTATTAATACTGGACCGGGTGCACTTTGGTAATTGTTAGTGTAAAGATACCTTAAGTTCTGTGAAGCACAGCAACTCACTGTGCTTCCTGTTTCCTGGTTTTCTTCAGCATGTATAGCCTGATCGATGCTGCTATCAAGACAGTTAGGGACCTGTAAATGAGGTTGTACAGCAAAAATATTGATGGAGCACTTTCTGTCTGTAAAGGATGAATCCAGCACATTCCCTGGTAAGTGATGCTGGTTATAATATAGAAGGCAAGACCTTGTGATCCCAAATGGATTTCCTCACCTCTCTGACCTCTGTTGAGAGAAGGTGCTAGAGATAAGACAGGGAACAGAATATTTTTCAGCTGAGAAGCAACTCTTCATAAGAAAGGTACCTTTAGGGAAATACTGTAAGCAGGTACCAGATTTTACTTTGTTTAGTAAATGTGCATAGGAGTTCAATACTTGTTTGTTGAGTGAATCGATTTTGAAAAGATTAAATGACGTTGAGTGCAAAGTACCATGGGGAGTGTGACTAGGTATCTATTCCCCCCTAGTGCTTTGGATTCTAATGGCTTAGTGACAAAAAAAGGACAATATAAAGACATAGAGCAATGAGATGTAAGACTACATTTTTTCTCATTTTCCTCCCCAACACCATTCAACTATCATTTCTTCTTCTTTATATCTCTAAGCCACTAACACTCCACACTCCAGGAGGAGGAGAAATATTTGAATGAATGCTTCCTTTGTACCAGACGGTTTGCTAAGCAATACATCTAAACTTTGTTTAGTCCTCTCAATACTCCTGTGAGAGATCCAACATTCTCTTCTTTTCAGATTAAAAAATATGGAACTCACAGAAGTAAATTGTCCTAGATTATTCAACTAATGTGGAAACACTGAGGTTCAATATCAAAGGTCCCATTTACCTTCTCCGCTGAGTGTCATATTTGACTATACTTGAAGCTAAAAGCCTGACAGAGCTTCTAAACCATCATTATCCTTTCACCGCAGTACCTTTATAGGATGTTAGCAATTTTTATCATGTCCATTGCTCCTCCTTTTCTCTTTCCGCATTTAAAGGGATATGATTTCCCAATGAGCCACTGTGCTAAGCAATAGAATACTGCAGGTCCCCTCACCAAGAGGAAATGAATTTCCAATTTAATAATGGATGTCCATGGGAAAATGGGATTTGCTTCACAGGAATTTGCAAACTTTGCTGTAATTCATTCATTGCATAAACTGGTAGAAAGCTTTGATATGGAGAGAAACAGAATAAACCCCAAATTAGTTACTAAATATTATTAGACATCCTGACGGCACCAGCCATGTCTTCTTGTTCACCTGTGTGGCTTCTAAAGCAGAGTTCCTTAGTGCTGATGTTTAATAATTGTCTGATGAAATAAAAGGTCTCCTTTCACATTTGTAAGAATTAGTCTCTTGATTAATACAAGTTAAAATAAGTAAATAAAATATAACTTCTTGCATGAGTTTATTATATAGACATAAAATACCAGTTTCACCAAGGAAGAATACCACAGGGAAATTCTACTCATTAATTAATTCAAAAGTAAATATATTTTGAGCTCCTTTACTGTGTGAAGTGCTAAGGATATAATGGTGAATACCAAGAAAATAATAATGTATAGTTTGATTTGAGGAACAGACTTATGGTTTTACTTGTGTTTTGTGTTTGCTTTTGGTATTTGTGTTGCTAAGTGTTTCACAAGATAAGTATGAGATATGTGAAAATGAACAAAAAGATTTGGCTTTATGGAGGGCTGTCAAGGAAGGATTCTCGATAAAATAAATATTTGACTGAAATTTTCAGAAAGGTTGGGAGTTTATAGTCTGGAGTTGAGATGGCATAGGAGGTCAATTCAAGATAGAAGAAAAAGCATATGCAGAAACCCAGAGGAAGTAACCCATGCAAACATCAAGAAATGAAAGGTCAGAAAGTAGGGAGCACAGATACTGTTGAAGACAGTGCATAGTCTATAGGAGGCTGAATAGTAAAGTAGGGCAAAATAATGCAATGTCTATTAGAGATCCTCAGGATTTTATCTCCTATAAGCAATAAAAAATAATTGATTTGTAGTATTGCCCACAATCTTCCAAAATGTAAATCAAATCATCACTGTTCTGGGATTAAGAAGTACAGATGAGTAGGGATGAAATAGTCATGGGTTTATAAAGCATAGACAATATAGTAAAAAATATGGTAATAATTATGCAGATGCCAGGTGGGTACTAGACTAGTCAGGGGGATCACTTAGTAAATTATAGAAATGTCTAACCATTATGCTGTACACCTAAAACTAACATAAAATAATATCGAATGTCAAAAAATAAAATCACAGCAGACCTGAAAAAAAATCATATCATCTTTATGATGAAGTGCAGACTACAGACTGAGAAGGGGAGGGGAGTACATGAACGTAAGGAAATCATTTGGAATGTCTTTTCAACAACTCATGAAAGTAGATTATTGCGTGGACCCCAAGGGAAGAAGAGAAAAGTTGCTAAGTGGAGGCACACAAGACATGTTTAGAATGTAAAATCTCCACTAAGCTGGGTAGTACTTCCATACTTCTGCTTTTCTCCCTCCACCTACTGATCTTTTTTTCGTACCAGAACACCATTTATTTTATTTGTTGTTCTTCGTGTAAATCTATTTAACTATAATGCATCAATAATTGTTATCATGGAAAAGGAGAAGCCTCACTGAGCAAAATCTTAAGGTTAAACAAAGAGAAAATGTCTGGAATTA